>NC_133537.1:225946427-226629284 GCF_048544455.1 Silene latifolia | reverse complement strand
AGGAGATGCGCAGATTTCCTTACAACTTGTCTTTTTCTTTTGGGTTCAGTTCAGGACGGACGAGCGGCTTGAGGAAAGGATGAGCGGATCTTCAATGGGACGTGCGTCCTATGAAAGATCGCTTGACTTTCCTTCCCGGGACAAATATTGCTCAAAATCGCCCACGAGCGTCGTCATTTGTTGGCTCGAGCGGATTATGGTCAGAACGTGCGTCCTGGGTCCAAGTCGCGCGGATTTTGTGACAGCTATCTCTCTTGCCTGCAGCATGGCTTGGGATGAGCGGGCTGCTGTCGGAACGCGCGTCCTGAGCTATTCTTTATCAACCCTTCAAAAATTTCATACGAATATTTTCCCTTGCACCCTTTTGTGCTTCCTTCCTATCAATTTCTGAAAATTTGCTCAAAGAATGGGTAAGTAACCCTCCCTCACAACTCTCATGTAGAAAAATGCAAGTAAACTAAAAGTACATTAAATATGTCACAATGCAAAGTTGTAGAAAGGAATATTTTACAAATGGTGGTTTGGGATAGGACTCTACCAAACTAGTTTGAAATGTTGAAATCTATTGTCCATAGAGCTCAAGGCCCTTAAAAGTTGGTCAAAAGCTTGTGAATGGTCCTCAAGTAAGCATGAATAAGTTTTGAACCATTGCGAAATAGAGTAGGGCCAATCCATGAGGGACCTCTCTTTGAACTCCTTTTTCTCTTTTGCTTTGTCATGATGGCCTTCCCGGCTCTTAAAACTAGCAAACTTGAGATTCTTGTCATTGGAGATTTTCCGGTTGCTCCTATTTCTTCCCAAGTTGATGACGAAAATACTTCGAGTAGGTGATTTTCTAAGAATAGAAGGTGAACTTTCATGGCATTGATGTTGGGGTGTTTTAGGAGTTGGGATAGTGGGTGCCAAATTTCCACAAGTCGACTCCTTCTTAGCCCTCTCTTTGAGCTTGTCCACCAAGTAATTCTTGTATGATGATTTGACTTTCGTGAGAAGGTCCATAATGTCATCTCCAAGTATCATGGGCTCCATAGTGGGTTTGAAAAGGCTCTCATGAAAGCATTCCTCCCCTCCTTCCTCTAGGCAAACTTCAAACTTCTCAAAGATGGGCTCCTCAAGCAAAATGATTTCACAACTCCATTTATCATTTGAGCTAATCTTTCCCTCATCATCTTCTTCCATAGATGTGTCATCATTGCCTTCTCCATAAGAATCATAAATAGGGGCTTCATTTCTCCTCAATAGTTCTTCCTCCACCGTCTCAATGTTCACATAAAAGGACACACCCTCATACTCACAAAGGCTAAGAGTATTTGGCTTACTCAACCTCATATCTTCTTCATCAAATACCACACTTTCATACTCACAAGAGCTCAAAGATATTGGCTCTTCCCACTTCTCATCAAAGGTAACTCCTTTAAACTCGCATTCATGATCAATGTCTAAGGAATGGTGAGGAGTAGTTACTTGGGCTTCCTTCATTTGGGCAATTTAAATTGCCAACTCCTCACCATGGGTAGCAATGCTTAAAAGAACATGGTCCTTATTTTGGCTCTCCTTGAGCACTTGTTTGAAGAAATTTTGTTGATCCCCCATCATTTGGAGAACCATATTTTGAATGTCAAAGTTTGGCTCATCTTCTTGTTGTGTGTGAGTGTGAAAGTGGTCATATTGTGGCATTTGGCATTGGTCATAATGTGGGTATTGGATGTGGTGATTTTGGTGGGTAAAGTTGGGGTAGTAGTTAGGATTTTCATTGTATGAGTAGTAAGGTAGGTTTGTATTGAATTGCTCCTCAAACTCCCCATACCCATTGTAGTCATACTCAAAAGATCCACCACATACTCCATGTACCAAGTCTTGGGTCATTATCATAGCCAAGATAAAGATACAACTACAAACAAGGAAACTACAATAAAACGGTAAAAACGACCTTCAGGAACAAGTTCCTCAAGGTTAAAGCACAAATAAAAATAGACAAACAAGTAAGAACTTAATCACATAACACCGTCCCCGGCAACGACGCCATTTTGATGTAGAGCGAGTCGTTGTTCACTCCATCGACCAAACACATTTATATTTCTCAACAAACAACTAGTTAGTGGTTAAGTCGAGGTCGATCCACGGGACTGTGTGCTTTGGGTTCTAAGTCTATCTATCTCAATTTATGCTAGTATCATAATTGATTTGGGTTTTGTTGTTGTGTTCTAAACTAATGAAAGCAATAAAGTAAGGCAAGCAATAAATTAAGAGATGTAAACAAATGATTTAAAAGCACTAGGATGTCATGGATCTATAGGGGATTCATAGTGGTGATCATACAAACATGTTTCCATAGTTGCAAGCAATTAATGTTGTAGAGGAACCGAGTTAGTTTATATCTTACGGTTCATAGGAAGATTTAGGTCCCGGAGCCGAGTCGTCTAGACTTTACAAAACCTACAAGTCGACTTACTTTCCTCCTATTCACTTCTATGCATGGTCTAACAAGAATCGAGTTGGTTTATATCTTACAAGTCTCATTGAAAAGATAAGAGATGGGTAAAAAATGCAAGGATTCATAGGCTCGTATTTCATCAAACATAACATGTGCATAGGTTAACACTCCAACAAACTAGCAATAATATGATAACATATTTGATTAAGTATGAGTCTACCCCAATGTTATAGTTTCATAATCCCCTATTAATCCTAGTTAAGAGACTACTCACTCATTATCATGGAAGACATGTTATCAATGGTGTCAATCATCACAACAAGTATAAACATGATAAGAAAGTGAGGAAATAAGCAATAAAGAGTAAAGAGTAAAGGAATTATACCAAACTTAGGATGAACAAATGGAAATGAAAGAATAATAAAAGAGAACTTGATTAATTTATGAAGAGTTGTCAAATCTCCAAAAAATAACCCAATAATCTCCAATTACCCAATAATAAACTTGAACAATAATTAAGAAAAGATTAATGTGTAATAATTGAGATTAATCTATTCTAATCTAATCCTAATCTAATCTAAGGAAGGTTTGCCTCCACTAAGAGGGCTTAGTCCTTGATTATTACAAATAGAGTATATATAGTGGTAGATCATTAAGTTAAGCAAAGGTAGATTAGTAAATAACATTCTTAAGTGTTGAATAGAGCTTGCAAGTCCTGAGGGACATGCGCGGATCATGTAGCAACTCCTAAGAAGATCTGTGCGTCCTGGCTTGAAGCACAGTTGATCCTGTAAGAGGATCCACTCGGATTGGCTGCGGGACGCTGAGATTCTCGACTGAGACGCGCGACTTTGTGATGGGACGCTCGGATTCTCGGCTGAGACGCTCGTCCAGAGGTTGGGACGCACGGATCCTGGGACAGGGTTCCATCTCCTTGCTTTTAGGCTTATGATCCTCTTATATACTCTTTATTCCTTCATCCTCGGTCATCATTCTTGCCTCCTCTTCATACTAGTCCATCTAAGATCATCAACAAGCTTCCGAATATGCGCGAGAGACGGGAATTCCGCTTCATTATCTTCTTTCCTACAAGACATATACAATGCAATAAGAAAGCAAAATAAGAAGGAATTGACGGATAAAATGGTCATGAAATGCTATATTAGTACACAAAATGAGTTCAATTAGGGGACTAAATGTGCGCAATTAAGAGTCACATCAGTACGCCCCCCCCCTTTAGACTCGATTTTCGACCACCACAGCCACCCTACTGATGTGACTTATATTTGTGCACATTTAGTCCCCGAACTAGCCTTGTTCCTATGCTTTCTGGTGCTTATTAGGGTCGTTTCTTATCTTTAGTTCCTTACTTTGCATATTCTTTGAGGTTTTGTGTCCTTGGTAGGAGAGGATGGCTAACCTTGCACTTATGGAGCAAAGTAGAGCTAAATGGAGTGTATCTAATGACCAAGCATCAAAGAGAAGACCATTACTAAAGGCCTAAGTGAATAAATGAAGTAGAAATGAGCAATGATGAAGAGCCCCACGACCTACCAATGATCCCCACGGATCCTCAGGCAGTCAAAGAAGAAGAAGAAGAGCTGAGCAAAGATCCGGGTGTCCCGAGCCCAGGTCGAGCGACTCCACCCTCAATCCGGGCGTCTCAGGCCATGATCCGGATCCTTGGGCAGCACAAGATTGCTTCAATGACAATCCGGACGGCTCTCTCTAGGACTTGCAAAGCACTAATCATCTTCTTAGGGACTTAATCGTCATTTAAGCCCTTAGTTACCCTAATACTTATACTTAGTATAAATACCCCATTGTGTTAGGGGGTTAAAAACAAAGTTTACCAAGTTAGAATTTAGCATTAGTCAAGTTGTATTCTCTTAATTCAATATTAATCAAATCTTAATTCCTCTTTAATCCTTCAAGTGTTCTTAGTTCTATTTGGGTAATTTGAAGATTATTTGGGTTTATTGAAGACTTGACAACTCTTCATTATTCATCAACTGTTCTTCTATTATTCTTTGCTTATATTTGGATCATCTTTAAAATTGGTATAATCTCTTTTACTCTTGCTTAAATTATTACTTACTCATTCATCATGTTTAACTTTGCTAATATGATTAACACCTTTATTAGCATGTTTACTATAATCATTAGTGAGTAGTCTCCTAGCTAGGGTTAATGGGGGATTAGGGGAACTATAACATGGAGGTAGATTCATACTTAATCTAATATGTTATCATAAGATTCACTACTACAAATACAGGCAACCACAACGGCCCTTTAACAACGCTTATTCACGAAAATCATCAAAACACGTTGTAGAATTGATTCCGCGAATTTTACCAAATTTAATTACAACGGTTCTGTGTTGTTAACCGTTGTTATTGGTTTTAATAACGTGTCATACTTAAACAACCGTTGTTAATGAAAAAACTAATAACAACGGTTAAATTTTAACCGTTGTTAATGGTTTGGCGCCAAATTAGTGAAAAGTAATCACAACGGTTATATTAGAACCCGTTTTTAATACTTTTTAACAACGGTTGTAGACTTAATAACCGTTGTTATTAATATTATGAAAATCTTAAGAACAACAGATTGTTTTATTCTGCTATATGCTACAAAACACAAACACAAGCTAATACTGCTACTATATCATCCTTCATTCCTCCCTGATCGTCTCTCTGTCTTCATCTCCGTCACTGTTGTCACGTCTTCTCTCCCTCATCGTGTTTATCAATCAGGTATATATATGTTTCTTAGCAACGCTTATAGATATAGGATTTTTTGGGTTATTATCTAATTTGTTGATAATTTAGCTTAATTGCTTTCCTGAATTTCGTTTATTTGTTTGCCTATTATTGTATTTTCAGAATTAGTTGCCTATTATTACGAATGTAGAATAATGACTCGAACTTGGATGATTGATGCAAATATGAGTGACCGCACCTACAAGGATGGTTTAGCTGAATTTTATGAATTCGTTTCGAACAATTTGAAAGGTTCTTCTAGTATTGCATGTCCTTGTGAAAGATGTGGTAATATTAGCTATATGGCTTTTCCGGACGTTAAAATACACCTAGAAAAGTGGAGATTTAGTCGATCCTATACACTTTGGATTTTTCATGGGGAATCATTAGAGGAAGAGAATAACTCGGAAGAAGATGATGTTGAGGTACACGAAAGGCTAAGCGATGATCTGAGTTTGCCGAGTTTTTTGAGTTGGAAGAGTTGGAAGTAGAGAAGTTGAATGTTGGGTCTATAGATAATGAAGAGAATGATGATGAGTCCATTGCTTTTGAAGATGTAGGTGATGACACTAGTAATTGGGATGACCTTAACAACATGTATGAGAAGTTGTGTGAGTCTGAAGCACCTCTGTATCCTGGTTGTAAGTTCACAAAAATGTCAAATTTTGTGGTGAAGTTGTATAATATCAAGGGGGCAAATGGGGTGAGTGACACGTGTTTCACTAGTTTTTTAGCCTTGATAAAGGAGTTACTTCCTGATGGTAATGTTCTACCTGTTAAGACATATGAGGCGAAAAAACTAATAAGAGGAGTGGGTATGAAATATGAGAAAATACATCCATGTCCAAATGATTGCATATTGTATCGGAAATTATATCAAAACTTAACCAATTGCCCTAAATGTTTGGAGTGGCGTTATAAGGATAAGGAAGGGATCCCGGCTAAGGTGTTGTGGTATTTTCCATTGATACCAAGAGTCATAAGGATTTATGCGAATCCCGATGATGCAAAAATGTTAACTTGGCATGAAACAGGAAGAATAAATGATGGAAAGCTAAGACACCCGGCAGATCGTAAGCAATGGAAATCGTTCGACGCTAAGTATCCCGAGTTCGGCAATGAACCTAGAAACTTACGTCTAGCGCTGTCCACTGATGGAATGAACCCACACGGAAACATGAGTAGCCAACATAGTACTAGGCCAGTAGTGTTGGCTGTTTATAACTTACCTCCATATGTGTGCATGAAAAGAAAGTATTTGATGTTGTCGTTGTTAATTTCCGGCCCTAAACAACCTGGAAATGATATAGATGTATATTTGGAATCTCTTCTAGATGATTTGCGATTGTTGTGGGATAGTGGGATAGAAGTATTTGATGCATATAAGAACGAAACTTTCAATTTGAGAGCTATGTTATTGTGTACAATAACTGACTATCCGGCTTATGGCGACCTTTTCGGGTACACAGTTCATGGGAAAGAGGCTTGTCCATTGTGTGGGGAGGATATCGAGTCTGAATACTTGAAGTCTTCTCGTAAGTATGTGTATATGGGAAATAGGAGGTTCTTGTATCATGACCATTGTTATCGCAAGATGCAGAAAGCATTAAATGGAAGACAAGAACTTCGTCAACCTCCTAGAATTTTGAGTGGGCATGAAGTTTATCAGAAAGTAAAGCATATTGAGATAGATTATGGGAAGAAGAGCGGCTCTAAATTGTCTACTCGTGGGGTATAAGAAAAGATCCATATTTTTTGATAAACTTCCATATTGGCCTGACCTAGAGGTCAGGCATTGCCTCGATTTCATGCACATTGAGAAAAATGTCTGTGATAATATTATCAATACCCTTCTGAATGTTCCTGGTAAAACAAAGGATAACGCCGCAGCTAGGGAAGATATGAAAATGATGGGTATTAGGCTAGAGTTGGCACCACAGAAGAGAGGTAATCGTACATTTTTACCGCCAACAGCTTTTACCCTTTCACGGAATGAGAAAAAAGAGTTATGTGCATGCTTGAATGGAATTAAAGTGCCACATGGTTATTCGTCGAACATCAAAAGCCTAGTGTCGATGCAAGACCTAAAACTCACCGGGTTAAAGTCACATGATTGTCACACTTTGATGCAACAATTACTACCTGTGGCTATTCGTTCCATTTTACCCGAAAAGGTAAGATATGCTATAACTATATTCGTCTCTTCTTCCAGTCCATATGCGAGAAAGTCATCGATCCCGATGACGCGGATTCATTGCGGGACCTCGTTGTAACCTCTCTTTGTCGTTGGAAATGTATTTTCCACCCTCTTTCTTCACTATCATGATTCATCGGACCATTCACTTGGTTAGGGAGATTTTGTACCTTGGGCCCGTGTACTTGAGATACCCGTATCCTTTCGAAAGATTGATGAAAGTCTACAAGGACTATACATCTAGTCGGTATCGTCCGGAAGGTTGTATTCTTTGAATGCGCTATTTTAGACGAAGCTCTTTCATATTGTTACGCTCATCTCTCCCCGAAGGAGTTGATTGGCGTTCCTAAGAATCGTCATAGTGACTGGATGACCGGAAAAGGTATTAGGGCCGGGTTGAAAAAATTGTGACACGTGAAATGTTGCATTTAGCACACACGTATGTGCTAAACAACGAAGATGAGGTGCAACCTTATATTCAACAACACAAAGATGAGCTCAAATACGATCACCCAAACAAGACCGAGAAGTGGATTGGGAACGAGCATACGAAGACGTTTGCAGAGTGGTTTAGGAATATTGTCTTAGAGTGTCTTGATCAAACCGGTGATGACATCTCTCCTAGGTTACTACGTCTTGGTTTAGGTCCAAATGTCAGGGTCACCTTTTACAACAGTTTTGCCATTAATGGATATACTTTTTACACCCGCGAGCAAGATGAGTTGAGCACAATGCAAAATAGTGGTGTAAGTTCTGAATTTGAGGCAATGCACTTTGCTACTTCAAAAGATAAAAAGCCTATTTGGGGAAAATGCCTTTATTATGGTGTTATTCAAGAAATATTGGTATTAGATTACATTGATTTCACAATGCCTTTGTTTCGATGTAACTGGGTTGATAACAACATCTATTGTGTCCGAAAGGATAAGATGGGATTTACGTTGGTCAATCTGGGTAAGGTTGGCAATAATAAGGATGATCGTTTCATAATGACATCCCAAGCTAAACAAGTGTTCTATGTCACCGATCCTATGGATAAGAAGTGGTCCATTTGTCTTGTCTATAAGGAGTAGAAGGAGTAGTCCATCCGATAATGGTGATGATGATCGGATGTCGTTTTTGAGGGAATGGATCAGTCTACCACTGTATCTTATTTCGACGATGTTGACACTGATCATGAGGACACTGAAAGCATTTATATGCGTGATGACCATGGTGAAGGTATTTGGGTTAACGAAGAAACTATGACATCCAAGAAACGTCCCCGATCCTGAGATAGTTCATCAGGACACAGTGATATGGACGACCAACATTTTGAGTCATTTTCAGACCAATAATTTGATGGTTTAATTTATTGGTAAATCAATAATGGTCATTATTTTGTTAGATAAAAATTCCCAAATTTGCATGGCATGGTAAATCCTGTAGCTTAGATATGCGGTATGCATGCATCTTTGGTGTTGTCTTATTTTCTTGATCTTATTATTTGATATGGATCTTGGTGTTGAAATTCTTTGAATAATGTTGCAAAGATATGGTGCTTCTGTTACATTAAGTATGTATTGTTCTGAGTTTGACTGTAATAGAATTACAGTAATTTAAAAAAAAAAAAAAGAAGTTCAACAATAACAACGGTTATATTTAAATTACCCGTTGTTAATACTTTCAACAACGGGTGTAGTACCTCTACCCGTTGTCAATGATTTTTTTGACATATTTCATTTGACGCAAATTTGGTGAAAATATATTACAACGGGTATATTTTAACCGTTGTAATAAAGTTTTGACAACGGTTGACTTTTATTGACCCGTTGTTATTAACATATAACAACGGTTCTTCTTTGAGCACCCGTTGTCAATAGTTTGTCTTAATAAAAAACTAATTTAGAAACCCATACAACATGTCATACACAAACACACACAACATTAGTTCAACCGTTGGTATCCTGAGTTAATTCTTCTCTCTTCCTCGCTTTCTACATTCTCGTTGCCGGCCGTCGCCCAATTTCCGACGCCCAGATTCCGTTGCCTTCCCTTATCATCCTGCTCGTTCTCTTTATCATCATCATCATCAGGTATGTTCACTTTAATTTTGTGTTTCGTCATTAGGGTTTTAAGACGATCATCTTGTTTCTTTTTCATGCATCTGTTTGTTTTTCGTCTTCTTTGTTATCTTTATCATCCCGCATCATCTACTTCACTCCTCTTATTAGGGTTTAGGATTTTAGAAGCTCAATCTGTTGTTTTAAATTTTCATTCCTATTAGGGTTTAGGGTTTTAGATAATACTCTGCATGTACGTTGTTAAGTTGTTCATTTCCTATATCATTCATATTTGGGTTTTAGGATTATCATGGGTGAAAAACGTAAAAGAAGTCAAAAGAATAATAAGCCTCAGGATAATAAGCCTGGTGAGAGGGGTGCTACGAAGTGCCAGAAAGTCCTTGCAGCTATAGCCGCTAAACAGCCGTTGGAAATAACATGGAGTGAGATGGGTTTCCCCTTTTGGTCCAAATGCGGGTTTTTCTCCGGTTGGATTGGTACTTGCACAAGACAGTTTGTGCCTATACATTTAGATGATTTTAGAAATTTGAATCCAAAATTGGCGGAGTTATACTTGGCTCGTGTAAAGGAAGGCTTTATTATACCCGATGAAAGCCATGATGAGTGGAGGTGTGACGTTGCTAGGGATTGGTTGTATGTGGACAAGGCAACGGGGGAGATGCGTAAGAGCCCACCGGAAAACAATGTCCCACCATCAAGCAGGAACAATGGGATCTTTTCAAAAAGATGAGAACTACTGAGAAGTTTCAGGTTAAATATCCTCGCCTTTTAACGATTTACCTATCATTTTTTTAATTAATGAGTCCTTTATATAATCTTTTTATTATCTCATATACTTGCGCTTTTATATAATTATTTGAAGGCCGTTAGCAGAAGAAATCGTGCTAACATTTCACGCAAGAAGGGAAAATGGTATGGTTCTCGAGGCGGTTACAGAAAGATAGAAGAGGACCTCGTAAGTAGCATGCATTATTCCCCTGTGAGACTTTATTTTTTAATCACACTTGGACTTGCATTGATACACATTTACGTGTATAAATGTTACCATGTTAATGTGTAGGTGGCAAAGGGAGTGAAAGAGGTGGATCGGCATGTAACTTATAAAGAAGGGCACACGCCTAAAAGATCCCGGTCGCGTGATAAATATGATGAGGAAGTGTTGGCCAACATAGTAAGCATTATTTTATTAAAACGAGTTCATTACTAACTTTATTATTTTAGTCACAAATATAATTTGAAGTTTATTTAATATATTATAGGACAACGTATTGAAAGAGGTAGAAGAAGGGAAATTCACTCCCAGTGGTCGTAATGACGTTCTTGCTAGAGCGATCGGCCGACCTGAACATCCAGGTCGTTTGAGGGGGTCCGTTACGGGTTGGAGTAACTAAATATTATGGGAAAAGCCCGATTAAGAAGAAAAGGAAGACTAAGTCCGAGAAGGCTGACATGGTAACATTTATTCTATTATTTTCATTTAAGTTCAATTCACATGTTATTGTTGGGATAAAAATTGCGACACATTATATTCTTGCACGCAGACTTCGTTAATGGCATCCGTACTACTAAAGCTGAATCTTTGGAGGCAAGCTTTCCGAAGAAGAAGTGAAGATGATGGAGGATGTCATTTCTAAAGGGGGTAATAATAAGGTACAACAGATTGGTCAAGAGGCCGCTACTACCTTGGCAATACATGAGAAGGAAGTATCGGTCAACGAGATTCAAAAAGATCAGGTACCTAATAATGCTTCTGAAGTTGTAACAACTAAAGCCGATCAGGTACCTAATACTTCCTTTTCTTTTCTTTTTTTTTTGGGTATGATCAGGGGGTGTGTTCCCTGCCAGCTCTAATGCTATAACCCGACATCGTGGCATTGGTTAATTTTATTAGGTAAATAATGGGTCTGAAAAGGAGATGCAACTTGAGAAGACGGTTGATGGAAAATAAAGATACATCTCCTTCAAGTCGGTTCCTGTTTTTGATTAAGGTATGCATGAAGTGTTTAATTAGTTAAATTTATATGAATTATATTAAATTTTGGGATATAATAATGTATGTGTATATTCTTTAGGCCGTAAACAAGAGGCCAGTTATTCTTGCTGACCCTAAAACCGAAAAGCCACATGTGCATGTTGGCCGGGGTCTCGTAGAAATGCACACCATATCTGCAGCAGCGGAAACTGTAGTTCATGGCGAAAAACTTTTGCCGAATCATACCAAATTAGAGATAACTACAGTCTTTCCAGGCCATGAAGACTTTCAACTGCCTGTCCCAGTTCGTGATGACATTACCATTCTGGGAGATGCGGTTGGAAGTTTCATCCAATGGCCTGAAACTCACATCTATTTGGCTCGGACGTCCCCGCCTCAGAAGCGGAAAGCAGTTGGGGTTAGAAGAAATACCTTTATATATATATGTTAAATTTTTAATTGTTGAATGTTTTTATATGTTAAATTTTTATGTTATTTTTTTTTTGTAGGGAACAAAAAAGCCGGCTTTGCCGGATAAGCCTAAGTCCACAGACATGCCAACGACCTCGTCGAGACAACAACTTGATGAGGTATTTAATTAATTTCTCCATTTTTTTAAAAACCTCGCTCCCTTTATTTATATTTTGTCTGTATTTATAAAAAGCATGGTAATTTTGTGTAGGGGACAAAAAAGACCGATAAGCCCAAGTCCCGGTCTTACTCGCTACTACTACCTCATCATTGAAAGAGCAGGTTGACGAGGTATTTAATTAAGTACGCTTTTATTTTTATTACTCCAACTAGGATATGTTACCTTTGGATTTTTTATTATTTTAATTATCTACTACATGTGTAGGTTGGTGGTAGTAGCACAAAATCAAAGACTCATTCTTTCCGGACTGAAAGAAGTTAGGAGTTTAAACAACTCAAAATATTCTGGGAAGGATTACATGCAAAAAGTAAGAACGGAGACGATGAGGAAACTGCATGAGGAGGCTGGACATCGCATAGCCACCGAGCAATTGATAGTTATTCCGCTCGAGGAGGATATTCTAGGGGTTGAGCGCCAAGCACTTATATCATGGGATATGCTTAGCTTGATTTGGGTGGCCTAGACCCAGTTGATGTGGCACACCTATTTGTTTGGATGAAGTAAGTTTCTTAATAAATAATTTCATATTCTAATATTCGTTCTGACTACTAGATAGTGTTTTAAATACCGGAATTAATACCGTAATAATGTAGGATATTGAAATTGAGAGTGATGCCCGAGAAGAATTTTCCATCTGATCAATACGGATTCCTGTGCCCCTATGTTTTATCTTTATTTATTCCGGATTTCTCGTTCAAAGAACGGGTAGATTATATTGCTCAAAGAATTGGCGACAACCAAGAAGTCGATTTTTGGCGCTTATAATGAAAAAGGGTAATAAACAAATTAATATTACGTTTCCCCCTACAATTGCATTTTCATAACTAATATATGTACTAGTTAATAATGATGATGTCTCTTGATGTAGGACTCATTGGGTGCTAAATGACCATCATGCCGACAAGGAAAAAAGTATTCGGTTGGACTCTATACATCATCCACCAAGCGAGACTTTTAAGCGCTTGATTAATAAGTAAGTTTATATAATTGATTTATTTATAATAACATTAAGTTTCAATTTTTATTTATAGAAAAAAGCTCATTTTTGCCCCTAAAAAAATGAGTTTCTGCCTCCTTTTTTATTTTAAAAAAAAAAAGGGCATTTGAGAAGAGAAGAGCAAACGAGCAGGATCAACCCAGGAAAGATTCTCGATGTTGGCCCGATTTTATTACGATAACAGGGTACGTGCTCAAATACAATAACATTAAGTGCAAAAATCTGTGTTTAATACTAATATAATACCTAAAGTTCAAGATTCTGATGTGAGCCTTCTCTCGTTTGTTTGTTTTTATGTAATAATAGGCCCCTCTTGACCGGATAGCATACAATGTGGATACTACGTTTGTCGGTTCATGTTGGAGATTATTAGGCGAAGATATATCATTATTCCAGAAAAGGTTAGTAATTTAATAATGTGTTTATTACTTTTTTAAATTAGAGCTAATGTTGTCTTGCTTGTCGCTATATATACCATGATGTTGCTATGCAATAATTGATGTTGTTACAATAATGTCTTCTCTTTGTTTTTCCAGAAGTATGTAATCAACCCGTCACAACAGATTGAGGAGTACTCAAGTATAGATATAGACGAGGTAAGGGACATGTTGGGCAAATACGTCTTAGAAAATAGAAATGCATGATACTCGGAGTTTAGATCAACTTATTAGTAAATTTTTTGTTGAAGTTAGGGAATGATTAGTTCATGTAAATTCAACTCCTTGTAAGTATATATATATATATATATATATATATATATATATATATATATATATATATATATATATATATATATATATATATATATATATATATATAATCTTTCTTTGTTGTGGTTGAATTGAATCTATTGAGTTCGATGAACCTAGCTGTGATTTATCTTTGGTCTTTGGTATACGTGTCTTCTTTGATATATGCATGTTTTTGAATGACATGAAACAAATTTAATTTTTCAAAACATTAGGAGTTCGTAATAAAAACGGTTACTAAAAAAAAAAACCGTTGTGAATATCTTTCACAACGGTTAATAAAAATAAACACCGTTGTGAATGACTTTCACAAATACCGCGCATAATATTCAACAACAGGTTTTAAACGAAGAACCGTTGTTAAAAGTCTTCACAATTTTGGAGGTAAAGTTGCAACAACGGGTTTTAAACTAAGAACCGTTGTTACTAAGAAGTTCAACAACGAGTATGTAGCATAAACCCGTTGTTAAAAGACTTCACAATTTTGGAGGGAAAGTTACAACAACGGTTATACATATGACAACCGTTGTTATATTATTCCCTCCAAATTTTTGAAACACTTTCCACAACGGATAACACCCAACAACAATGGCTTTTAACCATGGTGAATACATTCGACAACGGTTTCATTAAATAAACAAACCGTTGTAAATACCTTCTACAACGACCGCTTTAACAACGTCCGCTTTTTGTTTTACAACGGTTTTTACCCGTTGTTATAGCCTGTATCTGTAGTAGTGATTGCTTGCTTGTTGTAGTGTTAACCTATGCACATGTTATGCTTGATAAAATGTTAGACTATGAAACCTTGCATTTGTTTATCTCTTATCTATTCAACAAGACTTGTAAGATATAAACTAACTCAAGTCTTATTAGACCATGCATAGAAGTGAATAGGAAGAAAGTAAGTCGACTTGTAGGTGTTGTACAGTCTAGACGACTCGGCTCCGAGATCCAAATCTTCCTATAAATCGTAAGACATAAACTAACTCGATTCTACTACAACAATAATTTGCTTGCAACTATGTAAACATGTTTGTATGATCTCCTCCATGCATCCCCTATGAACCCATGACACTCTAGTGCCTTAATCTATTATTTACAAACCCCCACATTACTTGCTTGTTTTATTTTCATTTCTTTACATTTCATTGTTATAGTAGTGTAGCTTGTTACCTTAAATCTCAACCCAATTTGTGACACCTGAAGACATAGTTTTCTACCACCGATAACTTAATTCAATACTCGTCCTTCGGGATCCGATCTTTACTTACCACTCTACTAAGAGTAGTTTGTTTAGTTATAAATAATGTTTTGGTTGGTTGACTTAGAAGACAAAATTTCGAACTGCACAAAAAATGGCGCCGTTGCCGCGGACGATGTTTAATTGAATTGTTGTCTTTTGTTGTTTTTGGTTGTGTCTTTCTTAACCTTGGGGAAGTCAAAATCCTCAAGGTAGTTTTAATTATTTTCTAATTGTTTGATTTTTGCATGTGTAGGAGATCACAAGGTAGACCTTTGTCTATTGATCCTGAAATTGAAAGAACCTTGACCAATCTTAGAAGAACCGCTAGAGGGGCTTCGACAAGTTCGGGTATTGGAGAACTTGTGGATATCAGTGTTATCCACTCGGATAGTGTTGTGTTTACCAACCCTTTTGAAAGAGAAGGAGAGGAGAACCCAATTCAAACCACAAAATTAACCCACAATGCCTAAATTTTCATCTCATTCCGTACCAACCGAGGAGAACCTACCAAATGGTACTCCAACACCACCTCACTTAACCGGTAATTTCATTGCCAAATCCGCATTCATAAAATTAGTTGAGAGAATCCAATTTGAAGGGATGCCCAGTGAAGATCCTCATCTACATATGGAGACTTTTTGTGACTATTGTGATGCTATCTCTCAAACCGGAGTAACCCAAGACCAAATTTGATGGGTGTTGTTTCCTTTTTCCTTGATCGGAGCCGCAAAGCAATGGTTAAAGAGCCTATACAAGGCTAGCCTTGGTATTGATTCATGGAAGAAGTTAACACTTGCGTTCTACAAGAAGTTCTATCCTCCGGAGAAGACCAACATGTTGAGAGTCCAAATCACCGGGTTCAAGCAAAGGGATGAGGAATCATTATATGAAGCATGGGAGAGATTTAAGGACACTTGTCGCTCTTGTCCACACCATGGACTTAGTGAGTGGTTCCTTGTTCAACAATTTTGGAACGACTTATATGAAGACTCACGAAATGTGCTTAATATGGCGTCCAATGGGAGGTTCACCGAGGACGATGACAACCAAACATGGGCTAAAATCGAAGAAATGGCGGTCCATAATTCCAAATATAGTAGGCCACGGAAGGCCACTAGAGGAGGAAAGCATGAGGTGGATTCCATCACACAATTGGGTGCTCAACTAAGTGCTCATATCGATACCATCAACTTGAAATTTGAGAAGGTCATGGCTAAGCTTGATGAAGCTTCCAAATCATCCAAACAACATGCCAATGTTATGATGGCATCATCCTCAATCCCAAATGGAGTATGTGAAAGTTGTGGAACCTTGGGGCATGACCAAAACAAATGTAGGGGAACAAATGAACAAGTGAATAGTTTCCAAGCATACAAGAATGGCACCCCTTACTCCAACTACTATAATGAGAATACCAAATTCCATCCAAACCTTTCATACAAAAGCCAAAATGTCCAAAACCCTCAACCTCCATACACACCACCCCCAATGAGAAATCCTACTCAAAGACCATACTACAATCAACCCAATGACCAAGGTTTTGATGTCGAAAAAGCGGTCCTCCAAATGCAAAAGAGCCAACAAGATTTCTTTGCTCAAATGCAAAGGGATATTTAAGCCAAAGAAATCACCATCAACAATATCCTTGCTCACACCAAAATGTTGGAGATTCAATTGTCTCAATTGGCCTCTTCTAGCTCCCAAAGACAAAAGGGACAATTACCTCCTCAAGGTAATCCTCCCACAAGACATGAGACCATCAATGCTATCCACTTGAGGAGCGGTACTAGATATGAGGGACCAAAGATGCGAATTGAAGAAGGTATTGTTGAGAAGAATGACAAGCAAAGTGATGTGATTGAGCCACTAAGGAGAAATCCTAAGATGGTAGAGACAACAACCAATGACTCATCAAAGAACAGAAATGAAGAGAAGTCTAAGGTAGTTGAGAAAGAGCCTATTGTGATTAGACTTCCATTTCCAAGTCGCCACGCTAAGCCCAAGTTTGATGAGAAACTTGGAAAGTTCATGGAGATTTTGAAGAACTTAGAGGTTTCTATACCATTCACGGAGCTAATCCATCATGTTCCGGCCTATGCAAAATACATGAAAGACATCCTTACCAAGAAGAAGTCCATCCGAAAGTTAGAGACCATTGCCTTTACAAAGGTGAGTAGTGCAATTCTACAAGGGAATTTCCCTCCAAAGCCCAAAGATCCGGGAAGTTTCTCCATTCCATGTACCATTGGTGATACCACAATCAACAAGGCAATATATGATCTAGGTGCAAGTGTGAGTGTCATGCCATACTCGGTATGTGAAAGACTAGGAGTGGGAGAGCTCAAGTGCACCAACATGACCTTACAAATGGCGGATCGTTCAACAAAGAAACCACTAGGAGTATGGGAAGATGTACCCGTGAGAATTGGAAAGTTTTTTATACCGGTGGACTTCGTCATTGTTGATATGGAGGAGGATTCCAACATTCCAATCATTCTAGGAAGACCATTCCTACACACCGCCAGAGCGGTGATCGATGTGAAACATGAAGAGCTCACACTTGAAGTAGGTGATGAAACAATCACCTTCAACCTTGATAAGACTATGAGAGCTCCCAATTTGTTTGAACCATGTTTTATGGTTGATCACTATACTCGGAAGGGTGACAAGAAGAAGATGGAATCTCCATTCAAAGAACAAGGAAAAGAAGGAAATCTCAAATAAAAGGGCAAAGACACACCGCCCAATTGGAAGAAAGATATTGATGATGTTGAGATGGCTCTATTCGGAGAGCATGGAATTTTTCACAACAAGAATAAGAGCTTGCAAAGCTCACCCATGACAAGTTTTGATGAAGGCCTCATTGGCCATGATAACAAGGAAGGAGAGTTGCTCTTGTCAACTCATGATACACTCTACATAGGAGAGAAAGCAAATGAAGTTTACGGTCTATGGGACGATGAATTTGAGAGATTGGTTAATCCCTACATTGGGAATGCTATGACTCTAGACCACGGCTTGTAGGATTCTTGTCAACACTTTGACTCGAATTACAACAATGAAGACAACAATGTGCAAGGGTCTATGCAAGACCTTTACCATGAGAATGAACAAGCCTTTGACTACTTCTACAAGGTGTTGAGCAACATCAATAACACCTTGACTTTGCCTCCTTGACACCTCTCAAAGGAAGGAGAGTTTGGTGGAGTCCTCCCTAATCCACCATTTGTAAATATTCTAACTTCTTAACTTGCATTTCATTTAACTTGTACATTACTTAATTTTTGCATTGCACCTTACAGGCTTTGTTGATTAACTTGTGTGGCATGAGAGCAAATGAGGGAGGGATTTTAATGTGCTTCCAATGGGTAGTGTTTGATGATCAAGTGTGGGGAAGCACATGCCTAGGCTAGCCAAGCCTTTGTAATGCTACCCAAGAAGAATTGAAGAAGAAAAAGAAGAAGAAATCACACGGGGTGATGACCCCCACGAGCAGACCTGAGCTCGTGGGGACTGGGAAAGGGCTGCAAAGTGGAATCTGCGCTGTGAAAGAATCTCCTCGAGCCGACTTCAGGACGAGCGAGCCAATGCTCAAGACGCCCGACCTCAGCTTAAGTCGTGGGGACTGGAGGGGTTCTCTATTATAAAATTTGCACTGGAAGGCAATCTGCCCGTCTCCAGCTCAAGTCGACCGAGCAAGCTGAAAATCCGCCCGGCCTAGTCTTGAGACCCGCGTCTTCAAAGCCCTCCAGAAAATTTATTTTCCACTGTCCAAAAATCCGCCCGACTTACCCTTGAGTCGCCCGTCCCGATCTGTTATATCACCAAACACGGGACCAAAACCCGCCTTCTTCATTTCATTTCACTTCATTCAAACACAAACGCCATTATTTCCCTCACTTCAACCTTCAAACCCTCATCCAAAAACAACAATCTCTCATCCAAATTCACCCAAATCAAGTTCAAACTTGCTCGAAACAAAAACAAATCACTCCTTCATCAACATAAAACCATTCAAACAACAATTTCTTCAAAAAATCAATCAATTTCTCTAGGGTTGGTGAAAATTCGAAAAACTGTTGGAGTAGGTGTCCTCCACAATAGTGCGTCTACATTATTAAATCTCGTACAAGGAATATCAGGGATGTATATTATATTTGTCAATTGATCAACGTTCATCGGTAACGCTCTGCTGACTAGAGTTTGACGTTACTGTCGTTTGACGGCGGTGTTCAACTGATCCCTTCGGTCACACCTAAAGGATGGTGCACAAATGGAAAAAGTAATTATTTGTATTTGATACAAGTTAATTAATCCCTTATAAATATTGAGTTATATGAGTTTGGAACTCATAATTCTAAATGAGATTTATAATTATTTTGAGGTAAAGGTAGTAAGTTAATTATATTTACAATAAGTTGTACATTAATTAAAATGGGCATTGTGATACCCATTATATGTTGTGATAATAATAAAACATTACTCAACAAGTTGAGTATATATTTATCGGTTATTAATTTGTCACATAATAGTTATTTGGTCAAATTAATATTTAATTATACTAGATAATTAAACGCATGATTTATAAGCATTTACGAAACAAATGTCGAAAATCGAAATGGACCCGTAAACACCCCATAACCGGTTATGAGGAGTGATTAGGACTCCATTGGGTTTTGTCTTTTGTGTTTAAAAAAGATGCTAGAAAACATAATCATTGCATTTTCTCTATTATCACAAGCCTACTCTTACACCTAGTCTAATGCATGCAATAAAAAAATTGAAAAGCAAAACTCAGTCACCCAAAAGGGGTGCCGGTTTGGTGCTCTTGAAATAGAGCACTTGTTGTTCTATTTTACACACTTCTAATATTGCATAAACTCTCTATAATATCTCTCTTATAAACTCTCTAAAAATAATATGGTGATATTATTCATAAATTATTAGTGTAGTAATATTTTATAGGGTAATGATAAATACAACCCACTGGGTTGTATTTAAGAAACCAAAAGAGGAAATAAATTCTTAATATAACCCACTGGGTTGTATTTAAGAAACCAAAAGAGGAAATAAATTCTTAATATATGCATTGATTGTATTGGTTAATGTGTAATTTAGTTCTTAATTCCTTAATTAATACCCAAATTAGAAGGTATTTAATGCTTAAATAAAACCCACTGGGTTGTATTTATCATTACCCTATTTTATAAAGGTTACTACTACAATTTTCGAGTGAAAAACTTTTAGTAATTTTGTGTTTAATCTTGGGTGTTCTCTAAAGGAGGTGTTCTTATTTGAGCACTTGGTTGGAAGATCATCCTTGAATATTATAGCTCAAGAACTAAAAGAGAAGGAGTCTCTTTTAGTGCCCAAATTTTATTTACCATCAGCAATGTAAGGATTCTTATTTCTACTTGCATGCATGTTTTATTAATAGATCTCTTGATAAAATTAACAAGTAATTTTATTCAACATTAGAGGAGTATAATAGGGGTCTAAGATCCAACAAGTGGTATCAGAGCCAAGGTTTATTCATGCATGTCATTTTAGACGATTTTGTAAGTTTATGTGATAAATTGATAAAATATGTATTTTGATGTTAAAATTAGTTTTATCATAAAATAATATTTTGCATATTTATAATCTGGTCTAACAATGATATGGGTCGGAATTTATGATTTTATAAATTTTTATGGCATATTTTTATTAATTATTCCATAAAAAGGAGTTAATATGTAATTATTTTATATAAGAGTTAATAAAATAATGTTGCATGTTAATTTTATGGATGTTTATTTGTAAATAATCACTTTCATGTTCTATTTATGAGATAATAGAGTTTCATAAATTAATGGGATTAATTTAATTAGTTTATTGATTTTTATTTGATAAAAATCGGTAAAAAATGGTTATTTAGCAAATAAATATTAATTATTTTTTGTGGAACGAATTTTTTTCATTTTTACCTACTGGAAATAGTTCCAAAATGATACAAATTTTATTTCGAAATTTTTAAAGGTTTTATGATTTAACTAGTTCTATTACCCGTGAAATTCACGGGGTTAGCTGTATTGTCACGTTGGTGGTGTTATACAATCTCGGATTTACGGTCGCACTGAGCCCTATTGACAAAAAGGACTCGTGAGAATTTTTTTTATCAATCTATACTTATACTACCATAATATATTGTCAATATATTATCAATATGTATTTTCTACAATTTACTAAACGTTTGCCGTGGATTATTAAGATTTTGCCACGAATATTGTTACGTTTATTAGTGTTTTCTCACGATTATTGTTATTATTGTTATTGTCTTCGATTTTGTTTAGCTATGTAATTAATTCAACCTAAAAAAAATTCAAAATAGATTTTTTTATATTTTTATTTGTGTACAATAATTCAAGGTAGATTGAATGGTTAGCATTATTTTGAAAGATTATGGTGAGAATTATATTTGTGTTTAATATGAGATATATTGGCTTTAATTTTAAGTTAATTTTTCTTAACAAATAAAAAACAAATACTAATATTTATTGTGATTTAATTAGTGTTTAATGTTATGAGTTTTCAATTTTTTTTAAATAATAATGATGATGTGTCATGCTCTAATAGTCTTAAAGGTGAATGTTGAAAGCTAATATTTAGGCTTGCCTTTTTATATTATACTAGTTTTGTACCCGCGAAAATCGCGGACTTGTTCTATTTGTTCCATTTATCTGCTTTTGTTGGCGTCCATCTTTAACTAAAATATAAAATATTTTTTTAATCGCGAATAAGCTATAAACCAAACATTTGTAAATATTTACTTCTTTTACATTATTTGTCATGATCATAGTAATATAGATAGAAGTTTTAATTTGAATTTTATTTCCATATATTTTAATACATGTTAATATTATTCATGAATATTTTGTAGTCAACAATTTAATGTAGCTAATTTCATAACTATAAATGTTTGTTTAATTTTGTTTTTTTTTTATATATTTATGATGTACGACATAAATAATTAAGCTAAAAACGGCTGTGTCGTTAGGTCGATAAACAAAGCACTCCAAGATCGCGGTTACATATCTGATAGGTTTTTTTAAGAAAGTTAAATGGATACTATTATTTTAACTTGTCCTCAAAATCTATAATTTTTATCAAAAATATACATGTAAAATAGAAAATCTCGCCGATGATGAATGGTGATACTTTGTAAGCCAACTAAAAGAGTAAAAAATATGTTTTCTTTTTTCACATTTAGATCCAAACATGTAATCTCCACTTTTTAATAGCCTTCTCACAATCAATAATCTGCAAATTGAGATAGTTAAAATTAAAATTAAAATTAAATAAGCGTCATCTTAATTACAAAACTAACTATACAACTTATCTAACGTTTAAAATTTTAAAATCTTAAAAGATAGAAATATGGAGTACTTTTAAGAAGACTATGAACGTTTGAATCACATGCACATATACACCTTATTTTTCACTGTTTCGTAAGTGTGCTAATTACAATATTTAAGATGGTTTTGAAATAAATCAAAAGTAACAATATGAGAAATTGTGAAGCTTTATAATCCAAGATATATTGAATTTTTCATTTACCACATATAAGACATTTTAGCTACTATCTTTATTACTAATGAGGAATTATATGGATAAATTTTACGATTTAAATTTTAATAATGAGAGTAAATTCTTAATTTATTATTGTAATTTAGTACATGATCTTATGGTTTCCACTAAAAGATATTATTAGTAACTTTATAATCCAAATTATTAGACTTTTTATTTACTACATATAAGACCTTTTAACTACTATCTCTATGGTTAATGAAGAGTTATATGGATAAATTGTACGATTTAAATGATGAGATTAAATTGTTAATTCATTTTTATAATTTAAATCATGATTGGTATTATGATTTCCATCAAAAAATATTAGTAAATCTTATGAAGAATTTTAATAAATAAGTCTGATGTAGCCTTAATATTAACCAATACTATAAAAATGACATGTGAATTAAAATTAGATGTTTTAAGTAGCCTTTTAACAATATTGTATTTTTTTTTTTTTTACAAATCAGAGTTATACTAAGATCCTCTAAATTCGAATTAAAAACTAAAAATGTTTGGTTTTTATATCAAGTGAGACAATTACGTACCAAATAAGTTTTAATATCATTAGAACATGGTTCAAGGACGGATATCAAGTTTTTGTTCAACTAAATCCTTCTGTTGCCTACACATTTCCCATGTAGTTTTTTTAACACACTATGTTAATATTATGAGAAGACAAAGGAAGCATCACCTACAAAAATGAAATAAGAAACAAACATACATTTAACGATAATTCAATTAATCTCGTAAGAGGGTTTACATAAAGATAGTATAAAATAAATCTACCACAAAGCGATATTAGTGGATAAATTACAAAAAAATTGTGCATTTTATAATAAGCTTATATAAATTACTCAAACAAAACTCGTAGAACATACCTTATGTATAACGTAATTAACTGCACAATCCAGCTTTGCAATAATAAGAAAATTGTACCATTCCATCTGCAAAAATAAATCAAGGTGAGAAATACAAATTGACATCAATAAAAGTTATTTAAATAATACCAAATAAAACACAAATCTTATGTATGATATAACTTTATTTTTTTCACAAATGCAAATGATTAATAAAAATTATATGCAATGGAAAGTTCCAATAACATATGAATATGCCAAAAGCTTAGAAAAAGAGGGTAAAAAATAAAAGTGCGTATTTAAAGACTTTACTTATATTAACTTAGCATCAAATAAGGAGTTAAATTTTAGGGGGAGAAAGGAATCATCAAAAAGGAAAAGGAAAAGCTAAAGAGAAAATGAAGAGTTAGAGATGAATAAAGGGTCATAAACGTGATAATAAGTATTCTATCTTAATTCTATGAATGAATATTATTAATTAGTCACACATTATCAAATGAAATTTTCTTAGTGATTCTAGCTGTTGCATGTCTTATACATATGCTCAAGGTAGCCTATTTATATTATTGTATAGATATGACATACAGATTATGATAGGTAATTTAGCATGCTTTTAAGTTAGATATATAGATTTTGTATTTAGATTATAGAGTTATTGATTTTACATACATAAATATGGAGCAAGGAGAAATGTAATGTAAAAGGTTTGCATGTGAGTGGTTTAAAAATTATCTTATGAAATTAAAATAAGACATATAGTTGATGGTTGATAGTTTAGCTTACTTTTTAATTATATTTATAGATTGTTATTATTATTAAATCCACTTTGCATGAGAGTGATTTAAAAATTAACCTATGAAATTAAAATTATCTAAATTTAGTTTTTTACCATTAATTATGAGAGTAACTTTTAAATGTGGAATTGATAATTTTTTTTTTCATGTGTACTACTATGCTAGTATTTCCACGTGGACTATGTTTTGCCACGTCACAATTAATTGTTGCCATGTCACATTTGTCTATGTGACATTTAATGTCTAGCCTTTTAATAATATTTATAGATTTAGAATTAAATCGTAAAAGTTGTATCTTTCCGATAAAATCGTAAAAATGCTTGAAATAATTTTTTATGACCATTTTTTCCTTCATGCATGTCATTTTGGTGTGTGACCAGAATGTACAAAATTTTAATATTTAATTTGTACCTATTGGATATGATTAAATTGGTTTATTCATATAAAAATTATGTTTTTTAAGAGTTTTTATGCCATAAACAGTCTTTTAAACCCATATAATCACCAAAGAATTAGTGGGGACTAATTTTTGAAGTTCAACCAGATTAGTATGAAGGGTTCATACCTAAGATATTTTAAGAATTGATTATGGAATTTTTAATGGTTAAAAAATAAGGATCAATTCCGCAAAACCGAGCTCAAGCGATCGTTGTTGGTAAAATAGGACGATTTGGCATGTCACATTTTATTGATGCATATTTTTTTTTTATTAATGTTGATGAATGGAGTTATTTAATTTTGAATTATGTAATTTTTTCCTAGTATGGCCATAGTTAGTAATCGGTATTACCCGAAATGCATGGGAATATCGATTGGTTTGTAATTTAATTACGATCTCGTATCGTTGGTTTGTAATTAATTAATAGTTTTATTTTATTTCTTTTAATTAATGTATAATAGGAATTGCTATGTAATTTAATTATAGTAGTAGTTTGTAATTTTTCCTCCAAGACGGAGTTTTCCTAAAGATGGAGGATCCTTGGAGGCGTTGCTCTAGAAGACTCAAGGGACCAAAGGAGTTGGTTTCCAAAGTGTAATAATATAGTTAATTAGATTAACTAGGTGGCCATATTAGGATATATTGCTTTTATTGCTTTTATTTTATGCATGCATGCCAAATCGTCACAACATGCTTTATTTTTCCGTAATCGATTTAAGTTGTCTAAAATTCACTATATTAGTTCACTTAGATATTATAGACAATTACATTGATAAAGGATCTCTCACCTACCTAAAATTGAGATTAGCCTTACCAATTACTAGGACCTATGAATCCCTTCTTCATTAGGGGGTAGGCTCGGCTCACCGGGGTGCTCTCTTTTTATGTTGGGTAAGTAGGGTAATAAGCGTTATTATTCGCGAAAATTGGTTGGACTCAACGGAATAAGTGGGGGATGTATCGGCTCACCGTGCCCTCATTTAGTTCCGGGGCTAGTAGATGGAATTTAATAGTTAAATTCGTCAACCAAGAGTTCTAGTGGTACAATCGGTCCAAAAGTTGACCCACCAAATTTGTGTGAGAATGGGATGTATCGGCCCACCGTGCCCATTTTTATATGAAGATGGATCTTGGAACCATTTATATAATTTAGTGGGAGATCGTTATATAAATGCCGTAATTTAAAAATTGTTTTTAAAATACACGATAAATGTTAATTGTTCCTTCCACTTCCGTTTTTGTAGTAAATGAAAATGGCTACATGTAGTCAAACACCCGTCATCATTTCGAAAGACTCGTGGCTTCGTACATTCATGGACAAAAGATATTTTGAAAGCAAATGGTAGCAATTTTAAAGATTGGGAATAATAACTTCGATTAGCCGCCACGGGCGATGGCAAATTGTGTTATCTTGTCGAACCTCCTATCCCAACGCCTACCACTCGAACTAGCACCGCAGCAAGGGAAGCACATGAAGAGTACATGAAAGAATCCCTTGCCGTCAAGAATGTCTTGATTTTTGCTATGGAGTCGTCCTTGCAAAAACAATGTGTCAAGTTTGAAAATGCCTATGAAGTGTTCACTAGGCTTTCCACTATGTTCTCTCAAGCCCCAAAGATCATTCAATATGATGCGGCGGTCTGTTTCTTTGAGGCTAACCTCAAGGAAGGACAAGAGTTCTCACGTGCTTAAAATGATTGAGCACATGGAAACTCTAGATGAGCTTGGATGCAAGATCCCCGAGGAGCTCGCCGTTGACCGAGTGCTTCACTCACTCTCCCAAGTGAAAGGGTTCACCCAATTTAGGGTGAACTATAATATGACTAACATGAATAAATCTCTTCATGAGCTCCATTATCTACTTGTTCAAGCGAAGAAGGATATGGGAGGATGTGGGAGCACAAGGAACGACGTTTTGAACATCAAGCTAAAGAGAAAGAGCACTTTCAAGAAAAGTGGTGGCAAAGGTAAGATGCCCGCCTCTTACAAGGGCAAAGGGAAAGCTATTGTGACTAGCTCTTCCAAACCAAAGAAGGGTAATCCTTTGGGTGACAAGTGCCATTATTGTAATAATGTTGGGCATTGGAAACGCAATTGTCCCAAATATTTGGATGCCATCAAAGCGGGTCGTGTGACACCCACAAGTAATTTCTCATCCGAACTTTACATGACTGATATTAATTACGCTTCAAATACAACTTGGGTATTAGATACGGGTTGTGGTTCTCATTTGTGTAATCATTTGCAGGACCTAAGAAGCATAAGGAAGTTAAACAAGGGTGATGTGGACCTTCGGATGGGCAACGGTTCAAGAGTTGCGGCCGTCTCCGTAGGAACATATGTAATTCGTTTAGGTTCGGGTTTGGAAATATATCTTAATAATTGTTATTTTGTTCCCACTTTGTCGAGAAACATTATATCCGTGCCCGTGTTGGACGCGGAAGGTTTTCATTTTGTGATCAAGGACAAGTGTTGTACGTTTTTGCTTAATGACTTGGTTTATGGCCAAGCTATTTCCATTAATGGTATTTATGTTCTCAACACCTCTAGTAATATTTATCATGTAGAAAACAAAAGACTCAAAATGGGTGATTCCGATCTTTCTTATCTTTGGCATTGTCGTCTAGGACACATAAGCGAGAATCGCATTAAAAGACTAGTGTCGACTAGTGTTATTAAACCATTTGATTTCGAATCATATGGTACATGCGAATTTTGTCTTCTTGGTAAGATGACTCGTTCACCTTTTATAGGAAAAGGAACTCGTGCTAGTGAGTTGTTGGGTTTAATACACACCGATGTATGTGGTCCAATGACAATCACCGCAAGAGGTAACTATGACTACTTTATCACTTTCACCGATGACCAAAGTAGATTTGGTTTTGTATACTTGATGAAGTATAAAAGTGAAGCATTTGAAAAATTCAAAGAATTTAAAAATGAAGTAGAAAACCAACTAGATAAAAAAATCAAAGCATTATGATCGGATCGTGGTGGCGAATACATAATTAATAAATTCATTTCTCACCTTAAGAATTGTGGTATTGTATCACAATTTACTCCCCCCGGCACACCACAATTAAATGGTGTGGCTGAGAGGAGAAATCGAACCTTATTAGATATGGTTCGTTCTATGATGAGTCAATCAGAGTTACCAAACTCATTTTGGGGGGTTTGCCATTTTATCTGCTATTCGATCACTATATCAAAGCCCGACTAAAGCAACCGAAAAGACTCCATATGAGATATGGAAAGGGAAGGTCCCTAATTTGTCATATATGAAGATATGGGGTTGTGATGCTTATGTCAAGAACAAGCCAGACGATAAGCTAGCCCCTCGATGTGACAAATGTATCTTTGTAGGCTATCCAAAGGAAACACGTGGTTATTACTTCTACAACCGTAACGAGAACAAAGTGTTTGTGGCTCGTGAGGCTGTCTTTCTAGAAAAAGAGTTTATTTCTAGAAGACAGAGTGGGAGAAAATTTGAACTTGACGAATTTCAAGAGCCACAAAATGAGGAGGTAATAGAGGAAGATGTTCCTTTTACGTCTGGCTCAATTGTTATTCCTTCTGAACCTAGGAGGTCAAGCAGGTTTAGTCACCAACCTGATAGATATTTGGGAATTATCGAAGCAGATGGTGATTATGAAGTATTGCTTTTAGAAAGTGATGAACCTGTTACCTACAAACCGGCTATTGCTAGTCCCGACTCAAAATTATGGCTTGAAGCCATGCAATCTGAAATAGATTCTATGAACGACAATCAAGTGTGGGACTTGGTTGACTTGCCTGATAAGGTGTGACCTCTTCAATGTAACTGGATATTTAAAATTAAAATCGGCATAGATGGACATAAAGATGTCTACAAAGCTAGATTAGTTGCAAAAGGTTTTACGTAAGTTCATGATTTACACTATGATGAAACCTTTGCACCAGTAGCTATGCTAAGATCTATTCGGATAATGTTAGCGATTTCTGCATTTCATGATTATGAGATATGACAAATGGATGTCAAGGCCGCATTCCTGAATGGTTTTCTGAAAGAGGAAGTGTTCATGACACAACCTGAAGGTTTTGTGGATCCTAAAAATCCTAACAAAGTATGCAAACTTAAGAGATCCATTTATGGTCTTAAGCAAGCATCAAGGAGTTGGAATCATCACTTTGATCATGTTGTTAAACAATATGGCTTTTCTCGAAGTGTTGAGGAATAGTGTTTATACATGAAGTTTAGTGGGAGTAATGTTGTTTTCCTAGTTTTGTATGTGGATGACATACTACTCATTGGAAATGATGTACCCATGCTTACTTCCGTTAAGGAGTGGTTGGGTAATCATTTTAAAATGAAGGATTTGGGAGAGGCCCAACCATCCTAGGTATCCGAATCTATCGAGATAGATCTAAGAGGATATTGGCATAGAGTCAAGAAGCTTATTTTGATAATATTATTGACCGATTCAATATGAGGAACTCCAAGAGAGGGTTTCTACCGATGGGTAGTGGGATAACTTTGAGTAAGTCACAGTGTCCGACTGAGCCTAAGGATATTGAACGCATGAGATCCATCCCCTACGCTTCCGCTGTTGGATCGATCATGTATGCCATGATGTGTACTCGTCCCGATGTTTCATATGCTTTGAGTATGACTAGTCGCTATCAACAAAATCCAGGTGAGAGTCACTGGATAGCCGTTAAGAACATTCTTCAGTACTTTAGAAGAACTAAGGATTCATTCTTAGTGTTTTGAGGAGATTCTGAGTTACGTGTAACTGGTTACACGGATGCTAGCTTCCAAACGGATATGGATGATTTTAAGTCTCAGGCTGGTTTTGTCTTTATGATGAATGGAGGAGCGGTTTGCTGGAGAAGCTTTAAAGAGTCGGTGACTGCGGATTCTACAATGGAAGCTGAGTACATCGCAGCATGTGAAGCTGCAAAGGAGGCTGTTTGGATTAGGCAATTCTTGGAGGGGCTAAAGGTAGTTCTGTCTGCCAAAGATCCCATCACTATTTATTGTGATAACAGTGCGGTAATTTTTCAAGCTAAAGAGACCAAGTCTAGTAACAAGCCTAGACATGTACCAAGAAAATTTCATGTAATTAGAGATTTCATTGAAAGGAAGGAAATAACAATTTGTAAGGTTGGGATAGACGATAATGTCGCTGATCCTTTAACCAAACCATTGTCTCAAGCGAAACATGATAGTCATGTAGTTTCCATGGGATTGAGACGAATTCCTGAACTATTTTAGGTTATGCGAGATGTAATAGTTAAGATATTGTATTTATTATTTCATATATGATAATCGCATTTATCGTTTGAGTTTTATTATGTAAACTCTTTTATTCAGTTTTACCTAAAATTAGATACTTTGTTCCATCCAAATAGGTTGTAGAGACAAATATCGAACCCTATTAAGTGAACTGGATTAACATTGTATTTTGTCCCTAGTTACTTAATGAGGTGACGTCTCGGAGTAACTAGATTGTAAGGCGATTGATGGCGTGTTCGATTGCCATATGGTCATAAGGGATGACTGGTCGATTACATAGGCAGATTATAGAGACATTCTGTTGGACAGTGACTGTTCATAGAATCCTCATGTTGCCAGGTCGTGGCAAGGATTTCTATTTATTCCTTCGATTCAATTCTTTAGACTTGCGACTATTTGTCTAAGTTGGTACAGTTTTCCGGTGGCTTTGGTTTTTGTCCTAGGTCGCATCGTAAAAGGAGACTAAAGGGCATTTACTGGGTCATTGTGATCTGTATTGAACAATGAAAATAGGTCAACATGATTGTCCACTCATGTCATATTTATATCTCAAGGCCACTTGAGGAAAGGTGACTAGAAATGGGTGGCCACGCTTGGATGAGATCTACTGTAGATTATCCGGTCAGACAGTCATTCTCCTGATCGAGAAAAACCACTTCATGATGTGATCACGTGCAAGAACGACCTTAAAGATGTCTTGCATTGAGTGGGAGATTTTTATGGACAAGAGAATTGGTAGCGCACACTTGTGTCGGACAAGTGGGAGATTGTTGGAGTAGGTGTCCTCCACAATAGTGCGTCTACATTATTAAATCTCGTATAAGGAATATCAGGGATGTATATTATATTTGTCAGTTGATCAACGTTCATCGGTAACGCTTGGCTGACTAGAGTTTGACGTTACTGTCGTTTGACGGGGGTGTTCAACTGATCCCTTCGGTCACACCTAAAGGATGACGCACAAATGGAAAAAGTAATTTTTTTCTGGTGAAAGGTAAGTAATTCTCATTAAGCTCAAACCAAGTATACAAGGTACATCATAAATTAGCTTATAAGGCTATTAATCCAATCTCTATCCCTAGACCCTTTGACCCTACTTAACTGACTTAGAAGCCTGATTTTCATCAGGTTTTTACATTGAGAGAACAATACAGTAGGTCGTAAGATAACTCCTTCTAAACGTGCTGAATTACGCTGCTGCCAGACAGCATAATTAACAGCCATAAAGACTGATAAGCACACATTCTTCTGCACCTGCGTCCATTTCCTCCTGCCAGTCCAGATAATACTATTCCCCTGAGGTTTGGTGATCCTCAGCCAGTTACAAACCTGAACCATAATCTCACTGAAATAATGACAACGTTGGAACAGGTGTGTAACAGTCTCAGACTCAGCTTGGCAAATGCAACATAAATCATCAGATCTGATCCTTATCCTATGTAGTTTCTCTTTTGTATTAAGAGCATTCCTCAATATAAGCCAGTTCACAAAGGAGTGCTTTGGGAGAGAAACATTATTCCAAACTAGCTTAGACCATCCCACTTTTGTTTCCTTAGGTGTGATCCAATCATACCCAGACTTAACAGAATACCCTCTCATATCAGCAAGCCAAATACCCTGTGAATAGCCATTCATAAACATGTCCCTGGTCTTACATATTGCCTTCCAGTTGCCACTCATATGGCTTTTCGGAATATGATCAGACCAGGAAGTGCCTTTTATATAAATCTGGTGCACCCACTTTACCCATAAACTATCCGCCTTGCTATATATCGACCACACTAACTTCCCAATAGTGGCCATATTCCAGTGAAAGCTATTCCTGATACCTAGACCACCTTCACTCTTTGGGGTACAAATATGATCCAAGCCAACCAGAGGTACCCTCATATAATTACTAGTGCCATCCCATAAGTAATTACGACAAATATTGTCAATTTGTTTCAGAACCCCTTTAGGAATCAGAAAGATATTAGCCCAATAAGTAAAAAGAGAGGTAAGAACAGATTTAACAAGAATGAGTCTACCAACATAGGAGATCTTCCTGGCACCAAACATTCTGATTCTATCAATAATCTTCTCCACCATTATCTTACACTCCTTTTTCCCCAATTTACCAGCAGTAATAGGAACACCAAGGTATCTAAATGGAATATGTCCCTCAACACACCCTGAACTAGCAATGAGTTGCTGCTTAAGGGAATTATGCACCCCATTGAAATATATGTTAGACTTAGCATTATTCATCTCCAAACTAGAAGCTCTATAAAAGGAAGCAAAGGACCTTAACAGTAGCATCACTGATTCATAGTCCCCTTTTGAGAACAGTAAGAGGTCGTCTGCAAACATAAGGTGAGATAACTTTAACCTCCTACAAAGAGAGTGATGTTTAAATGGCAGAACATCAGTTGTGAAATTAAGAATCCTAGTGAGGTATTCCATAGCTATGGTGAACAATACAGGGGATAGGGGGTCTCCCTGCCTGAGGCCCTTCTTCCCATGAAAAAAGCCAAACATGTTGTAATACTACGGTTTTATGAGCCTCTGGGTACTCTATCGAGTGGGCCTTACTCTGTCGAGTAAGGGTGTTTTGCGATTTAAAACAGTTTCTGACCTGTTGGGTACTCGATCGAGTAACCTCGATACTTGATCGAGTAGGCGGCACTCGATCGAGTATGTCAGCTACTCGATCGAGTAGCCGGTTTACGGGAGGATGATTTGTCGGGTTTTGTTAATAATGCGATTTAATATATAAACTCTTCCGTCACTTTCTTAATACACTTTACAAACCTAATTACTTTCAAAAGAGAAAACAATCTACGTTCTTCGCATCAATCGCATTATTGGTAAATCCCGGAGCTTGGAAGGTCGGAATTCACCTTTCTTTATACCTTTGTGATACTTGCGTCGAGGGTAAGATCTACGTACTGTTTTTATGGTACTTCGTTAAAGTTAGTTAAACCCTAATTTGGGGATTTGGGGGTTTTGTTGTATTTCTTGTTTGGTAGTAATTGTATGATTGTATGTTAGGAGGAGGATTCGTAGAAGAGGCCTTTTGATAACAGCTGTTGAGATCGTCGACCGTGTTGCTTTTCGGGTAGGGTTTTCCTACTCGGTATTAGTCCCATAATGTGTTGGTGGTGATTTGTGTTTGTTGATTGTTATCATACGAGCATTGTGACGGTTGTTGGTGTTGATTGCTGTTTAGTAGTTGTGATTGTTTGTATCTGTCTGTGTTCTTCGGGGCGCGTCCCTGGCTGAGTGGAGTCACTTGCGGGAGTGGCTTCACGCCCATTATTCGCCTTCTGTGGAACCCGCCACAGAAGGGATGTGCACATTAAGGAATTTGGGTTTATCGCTCAACGGAGATGAGCGGCGATTAGGTGGGAACGGCTGCGGTCTCCCACTGGTGGCGTGGAGTGACCTGTTGCGATGGGCACTCTGGCAGAGCTACAGACTTTAGTGTATAGTCAGTATTGTGGAGTTGGGAATGGAGTTTGGAGTATATCTGTGACGATTGAGCTGTGTTGTTTGTTGTATTGTTGGATTATATAAATTGTGTGATTAGTACTGACCCCGTTTATTGTTTTAAAAACTGTGGTGATCCATTCGGGGATGGTGAGCAGTTGTTGAGCAGGTATGAGGCGAGTTACATGGGATAGCTGGGATGTGCCACTTTCAGATGATAGAGTCTTCCGCTGTAGCCTGAGTAGTTGTTAAACATTTCATTAGTTGAGTAGATAGTTGGTGTTGAGAACAAGTAACCGTATTTTGGTATTTGGTTTTGGATTGTTACTTTTCACTTAACTTTATACTATTTAAATACCGTTTCGTTATTATCTTATGATTATCATTGCCTCGGGCAACCGAGATGGTAGCATCTTTAAAACTGAGTGGTCCTGGTAAGGCACTTGGAGTATGGGGGTGTTACAAAATGGTATCAGAGAGACGATCCTGAAACCTGTAACCAATGAATCTAATGAATATAGGGAGTCAATTAAAATGAACCCGGGGTAAAGGTTGTAGGAGCTAATGCAAAGACTTGGGAGACGTCCTAAAGTCGCGAACTCGCCCTACAATTTTGAACCGGTCACCTGGGGGGTGTATATCAAGGTCATATGTGGTGTTTGTTAGCTTGTATGTGAATGTGACGATATATGTTGTGAAGTGATGGATGTTGGGAGTAGAACATTGATATGGTGATTGAAAAGTTAGTGAAGTATATATATATATATATATATATATATATATATATATATATATATATATATATATATATATATATATATATATATATATATATATATATATATATATATATATATATATATATATGTTGTTTGTATAAGAAGCATGATGGTTGTTTATTACGTGGCATTTGATAACATGAAATAGTTGTTTTGATGATTGAATGAGGAGTTGTGTAGAATCGCATGCGTAGCTAGGTTATAATGTTGGGTTTATAAAGTTGTACAGTATGTTGGGATATGAGAGATAACATACGGGTAGTATATACGAGTCAACATGAGTCGATCGAGTAGGGGTTACTCGATCGAGTAGGTGAGGTACTCGGTCGAGTGGGCCTGACTTGATCGAGTGGGTATTTGACGTTTTTATAACCAGAATCGTGTTTTTGGGTACTCGATCGAGTACATAGGGCACTCGATCGAGTAGGGGGTCACTCGATCGAGTGGCTGTGCTACTCGGTTGAGTATGTTAGAGATCAGAAGGTCTTTTTTGGGTCTGAAGTCGGGGCACTCGATCGAGTAGGTTCTACTCGATCGAGTAGGTTTAGGCACTCGATCGAGTGTGTTCTGGGCAGTCTGTTTTCGTGTTTTGGGGTTATAGTGCGTATGTTTATATCTACCCTTTCTTATATAGCTTCAAGATGCCGCCCAAGAAAAACGCTTTGTATGCGAGAGCTGAGAACATGAACATCGACGATGTAGTTAAGATGTTGGAGCATCAAGATGCTCTTACGAAGGCCCTACAGAGAGTGGGAAATGATAAGGAGGTTGATCACTCCAAGATCAGCCTTTATATAGCAAGGTTTAACCCAAAAGAGTACAAGGGGACCGGGGAGCCAAACCTTCTTGACAACTGGAATCATGAGATGGAGAACATACTAGACCTGGTACACTGTCCTGATGAGATAAGAGTGGAACAAGCTGCTATCTACTTGAGGGAAGCAGCTGGTGAGTGGTGGGACAAGGTAAAAGTGAGTGCTAAGGAGATGTATACGAAGCAGGGCTTACCTGCTATACCTTGGGAAGAGTTTCGGAGGGCTATGAGGAAAGAGTTTGTACCTGAGCATGTGAGGAGTAAGCTTGTGGACAGCGGGGGCCCACGGGGGCGCTTTGGAGGAAGAGAACAAGCGTTTGCATTTTGTTGGAGTCGCCACCAATTTTTATGGGAAATTGGAACCGTTCGAATACCTCGTGTCATGTCAAGACACAAAGTAGAGACATGAACACTAAGCAATCGTTACCCTTAGCATTCTCTGTCTAGAATGACTCTCGTGGATGCCAATGAACACGGGTGTTCACAGAGATCTGGAGTAAGGGGTGAGGGTACGTATTAGGAATCTCTTTTGATCGAACACCTAATCCCGCCCGCCTCGATAGCGGCCTCTACTAATGATTAAGGAAATTGTCTATACTCGATATATCGTCGATTATATGCATGAAATGCAACATCCATGTTTTAATCCTAGCATATGAGAATTAATACTAAGTCGGTGGACACGTAATTTAACATACAATTAATGTCGAAGTAGGATTTAATGCTCAATTACATGTGAAAACATACAAATTATACAAGAAATATGATAAATACAATAAACAAAAATTACAATAATGAAAATTACAATAATTACAATGATTAAGCGATTTATGTCGAAAATACCTTTAAAACGGATAATTTGAGAAAACGAAAAAAAGACAGAAATAACGAACAAATCAGAAGGTGATAATACGATTAATAGTCCATTATAAGTAAGATAATTAAACTAGGTCAGGCAACAACGGAGTTCAGAGACAGAACTCAACCTGGAACAGGCGCAGCAGGACTGCGCCCTCTGGAAGAGGCGCAGCAGGCGCTGCGTCTGTTCCAAGGGTGAGTTCTGGCTGTGAAGCCGAAACTGCAAATCGTTAATATTAATTGGTTAATTTTAAAGATCGATTACGATATTTACTCGGATGAAAGTGATTATCAAGTTATTTACATGTGAGTGAAGGTCATAAAAGCAAAAAAACATGGATGAGACGGATGCAAAACGGATTATTTACATGGAAGAATGATTGATTAGTGACATGAGTGAACAAAATAGACTAAACATGATGAATTAATGACAAACTAATGACGAACATCATGAATAACAGGTGGAAAATATATCAAGGACCGAATTCCAGAAACCCGATATGAACAAATCGAATTCCTACAACCCGGATTGAATTTAATGACGAAAACCCGCAAATATGAGATTACAGGGGATTTAAGTCGGATTTAATGACGAATTAAACATGTTAATGATGATGATTAATATACATGTGAGATGATACGCTATTATGTCAAAGAATTAACAGGAAACAAACGAAACAAATAAACACGAACGAATTACAGAGGACGAAGGAAGAAGAAAGGAAGCAGGAACTGCGGCAGCCTCACGAAGAGGCGCAGCGAGCATCGCGCTCCTTCGAAGAGGCGCAGCGATTCTTTGCGTCCTTTCTCGACGGTCTGTCTTCTGGAAATCCGCAAAAAAGAGATTTTAAAGTACGGTTTTAGAAATCGGTTTTAATAAGTATTTTCGACATAAACCTTACAATAATGATACAAAAAGTAAAGAACAATAACAAAAGAGAGATTTACACCCTCAGACTTACATGTTTGACGAAACGAGAAGGACTAAGTTATCGATTAGCGATGCTCGACTCGAACTATAATGCAAATATGAAAGTGCCCTCATAAGAGGAAAACGATTAGATTAATTAAGTTGATTGATTGTGGAGTTCGTCAAATTGGTCGGTCATGCAAACGAGGCTGGTACTCAGAAGGATCCGAGCTTACGTGGTCGAATGTTCAAGCACGTAGACGCCAAAAAGTAAGAACAAAGGTCTTGAATGCAAAGGGAGAAGAGAAGGGCGGACACTCGCGTGAGAAATATAAGGAGAGAAGGCTCTTATTTATACTAATCACGTGAAGGAATTAGGGTTTCGGAGAGTCTTTGGAAGTGAATCTCGGAAAGATATAAAAAAGATACGAAAATTACGCAGAAAAAAACCTGGGAAGAGGCGCAGTAGCCACTGCGTCTCTTGGAAGAGGCGCAGCACCTGATGCGTCTGTTCCCAAGTGGTTTCCTCCTGCGGAAGAAAAATTTCCGTGTTTAAGTTATGGTAGGACGGAATATTTTGGTTTTACTCAATATTTTGTATGAATATTACGGGAAATTGTTTACCAAAGGATAAAGATTGTGAAATATTTATAAAATATGGAATAGAAATATCCGGAACATTCCAGAACATTCTGACTCGGGATTTAACGGTTATCAGAAAATGAAGACGGTTTTAGGCCCGGACTCCAAATGTACTCTAATTACTGTCAAAACGACCGTATCGGCACGTAGATGACAACTAAGAGGTAGACATTAATTTTTGAGCAATCGTTTGACGATAAACTTACGAACTATCACAAATCGTTCCGCGTACCAAACATGCGGCCCAATCATCACCGGGTGGTTTGCGAGAGGTGCAGAAATGAGGTATCTACAGAGCCCCCACTTTGACTGAGGCTTGGACAAGGCGAAAGTCAAAGTATAGCCATCAGGTCAATCGAAGATTACAACCTGACGACTATGGCGACGCGAGGCGGCTCAAGGGGTCCGAGCCAAGGACCTGTCGTCGGGAACATTTTAGAGTCTGTCGACTATTGGGGAGGGTCGTTTAAAGTCCATTAGACTACGTAAGGAGGCTCGCCAGCCATAAGAAGAGACCATACCTGAGACTTCTTCCTCGAGATGCTTCCGGAGGTGCATAGGAGCTAAGGGTGAGACCTAAAAGATATATAAGGGTTGGTGCTAGGGAATGGGGCCCTAAAGGAAAGCATTGGCGGGAAGGAGGCCCGAATATAAGTTCAACATAAAGGGGTAATCAAGGTTTGGGTGTAGGAACTCTAAGAAAAGGTGATCCTAAAGGATTATGATCCTAAAGAGAAAAGGTGATCCTAAAGGATTATGATCCTAAAGGGAAAAGGTGATCCTAAAGGAATATGATCCTAAAGGGAAAAGGTGATCTTAAAGGAATATGATCCTAAAGTAAAAGGTGATCCTAAAGGAATATGATCCTAAAGGGAAAAGGTGATCCTAAATGAATATGATCCTAAGGGTAGAAGTGTATGAACTCTAGGGAATTTTGGGAACCTAAAGAGCTAGGCTTATGAACCTGGGTGTACGAACCTAAAAGGATGGCTGGTATGGGAACTTAAAGGCTTATGAACCTAAGAGGAATTGGGATCCTATGGTTGAGTTTAGGAACTACTGGGCTACTACTTCTTGTTTTAAATGCATGCACTTAAGCTTTCTGGGGTATGAGAACTCCAAAAGGATTTATGGGTTTATGAACCTAAGGTCATTGGTGTGGGAGCTTAAAGGTTTATGAACCTAAAGGAAGCCATTTTGGGATCTAAGAATCTAAGGGTATGAATCCTAACTTTGGGTTTACGAACCTAAGGAAGGAGTGCTGGTTTGGGAACTTCTGGAGAACGATACCTTTGCCGAACTCTACGAGGAAACAAAAATGTCAAGGGTAGCCGGACGTAAGCGGGAACTGCTGGGGAAGCTGCTTGGGTCATCTTCAAACAAACTTCGATAAGTCTTGGGGTTTATGTTGATCTCCACGTATTGAGAGGGATGATTGTCTGTCCGTGTACTCTCGCTGGGGGAACATAATCGGGAACTGATCTCCATGTCTCGAGAGGGGCGATTGGCTGTCCGTGTACTCTCGTTGGGGGAACATAATCGGGAACTGATCTCCATGTCTCGAGAGGGGCGATTGGCTGTCCGTGTACTCTCGCTGGGGGAACATAATCAGGAACTGATCTCCATGTCTCGAGAGGGAAAGTCTATCCGCTTACTCTCGTTGGGGAAATATAATGAAGGCGTGTCGAAACACCTGTGAAGGAATATCTGCTCGTTGTGACAAGTAAAGTCTTGGAAGCAATAAATAACGTGTAATAGTCTGCTGTTGGCCTAGAAATGCGGGCCGGAACGAAAGATAATCGTCAAATGGACCAAAAAGATAAAATAACATCGGGAAAGAGGCGCACCAAAGATGGGCCCACAAATAACGAACTCATAACGAATTTTTGAAAAACTCGTATGGAGGGAACGCTAGGAAGAGGCGCAGCAAGAGCTGCGTCTCTTGGAAGAGGCGCGGCCTTTCTTTGCGTCTGTTCCCAAGGGTGTATTTTCTGCGTAAAAACGCGATAAACAGAGGGATTGTTTCATTTGTTTCGAAACACAAATCACACAATACTCTCTCAAATCCTAACCATTTCCGCCAAGGTTTGATCCGAAAGCTTGCATTAATCATGACTAATCGAGGTATGTGTCTCATTCTTGCATTAATCTTCTATATTTGCTCAATTTGGATCGAAAAAATTAGGGTTTTCAACCCAATTAATTCGAAAATTTGGGGCTTTTACCCCAAATGGATTTGCCTTGCGAAATTGGTATTAGAAACGGATAATTGGTAATATAAGGAACATAGCCATATATTTGTTTTGAATTTTCGTTGAGTTTTGAGCATTTGAGTGAATTTGAGACGGTTTCACAGCTAAACCGTAAATTGCTTCGAAAATAGCCTTAGGATTGTCCATTTGCGATGAAACTTGATATTTGGGATCCTTGGATGATGGGTAAACTTCCTATCATCTCGGAATTTTGGTTCGTGACGGATTTTTCAGGACACTTTTCTAGGGCATAATCGCCGTTATAACGAAATGCTGCCGAAATTTCGGCTCGAACCCGGAAATAGGCTTCAAATTAGGCTTGACTTGACCCTAATTACCACATGAGTGATCGGGTTTGTGAGAATATGGCCAAAGATGGCGAGAAAAGAGCAATTTCAGGGCTTCCGAAGGCTCGAAAATCCCTTAATTACTAAGGCTCGCCGTCACGCCACGCGACCTAAATTTGCTTTAATGTTGCAGGTGATGAGGCTTCTACTTCTGGGAGAGCTCCCATGGAGATAGACTCTGCCATGATCGAGGAGGCTTTGGAGCAGGCTTTCACCGCTGCGGTGATGGCTGCCGGGGACGAGGTCCACGAGGAGGAGGCTGTGGAGGAGGAGGAGGTCCCGAGACGGGCCAACGTTGGACGAGGAAGTCGTCAGCTGAGGGGAGCTCCCGCGTGGGCTGAGACCTGGCAGAGTAGGCATCTGCTTTGGGCTACAGAGGGCCACTTGTCCTACTGGACGGTGAAGAGCTTGGTAAATAGGAATTCACTACTTATCACTCATCTTCTTTCATTCGTTTGTTCATATCTCTTCCAATTTTCATTCAAAACTAAAGATAGCTTTTGTTTCAAATCACAATAGGAGGCCGAGAACATCAGGTAGTTCTCGGGTTGCACGACAGCGATGGAGTGCTACGAGCGGCTGTCGGCGGAGGAGCGCGCCATGATCGATCGTGGAGCGCTTGGTGCCTTGGTGCAGGCCTGGAGGGATATCGCGAAGAGGAAGCGGCGGGCTAACCTTAGCCTGGTCCGCGCTTTCTTGGACTGATTCTGGGATACGACTTCCACTTTTCACATGCCTTTTGGTGAGGTGGGAGTCACTCTGGAGGACTACGACATGATTTCTGGTCTGCCGTGTGGGTCTGAGGCTGTGGAGTGGCCGGAGATTGCCATGAGGGTGGACTCGGCCGAGGCTAGGAGGTTGATCGGCTGGAACTTATCGCCGAACGCTGTCACAGTGCCTGGTTTGGTACCCAGCTCTTACGTTTAAGACTACTTCACGGGAAAGATCCCGGCGCTGGTGATGATTGATGGGAGGGAGACATCTCCTCCTCCCTATACAGCTGAGCAGAGGGCTCGTTTGTGGCTCTGGTGGTTTCTGTCTTCGATTTACCTCGGAGACAAGGGAGAGAGGCTGTCGACGAAGCTTCTTCCCTTCCTTTCTAACCTGAGCTCCCTAGGGCGTTGGGACTGGGTCACTGCTGGTTTTGGGGTCCTCATCCGCTTCATGAGGGCCATGGTTCGTCCGGAGTTGATGGAGAAGGGGACTTCTCCTGGCGCTGTGGGACCTGGACTACTGTTGGAGGTATGAACCTTCATTCGGACTAAAATCAATTCTTTTCTTTGTCAAATTACGAAAGATCGTCATTGACTATCTCGCTTTACAGGCGTGGGTGTACTCCTACTTTCCGGGCCTCGCGCCCAAGAGGACGGAGCCGCTGGAGAAGGCCTATCCCGTGGTGAGGGATTGGGTGATGTGCAGAACGAAGAGCAAGCGTTCTTCTCACGGTGTCTACCGGCGGGATGTGAACGCTCTTCAGCTAGACAACGTAAACATCTCACTTATATTCATTTGCTTCTATATTGCTTTTAAATCGATCATAAAATGATTCCCTGTTTGTCTTGTCCCAGTGGGTGCCCAGGCCTTGGGCGGAGTACGCTGGAGCGCCTCCTTTTGTGGCTGAGGTCCTTCGGCCTAGGAGCTCGAGCCGGCTGCTGTTGAGGACGTCGATGGATCCTGTGTGGTACTTGGGCGAGCGTTTGGCTCGTCAGTGCCCTCGGGATGTGTTGACGGTTCCCATCGATCTTCTTAGGACGATGTTCAGGGAGCCTTCTGAGGCTGAGAGGGAGGCTGACTTGGCTGGCGTTGGTGGTGACGCCCTCCTTCTTCCTGGCGAGGACTACTCGGCGTTTCTCTACGGGAGGTTGGCGTACTGGCCGGTGGTGGTGAGCATATTTTCTCTCCTTTATTCTTGATTTTAAAACTACGACGAAAAATCATCGATTAATGAGAAACATTTGACTTTGCAGGAGGTTGAGACGGCGGGCATCGAGCCCCCAGAGTACCCCGAGACCCTCGAGTACACTGACGCGACTGGGAGGACGACGATCTCCGAGCTGCGTGACTTTGACGTGGTTTGTGACGGATGCTTGGCCGGACGACGGCAAAGATTCGATTCGGAGGGTGAGCCTCTAATTTGCATAATTTTTGTGTAAGGACACACTTGGTTAAACTTATTCAATTATTGAGCACTTCTTTTGAAAATGCAGGTTGCGCCGTCTCGGTTCGTGGCGTTGTGGAGGGTGGCCAACCGACTGCGAGCTACTGCCGTCGAGGCACTTGTTGGCGGTCGAGGTCGTCAGGTATGAACCTTGTGCCTATTTCGTTTTTTGAAATTTGATTTTCCAACTTTTCTTGTAATTGCTGGAAATGATTAACATGAGCCAATTTTGTTGTTTTGCAGGGGGACCGTGAGCTGGAACGAGAGTTGGCTTAGTCTCGGGAGGAGACAGCTCGCTTGTTGAGGGAGCTCGAGGTTCGGACGCCGAGATTGCTGCTCTCGCGGGAAGAGTTGCGGAGCTGGAGGGCGACCAGCAGTAGTTTTGTTTAGTTTTTTGTTTGTTTGTTGGCCGTATTTTGCACATTTGTACATTTTGGACCTTCATTTTGAATATTTTGGACTTTGTTTGGGGCGAGAGCCCCCAGTTTGTTGTGCATTTCCCTTTTTGGTTGTATATAAGATGGCCTGAGTGCCTTTCTTTCTTTGGGTTGTCCGCTTGTATCTGCAGTTAGCTTTGAACAGGTTTGGTAGATGACGGTTTACGCGTCATGTCATTTTGCCGAAATTTACATAGAAATCACGCAAAACATACATTTGTATATACACATGGCCTGAATTAGCGCAAAACGAATGACTCAAAAGCACGCAAAAAAATGCAAAAATTTTGCCGGAAATGACCGGATGGTAGGGAGGGTTACCCCTAAAAAAAATTAAAAAATAGAAACCTATAAGTTTAGAAATGAAAAAAAAGGAATAAAAGAAATATAAATTAAATAAATATGTAAATTTTGAAATGAATTAAATTAGTATGAAACTTATTTCCTAAAATGAATTATAATGAAAATTATTTCCTAAAATGAAAATGTGCAAGTGTGGTAAAATGGCGAAAATGTCGATGTCGTCTCGAAATGCGTGCCCGCGGAATTAGGAAACACGAAATATGGAAATTTCCACGTATTTACCAAAATAATAACCCGTAGGAATAGAAAATTATTCGTCACGGAATTAGGAAAGATCCAACGCGGAAAATCACAGAAATCAAGCTGAGGAAGAGGCGCAGCATGAGCTGCGTCCCTTTGAAAGAGGCGCGGCCAGTCCGCACTTTGTTCCCAGTGGTTCGTTTCCGCGATTTTTGGAAACAGAAATTAGTATAAATAGAGACGTCGATAGAGCTCTTATTCACACAATTCTTCCGTCGCTTCTTCGTCTTATTACATAAAATTCTCAAAATAATCCCTCATCATGAATACTTTGGAGATTCGCTTAAAAGAATGGACCAACGAATTTTCCAACATGGAGAAATATGATATGGGCGCCTTTAATATTGGATCATTGTTGAGTTTGAAGGTTATCAAGGTTGTCAAACCATTCTTGGATGCTTGTCTTGATTATTGGGACCCGAATTACCATGTTTTTGCGTTCCCTGGAGGCGATATTTGCCCATTTCCTGAAGAAATTGCTGCGATTGGTGGGTGGGACCCTGAACACTTGCCTGCCAGTCCTTCTACTTCGCAAGGGTATAAAAGCAAATTTAGAGACTTGCTTGGGTTGACTAGACTCGAGGTTGACCGTCTAGTGACCTCGAAAGGAGTGCGAATGTTGGACTTCATTGACCGATTCATTAACAGGGCCGACCCCACCGTTTCTTATGTTGCTAGGCGAAGGGCCTTTGGATTTTGCTTGTTGCATGTATATGTCTTCCAAGGGCATGTTGATGAAGAATTGAGAGGTGATCCCCGTCTTCTGGGACTTGTTGAGCAAATGGAGCTGCGCAGGAGCCCAACTTGTTTATGTCTAGGAGAGATCCTTTTGGGCTTGGATAATAGGAAAGCCAACCGCGACCTATCGTATTTGGGAAGTCCCGTCATTCTGCAGGTAAAAGATCATTTCCTTCTCTTCTTCTTTTTTTTCGTTTTTTTTCTTTCTTTTTTTTTTTATTTTTTCGTTTTCGTTTTTTTTTCTTTTCGTTTTTCGTTTTCTTTTCATTTTTTTTGTTTTTTGTTTTTGTTTTTTTTTATGTCTAATACCCGCTTTTGGTAGGTTTGGCTTATGGAACGGCTTCGATTGATCGAGCCCCCAGTGCATGTTCCTTCTTATCATGCTCGTTCAATTGCAATGAGGACCAGGCTTTACATGGCAGACTTCACCCGGGTCTGCAATTATTGGGAGAACAAACTGAAGAGTGATGACGGCCCTTTGATTGGGTGGATTGTACCGTGGTGGCACCTCAAATATGTCACCGGAGTGTCCTCTTTGGATCCTACTCGATCTGTGCGCATTCCTGGCTTGGAATTTATGGTATGCATCTTCCCGGAAAGGCTGATGAGACAGGTTGGACTAAAGCAGACGATCCCGAAGCTCGATACCGTCCCGCAGAGTGCCGTGGCGCTTACTACAGAGAGCCGAAGGGAGTGGGCCATTAAATGGGCTCAAAGAAACGTATGGTTCTTGAACTCTTCTGCTAATGCTTTATGGGTGTCGGATTCTTATCTGCGATGGAGAAAAGCTACTACTCCGGAAGAGCGCGAGAGATTGAGGAAGCGCGAGCCCGTTGACTACAAGGTGCGCGAGGTGGAAAAGGAGAAAGAGAAGCATTTGACTGAGGGAGAGGAAGAAGCCGGGTTTCGAGTTGTTCATCCTTGAAGAAACCAAGACCTCTCTGTCGGGGATAAAGTGATTGACAAGAATGGGAAGTCTAGGCCTCGAGAAAGACCGTTGGTGATTAGGTCCGAAGTGGCGCAAGAGCGTCCGGCTCGAGGTCGTGACAAGAAGTATGACAAGAATGACAAGGGCAAAGGGAAGATGGAAGAATAGCCAGAGTCTTTGCTATTATTTATTATTATTATTATTATTATTATTATTATTATTATTATTGTTGTTGTAATAAAAAGGTGGGGTTTTTAGAATCCTAGCCTATTTTTATTTTTATTATGTAGCGTACTATTATTAGAAAATGAATGAAATAAAAAGGTTAAATGGTTATGAAACCGTTGCGATTCTCTATTAATTATTCTTGTCGAATTCCAAATGCAATGCAAATGTCTTTCTATTTACATTTTAAAATGGTGGGTTGTATCTTGTGAAGGATTGCCTACGTATTCATTTAGAAAATGAAATCAAACCCTTGCGCGTAGTTCGAGTAAATGTAAAAGAATAATTGTTCTAAGCAAGAGCTTGTAATGAACTTAGAAAATAAGCATGAGCTTTTGCTTACTCTGAAGGTGCAGTTTAGTTTATTTGATGAAATGAGGATGACAAATTTGTCAAAATGCAAGAGCAAAGTGACATTAGCTTATTTCAGCTTGGCCAGGGGCCGTTTATTTAGTGCCACAAGAGCGACACGTGAGGTTACGCGAGGCGCGTTTTTGTTCCTATTCTAGGCATAGTACCGTTTTAGTTGGTCAAGGTTCGTCGGGTTGGAAAACTCATTCCCATCTAATTCTGTGATTCTAACCGCACCCGCTGGAAGTATGGACTTGACTAGAAATGGTCCGGCCCAATTAGGTTTGAACTTTCCTCGTGGGTCGACAGGTAAAAGAGCTCTAACCGATTTGAGTACTAAGTCTCCTTCCTTGATGTTTCTTGGCTTAACCCTTTTGTTGAAAGCTCGTTTGATACGTGGTTGATATGTTTGGACATTATGCAAGGCGCGTAGCCTACGTTAATCTAGGAGGATGAGTTCTTCATATCTATCCCTCTTCCAATCGGCTTCTGGGAATTGACTTTCGAGTAAAATACGCAAGGATGGTATCTCTAGCTCGACTGGTTGTACAGCTTCCATGCCGTAGGTCAAATAGAAAGGAGTAGCCCTAGTGGGCATCCTAACAGATGTACGATATCCCCACAAAGCAAAGGGTATCTTGCTTGGCCAATCGCGATAGTTGTCAATCATTTTCTTGAGAATTGTGACAACGTTTTTGTTTGCCGCCTCTACCGCATCATTAGTCTGTGGTCTATAGGGCGAAGAGTGGTGATGTTTAATTTTGTACTTGGCTAGCAACTGCTCGGTCTCAGCTTGGCAATGTGATCCATTATCACTAATGATCTCATGTGGGCAACCATATCGACAGATGATGTTGTTTTGTATGAACTTTGCCACATTTTTGGCCGTGAGACTAGTGTAGGAAGCCGCTTCTACCCATTTGGTGAAATAGTCAATTGCCACGAGGATGAAACAGTGACCTCCTGTTCCGGCTGGGGTTATCTTCCCGATTATGTCAATTCCCCAGGTGGAAAATGGCCAAGGAGATGTCATCGTATAGAGCAATGAAGGAGGGACGTGTTGTACATTCCCGAAGATTTGGCAATTGTGGCAATGTCTCACGTATTTGATGCAATCGAATTCCATTGTGGTCCAATAATACCCCAAACGTGTGATTTTCTTTGCCATCATGGGCCCGCTCATGTGAGGACCGCATTCTCCATCGTGGACTTCTTCCATCACTTTTCGCGCCTGTGAATGATCAAGGCAACGTAGGATTACACCAAGAGGTGTTCTTTTGTATAACTCTCCTTGCATGAGAACGTATTGGGAAGCTAGTAGGCGTATAACACGTTGTCCCCTTTTGTCCATATCAGGTGGATAGGTACCATTGAGCTTGAAATTCAGGATTGCTTGGAACCAGGGTTCCTGCGCGATTTCCTCTTCATCGGTGATTTGGTGGACATAAGCTGGCTCTGACCGTCGTTCGATGCACAAAGGCATTTCCATCATGTCATCTGGCATATTAATCAAAGATGCGAGTTTTGCAAGAGCATCTGCAAATTGATTTTCTTCCCGAGGTAGGTGTAGATATGTCACGTGATCAAAGAATTGGGCAATTTGGTCTATTCTAGCTTGATATGGTGCTAGGCTTTCGCTTCGGATTTTCCAAGATCCCGTAACTTGGTTGATGATCAGGGATGAATCCTCATGTACTCGGATGTTTTTAATGCCTAAGCTCACTGCCGCTTATAGTCCAATGAGATAAACTTCGTATTCTGCAGCGTTATTTGTCACCTCGAAGTCGAGTTTGACAGCGATTGGTGTATGCTCGCCTTCAGGAGAAATGAGCAACACTCCTATTCCAATTCCTCTTAAGTTTGATGCTCCATCAAAGTAAAGGTCCCAAGAGTCTACATCAGTTTGGAGTATATCCTCGTCCGGAAATGACCAAGTGTCTATCGTTTGTGCATCATTGATGGGATTTTTTGCGAAGAATTCGGCGACGGCGCGACCTTTTATAACTTTCAGAGGTACGTATTTGAGGTCAAATTCTGAGAGCATTAAAGTCCATCTTGCTAGGCGTCCGTTGAGGACGGGTTTCTCGAAGAGGTATTTGACTGGATCCATTTTGGAGTATATTTTGACGGAGTAGCTAAACATGTAATGGCGTAGCTTCTTCGTTGCCCACACAAGAGCGAGGCATGTCTTTTCAAGTTGTGAGTATTTACACTCGTACTCCAAGAACTTCTTACTAAGGTAGTAGATAGCCCTTTCTTCACTTCCTACAGTTTGAGCTAGCATGGCACCCATGGTCGCATTTGATTCTTGTGAGATATAAACCAAGAGGTTTATCTCGTTGAGGTGGCATGAGCACTGGTGGTTTAGCCAATATCTCTTTGATTCAGTCAAATGCCTTTTGACAATCATCATCCCACATGGTGTGGTCTGTTTTCTTGAGCTTGTTGAAGATCGGCTCGCAAATCATGGTGAGTTTCGATATGAATCGACTTATATATTGCACTTTCCCTAGGAATCCTCTGACTTCTTTTTCTATTTGAGGTTGTGGCATTTCGATCAGAGCCTTGATCTTGGAAGGGTCTATCTCTATACCTCGTTGGCTAACAACGTATCCCAGGAGTTTGCCAGACGTTACTCCGAATGCGCACTTATGAGGATTAAGCCTCATGTTGTACTTACGTAGTCTTGCGAAAAATTTGCGAAGGTTCGCAATATGCCCCTCTCTATCCTTGGACTTGACAATCATGTCGTCTACGTATACCTCGACTTCTTTGTGCATCATGTCATGTAAGAGTGTAGTTGCGGTGCGTTGATATGTGGCTCCGGCGTTTATCAACCCAAACGGCATGACCGTATAGCAATAGGTTCCCCATTGAGTGACAAAGGCGGTCTTATGCATGTCTTCTATGGCCATTTTGATTTGGTTATAGCCCGCATATCCATCCATGAAGGATAGTAATGCGTGGTCTGCAATATTGTCCACCAATATGTCGATGTGTGGTAGAGGGAAGTCATCTTTAGGACTTGCTTTGTTTAAGTCCCTAAAATCAACACAAACACGGATTCTCCCATCCTTTTTGGGTACAGGTACTATGTTGGCTACCCAGTCAGAATACTCGGAAACTTTGATGAACCCGGCTTTGAATTGCTTATCAACTTCTTCCTTAATCTTGAGAGCCCATTCCGTTCTCATTCGTCGAAGCTTCGCATTTCTGAGTTTGAAACCACAGCTTAATCGGGATTCTATATTCAGCGATATCCCTGTCGATCCCTGGCATGTCTTTGTAGGACCAAGCGAAAACGTCTTTGAACTCGTTTAGGAGGCCTATGAATTCGGCCCTTTCGGTAGAGCTCAAGGTAGTCCCTATCCTAAGTTCTTGGTGTTCTAGTTCGGTTCCTACATTGATGGGTTCGGTGTCCTCTATTACTGGTCCCCCTTCCCCTTCCTGTAGTATTTCTTTGGCTACGTAGGGAGGTATTTCGATTGAGTCCGGGTCTTGGTCATCCTCGGTATCATCGTAAATGTAATTGCACTCAAGATAACACAAAGAATAAGCGAACCCGATTTATTCATATTAAAGTTTGAGACAAGTTGAAACAAAGAAGCCATCGATCCGTGATCGTGGTGCAAAGGGACGATGGTTGGGACATTTCTGAACTACACATTACTACTCGAGGCTAAACTAGGAGAAACAAAGGAGTGGGGATGACGAGGGAGGTGACTCCTTAGTTACTTCTCTAGACTCGACTCTGACTCCGACTCCGATTCGAACTCATCGTCTTCTGGTTCTTCTTTGAACATCTCTCCTTCTCCAGTGGTGAGCTTGAAGAGTCTTCCTTGATTGTTGGTCCACTTGATTCATTTTCTCCATCCTTTCTGCTGACTCGCGTTAGTTTCTGTGATTAACGCGGTAGGGTTGAAGTGATCGTCTGAAGTATCATGGTAATGATCTCATCTTGGCTCTAACGAATCGATCTTCTCGAACAATAGACTAACGACTTGTTCGTCTAAGCAAGGTGCTTGACGGGTTTTGACGGTAGGGAACCGTTTACGGAGGGATGAAGTAGCAATCGTGAAAGATCTCGATTCCGGCTAGCTTCCTCTCGAGATAATGCCAAGGCTCGGGAAATCCGTGAAAGAGTTCTAGACTTCCTTCCTTAACAAAGTACCCATTTAGGATAGGGAGATAGGGTCGCATTTGGACTCCTACATACTTACGGTTTTGAACTTGAGCAATCATCTCGAGAACCTCTTCTTTAGTGGGTTTGTACCCTAGTCCAAGTGGTATCCTCTTTGAGTTGTCTTCCTTGTATGGTGCGAAGGTGTTTCTTCGAATAGGGTTCAAAGGCATTCCAGGGAAGTATCCCTGGGATTTGAGTATGTGGTTGACCACCAAGTTGGAATAGGGATCATATTATAAGGGTGCCAATTTAGTGGGATCTTGATCTTCTGATGAAGGGTGGATGTTACTGCTTTGGAAGCGTGAATCCAAGGTCTTCCTAGAAGTATGTTGAAGGAAGCTTCAATGTCCACTATTTGAAAGTTACCTTTCGCTCAATTGGCCCTGTGGCTATGGTTAGGTTAGCAAGTCCTACTACCTTTTGTCGTGTACCGTCATATTCGCGAACACCTTGATTGGTAGGGGTCCAATCCGACTCTTTCATGCCTAATTTGTATACCGTTTTGAGGGGTATGACGTTGACCGCAGAGCCATCATCTACCAAGGTCATTGGCACATTCTTCTTTAGACAAATGACAGTGATGTAAAGAGCTAAGTTGTGACTAGCGCCAAAAGGTGGCAAATCTTCGTCTGAGAAAGTAACGGGATTACTTAGCTTCGGTAATTCTTGGAAGACCAAGTTGACTACATCTTCGGGTGTCGAGTTATGTGCTACATTTAGCTTGGCTAAAGCTTGCAGTAAAGCTTGGCGATGTGGGAATGAGCTTGCTACTAATTGCCAGACTGAAAGATCAGCCTTTGTCTTCTTTAATTGTTTGAGCAAATGGTCAGTGGAGTCATCTTCGTTATCATTTGGTGTGACAACATTGGTTGGGCCATTTTGAGTAGTGTTTTGATATGGACGCCCCGAACGAGTTAGGTGGTCCACATCTTCATCATTTTGGACTATTTCCTTGACTAGGGAGTTTTCAATGAGGTACTCGTCCTCATCATCATCGGCCCATACTCCATTGGTCGTAGCTAGTTCCCTCATTTTCATGATTTCATCTTCTAGTCGTATGATTTGGTCGACTAATTTATCAACCACGGCGACTATTTCTTGCATAGTAACGTTTTGAGAGAAGATTAGTGGCACATGCTCCTTGGGTGTTGCGTTGGGATCATGTAAAGTTGTCACCACATTTTCTAATTCCCAAACTTGTCTATCCAGAATCCTTGCCCATGTGATGAAGTTGGAAATGGTAGGGGAGATATTAGAGTAGAACCCCTCACTCTCGATTGCATGGATCTCATCTTTAATTGGAGAAATGAGGTGTGAACAATCTAAGGTAGATTCGTCACTTGTAATCACTAGAACTCCAAGAGGATTCTGAGTGTTGTTGGGTTTACCTCCCGGCGGTATTGGTAGTCGACCATCTTCAACCATGTCTTGAAGCACATTTTTCAATTTGTAACATTTTTCTGTGTCATGCCCCTTGCCCCTATGGTACTCACAATACGAGTTTTCGTCCCAGAATTTGGATTTCTTTTCGGGTTCGGGAGTAGGTCCAATGGGTTGGAGTTTGCCTTGTTTCATTAACCTTTTTAGAGCGTTGGAGTAAGTGTCCCCAAGATTTGTGAATTTCCTTGGTGGGGTACTTTTCTTGGATGGCTCGAGAAGGTTAACTTCATCAGTCTTGCTAGTGGAGCCGTATGAACGACTAGTTTAGCCTTGGTATCCTCAACCTACCATTTTGGACAAGAGCCCTTTACGGATGTCATCTTCAATCCTTGTCCCTAGTACGGTTAAGTCCTTGAAAGTCTTGATGTTTTGGTATCTTAAATGATTGGCATAGATGGGTTTGAGATTATCCACGAACTTCTCCACAAGGGTAGCCTCATCCGGACGTTCAACTAGTTGGGTACTAGTCTTCCTCCACCTACATAGGAAGTAGGTGAATCCTTCTTTGTCATTTTGGGTAAGAACCTCTAGAGTGCGCATGTTAACTTGGATCTCAGCACTATCCGCGTATTGCTTAGCAAATTTGATCGCGGCATCTTCCCAAGTAGCGACTGGGTTTTGCGCTAATCGAATGGCCTTTTTCGAAATTTTGATTAAAAAAAGGGTTTTGATTTTTGCAAAAATCGTCATGGTTTCGTTTAGAAATGGTGATCACGTAAGGTACAAATATTTATACACGCATTATAACAGGATGCTGCGTGCTTTTAAAAGGGTTTTGGTTTAAAGGGTGGGTTGCCATACCGAACCATCAAACCCGAAGTCTGTGGAGAGGCTCGTACCAAACAAGAGTAAGACCGATTCCTAGTCCATTTCCTCAAGTAGTGAAGGCCCTTGATACAAACAAGAGTAAGCATCATGGTATGGATGACGTCAATCGCTATCCATCCTTAGGCCCAAATAAGAATTAGGACCGTTTAGACGGGACGATTGGTCGAATGGGTTGGGTTGGGCTTAGGAAGGCCGAATGAAACGGTCTAGGAAGACCGAGTTATGAAAACGGACAATTGTCTTGTACAAACTATTCCATAACCTTGTTCAAGTTTCGCCCTTGGCTACACGTAAGTGTATTATCCCCAGCAGAGTCACCAAACTGTGGACAGCGGGGGCCCACGGGGGCGCTTGGGAGGAAGAGAACAAGCGTTTGCATTTTGTTGGAGTCGCCACCAATTTTTATGGGAAATTGGAACCGTTCGAATACCTCGTGTCATGTCAAGACACAAAGTAGAGACATGAACACTAAGAAATCGTTACTCTTAGCATTCTATGTCTAGAATGACTCTTGTGGATGCCAATGAACACGGGTGTTCACAGAGATCTGGAGTAAGGGGTGAGGGTACGTATTAGGAATATCTTTTGATCGAACACCTAATCCCGCCCGCCTCGATAGCGGCCTCTACTAATGATTAGGGAAATTGTCTATACTCGATATATCGTCGATTATATGCATGCAATGCAACATCCAAGTTTTAATCCTAGCATGTGAGAATTAATACTAAGTCGGTGGACACGTAATTTAACATACAATTAATGTCGAAGTAGGATTTAATGCTCAATTACATGTGAAAACATACAAATGATACAAGAAATATGATAAATACAATAAACAAAAATTACAATAATGAAAATTACAATAATTACAATGGATTAAGCGATTTATGTCGAAAATACCTTTAAAACGGATAATTTGAGAAAACGAATAAAAGACAAAAATAACGAACAAATCAGAAGGTGATAATACGATTAATAGTCCATTATACGTAAGCTAATTAAACTAGGTCAGGCAACAACGGAGTTCAGAGACAGAACTCAACCTGGAACAGCGCAGCAGATCGCGCCTCGGAAGAGCGCAGCAGCGCTCCGTCATTCCAAGGGTGAGTTCTCCCATTGCTAAAGCTTGAATCGCAAATCGTTAATATTAATTGGTTAATTTTAAGGATCGATTACGATATTTACTCGGATGAAAGTGATTATCAGGTTATTTACATGTGAATGAAGGTCATAAAAGCAACAAAACATGGATGAGACGGATGCAAACGGATTATTTACATGGAAGAATGATTGATTAGTGACATGAGTGAACAAAATAGACTAAACATGATGAATTAATGACAAACTAATGACGAACATCATGAATAACAGGTGGAAAATATATCAAGGATCGAATTCCAGAAACCCAATATGAACAAATCGAATTCCTACAACCCGGATTGAAGTTAATGACGAAAACCCGCAAATATGAGATTATAAGGGATTTAAGTCGGATTTAATGACGAATTAAACATGTTAATGATGATGATTAATATACATGTGAGATGATAAGCTATTATGTCAAAGAATTAACAGGAAACAAACGAAACAAATAAACACGAACGAATTACAGAGGACGAAGGAAGAAGAAAGGAAGCAGGAACTGCGGCAGCCTCACGAAGAGGCGCAGCAGTTGCTGCGTCCTTTCTCGACGGTCTGTCTTCTGGAAATCCGCAAAAAAGAGATTTTAAAGTACGGTTTTAGAAATCGGTTTTAATAAGTATTTTCGACATAAACCTTACAATAATGATACAAAAAGTAAAGAACAATAACAAAAGAGAGATTTACACCCTCAGACTTACATGTTTGACGAAACGAGAAGGACTAAGTTATCGATTAGCGATGCTCGACTCGAACTATAATGCAATATGAAAGTGCCCTCGTAAGAGGAAAACGATTAGATTAATTAAGTTGATTGATTGTGGAGTTGGTCAAATTGGTCGGTCATGCAAACGAGGCTGGTACTCAGAAGGATCTGAGCTTACGTGGTCGAATGTTCAAGCACGTAGACGCCAAAAAGTAAGACCAAAGGTCTAGAATGCAAAGGGAGAAGAGAAGGGCGGACACTCGCGTGAGAAATATGAGGAGCGAAGGCTCCTATTTATACTAATCACGTGAAGGAATTAGGGTTTTGGAGAGTCTTTGGAAGTGAATCTCAGAAAGATATAAAAAAGATACGAAAATTACGCAGAAAAAGACCTGGGAAGAGACGCAGCAGCCACTGCGTCTCTTGGAAGAGGCGCAGCACCTGATGCGTCTGTTCCAAAGTGGTTTCCTCCAGCGGAAGAAAGATTTTCGTGTTTAAGTTATGGTAGGACGGAATATTTTGGTTTTCCTCAATATTTTGTATATATATTACGGGAAATTGTTTACCAAAGGATAAAGATTGTGAAATATTTATAAAATATGGAATAGAAATATCCGGAAAATTCCAGAACATTCTGACTCGGGATTTAACGGTTATCAGAAAATGAAGACGGTTTTAGGCCCGGACTCCAAATGTACTCTAATTACTGTCAAAACGACCGTATCGGCACGTAGATGACAACTAAGAGGTAGACATTAATGTTTGAGCAATCGTTTGACGATAAACTTACGAACTGTCACAAATCGTTCCGCGTACCAAACATGCGGCCCAATCATCACCGGGTGGTTTACGAGAGGTGCAGAAATGAGGTATCTACAAAGCTGAGAGAGGAGTTTGATGGGTTTAGGATGACATCAGATATGGGTCAGGGTTCAGTTCTGGGGCTTCCTTTGGGCATGGCCGTATGAGTGGTAGTGGTAGTTGGGGGATGACCTGCTATGGCTGTGGCGGTGTAGGCCACAAGAGACATGAGTGCACGAGTGTACCTGAAGCTTTTCAGAGATCAGCACAGGGGAGCTATTCTCGGGGCCGGCACGAGTTATGCGAGCAATAGGCAAATGCAGGTCATGGTCTAACCGGGAGGTCGAGCTACCAGGGTGGAGGTAACCGCAATGGCGGTAATTCCTATCAGAAACCAGCTACGAACAACAACAACAATCAGGGGTCGGGTGCTAAGCCGACCACATCAGCTAGTACTGTCCAGGGAGGTGGATAGAAGACCAGTGGAAAGCTGTTCATGATGGACAAAAAAGCAGCTGAGGACGATGCACATGTTATCACTGGTACTTTTCTTGTTAACGGTATTCATACCTTTGTTTTGTTTGATTCGGGGGCGTCTCAGTCATTTGTATCTTCGAGTCATGTTAGATGGTTAGGTTTGAGGGTATATGAGTCTGTAAGTGAGAAAGTTTTTATACCTTCGGGTGAGTCTGTATCATGTGGGAGGTTGTATAGGGATGTATCTATGATAGTTGGGCAAGTTGATCTACCTGTAGACTTGCTAGAGTTTCCTTTTGATGGTTTTGAGATGATAGTTGGGATGGATTAGTTGGGAAAGTATAAAGCTAAGATAGACTGTCATCAAAAGAAAGTGTCTTTGAGAGGTCCTAAGGGCGTTAGTGTGTCTTATCGTGGGTTTGTGGTCAAACCCAAAGTTAAGTTGATTGCAGTTGTTACCTTGAAGTCCTATCTGAGGAAGGGATGCCCTTTGATCTTGTGCCATGTGAGAGATGACGTGATAGAGAGTCCGACGATTGATCAGATACCAGTGGTGGGGGAGTTTGCAGATGTTTTTCTAGAGGAGATTCCGGGGTTGCCACCGAAGAGGGAGATAGATTTCACGGTTGAGTTGAAACCGGGGACGGGGCCAATCTCTAAGGCACCGTACCGGATGGGTCCTAAAGAGATGGAGGAGCTCAGGAAACAGTTAGATGACCTGATAGAAAAGGGATACATTAGACCTAGTGTATCACCGTGGGGAGCACTAGTTCTTTTTGTGAAGAAGAAAGATGGGAGTTTGAGGTTGTGCATAGACTACAGGGAGCTGAACCGAGTGACGGTGAAGAACAAGTATCCTTTGCCAAGGATAGATGACCTGTTTGATCAGTTGAGTGGTGCATCAGTCTTTTCCAAGATTGATTTGAGGTCGGGGTACCATCAGGTGAAGATTAGAGAGGTGGACATACCGAAGACAGCTTTCACGTCGAGGTATAGCCATTATGAGTATGTGGTGATGCCGTTTGGGTTATCTAATGCACCGGCTGTGTTTATGGATTTGATGAACAGAATCTTCAGACAGTTTTTGGACAAGTTTGTGGTGGTGTTTATCGATGACATCTTAGTCTACTCCAAGACTAAGGAGGAGCATGAGGAGCATATGGGGATTGTGTTGCAGACCTTGAGGGAGCATGAGTTATATGCTAAGCTGTCCAAGTGTGAGTTCTGGTTAGAGAAAGTTTCTTTTCTGGGGAATGTGATCTCTAAGGATGGGGTAGCCGTGGATCCGGCAAAGATTGAGGCAATGACAAAGTGGGAAGCACCAAAGAATGTTGCTGAGATCAGGAGTTTCTTGGGTTTAGCTGGATACTACAGACGGTTCGTGAAATATTTCTCCAAGATTGCTAGACCTATGACAGCTTTGATGAGGAAAGAGAACAGGTTTCGTTGGGATGAGAGTTGTGAGACGGTGTTCCAAACATTAAAGGAGCGTTTGACCACAACTCCTATCTTAGCATTGCCTGAAGGGATCGAGAACTTTGAGGTTTATACAGATGCCTCAAAGAATGGGTTGGGATGTGTGTTGATGCAGAATGGGAAGGTGATTGCCTATGCTTCTAGGCAATTGAAGCCTTATGAGGAGAACTATCTTACACATGATCTAGAGTTGGGTGCAGTGGTGTTTGCTCTTAAGATATGGAGACATTACCTTTATGGGGCGACCTTTAAGGTATTTTCGGATCGCAAGAGTCTCAAGTACATCTTCACTCAAAAGGAGTTGAACATGAGACAAAGGAGGTGGATGGAGCTGATTGGCGATTATGACATGGATATTATCTACTATGAAGGGAAAGCCAATGTTGTTGCAGATGCTTTGAGTAGGAAGAGTGTACATTCTTTGTGTACAGCTCTATCTTTGATGAGGTTGAGAGATGAGGTGGGGAGGTTTGGGATACATATGATGCAGAGAGGGGATGCCATGGGAGATTTGACAGTGCAGCATGATCTTTATGACGATATTCGAGGTAAACAGGCGTTGGACCCCAAGATAGTGTAGTGGAGAGCTGGAGTAGAGAAAGGGACAGTGTCTCAATTCTCTATTCAAACAGATGGTAGTTTGAGGTTTGATGGTAGGTGGTGTGTCCTTAATGATGAGGAGCTGAAAAAGACAATCATGACAGAGGCACATTGTACACCGTATTCAGTACATCCAGGTGGTGACAAGCTGTACAAGGATTCAAAGAACACGTTCTGGTGGCCCGGGATGAAGAAAAAAACAGCTGAGTTTGTGGCCCGTTGTTTGACATGCCAGAGAGTTAAAGGGGAACAGCGACGACCACAAGGTAAGATTCAATCCTTAGAGGTACCTGAGTGGAAGTGGGAATCCATTTCTATGGATTTTATCGTGGGTTTGCCAAAGAGTCAACAGGGTAAAAATATGATATGGGTAATAGTGGATCGACTGACCAAGTCAGCTCACTTTGTGCCAATGAAAGATACATGGACTAAGGCACAATTAGCTATGGCTTATCGAAAGAATGTGCTAAAGCTACATGGAGTCCCTAAGGACATAGTATCTGACAGAGATGCAAGATTTATCTCAAGGTTTTGGAAAGAGTTGCAGGAATCCTTGGGAACAACTTTGAAGATGAGTACATCATTTTATCCTGTGACAGACGGTCAGACTGAGAGAACGATCAAGACTCTTGAGGATATGTTGCGAGCTTGTGTGATGGACTTTGGTGGTAGCTAGGAACAGAGGTTGGATTTGATAGAGTTTTCTTACAACAACAGCTACCACACTAGTATTGGTATGACACCGTTCGAGGCCTTATATGGGAGGAGATGTAGGAGTCCGATTTGTTGGGACGACAGTGCTGAGGCAATGGTTCTAGGACCAGAGATGGTACATGAGATGGTTGAGCAGATTAAGATTATCAAGGAAAAGATGAGAGCGGCTCAGGATAGGCAAAAGAGTTATGCAGATCTACATCGCCGGGATATAGAGTTTCAGGTTGGGGATAAGGTTCTTCTAAAAGTGTCTCCTATGCGTGGGGTTATGAGGTTTGGGAAGAAAGGCAAGCTTAGTCAGAAGTTCATAGGGCCTTATGAGATCTTAGAGCGGGTTGGAGAGGTTGCGTATCGTTTGGCGTTGCCAGCTGCGTTAGAGAGGGTGCATGACGTGTTTCATGTATCTCAGCTGCGGAAGTATGTGAGTGATCCGTCACATGTGTTAGAGGCAGAGAGCTTAGAGCTAGATGAGTCTTTGTCATACCTTGAGGTGCCTAAGCAGATTCTTGACCGGAAGGTTAGGAAGACTAGGAGTGGTGAGACAGTTTGCTTAAGATCCTTTGGTCTAATCACGAGACTGAGGAAGCTACATGGGAGGCAGAGGAGGCTATGAGAGAGCGTTACCCTTTCCTTTTTGATCAGGTATGTATGGTTACGGGGACGTAACCTTGTTTCTTTTAGGGGGGTAGGAGATGATCGCGAAGAGTTTTTAAGAGCTTTTATACCTTTTTCATGTTGTGTCGGTATGTTTGTCGCGGTTGAGTCGGGTTGAGTTTGGGTTAGTAACATGTTTTATGCTGAGTTTTGTTTCGGTTATTGAGTCGGGAGTGTAGTAGTATGTGTCTTTGTTTTGAACTTCGGGGACGAAGTTCTTTTTAAGGGGGGAAGACTGTAATACTACGGTTTTATGAGCCTCTGGGTACTCTATCGAGTGGGCCTTACTCTGTCGAGTAAGGATGTTTTGCGATTTAAAACAGTTTCTGACCTGTTGGGTACTCGATCGAGTAACCTCGATACTCGATCGAGTAGGTGGCACTCGATCGAGTATGTCAGCGACTCGATCGAGTAGCCGGTTTACGGGGGGATTATTTGCCAGGTTTTGTTAATAATGCGATTTAATATATAAACTCTTCCGTCACTTTCTTAATACACTTTACAAACCTAATTACTTTCAAAAGAGAAAACAATCTACGTTCTTCGCATCAATCGCATTATTGGCAAATCCCGGAGCTTGGAAGGTCGGAATTCACCTTTCTTTATACCTTTGTGATCCTTGCGTCGAGGGTAAGATCTACGTACTATTTTTATGGTATTTCATTAAAGTTAGTTAAACCCTAATTTGGGGATTTGGGGGTTTTGTTGTATTTCTTGTTTGGTAGTAATTGTATGATTGTATATTAGGAGGAGGATTCGTAGAAGAGGCCTTTTGATAACAGCTGTTGAGATCGTCTGACTGTGTTGCTTTCCAGGTAGGGTTTCCCTACTCAGTATTAGTCCCATAATGTGTTGATGGTGATTTGTGTTTGTTGATTGTTATCATACGAGTATTGTGACGGTTGTTGGTGTTGATTGCTGTTTAGTAGTTGTGATTGTTTGTATCTGTCTGTGTTCTTCGGGGCGCGTCCCTGGCTGAGTGGAGTCACTTGTGGGAGTGGCTTCACGCCCATTATTCACCTTCTGTGGAACCCGCCACAGAAGGGATGTGCACATTAAGGAATTTGGGTTTATCGCTCAACGGAGATGAGCGGGGATTAGGTGGGAATGGCTGCGGTCCCCCACTGGCGGCGTGGAGTGACCTGTTGCGATAGGCACTTTGGCAGGGCTACACACTTTAGTGTGTAGTCAGTATTGTGGAGTTGGGAATGGAGTTTGGAGTATATCTGTGACGATTGAGCTGTGTTGTTTGTTGTATTGTTGGATTATATAAATTGTGTGATTAGTACTGACCCCGTTTATTGTTTTAAAAACTGTGGTGATCCATTCGGGGATGGTGAGCAGTTGTTGAGCAGGTATGAGTCGAGTTACATGGGATAGCTTGGTGGGAAATGTGTCCTCAACAATAGTGCGATCACATGATTTAAATATCATTATTAAATCTCATACTATGAATACATGAGGGATGATTCTTTATACAGTCGACTGACCGTCATTAGTTGGTAATGATTGGCTAACTAGAGTTTGACATTACTGTCGTGTGACGGTGGTGGTCAGTTGATCCCTTTAGGTCACACCTATAGGATGAGGCCCAAATAGATATTTAATTAATTGTATGCGATATAGATTAATTAATTCCTTAATTATGAGAGTGCAATTTTACGTCTTATTGTAATGTGATTAAATAAGATTAAATTTAGTAATTAAGTGTTAAATTACTAAATTGGTTGAGGTATAATATAAGTTTGGAGGTAGAGGTAATTAGTTATTTAAAGTTACAAGAAGTTGTAATTTTAACTAACTAGTAATTATGGGACCCATTATATGTTGATATAATGGTAGTATACTACTCAAAAAGTGGAGTGTATATTATATTATTAATTGTAATATTTAAGTGTTAAATGATTACATTAATAATTAAATATGTAAGATAGTTAAACATATGACTTATAAGCATTTGTGGGACAAATGACAAAAGGCAAAAATGGACCAAAATGGGTCCAATATTTCGGCCACATGAAGAGAACAAAAGATGCTCTTTTGTCTTTTGTTTGTGTTGGTTATAGTGTGATTGTGACATATCACACAAGCCTTTTCATACTACTTCTTACACCTAGGCTCCCTATACTCTACCTACACTATTCTAAAGAGTAAAAAACAAAGCAAAATAATTCCCTACATGGGAAGAGGCCACCGGTTTTGGCTCCATATAATGAGCATTTGTTGCTCATTTTTCCACTACTAGTTTTGCTTGTTTTTCCTCTAACTTTCCCTCACATGCATATTGCAACAAACTCTCACAAATACTAATACACTCAATATATTACTAGAGGTAGTAATACTAGAAATATTAGTAATATTAAGGGAATATTTCTACTACATATCTAGTTAATATTAGTAGGAATTTTTGGGATTATTCTTGGGTGCAACTTATTGGAGTGTCTTCTATACTTGGAGTCTTAGGAGGATCATCCATCATATTAAGCTCAAGAACAAGTGAAGAAAGGTGACCTTACTTGTGCCCATATTTTCGAACCATTTAACAATGTAAGGAACATTGTTTTTCTTATAAATCTTTCATTTTGTTATGCATGCACTAGATCTAAAGAACATATAATTAGCAAGTTAATTTGTTCACTATTAGAGGAGTCTAATAATAGGTATATGAACCTAACATAGCTGGGATGTGCCACTTTCAGATGATAGAGTCTTCCGTTGTAGCCTGAGTAGTTGTTAAACATTTTATTAGTTGAGTAGACAGTTGGTTTTGAGAACATGTAACCGTATTTTGGTATTTGGTTTTGGATTGTAACCTTTCACTTAACTTTATACTATTTAAATACTGTTTCGTTATTGTCTTATGATTATCATTGCCTCGGGCAACCGAGATGGTAGCATCTTTATACCTGAGTGGTCCTGGTAAGGCACTTGAAGTATGGGGGTGTTACACATGTTACCATTAAGAACAAGAGAATAAGATGCACTGGATACACGCTCCATAATAAGTTTCTTGAAGTGAGCAGGAAAGAGCAGAGCATCAAGCATTTGACTGAGAAATTGCCAGTTCACTGAGTCATATGCTTTTTTCAAATCAACTTTAATGAGGCATCTTGGAGAAACAGTAGTTCTATTGTATAACCTGATGATATCTTGACAAACTAGAATATTCTCAATAATGTTTCTCCCTTTTACAAAACCTCCTTGAGTAGGGCTAATTATATGTGGAAGGACCTTAGCCAATCTGGAGCATAAGAGTTTGGATATCACTTTATAAATGACATTGCAACATGAGATTGGCCTAAACTGAGCAACAGTTTAAGGCAAGTCCACTTTAGGAATTAGTGAAACCAAGGTATGGTTCACTTGCTTTAGGAGTCTGCCATTGAGAAAGAAATCCTTTACCACAGTACAAACATCCTCTCCAATCACCTGCCAGGAATCTTTGTAAAATGCACTAGAAAATCCATCAGGTCCAGGTGCTTTATGGCCTGGTATCTGGAAGACAGCATCTCTGATTTCATCATTAGTAACAGGAAGATCTACCTCAACACAAAGCTCCTCAGTGCAAACAGGGCCCCTCTGAACTACCTGTGCATTCACAGCCTGCATAGGTTTAGTCTCCCCCAATAAATCATGGTAAAATGATAAAAATGCATTCTGAATACTACCAGGATCATTAAGCCAAGTGCCCTGCTCATTTGCAATCCTGAGAACTTTGTTCCTAGCCTGCCTATGTTTCATATAACTGTGAAACATCTTTGAGTTACTATCCCCACTACAGATCCAAGTGGCTTTGGATTTCTGCAACAGGAAGCTATCACATGCCTTCTGAAGCTCATCATACTCTTTAGCAGCATTGATTTCCATTCCAATCAGGTCAGCATTAGATGGATCATCTCTAATATGAATCTGAATATGCTCCAAATGCTTCCACGCCCTCATAGTATTATTCTCAACATCAGCAAATAATTCTCTGTTCAGCATCTTCAAGGGCTTTTTTAGTAATTTAAGCTTTCTCACAAACTGAAACATAGGAGTACCCTGAATGCTAGTCCCCCAAATCTGTGTGACACATGGGATAAAAAGATCAGAACCACTCCACATGTTAAAGTATTTAAAAATCCCCTTCCTAAGTCCTATATCAGAAGTCTGCTGAATCAAACAAGGCGTGTGATCAAAGTAACCCTCAGTATGAAAATGAGCATAAAAATCAGGTCTCTGCTCAATCCACTTATGATTAACCAGGGCTCTATCAAGCCTGCTAAAGACTTTGGTAGCCGCGTCTTGCTTGTTATTCTAGGTGTAGAAAGAACCAGTTGCAGGCATATCCACCATATTGCACTGATCAAGGCACATTTGAAAATCTTCCATTTCCTCCTCAGTAGTCTCGCCTCCCAACCGTTCACAAGGTTTAATCATAGCATTAAAATCACCCCCTATGAACCAAGGACCGTGAATATGCAGGCTTAAAGCAATTAATCTACTCCATAAAGCCTTCCTCATGTACACCATTAAAGGCATAGACAATAGGAAAATTAAAAGAAGTACCATTAACAAGATCCTTAACAACAGTATGGATAAATTGAGCATTATACTCAAGGAATTGGACATTGAAAAGATTAGGTTGCCATAAAATCCACTCTACCTCCTTTATGGTACTGAGTATTTGTAGACACACACCAACCACTACAAATATTATTCCTAACTCCATTTAGAGACGAAGGTTTAACCTTCGTCTCAAGGAGGCCAAACAATCCAACTTGATGATGATGTAGGAACCATTTAATGTACTTCTGCTTAGCTGGACTATTCAACCCCCTAACATTCCAAAAGCCTATCATTGCACCCCCCCCTCTCAGGGGGTAAAGTAATCGTCCCTATTCCAACCTTAGGAGTAGCATTGTTTAAGGCTTCCATGAAAGTATATTGCCCAAATTTAATAGTGCTACTGCCTTAATCAATCAACTCTTGCCTACTCAATCTTATCACTGCTCTAGCCGGGGTAGCTATTTGACTTGTCCTAGCATTGGTACCCTGGTTATTAATAGGTACCACAGGGGTAAAGACAGTCTTAGGACTAGGTTGAACCAGAGGAGAAGGAGCTTTTGGAGAGATAGCTGCCTTGGCCACTGGAACCTTAGTTCCAAGAACTTTGTCCCCTGCAGGTTTAGGTAGCCACTTTTGAACAACTTTCTTCCTAGCAGGAGGTTGGGCTTTAGTTTTCTTACAAGCATTGGTAATGTGACCAACCCCCCCACAAGTTTTACAGAGAATAGGATTCCACTCAAACTCCACCTGAATCTTGACCATATTTCCTTCCTCATCCAAGAATTTAACCTCTTTTAGAGCAGGTTTATCAAATGGAACATCAATCAAAACCCTGGCCATTCCTAACCTTGTTCGCTCCTCAGTAGGTCCATCACAACGCACAAAATCACCAATTAAGCCTGCAATTTTAGGGATACACTGTCCCCAAAATTTAAGAGGCAAATGATGCAACTTAACCCACACAGGAACCACTTTAACATCCGTCTTTGTAAGAGGGTCCTGAGGATGCCATGGACGTAATATTAAGGGCTTATTCTCAAACAGGAAATGTCCTTGCTTTAAAACAGCTTCCTGAGCCTTCTGATTCTTAAATTTAACCAAAAACACACCAGAAGGTAAGAATGAAATTCGATCAATCCCATATTCAGCCCATAATCCCCTGATAAAATCCTCAACTACTTCCCAGGAAGGATTGACTCCTAATATGAAACAAATAACATAGTGCTTCCAAAAATCAAGTTCCTTGTTGACCTCAGACTCAGTAAATTGCAACATACATTCAGGCTCCTCATCAATGGTGGCCAACTTCTTCCCCTTACCACGCTGTTGAATAACCCATTCCTCCGCCTCTTCATTTGTGACAAGATCATCAAGATCCAATGGTGCAATCTCCACCGGATTAGCTGTAATTTGACCACAGACGAAGTCGAGTTCCCTGTAACAGTAAAATCCAAAGAAGAGAAACGATTTTTATTACAATTTTTATGGTTTTTTGTTAAAGAAGATGAAGAAAATTTATGCGCCGTCATTACGAAAATCTAGGGTTTACTGAAAACAATGAAGGTTTCTATTTTTGGAGCTTTTCATCCATTTCTCTTCCTATCTCTAACATTCTTTTTATCGATGTTTCTTAAAAAAAATATATTTTGAGGTAAAGGTAGTAAGTTAATTATATTTATAAGTTAATTAATCCCTTATAAATATTGAGTTATATTAGTTTGGAACTCATAATTGTAAATGAGATTTATAATAATTTTGAGGTAAAGGTAGTAAGTTAATTATATTTACAATAAGTTGTAAATTAATTAAAATGGGCATTGTGATACCCATTATATGTTGTGATAATAATAGAATATTACTCAACAAGTTGAGTATATATTTATTGGTTATTAATTTGTCACATGATAGTTATTTGGTCAAATTAATATTTAATTATGCTAGATAATTAAACGCACGATTTATAAGCATTTACGGAACAAATATCGAAAACCGAAATCGACCCGTAAACACCCCATAACCGGTTATGAGGAGTGTTTAGGACTCCATTGGGTTTTGTCTTTTGTGTTTCAAAAAGATGCTAGAAAACATAATCATTGCATTTTGTCTATTATCACAAGCCTACTCTTACACCTAGTCTAATGCATGCAATAAAAAAATTGAAAGCAAAACCCACTCACCCAAAAGGGGTGCCGGTTTGGTGCTCTTGAAATAGAGCACTTGTTGCTCTATTTTACACACTTCTAATATTGCATTAACTATCACTAATATCTATCTTATAAACTCTCTAAAAATAATATGGTGATATTATTCATAAATTACTAGTGTAGTAATATTTTATAAGGGTTATTACTACAATTTTCTAGTTAAAAACTTGTATTAATTTTGTGTTTAATCTTGGGTGTTCTCTAAAGGAGGTGTTTTTATTTGAGCACTTGGTTGGAAGATCATCCTTGAATATTATAGCTCAAGAACTAAAAGAGAAGGAGTCTCTTTTAGTGCCCAAATTTTATTTACCATCAACAATGTAAGGATTCTTATTTCTACTTGCATGCATGTTTTATTAATAGATCTCTTGATAAAATTAACAAGTAATTTTATTCAACATTAGAGGAGTATAATGGGGGTCTAAGATCCAACAAAAACCCCAAATTGATTGGGCATTCAATTAAAACTTGAAGAAAGAAACATTCAAGCATTTACTTGGTGTGTTGATACAAGAAGGAAAGCAATGGCAAGGACCAAGGGAGGAATCAAGGCAACAAAAACACCAATATTTTCTAAAAGACAACAAGCTCTAGCATCCAAAGCAATGGACTTGGTACAAAGGGAGAAAGCTACTACTTCCACCAACAATGCTATTGAGGAAGCTACTAACTCTATCCCGGAAGTAGAACATTTTAAGAACTATCCGGAGGTAACTTTCTTATCCGATAAGCATAGGCTTGCATTCGAATCCCTTGCCAAAAAAAAGATTCTAGCTAGAAAATTTGTATGTCAAGATGCTTTGAGAAAATTGGGTGTCCTTGAACAAACAAAGGTATTTTTCGAGTCCATGGGGTTAGCAATCCTCTTTGAAATGAATGAATTAACATACCCCTCCTTGACTTTGGAGTTCATTAGCTCCTTGAGAGAGTATAAGATTGAGACTCGAAATTATGTAGAATTCCGTCTCGAAAACAAGAATAGATAGATGCTCAAAGGTGAATTTGGTGAAGTATTTGGGCTTACGTACCATGACCGGTTCACAAAGAAACCATTGGAATTTGATGCCGAACCAATTTGGCTAGCTATCTCCGGTCGTAAGTTCACTACTTTCAAAGAGTGTCATGCCTTGTATATTCATCATCCGGGTATAAGGTATTAGCACACGTTCGTGGCAAACACTTTGATTAGTAGGAAAGAAGCCAATCACTTGACGGAATTAGACTTTGTTTACCTTGAGTCTTTCTTAAACGTTGGTGGGAAACCCAAGAGTGATTATAATGTTCTTCAACTATTGATAAAAAGATGGTTGGATATTGAGAATGGGAAAGACAGTGCGGCTTTCATTGTTAATGGAGGCTTGACGACGAGGTTGGCAAAACATTTTAACCCGGATTTCAACAAAGATAACACTTATAAATCGGTAAAAGGGAGCCATCTTCTTGACATGAGCAACATGATTCACAAGTCTCAATGAGTTAAGCATGATAACTTGGAACATACCTATGAGTGGCTCATCAAGGATGCCAAGTCAATTGTCTTACCAAGTATGATTTGTCGCATCTCCACCCACCGGACCAACTACCTCATCCCCGTTTTCGAGCAAGCCGAGACCATCATCAAACAACAACAAAAACCAAGAGAAGAACCCTCCTCCTCCATTGTTACACCACCTTATCCCTTTGCCTACCAAGAGTTCAAAGCTAATGGTGCTATGGCAGGCAATGACTACTTGACCCAACTAATGCAATACATGCATAAATAAGCTCACAATGACCGGGTGAATGCATATGACGCCCAATATCCACCCATCTACCATCTTGCTAGGCAAGGACTCCTTGATCCTTCGAGTTCTTTGCCGGATTGGGTGGATAGGAAAGTGTTCTTTCCTATTGCTTCTCAAGATGAAGAAGGGATATAAGGAGAGAGGAGGAAGTTGATGAGAGCAGGGAAGATAGTGGGTCTTGCCAAGATGATGAGGAAGAAGACCAAAGTTCAAGTGAAGAGAATGATGGTGAAACCTCCAGTTCCATGGAGGTAGATGATGATGATGATGATGTCACGATGAGTGACAATCGATGGTTGAAAAAGCATGAAGGAGGGCACTACAATGCGAGACATAGCTTTCTACAACCGATAACTTAATTCAATACCCGTCCTTTGGGATCCGACCTTTACTTACCACTCTACTAAAAGTAGTTTGTTCAGTTATAAATATTGTTATGGTTGGTTGACTTAGATGACAAAGTTTCGAACCGCACCACTTACCCACCAACCAAGACCACCACTATACTCCCCACTCAACTCATGACCCAACCACCTCAAGGTTAGCCCAGGTCAGTCATGGTTTAAGGGTCAAAACCCCGTCTTAAGACGGTCACACACTAACAACTAAAACTCATAAAAACACTCGTTGAAAGCCCTAAATGGGTGGTCAACGGCAGTCACATGGTGGTCAAAGACGGGTCAACGATGAGTCATGGTCAAGGCGGGTCAACGGTATTAATTAAATAATATAAAGGCTAGCATAAGACGGGCTTGTGGGAAATATCGGTATATTTCATCAAGAAAATTCAGATTATAACGAAATTATGTAATATGAAATTACGAGTCATAAACGAAATTGCATAAACAAAAGAATAGAGATTAAAATTAACCTTTGGTCCTAGCAATTTGGCCTAAGAACAAATATCGAGATCGATATTCTCCTAACCGTTGCACCCAAGATGCTCCGAGAAATGCCTCTTTCTTGCTAGAAAGAAAACCCTAATTTCTAATTATTTTTTTAGGGTTTTGTGATGAGAGTTTTTTAGGTCAAAAATCAAGTGAGAAAAATGATCCCCTCTATCCTCTTTTAACCGTGCAAAAGGGAGAGGAATAGGGAAGATATTTTTCTTCTTTTTTTTCCTCAAACCGTGAATCCCAAAAAATAAAGAGAGAAATCTTCTTATTATAGGTTGGTTTTATATTGTATAAAATGTGTATATTTATCAATTGTCATTTATGTCGTCACGTATTTAGTAAGTCCACACACAACAGTTTGTAGTCGATTTATTAATACCGGTCTGTCAACATTTATTATGACAATTTCGTATAATATATACATTAACTATAAATATCGCATATTTATAATTTGCTAATTAAATATAACCGTTTATGTTTAATTACGAATTAACATCTTAATTCGTTTAAGCTAACATTATATACATTAATTAAATATAACTGTTTATATTCAATTTACGAATTAACAATTAATTCGTCTCAGCTGATATTATTTAATTGTATTAAATAATCGACTCATCATCACGTTGACTAACCTTTTAGTCAAATACATGGACTAACCTTTTAGTCATATAAGGCATCAATGTGATTATATTTTCATATAATCACATCTCTCAAACACATCCTTTAGGTGTGACTTTTAGGGACCAGTTGATCATCGCCATCAGTATGATAATAACGTCAAACTTCTAGCAAGCCAACCGTTATTAGTAAACGTTAATCAACTGATAAAATACTAAGTATACCCTGTGAACCTATAAGAGATTTATACACGTTATCACACTAACTGTGGAGGACACTAGCTCCAACAATCTCCCACTTGTCCTCACAAGTGTATGTGTGATAACCGATTCTCATATCCTTAATTTATCCCACTCAATGTAAAACAATTTGCAAAATCTGTATTCACAAAGGTCGTATTTTTCAAGTGATCAATATCAAGAGTGGTTTTCCCGACTAGAGAGTAACTTAACTGATAAACGAATCATCATTCGAGCATGGCCATACATTTCAGTTACAACTCCTCGAGTGGCCCTAAGAAATGACTAAACCTGATAAAGGTTGGATATTTTCTTCAACTCGAATCCTGCAGATATAAGCACAGTATGAAATGACCCAGTAAAAATCTGCTTAGCCTCCTGTTTTGGTCGACCATGAGAAAGAAACCAAAGTCACCCAAAAACTGCCTTAACCTCAAGAGACAGTCGATAGTCAAAAGAATCGACTCTAGGAACACAATGGAAGTCCAATCCACGACCTGGCACCGAATGTTTTTAAACATTTAGGACTCCATTATGTTGTCACAATGTCCTACGAGGTATCGTTATAACTCGCATCTGTGATCGATCAGCCAACCGTTTGACTTATGGCTCGTTGAACCCACCATCAATCAACTTCACAATATAATAGCAGAGTTATCAGCTCATGTAGGCGATTACGGACCAAAACAAATGTAATGTAATTCAGTTCACTTTGTGGCGTTCAATGTTGTCGTACAATCCACATGAAAAACAAAATATGAAATAATACGATGAAGTTATAAATAGCATATGAAAAAGAAAAAGTATCGAATCCATAAGCAACTAGTACAACTCAGGAACACGTTTAATTCCCATGGAAATAACGTGCCCTTCATGCTTATCATATTTCAATGGTTTAGTGAGAGGATCCGCGATGTTGTCATCCGAAGCAATCTTGTCAATCACTATCTCCTCTTGCTCCACGTAATCACGGATCAGGTGAGCCTACCGATGTACATGTCTAGACTTTTTGCTAGACTTAGGCTCCTTGGCCTGGAAGATGGCACCTCTATTGTCACAATAGATGGTTATTAGGTCATTCGAACTAGGAACTATGGTTAGTCCTTGTAAGAATTGACGCATCCATATAGCTTCCTTTGCTGCTTCTGAAGCGGCATAGTACTCGGATTCAGTAGTAGAATCTGCTACAACTTCCTGTTTGGAACTCTTCCAGCTGACCGCAGCACCATTAAGAGTAAAGACGAATCCAGACTGAGATTTCGAATTATCTCGATCTGTTTGGAAACTAGCATCTGCGTAACCGATTGCATATAGCTTAGTATCTCCTCCTTAAGTTAATGACCAATCCTTAGTTCTCCGTAGGTACTTAAGGATGTTTTTAAAAGCCATCCAGTGTATTTCACCTGGATTTCCTTGGTACCAACTCGTCATACTCAATGCATATGCCACGTCTGGACGTGTGCATATCATGTCATACATGATTGATCCTATGGCTGATGCATAAGGAACGCGACTAATGCGTTCAACAACTTCAGGTGTCTTGGGTGACTGAGACTTGCTCAAATGCATCCCAGAAGTCATTGGAAGGTTCCCCTTCTTGGAGTTGGTCATGTTGAACCTTTCAAGAATCTTATCTAAATAAGACTCTTGACTCAGTGATAACATCCGTCGTGATCTATCTCGATAGATACGGATTCCCAATATGCGTTGTGCCTCACCCAGATCTTTCATCTGGAAATGGTTATTCAACCATCCTTTTACCGAAGATAAGAGAGGAATGTCATTCCCAATCAAGAGTATGTCATTGACATACAATATCAAGAAAACAATCTTGCTCCCACTCGACTTGACATATAAGCATGGTTCCTCGACCGATCGAGTGAAACCATACTCTTTTATCACCTGGTCGAAACGATGATTCCAACTCCGAGAAGCTTGCTTAAGTCCATAAATGGAATGTTTAAGCTTGCACACTTTCTTAATATTTTCAGGATCTATGAAACCTTCGGGTTGTACCATGTACAATTCCTCCTCCAAATAACCGTTTAAGAAGGCGGTTTTCACATCCATCTGCCAAATTTCATAGTCATGAAAAGCGGCAATCGCTAAGATTATCCGAATGGAACGCAGAATAACTACGAGTGCAAAGATTTCATCATAATGCAATCCGTGCACTTGAGTGAAACCTTTTGCCACTAGTCGTGCCTTATAGGTATCTGGTTGCCCTTCTACAGAATGCCTTATTTTGTAAAGCCATTTGCACTGAAGAGGTCGTACCTTGTTAGGTAAATCAAGAAGATCCCATACGTCATTCTCATACATGGAGTCCATCTCGGATCGCATGGCTTCAAGCCATAGCTTAGAGTCGGAACAGGTCATGGCACTTTTATAGGTAGCGGGTTCATTACTCTCTAGGAGCAAAACGTCATTTTCCTCGACCATACCAATGTATCTGTCTGGAGGATTAGAGACTCTACCCAGCCTCCTAGGTTCCTGAGGAATGTTAACCGTATCATTAGTTGAAGGAACATCTTCCTCCATCTGTTCCTCGGTTGTTGGTTCTTGAATCTCCGACAGCTCGAAAGTTCTATTACTTGACTTGTTCTAGAGAAATTCTTTTTCTAAGAACTTTGCACTAGCCGCAACAAAAACTCGATGTTCAGTAGGCGAATAGAAGTAATGACCAAACATTCCTTTTGGATAACCAATAAAGTATGTCTTGACCGATCGTGGGCCGAGCTTATCCTCGTGTCTCCACTTGACATAAGCCTCGCAGCCCCAAACCCGAATAAAGGACAAGTTAGGGACCGTTCCCTTCCATATTTCATACGGAGTCTTGTCGACAGCTTTAGACGGACTTCGGTTAAGTATAAGAGCAGCTGACAAAAATGCAAAACCCCATAATGAATCAGGTACTACCGTGTGACTCATCATGGATCGAACCATATCAAGTAGTGTTCGATTTCTCCGTTTGGACACACCATTTAATTGAGGTGTTCCAGGTGGAGTTAACTGTAAAACATATCTACAGTCTTTAAGGTGTTGATCAAACTCATTTGAAAGATATTCACCACCACGATCTGAACGGAGAGCTTTAACCTTTCTTCCCAGTTGGTTCTCAACCTTATTCTGTTATTCCTTGAATTTTTCAAAAGACTCACTTTTATGCTTCATTAAGTAGACATATCCGTATATACTCAAATCATCCGTGAAAATGATAAAATATCTATAGCCAGCTCTTGCGGTGATTGACATAGGTCCACATACATCAGTATGTATGAGTTCTAATAGGTCATTAGCGCGCATTCTAACACCTTTGAAGGAAATTCGAGTCATTTTGCCGATAAGACATGATTCACACGTGCCAAATGATGAGAAATCAAATGTGGAGATAGTCCCACTCTCAATGAGTTTCTTTACACGTTTTTCATTTATGTGTCCCATTCGACAATGCCATAGATAAGTTTGATCTTTGTCACCAACATTTAATTTCTTATTATTCACATGTAATATATCTGTGATTTGATCTAAGATATAAATTCCATTAATGGAAACTGCTTTACCATAAACCATTTCATTAAAAGAGAAAATAGAGCTATTGTCCTTTATTGAAAATGAAAAAACCGTCTTTATCAAGTACGGAAACAGAAATAATATTCTTAGATAAACTGGGTACATAGTAACAGTTATATAAATATAACTCAAAACCACTCGGGAGCTGGATTACGTATGTTCCCATTGAGACTGCAGCAACTCTTGCTCCATTCTCGACTCGCAGGTCCACATCCCCCTTTGCGAGGGGTGTGATGTTTTTTAGGCCCTACAGATGATTACACAGATGAGAACCACAACTAGTATCAAGTACCCAAGTTCCGAAACTTGCATGGTTAATCTCAATCATATGAATATAAGATGACATACCAACAGGAGTGACGCGGCCTGCTTTTATGTCCTCACGGTACACGGGACAGTTCCTCCTCCAATGCCCAGTATTGTGACAATGGTGGCACTCAACGTTACCGCCCTTGCTCTTTTCCTTGCCTTGTGAGCCACTATCTCACCAGGCCTACTCTTACTGTTTCCTGACTTCTTAAACTTTGGCTTTCCTACACTTAGGTTGCCGTGAGCTTTGCCCTTACCCTTATTCTTGTTGGAAATCATGAGAACATCTTGCTTCATGCTCCCACTCAATTTCATATCCTTCTCGGTCTGTACGAGAAGTGAGTGTAGCTCATGAGGACTTTTCTTCATGTCATTCATGCAGTAATTTGCCCTGAAGAGGGCAAAACCATCATGAAGTGAATGAAGCATACGGTCAATGACTATGCTCTCACCGATTTTGCAATCAAGTGCCTCTAGTATCTCGACATTCTCAATCATGTTAAGAATGTGTGGGCTAACCGGTTGGCCCTTCTGGAGTTTTGCATCAAAGAAGTGACAGGTATGCTCATAAGTAACGATTCTCGGTGCTTTTGAGAACTCATTAGTGAGCATGGTGAAAATCTTGTTTGCACCTTGGGCAATGAAGCGTCTTTGCAAATTGGTTTCCATTGCAAAAATGAGTACGTTCTTTATCGCACCCGCTTCCATGACGAAGTCACTATAAGCAAGTGACTCGTTAGCGCTTGCATTGGGGCCTGGGTTTGGCGGTATTGGCTCAGTTAAGTACTTGAGCTTTCCGTCAGCAATGGCAGCATTCCGTAATGATGCCTCCCAGTCCGCAAAGTTGGACCCGTCATTCTTCAGTCGTGTGGACTGATTCATGTGGTCCATGAAAGTTTTGAGCCAGGACTCGCGTGCAAGTGTGGCACTTGGCATAGGGACATCATTATTTCCAGCCATTTGTTGTAAGCAGTATTATCAATATAAAACGAATTCTACACTGCAAAAAGAAGAAGAAAACTATAATAAGCATACTCATCGTTATGATTTAAGTCTAATGCAAAACTGTTATAATGCGAAGACTCAAGCATTTATACAATTGACCTCCCTCAAGAATTATATAAATGATCCCAAGACTCAATTATCTGTAAATTGATAAGCCAACCTCTTGGCTAATTCTACTATTAGAATTCTTGGTTGATAAATTTCTGTAAATTCTATCTATAGTCCATCATAATCACGAGAAACTCTTCGGATTATAATGTTGAGGTAAAATAAGTCAACACAGACTACTTACCCAACGTAGAAGGGGTCACATGGAGAGTAAGGTCCTATATGCCTACCGACGAAGAAGGGATTCATAGTTGTTTGGCCTATAAAGACTAGTCTCAATTTTAGTTTTAGAGGAAGATCCCATCAACTTTATTTTAATTCATTTTAAGTGAACTAATATCTAACATGCGAGAATGAATAAACTAAGATGATGGCTAAAAATTGTGTGACATCTTTATGTCCATGATAACTAACATCCAAACTATATGAGTCAATTTTCATGCATATAAGTAGGTGGTTTGGTTTAGGCGGAATATGATGCACTAATTATCAAGCGAAGAAAAACGAGAATGGAAAAACGTAAAACAAAAACAAAGTCCTAGTGTGACCTATCTACCAAAATGAACATAAACACAACTTTGGAATCCTTCCTAGGACCCGAGAAGCTTGTCTTGATGTTGCAACTTGGTCCATGTAGCGGGAGTGAGCAATCCAATCTCCATCTTTAGTCTTCTCAAAATTACAATTAATAAATTACAAAATAAACCTATTTACATTCTAATTTCAAAAACATAATACTAAAGAAAACCAAAGGAGATTCGAGATCTCAAAATTACATCAAGATTATGTTTCCATCATTACGAAAACATAATCAACTAAGGTCACACTAGGTAATACAAATTACAACCGATTGCAAAAATACGTAAATAAACCATTCAACAAATCATTCAACTAAATAAAATGCATCAACAATAAATTAATCATTCAAGACATAATTCCTTAATTATGTAGAGTAATTTATCCAAACCACCTATTTTAAAATGATCAAAATTATGTGACAATTCCTCAATTACTCACAATAATTCCAATCTTAATACACATTAACTTGTAATATGAATTAAACTAACATTATTTTAAACCACTTTAAAATAATTGGGTATCTAAAATTTGTGAACTTTTTCACAACAAACAATCATACATTATAGATATAATGTATAATAATTATTGGCCAAAACAAAAACGAAATTTTTTTTTCTCGGCATTCTGCCCTAAAAGTAACGATTTTTTTTTTCTTTTCTTCTCGGCATTGTGCCCTAAAAAGTAAAAAAAAAACAGTTTTTTTTTCTTGTTCTCGAAATAACCCTTTTAATATGAAAAAATTTGTTTAATGTTGCTACTAGAACAAGATTGGCATAATCATCAACATTTAATTTAAACATAGATCCAAACTAGATGATTCAATTTAACCTCTTAAAATGAATATCTAAATTATGATTAAATTGATTATCTGAATATTTGATTCATCACAATTGATTTGAACATTATTATATTAATGAATCATGATTCTTAAACAATAATTTAACACCATGTATGCCAAAACTATATAGCAAAAACAAATGAACATCATCAATTAAAACAATTTCCATTTACATTTCAATTTAATTCTTATTAAATCAAAATATCTACAAATTTATCATATTATCATCTTAACATATTAAAACAACAATATTAATAAATCAAAATGGAACAAAGCATCAAAAACAAAAAAATATCTCGGAAAAAAAAAAAAATTATGCGGCCGAAATTTTTTTCTTCAATTTTTTTTTGTTTAAATCCATTTATGAAAATCATATAAAATAATTTTGTGGCCTATGCCCTGATACCACTTGTGGGAAATATCGGTATATCTCATCAAGAAAATTCGGATTATAACGAAATTATGTAATATGAAATTACGAGTCATAAACGAAATTGCATAAACAAAAGAATAGAGATTAAAATTAACCTTTGGTCCTAACAATTTGGCCTAAGAACAAATATCGAGATCGATATTCTCCTAATCGTTGCACCCAAGATGCTCCGAGAAATGCCTCTTTCTTGCTAGAAAGAAAACCCTAATTTCTAATTATTTTTTAGGGTTTTGTGATGCGAGTTTTTTAGGTCAAAAATCAAGTGAGAAAAATGATCCCCTCTATCCTCTTTTAACCGTGCAAAAGGGAGAGGAATAGGGAAGATATTTTTCTTCTTTTTTTTCCTCAAACCGTGAATCCCAAAAAATAAGGAGAGAAATCTTCTTATTTTAGGTTGGTTTTATATTGTATAAAATGTGTATATTTATCAATTGTCATTTATGTCGTCACGTATTTAATAAGTCCACACACAACAGTTTGTAGTCGATTTATTAATACCGGTCTGTCAACATTTATTATGACAATTTCGTATAATATATACATTAACTATAAATATCGCATATTTATAATTTGCTAATTAAATATAACCGTTTATGTTTAATTACGAATTAACATCTTAATTCGTTTAAGCTAACATTATATACATTAATTAAATATAACTGTTTATATTCAATTTACGAATTAACAATTAATTTGTCTCAGCTGATATTATTTAGTTGTATTAAATAATCGACTCATCATCACGTTGACTAACCTTTTAGTCAAATACATGGACTAACTTTTTAGTTATATAAGGCATCAATGTGATTATATTTTCATATAATCACATCTCTCAAACACATCCTTTAGGTGTGACTTTTAGGGACCAGTTGATCACCGCCATCAGTATGATAATAACGTCACACTTCTAGCAAGCCAACCATTATTAGTAAACGTTAATCAACTGATAAAATACTAAGTATACCCTGTGAACCTATAAGAGATTTATACACGTTATCACACTAACTGTGGAGGACACTATTTCCAACAGGTCTTACCTTACGAACTCGAGGCGGAGGGACAAAATCTTCTCTTCTTCTAAACTCTCTCTTTTCTCTCTTATTCTCTCTTATTTGTATGGTGGAAATGTGATGAATGATATTATAAGGATAGGGTACTATGGGTGGGGGTAATATATATATATATAGAGGTCGGATCCGGTGAGGCCGTTAATTATGGCGAGGCGGCCGGCCTCACCATATTCCTTCATGGACTCATTTTCAATGTTTATTGGGCTGGAAACTTAGGGTCATTCCTAACTTTTATTTTAGCCCAAATATTTTCTAACAACACAAAAGCCTAATTACTTTATTCTTTCTCTCTAAAATTTAACAAACAAAATTCTTAAGCTACAACTTGTGAGGCTGCTTGATTTACCTAAACTTGGACCTGATTTTGTGAATCCTGTGCATGTTTTTGTGAATCTTGGACCTTATTTTGTGAATCTATGACTTGAATAGGTGACTTTAGACACACATTGGCAATTATTTAATAATCGTATATTTATATTTGTTCATCTATGTGGGTCTCGAACCCACACCTTGCGCAATAGCACAATACTCTACCTTTTGAGCTAATAGATGATATCGTACCAAAATTAAATTATGCATCAACAAGTAACAAAGACATGAAAACATTAGTAACTTTATGTACATGTGAAACATGACACATTGACCTATACAAGTATCTTACTATGAAATTAACCAATTTAAGTCCTAGCTTCACAAAATCAGGTCTAGGTTTCACAAAAACAAGTTTCCCAAAATTAGGTCTAAAGTTCACATAATCATGTCTAGGTTTCTAAAATTAGATCTAGGTTTCAGAAAATGAAATCCAGGTTTCACAAAATCAAGTCGAGATTTCACATAACAAAGTAAAAAGATCACAAATCAGGTCCAGGTTTCACATAAACAAGTTTCGCAAAATTAGGTCTAGAGTTCACATAATCATGTCTAGGTTTCACAAAATCAGATCTAGGTTTCACAAAATGAAATTCAGGTTTCACAAAATCAAGCTTCACAAATCCAGTCGAGATTTCACATGATCATATACTAAGTTCACAAAACTAGCTCCAAGGTTCACAATATTAGCTCCAACATTCACAAAACCTTAACATATGGTCGATACAATTATTTCTTACTATGAAATTAACCAATTTAAGTCCTAACTTCACAAAATTAGGTCTAGGTTTCACAAAAACAATTTTCAAAAACTTAGGTCTAGAGTTCACATAATCTTGTCTAGGTTTCACAAAATCAGATCTAGGTTTCACAAAATGAAATCCAGGTTTCACAAAATCAAGCTTCACAAATCAAGTCGAGATTTCACATAATCAAGTACAAAGTTCACAAAACTAGCTCCAAGGTTCATAATATTAGCTCCAACATTCACAAAATCTTACACCACGCAATCTCACTTTTGACAATTATAATTCCAAAAATGACAAAAAATAGAATGACTAAAAATAGGCCTAAGGTGACAGACAATATACCTAAAGTGACTGAAATTTTGAAACCCGGTCATATAACATACCTCTTCGGAAGAATGTTGAAATCTCCTGCTACAATAATAGGGATTTCAGCTTCGTGAATGACTGACAATCCCTTAAGCAGCAGATAAGCCAGATAGGCCTGAAGCGATTTGAAATCAGCCAAATCATTAAATCATTATCTGCTGAAAGATGCACATTCACTATGCAAACCATTAGCCTCCTTTTTTCGGGTAAAATCTCTAGCAGACAGCCAATATAGAAATTGCATATTAGCGGCGTGTCTAAGAGCGCCTTATGCAGAACTACAGAAGGACCTAAGTTGCCACGAGCCAAATGCCTTTGTGATCCTTTCACTCAAGCTTGTTTCTAATACAGTAATACATAATCGTAGGAATATGGAGTAATTCTAGTAGACGGAGAACCTATTAGAAAATGCTCAGCATGATGTCGATGATGCAACAAACTATATGAGTAACTATGTTCGTCGCAATAGCATAAATCAATGAAGCCAACAACATACAAATGGGACAAGATCACAAAACATTATATAAATAAAGTAGGCAGTAATGAAGATACGCATACCTGGTTGACATTGTTATTAAGTATGAAAGTAGCCAGTAAAGATAGAATATCAGGGCGGCAACAACATAGCAGTCCGTCTATGAGAGCTCTACATGTTGACTCTCCAAGCATGGAAGTGGAGGTTGAGCACGATAGAGACAGCTTCAGCTCTTCAACATAAAAAGATAATCCATTACCAATCTTGCTAAATTGGTCCATGTCAACTTCAATCTTTACATTTAACACATGGATCAATCAGTAACAATATGTTTCACTTAAAGTACAGAATGAATCGAAATTTGTTTGTCGGAAGCGGGGATAAAATTTGTACCGTATTGAGCAACATCGAGGTTGAATTCATCGAAATTAGGATGAATCGAAATTACATGGATTGGAAAATTAGGATGATCGAAATTAGAATGAAACAGACATGAATTTCAAGCAAATAGTATACTCAAAACGAACAAATCTGAAATACACAGCAGCACACCACAGCTACATTTCACATCAAAATTAATTTATCCAAAATTTCAACAAGGATTAATGTAATACCAGTACAATAACACTGAATATTCTCCATTAACAATTCAATAATAGTAGTTGATCGAAAATGTATTAAATTAAATTGAATCGGTATAAATCGAAAGAAAAATTAATTGATAGAAATAACCTAATTTTGGATGATAATGGTGAATGAAGCTCGGTGATAATGGAAGTCAGAAGCTGAATGAGAAGCTGGTGAGCGAAATGTGAAGATGAAGACGGAGCTGAGCTGAAGATGAAGACGAGATGAAGAATGAGCTGAAGAATAAGCTGAAGAACGAGACGAGCTAAAGACGGGTTGAAGAGGGAGAAAGGGAAGTGAGTAAATGATAGAGTAATATGATTTTAAGGTCTGTGAAATGGGGTGTTGGTTGGGGACATGTGGCATAATCTTGTGCATTTATTTATTTTTGATCGGATGGTAGAGATAGGTCCAGCTGTCTTACCCTAAGAAGGGTGCCTCACATGATTCAATTTATATATATATATATATATATATATAGAGAGAGAGAGAGAGAGAGAGAGAGAGAGAGAGGCGTAATCTCGTGAGTTTGCTTCTTATGGTGAGTTTGTGCTTTAAAATCTAAACCATTGGATGAGTAAAAATACACTGCTAAAAATCAACCTGAAAGCAAAAAAAATACATGTGTTTTCCTATGACAAAGACTCTGATAATCCAAATAACTGAGAGCGTGCGTCGTAATCTCCGGTACTAACTGCTCCATTATCGACACGCCTGTCTGCTACTCTGCCGAAATGACACCGTTCGCCATCGCCATAGCCGCTGTTGAATTACAAGTAAGAGACCTCAAAACGACGCCGTAACAGGCACGATTGCATACACGATAATCAGTCAAAAACGACGCCGTCATCAAAAGATCTCAAAATCAACCTCAACAACAATTCAAATCAAATCAAATCAAATTATCCCCAAATTTATCTGCCAACAACAACAAATTAGGGTTTCTGAATCCCCAATACTCTCCTCCCTCCTATCGCATATTGATTTACGCGTCAATCTGCAACAAAATGATCTGGAAAACATACATTAAAAACAAGAATTAGATTAATTGAAGGTACGGTACCGCATACCAATGGCGGCGCCGAGAATAGTAATAGTAGAAGGAGGAAGCGGTGGAGATGAAGAATGCGTGAAAATGGAGGATTCGCCGATGAGTAAAAAGTCGAAAATGGAAAGTAGGTATCCGATTAAAACCGACGAAGTGGTGATTGCTACGGCGGTGTTTGTGGTGTTTGTTTTTGGAATGTTTTTCCTTTTTTGGAGAATGCCTGCTGCTCAATATGGTCAAATTAAGTTGCCTCGTACTATTTCCGATCTTCGCATTCTCAAGTAGTTTCATCTTTCTTCTCTTTTGTTTTGTTTTATTTCTAGTTTTGTTGATTATCGGTTTCGTTTCGTATCGAGGATTTTGTTTGAGTTGATCGATTACTATATTAGGAGGTGAGTGATCGATCTGTGAATAAGTTTTTTTTTCCCGGAATAACATTACAATAACACCAGAATAACAACACAATAACATGCGGTAAAAAAAAGAGTAAAAAAAATCAAAGAAGTAAAAAAAATCAAAGTGACACCGAAATAACATCACAATAACAACAGAATAACAGTAGAATAACAGCACAATAACACGTGGTAAAAAAAAAAGAAAAAAAAATCAAAGTAACAGTAGAATAACATCACAATAACAATAACAGCACAATAACATGTGGTAAAAAAAAGAGAAAAAAAAATCAAAGTCGTTAAAAAATCAAAGTAAAAAAAAGCACAATAACAACATAATAACACGAGGTAAAAAAAATAAGAGTAAAAAAAATTCAAGTAAAAAAAAATCTGGTACAAAAAAAAAAGAAAAAAAGGTAACATAATGAGAAAATTAGAGAAAAACATAAAAGAAAAAAAAAAATCAAAGTTGCAAAAAGAAAGCATAATAACACGAGGTAAAAAAAAGGAGAAAAAAAAATTAAAGTAAAAAAAAAAAAGAGTAGCACTAGAAAAAAGAGAAAATAAGTAAATGACAGTGATTTTATATGACAGGTAAGATTAGATCTTCGCCATTCATCTCTAATATAATCTAGTGGCTTATATTTCCAAGCACAAACTCACGACTCACCATAAGAAACAAAACTCACAAGAACCTAACTCTCTCTCTCTCTCTCTCTCATATATATATATATATATATATATATATATATATATATATACATATATATATATATATACATGGGTAGAATGGTAGGTGAAAGTATATAATACATGTATTATGTATTATTATTATAATCGTTATTATTTTTATACCGTCTCATAATCTAACACGCATAAAATATAACATAATGATATTATTATATAATTATTAAATACGGAGTATTACACCAGAAGGTGCACGTGACAAGGTCCCGAGGGGGCAATTTGTAACACCCCCACATACCAAGGTGCCTTACCAAGGACCACCCTAGCATGAGAAGCTGCTACCATCTCGGTTGCCCGAGGTTAGTATATCAAAAGTAACCATTCAGAAACATTTATTAAAGTATAACATTTAGCAAATACATCGTCTCAATGAATACCAAAACGAAAGTGTGTAAAATCTCAATACAAAAGAAATCCAAAACATGTAAACTCGTAACAGTGGAAGCTAGACTCGAAGTGATGACATCCCATCCTCGTCCCCGTAGCTAAGGAAAACCATCACCTGTCACAATCTGCTCACCTTCCCCGAATGGATCACCACAGTTTTACAAAACAACAACGGGGTCAGTTCACTGCATAATCAAGATAAGCAATATACAAGAAACAACCACAACGACAACTACACAACCATTCTCCAATGCCAATCATGCCTCACATATGACTACACACTCAAGTGTGTAGTCCTGCCAGATTACCTGCCGCGACAGATAATCCACATCGCCACTGGGGGACCGCAGCCTTGCCCACCTAAGCCCCGCACATCGCAATGAGCAAAAACCCATGTCCATTAATATGCACATCCCCCTTATGACGGGAACCACAAGGGGCGAATCAAGGGTATGAAGCCACTCCCGCAAGTGACTCCATTCATCCGAGGACGCACCTCACTAATATAGCCAATTCACTACAATTCCAACAATCAATCAAGAAATACAAGCCAACAACAATACTAATCATGCCATTACAATCATAATCATCTTAAATCAATTACACAGACAACTGAGTAGGGAAACCTTACCTTAGCACTGATCCGAATACGAGTCTACAGCGGAAGCTAGAAACGCTCTTCTACGAATCCTTCACCTAACAACAATCACAAAAATCTAATCACAACATGTAATCACCCCTTCTTCCCCAATTCCAATACTAGGGTAAAACCCTAAAAGACAAATCTAACAAAAGATATAAGACTAGTGACTTATCGACGTAACAGACGCGAGAGAGAGATGAACAAAGACTCACGAACAATAAAAGGTCTTTGGAGTGATTAGGGATGATTAGAGAACGTAGAAGTGATTTAGGTTTTGGTAAAAGTGAAAAGCAAAACTGTTAAACACGATTTATAACTTTAATCATCCTTAACCAAACCGCCGAAATCATTCCCGTCGGACCGGATACTCAGTCGAGTACCAAGAGTACTCGGCCGAGTACCCCTTACTGAGCCGAGTATGGATTATTACCATACTCGGCCGAGTGTTCCTGGACAGTAGCCTGACCAGAAAACACACGACACATTACTCGGCCAAGTTAGCCCTATTCGGCCGAGTCACTGGACTCAGAAAACCGTGGTCTTACAGTCTTCCTGTAATACTCCGTATTTAATAATAATAATATTAATATTAAAATTTTATTTATACGAGTTATGTTGAGACGGAATAATAATTATTACACATTATACATGTACTATAATCCCACCACATACATATATACTCCCTTATCCTCATCCACGCAACCTTATCCAATTGCAACCCATCAAAATCCACCATTAAATTAGAGAGAGAAAAGAAGAGAAAAAAAGAGAAGAAAAGGGAGATCGCCTTTTGTCCCTCCGCCTTGAGATCGTAAGGTAAACTGTCTTATACTAGCCTTTATGTTATTATTTTTATACCGTTGACCCGTCCCGACCTTGACCCACCTTTGACCAATCATAGGCCACCATAGGGTCGTCGTTGACCACCCATATATGGGTTTGACCGAGTGGATTTTAGGGGGTTTTATAGGTTTGTGTTGAACCGGGTTAGGGCTCCAGTTTTGGCTGTATATTTGGGTCGGGTTGGACCGGTTTTGGGGAGGTTTGGGTCGAGGTTTTTGAGGGGAGGTTGTTGGTGATGGAGATGGTGGTTGTGGGTGGCGGGTGGCAGGTTCAAGGGAAAAAGGAGGGATGTTGGGGTGGTGTGTTGTTGTGTTGATTGTTTGTTGTTGCCGTCGGGGTCATTGTTGCTGCTGGTGGTTGTCACGGCGTGGTAGGTGGCCACTAGACCCACCTTAGCCAGGGACGGCGGCCGGCGCTGGTAAGGGTAGCGGTTTTAGGTGGATTCGGGCTTGTGTGTGTGTGTCTGTGAGTATGTGTGTTGATAGGGTGGGTTGTTGTTGGTGTCGAGGGTGGTCGGTGCCGCGGCTAGCCGTGGCCACCATGGCCAGTGGTGATGGTCCACAGTGACAGCGGAGGTAGTGGTGGTATTTGGGTTGAGTCGAGATTTTGGGTAGTGTATAAGACGGGTTTAGTTTAGTCGTATTTGTATAAATAGTATAGTATATTTATATGTATTTATATACATATTAGATTGGTATATTTATACATATTTGTATTATTATCGTATTTTAGGAAATGGGTTTCGTGAGACGGTTTTACGAGACGGGCCTAACTTGTGTGACGGTTTGCTTATGCTGATTTGCTGTGAGGCAGGTTTATCCTACTCAGTTTCATTGTTGCATTTATTTATAAAATGAGTCTTTTGTCATTCATTGCATTGAGTGAGTCGGTAATTGGCATGTTATATGGTATATCATATTTGTTGTCTTGTCTTAAATGTCGGAGGACTTGGTGGTTTGATTGGTTACTTGTTTAGGAGACATAAGACGGTTGGGAGTCCGCCTTGCGCTTAAGTCGCCACTTGGAGCTTCCCACTACAGGAAGGGTGTGCATATTAATGGCTTGAGTTACGGAGGGACTCGTGTGCTTGAGACACGACGTCTAGCAGGGGATCCGGTTGGCTTCCGGACCTGGTACGTCTGGGCGTGTCCCGGTACCTGTTTGTGGTTATCGGTATGTCTGGGCGTGTCCCGGTACCAGTGTGGTGATCAGTATGTCTGGGTGTGTCCCAGTACCAGTATGTTTGTCGGTATGTCTGGGCGTGTCCCGGTACCGTGGTAGTGGTTGTTGATGGTGGTTCATTCATATCATAGTCGTGTTGCATGTTCACACACTCGAGTCATGTCACATTTTCTTTATTTAATGAAACTGACATTTCTGTGTTTGTGTCCTTGTCACCTATCTCTTTTGGGGTAGCCTGTGTCGATCCATATGATATCCTTTGGTCATATGGGGAGAAGGTTATGTTCAGGTTGTTTGGATAGTACGTGGGAGACGGGACGAGCTTGATGATATTACGAGACGAGTCTAGTTGGCTAGAAGAGTATAGATGTCACGAGTTGCATTTTATTTATTCATTTGTTTACGTTTATGTAATTCATTAAACCTTACATTAATAAAATGTTCTTTGATTGGAGTTTTGAAACACTACCTCGGAAAACCGAGATGGTAACACTCCAATTATCTTGGCCGGATAGTTGGCGTGTTACAAAGTGGTATCAGAGCGACTAGTTTGGAACCTAAAACCAATGAACCAAAAATGAACCTAGCAGAGTCTAAGTTAAATGAACCCGACATGAGTACAATAGGAGATCGGTTTTGGATGAATAGGCGCCCTCATGCCAAAGCTAGTGCCTATCGTCTCAGTTGGACACTACGAGGGTGGCTAGGAGTACGGGAAACGTTATCTGAATTATGATATGAATGCATATGTATGATGGCTTTAATGTGTATTTGCATATGGCATGGAATATGACCATTAGTGAAAGTGGTATGCATACATGTGTTTTGTGACTCGTAATAGGTTTATCATATGATAGAATCGTTTGTGTAGAATATGATCACATGTGATGGATGAATGAGTGGAATAACGTGAATATGCTGTAGATATGAATAGTGTGTGTCGATATGAGGGACGATAGTCCCGAATCTTGCCATGTAGATATCATATGCATATTTGAGCTGGCTAGTGTCGTATTACAGTATAAATGATGATGTTTAGTGGTAGAAATGTTAGTATTATGAGATTAATGTGCCAAAGATAGCAAGAGTGAGACCAACCTCAAACGAGTAGAGTAGTACTCGAGCGTGTTGACCAGTCACTCACCGAGTGGATGAGTCACTCGACCGAGTGGACGGCTCACTCGACCGAGTGGACCTGTCACTCGACCGAGTGGGCAAATTAAGAAACTGGAAAACTTCAGGAAAGGTTTCCACTCGGTCGAGTAACCTGTCACTAGACCAAGTGGAGTTGCACTCGACCGAGTGCCCTAAGTACTCGGCTGAGTGGGCCTATTTAGCTGAGAAATTCGTGTAAAATTTTCTTTTCTACCTTATCTTTTCATTTCTATCTCGAACCCCGTAACTTCGGCATCGATCTATCTTAAAGTAATTCAAGGTTTTCATATTATGATTTGTTATTTGAATTACACTTTGCTACATCCCTTTTCTTGATTCGTTTTCTCAAATTTCGACCATATAGTGGAGTCATCTTCTTCATTCTGCAATTTAAAATGGTTTTGTATATACACATGCTTATTTAAGTTTTATTAACCTTGTTCAATTTCCTAGTAATTGTTGATTTTCTACATCATTAGAGTGGTCAAAAATCGGATTTTTACGATAAATTTTTTTTTTCCCGCCATGGATGAGCTTAGAAACTTGTGCTTTTGAGTCGATAACCAAATTTTTGTGCTTGTTGTTGGGTCATATTGAACAAGAAAAGCTTAACACTTATTGTTAATGTCGGATTTTTACCTTGTATGCGAAAATTTCAATATAAAATTTTGACTTACTTTTCGTTTTCATGAGTGTAACTTGTTTTAATCGTCTTACAGAGACTACCGTTATCTCTAGTGGTGTGGTACATTGTCTTAAAAATGAAGATTGCGTTGCAAATTTTAGCCTAAAATTTTGAACCAAGTGAAGAATATGAATGTTTTTGATGTTACCCAAATATGGTTTAATAGTATTGTAAAACTATAATATTGTTTTAGAAATTTTGTAATAAAATGGTGTGAGTCAAAATTTTCCGTCTTGAAGGTTGACAAATTTTCCGAAAAATGTGTGAAAAGTATGCATAAGCTTCGATTTTACGCTCGTGACGTACTTTATTTATTTCCTTATTATTCTAAGCTTCGATTTCTTTGTATTCGTGACGTACTTTATTCACTCTTTATTATTCTAATCTTTAATTTTGACATTTTGTGAGATCGTATAAGGAAATTTTCCGTCTTAAAATTTTGTTTTCGAAAATGACTGATATACCTACCCGGATTTTGGCTTTTCTAAGTTATGCTTTGTACCAATCGAATAGTAATACTTTGAACTTGGCCTATAATGACATGTACGATTCTATGACGGATTATTCCGTATTAAAGCTTTCGAGAAATTTGAGACAAATGACCTTTATGTTAAAGTTTTAATATAGCGTTTCGCATTTACGTAAATTTGAGTAAAATTGCATAATGAGAAAGAATATTTTACAAGTTAGTAAAGTGCTAAAGTTCAATCTTAAAATTGCATCGTCTTTCAGAGTTCATTATATTTCAAATCTGCTATTTGGGCAATTTTTAAGGTGTTGACCATTGATTTCCTATCCCTTCCATGTTGTTTAATTTGCTTGCTACCTTTCCATATCCGTTCTGCCTTGTTTTAATTCTCAACCTCCTTACCCGTTGAGTTAACCTGGGATATCCGGGCATAGAGTTGTGTGTGAGCCCAAACGATGGTTTTCTCACCCTAGTCCTTAGGCATATGTTTCCGACAAGATGAGTGATTTTGGACATAGTCATCAAGTTTGGTAATTTGGGAAGACTAGGACGGTAGTTGGCCTAGGTAATGTTTTGAATATGGTGAATTAATCATGAGAGACAACTAAATGGTAGTGGAATACAATCATAAATTGGATACTTAACGATTGTGTGGACTCATAGATAGTAAGCGCAATTTGAGAACATGTGAGGATAACCTTTTAGCACAACTCAGATGTTTTGGTTAGCATGTGGTCGAGTTAGAATTTGTAAAAGGATGAGGGAATAATTGAGGAACTAGGGGTTAGAGAGAGCGATGGCATAAGCTGATAGAAGTTGTAGAGAACATGAGATGTGACTTGAGTAATGGTGTGAGTTGAATATATGTTGACAAAATCTAGGAATCTAGAATACTAGATAGAGAGTACGAGAGCGACAGATGAGTTGGAGATTTTGCAAGTGGTAACCAATCATTTAGTGAGGAATTGGTTGCAAGTTTCAAGTGAACACGTGTGAGAAAGTATAATCGTGGATGAGTTGAGTTTTAGTAATCGGGATATATGTAATTGTGGATTTGGTATCACCAAGTTTGGTTTTGTGGTCATGAGAGTAAGAGTGGGGGGATTTAATGCGTAAGAATTCAATCTTATGGTTGATGAGTTTGATCATTTGTGATACATAATATGACCGTTAACCTAAGTACATAGGAATGATGTGTGAAAGTGGTTGTGTCGGACTCCGACCCTGAGAGTGGTAGTATAGATGTTGCTTGTAAAATTGCCTCCCAAACGTTATGGTAAAACGCCCACGGTGTACATTGTGATTTTTTTGTAGTGCTTGAGTGGGTGATGATGTTGTTATTGTTATCCCCTAAGAGTAATGAGTGATTAGGCTGTACCCCTGACTTAGAGTAAGGGTTGTGTTTACCGATGTGACTAAAGTGTCGTACTACGGTGCAATTGCTGGTGACGAAATAGTATGTTTGTGTTAGTTGTATGCCTTGGATGTTTTATTTAAGTTGTATAGTAGTGATGGCCATAAGGCCAATAGTTGTGTTTGATTTGGTTGCTTAATGGTATATGAGTCACCGCCGGGATCTATTAGCATCTATGTGATGGAATAGGAAAATTTGGAAGTGGATTTGAGAACGGAAATGTTACACCTAGGTGACACTCGACCGAGTGCACTATGCATTCGACCGAGTGGCCGCCTACTCGGCCGAGTGACCTCCTACACTCGACCGAGTGGTCTGCTTTGACCCTTGTTTTGTTGATATTTGACCAAATATTGAGCATGTACCCTTGTTTCGCGGTTTATATTAGTTGACTTGTGTTGGATGACCATGATTGACCTTACATGTGTGATATGTGTGAATTGTTTACGCATGATCATATGGTGAAGAATTTTGCAAGTAATGGAAATCGTTGATTCAACATGAGTTGGTTGATGACAGAATTAATATGAAAACCTTGTTTGATGTGTGTTAATCGACGCGAGTTCATTTCGCTTCCTAAAAGTAAGATGAAAAATACAAGTTATGTGTTGCATAGTGGTCATTTGCATGATTGTGTATATGGTTTTCCATATAAGCGGAAATGTTGGTGATAGATGGGAATGGATGTTGAAAACACATGTGTGATCATGTGGTGGATTTGACGCGGTATATGCGTGGCATAGTATCCGGAAAATGGGAATGTGAGAATATTTGAGTCACATGACGAGTGACGTTGCATCACGTTGCATCATTTGGTTGTTTCATAGAGTCTGCATGTTTATGATTAATTTGCATACATATGCATTTATGAGATTAGATGTGATTTATATGTGTATAGTAATGATCGAGTTATACCCCGAGACTTATGCGTAGACTTAGAACCAATTGAGTTGGGTGTTGTTATGGGATTAGGGTTTCGAACCGTGGGCTGAACCTTGTACCTTGACGTTTGGGAGGCTCGTAGAGTAGGGTTATATAAATAGCATTAAGACCATATCTGATTTATCACGGATTTGCAATAAGTAGGAGGGAGTGCGGAACCTGGAACATGGTAATTTGTGGAATTTAGTAATGAGAGTATGGGACCGTATTTTGTGGTTGATAGTTGAACTTCGGGACGAAGTTCTCATTTAGGGGAAGTGAATGTAACAATTCGGAAGTTTAGGAAAAAGAAAGTGCGGAATGTGAGGAAATAGTGAGAGTTGTGGGGAAATAGTGAGAATGGAACACCGAACATTGGGAAAAGAGTACACATGAGATTTGAGAGAATAGTCGGAAAGGGAAGAATGAGGTGAAACATTGGGGACGAAGTTTATTTTAAGGGGGGAATATTGTAATACTCCGTATTTAATAATAATAATAATAATATTTTATTTATACGAGTTATGTTGAGACGGAATAATAATGATTATAATAATAAGGGTAATTTGATAACTTATACCTTGAATAAGTCACTTTTTCAAATCTTATACCTAACATAATTTTCTGTAAAATCTTATACCAAAAATAACATTTTCTTCCAAACTTGATACCAAATCTTAAAAAAATCCCTAAATTAACGATTTTGCCCTTACTAATTTGATGGTTTTTAGTCGTGGTAATCGTGGATGTGTGTGTTAATAGGTAAGACAAAGGATGAAAATGTTTAATTAGTAACGGTAAGATTGTCAATTCAAGGCTTTTTTTCAGATTTTGTATCAAGTTTGGAAGAAAATGTTATTTTAGGTATAAGATTTTAAAGAAAGTTATCCTAGGTATAAGATTTGAAAAAGTGACTTATTCAAGGTATAAGTTATCGAATTACCCTAATAATAATAATAATACATTATACATGTATTATACTCCCACCACATACATATATACTCCCTTATCCTCATCCACCCAACCTTATCCAATTGCAATCCACCATCAAATTAGAGAGAGGAAAGAAGAGAGAAAAAGAGAAGAAAAGGGAGATCGCCTTTTGTCCCCCCGCCTTGAGATCGTAAGGTAAACCGTCTTATGCTAGCCTTTATGTTATTTTTTTTATACCGTTTACCCGTCCCGACCTTGATCCACCTTTGACCCATCTTTGACCACCATAGGGTCGTCATTGACCACCCATATAGGGGTTTGACCGAGTGGATTTTAGGGGTTTTATGGGTTTGTGCTGAACCGGGTTAGGGCTTTGGTTTTGGCTGCTTATTTAGGTCGGATTGGACCAATTTTGGGGAGGTTTGGGTCGAGGTTGGTGAGGGGAGTTGAGGGGAGGTCGTTGGTGGTGGAGATGGTGGTTGTGGTGGCGGGTTCAAGGGAAAAAGAAGGGATGTCGGGATTGTGTGTTGTTGTGTTGATTGTTTGTTATTGTTGTTGCCGTCGGGGTCATTGTTGCTGCTGGTGGTTGTCACGGCGTGGCAGGTGGCCACTGGTCCCACCGTGGCCAGAGACGGTGGCCAGCGCCAGTAAGGGTGGCGGTTTTGGGTGGATTCGGGCTTGTGCTTGTTTGTGTGTGTGTGTGTGTGTGTGTGTGTGTGTGTGTGTGTGTGTGTGTGTGTGTGTTTTGATAGGGTGGGTTATTGTTGGTGTCGAGGGTGGCCGGTGCTGCGGCTGGCCATGGCCAGTGGTGGTGGTCCACGGTGGCAGCGGAGGTGGTGGTGGTATTTGGGTTGAGTCGGGTTTTTGGGTAGTGTATAAGACGGGTTTAGTTTAGTCCTATTTATATAAAATAGAATAGTATATTTATACGTATTTATATTATTATCGTATTTTAGGAAATTGGTTTTGTGAGACGGTTTTACGAGACGGGCCTAGCTTGTGTGACAGTTTGCTTATGCGGATTTGTTGTGAGGTTGGTTTATCCTACTCAGTTTCATTGTTGCATTTATTTATAAAATGAGTCTTTTGTCATTCATTGCATTAAGTGAGTCGGTAATTGGCATGTTATATGGTATATCATATTTGTTGTCTTGTCTTGTATGTCGGAGGACTTGGTGGTTTGATTGGTTACTTATTTTGGAGACATAAGATGGTTGGGAGACCGTCTTGCGCTTAAGACGCCTCTTGGGGCTTCACACTCCAAGAGGGATGTGTGGTTGAGACACGACGTATGGCAGGGGATCCGGTTGGCTTCCGGACCCGGTACGTCTGGGTGTGTCCCGGTACCTGTTTGTGGTTATCGATATGTCTGGGCGTGTACTGGCACCAGTGTGGTGATCAGTATGTCAGGGTGTGTCCCGATACCAGTGTGGTTGTCGGTATGTCTGGGCGTGTCCCGGTACCGTGGTGGTGGTTGTTGATGGTGGTTCATTCATATCATAGTCGTGTTGCATGTTCACACACTCGAGTCGTGTCACACTTTATTTATTTAATGAAACTGACGTTTGTTGTTTGTGTCCTTGTCACCTATCTCTTTTGGGGAGGCCTGTGTCGATCCATATGATATCCTTTGGTCATATGGGGAGCAGGTTATGTTCAGGTTGTTTGGATAGTACGTGGGAGACGGGACGAGCTTGATGATATTACAAGACGGGTCTTTTTGGCTAGAAGAGTATAGATGTCACGAGTTGCATTTTATTTATTCATTTGTTTACGCTCATGTAATTCATTAAACCTTACATTAATAAAATGTTCTTTGATTGGAATTTTAAAACACTAACTCGGGAAACCGAGATGGTAACGCTCCAATTATCTTGGCTGGATAGTTGGGGTTTTACACTTCCCTCCTTAAAAAGAACTTCGTCCCTGAAGTTCATACCATACTCAAAACGAACCACCCAACACAACACTAACTTCTCAACGACAACAACCACAACTACTCAAAAGTACCAACAACTCCAACTATACATGACAAAACACTCAACTCAAACTTAAAAGATGACAAAAACACAACCATGTTGACCTCAACTAACCCCAAAACATGCATGCGACCATCTCCTACCCCTTTTAAAAGACAACGGTTACGTCCCTATAACCAAACATACTTGATTGAAAAGGTGAGGAAAACGCTCTCTTATAGACTCCTATGGTTTCTATGTGGCTTCTTCCACATTGTGATTAGACTAAAGTACCTTTAGTAAGACGGTCTCACCATTTCTTGTCTTGCGCACCTTCCGGTATAAGAGCTCCTTGGGAACTTTCGCATAAGTTAGGGACTCATCTAACTCTATGTTCTCAACCTCAAGCACGTGTGATGGATCGCTCACATACTTCCAGAGTTGTGAAACATAAAACAGCCTGTGGACTTGATCAAGCGATATTGGTAAAGCTAGCCGATAGGCTACTTCACCTATGCGGTCTAGGATCTCATAAGGGCCGATAAATTTTTGAATCAACTTCCCTTTGTTGCCAAACCTCATCATCCCTCGCATAGGTGACACTTTCAAAAGAACCTTGTCACCTACTGCGAACTCAATGTCGCTGCGGTGCAAATCTGCATAACTCTTTTAGCGATCTTGAGCTGCCTTCATCTTTTGGAAAATCAAGTAAACTTGTTTAATCATATCGTTTACTATCTGTGGTCCTAAAACCACAGCTTCAGCGCTATCATCCCAACATACCGGACTCCTGCCCTTCATGCCATACAAAGCCTCAAACGGTGCCATCCCAAAGCTGGTGTGATAGTTGTTGTTATATGAAAACTCTATCAAGTCCAATCTATCCTCCCAACTCCCACCAAACTCCATGACACAAGCCCTCAACATATCCTCCAAAGTCTTGATAGTCCTCTCAGTCTGACCATCTGTCGCATGATGAAAAGCTTTACTCATCTTCAAGGTAGTGCCCATCAAATCTTGCAACTCCTGCCAAAACCGTCATATGAACCGTGCATCTCGATCTGACACTATGTCCTTTGGCACCCCATATAACCCAAAGCTAACTGTATCTTGGTCCAAGTATCCTTCATCGAAATGAAGTGAGCTGACTTTGTTAAACGGTCGATGATCACCCAAATCATATTGTTACCTTGCTGAGTCCTTGGTAACCCCACGATAAAGTCCATAGAGATCGACTCCCATTTCCACTCTGGTACCTCCAGTGATTGAATCTTACCTTATGGTCTACGTTGTTCACCCTTTACTCTTTGACAAGTTAGACACTTAGCCAAGAATTCGGCCACATCTTTCTTCATGCTAGGCCACCAAAAAGTTTTCTTCAAGTCCTTTTAAAGCTTGTCACCACCCGGATGAACTGCATAAGGAGTGCAATGAGCCTCCGTTATGATCAACTTATTCAAGTCCACATCACTAGGTACACACCATCTCCCATCAAAACAAACACTCCCATCTGTGTGGATAGAAAACCTCGAAACTGTGCCACTCTCTACCCTTGACTTCCACTCTTGAATCTTGGGATCGAGTTCCTGTTTCCCCTTTATGTCATCATCAAATCAGGTTCGATAGTCATGTCCCCGATGGCATCTCCCTTTCGAATCATATGGATCCCCATCTTAGACATCTCATCTCTCAGTTTCATCAAAGACATAGCTGTACACAACGAATGTATACTCTTCCTGCTCAAAGCATCTGCCACAACATTAGCCTTACCCTCTCGATAGATGATATCCATGTCATAGTCCCCAATCAACTCAATCCACCGTCTTTGTTGCATGTTTAGCTCTTTCTGTGTGTAGATAAACTTTAGACTCTTATGATCTGAAAACACCTTAAAGGTCGCCCCAAAAAGATAGTGCCTCCAAATCTTTAGAGCAAAAACAACTGCACCCAGCTCCAAATCGTGAGTAGGATAGTTCTCCTCATACGGTTTCAACTGCCATGACGCATAAGCGATAACTTTACCATTCTGCATCAACACACACCCCAGACCATTCTTTGAAGCATCGGTGTATACTTCAAAATTCTCACTTCCCTCAGATAGAGCTAGAATAGGCGCTGTGGTAAAATGCTCCTTTAAGGTTTGGAACGCCGCTTCACAACTCTCATCCCAATGAAATCTGGTCTCTTTCCGCATCAAAGCTGTCATAGGTCTTGAGACCTTCGAAAAGTCCTTCACAAACCTCCTATAGTAACCAGCTAAACCCAAGAAACTCTGAATCTCAGCAACATTCTTCGGTGATTCCCACTTAGTCACTGCCTCAATCTTACTAGGATCCACCGACACACCCTCCTTTGATATCACATGACCCAGAAAGGCCACTTTCTCCAACCTAAACTCGCACTTAGATAACTTGGCATATAACTGATTATCTCGCAAAGTCTACAGTACTAACCTTATATGCTCCTCGTGCTCCTCCTTAGTCTTAGAGTAGACCAAGATGTCATCAATAAAGACGACCACAAACCTATCTAAGAACGGGCTGAAAATCTGGTTCATAAGATCCATGAAAACTGCTGGTGCATTTATCAACCCAAAAGGCATCACTACGTACTCATGGTGACTATATCGTGACCGAAAAGTTGTCTTATGAATATCCTCATCTGCTATCCTCAGCTGGTAATAACCTGATCTCAAATCAATCTTAGAAAACACCCCTGCGCCACCCAGCTGGTAAAAAAGATCATCAATTCTTGACAAAGGATACCTGTTCTTCACCGTGACATGATTCAGCTCTCTGTAATCAATGTATAGCCTTATACTCCCATCTTTCTTTTTCACAAACAACACTGGTGCTCCCCAAGGTGACACACTAGGCCGAACTTACCCTTTATCTAATAAGTCATTCAGCTGCTTCTTCAACTCTTCCAACTCTTTTGGCCCCATCTGGTACGGTGCTTTAGATATAGGTCTCGTCCCTGGTTTGAGCTCCACATTAAAGTCGATATCTCTCTTAGGTGGTAACCCCGGTTTCTCATCAAGAATAACGTCACCAAACTCCCTAACCACAGGTATGTCGGACGCCGACGGTTCCTCCACACGCATATCCCTCACTTGACAAAGGATCAAAGGACGCTTCTTCCTTAAACATGACTTTAGAGTCATCACTGTGATAAACTTAAGCTTTGGTCTCACTAAGAACCCCCTATATGATACTTTGACTCCCTTAGGCCCCTTTAAAGACACCCTCTTTTGTCTGCAATCTATCTTAGCATCATACTTGCCCAACCAGTCCATCCCGACGATAACCTCAAACTCATCCATAGGAAACTCTAACAAGTTGACCGGTAAGTCAACTTCCCCCACCAATATGGACACATATCTATACAACTTAGAACATGACACTGACTCCCCCGAAGGTATAAACACATTATCTTTCACCAGCTCATATTCTCCCAAACCCATAGTTAAGGCATGACTCCTACACACAAAAGAGTGGGTTGCCCCCGAATCAAACAGGACAAAAGATGGCGTATTATGAACAAGAAAGGTACCGGTAACGACGCGAGCATCATCCTCTGCTTCCTGCTTGCCAATCATAAAGAGCTTCCCACTGCTTTTCTGATCTCCAACCTGGACCGTGGTAGTCGAAGCAGTCAACTTGGCTGCCGAGTTCTGCGTCACATTGTTGTTCGGACGCTGATAGGACCCTCCATTGTTACTGTTGTAGCCGCCATTGTTGTTGTTGTTCTGCCTTCCACTTTTACCCCACAACCCAGATGGCATGTTGCTAGCAAAGCTTTGCCTTGGAGCCAGAGAAAAGTTCTCCTGATAAGTCCCTGGAAAGCCTCCTCCTCTAGCACTGGTGCACTCATGCCTCTTATGACCCACTCCGCCACAGTTGAAGCAGGTAAGGTTGGAGTTATCACTAGTACTGTAACACCCCCTTCTTACCCGGCCAAGGTAATTGGGAGATGTTACCATCTCGGTTTCCCGAGACGGTAAATCGAAGATACAATAAAGAAACATTTATTATAAATAACAAGTTTAGTGACTAAAACCATAAACTAATGATGAATGTAAACTATACAAATTACAAGTCGACCACCATCTATGTCATCTATGCTATGCTACTCGACTCCGAGTCCAAAGCACGGCCCAAATCCCGATCACGTCAACAAGCAAAACCTGTACTCAACCTGCTCCCCATATGATCGAAAATATCATATGGATCGACAAAGGCCACCCCGAAAATAGGTGACAATTATACAGACGCACAAACGTCAGTTTTAATAAATAAAGTGTGACACGACTCAAAGTGTGTGATTATGCAACAAGATTATAATATGAACGAAATGTAACCAAACAACCACCACCAAGGTACCTGGACATGCCCAGACATACCGACAACCACACTGATACCGGGACACGCCCAGACATACCAACAACCACAAACAGGTACCTGGACACGCCCAGACGTACCGGGTCCGGAAACCAATTGGATCCTCTGCCAAACGTCGTGTCTCAACCACATGAGTCCCTCCGTAACTCAAGCCATCAATGTGCACATCCCTCTTGGAGTGGGAAACTCCAAAAGGCGACTCAAGCGTAAGACGGTCTCCCAACCACCTTACGTCTCCATAATAACAAGTAAGCCACCATGACCTCCGACATATAAGACAATACAATAAATGCAAGATACCACACAATAGGCCATTATTGGCTCATCCAATCAACTTAACCAATATCATGTTATAATGCTGGTTCGATTTAAACTCATCGTCAAAATCTACCAACCAAAACAATATTTATAACTTCACAAACTACTCTTAGTAAATAGGCAAGTAAAGGTCGAATCCCAAGGGACGGGTATTGATGTAGGATTCTCAATTGCAAATGGTTGTGTCTTAGGGTATCACAATTTGGGTTGATGTAGGAGATAAACTAAACTAATCAACAAGAGGAATAAAAACAAAGTAAAGGAAATAGAGGGGTTGTAAACAATTGATTAAAGGTACTAGGGTGTCATGGGTTCATAGGGGATTCATGGGAGTTGATCATATAAAAATGTTCTCAATTATATAGCAAGCACTTATTGTTGTGATGGGATCGAGTTGGTGTATAAGCTTACAATCCCTAAGAAGGTTTGGGTCCCGGAGCCGAATTGATTAGATTGTCTAACACCTACAAGTCGACTTAATCCTTCATATTCAACTATATGCATGGTCTAATGAGGCTCGAATTGGTGTATAAGCTTACAAGCCTCATTGAAAAGGTAGGTGATGGGTAAAAAATGCAAGGATTCATAGGCTCGCATTTCATCAAACATAACATGTGCATCAGTTGAAATCACAATAAGCAAGCAATTTAATTATGAAAACATATTAGATTAAGCATGAATCATTCCCCATGTTTGTTTCCCCTAATTCCCCATCAACCCTAGCTAAGGAAACTACTCACTCATGATCAAGTTTATCATGTTAATAAGGTTGTCAATCATACTAAGAAGGCAAAACATGATGAATAAATGAAAGTGATTAATAATAATTAAACAAGGTTAAGAAAGAATTATACCTATGAAGATGATTCCAAATAATAAAGCAAAGAATAATAGAAGTACTTGATGATTGATGGAAGGTTGTCAATCCTCCTAATAAACCCAAATAATTTTCTAATTACCCAAAATAAAGGAAGAACAATAGAGAAATTAAGGAAAGATTAAGATTGCTTAATATTGAGAAATTGTATTACAACTAAATTAAGACTAATTTGATGAGATTACGAGAGTATATGACATGATTAAAGGTGCATTAAGATTGCTTAAGAGAGCATGCTAATCTAAGTAGTATAAAGGGGTATTTATACTAAAGATTAGGTACAAATATTAGGGTTACTAAGGGTTTAAATGACTAATAAGACCCTAAGAAAAGTTGAGGAAATTCTCCTCTCGAAGGAAATGAGCGGATTCCCATAGCTAGTCTTGCCACGATCCGCCCGTCTTGTGCTGTGGCATGGGCTCTTCTGCCTTAGGATCCGCTTGGATCCAGGGGAAGACGCTCGGCTCCTTGTGCAGCAATCCGCTCGTCTTGGGCACAAGACGCCCAGATCTTGTTGTTGTGAGACGCCCGGATCGTGCCTGATTCGCTCGGATTCCTGGGCAGACTGCTTCTCTTCTTTTCCTCCTTAACAATCCGCAAAGATCATTTCAGGGATGCAAGGATCGTTTCAGCATTGCCCATTTCACTTTATTATCTACTTTGGCCTCTAGTGTTGGTCTTCTCTTTGATGCTTGGTTATTAGGTACGATCCATTTAGCTCCATTTCGCCTCATAAATGCAAGGTTAACACTCCTTTCCTACCAAGGAGACAAAACCTCAAAGAATATGCAAAAGGAGAAACTAAAGATAGTAAATGACCCAACTATGTACTATAAAGCATAGGAACGAGGCTAATTCGGGGACTAAATATGCTCAATTATGAGTCACATCAAACATCCCCTAACCGAACCTTTGCTCGTCCCGACTAAAGAGGTGACTATAACTAGAACCCTTATTTAAACTAACCTACTAATATAGCCGATATGAGATAATTAGCGGGTCTCACTCCGCCCCTTCAACTCAAAACAAGACAACCATGAGGTAGGATGCCTTCTTGCAAGGCAAGGTGGGGCTTTCCAAAATGGCGACACATCCAAGCATTAACCACACAAAAGCAAGTAATGGATGGATCTACAAAAATAAATAGCCACTTTCCTCATCTAAGTGGCGGAAATTATCTAAGAGGGAAGGAATCTAAGGGTACACATTCCATCATAGATACGGTTTCTTCAAACTACTAAGCCTAGAAAGATACCAATAAATCACCTCCAAGTTGTGTCAAGCTAGGGTACCTTTGTCCTCAATTGTTAAATGCTTTCGTCAAGAGTAGACTCCCTATGGTGTTAGAAACACTGGAGGATCGGGGAATTCCCCTTCTTGCCTAGACAAGAAGAAGGGTTGTCCCCTCTCTACCATGCACAAAATTGGATTCGATGGATAAAGGGATCAATATATTTTGATTTTCATATGGGAGTTTGCTTTTGATGTTGTTATTCCTCCCAATTTCTTGTGGCATTTGACATTTGAGAACACTTTCTTTTTGCCATTTCTTTGATGTTTGGCATTTCAATATTTGACAACTTTCAACTTTTTGCATTTTGTTTTGAACATTTTCAAAGCCACCCCATTTGTAGCGAGGGTGCTTATATTTGAAGCATAGGAGTCTATTTTTGTACTCCTCTTTTCTTTGATGCAAATTGCAAACTTATTGTTTTTCATTTCAATGATTGAACTCAAATTTTGATAATTTTTGTGGCCATTCCCTTTTTGTTGACAAAATGTGGTAGAATGTGGAAGATGGTTGCATGGTTTCAAGGGTCACCTTTGAATAAACGATAGCCAAGGAGTTATCACACCACAAGGTACTCTTGACTATGCCTTAATCCATGGGTCAAAGGATACTAGCATGACACATCCTAGGGTGTTTTACAAGCATTCTAATGAGGATAGTCTTAAGAAGAAAAAGTATCTACAAGGGCCTTATACACACTTGTCAAGCTTCCCAAATAGATTTTTTCACAAAATTCTTCCTAAAATGCAACTACATGCCATGATGCAACTAACATTTATACAACCTAATGCAAATGCTTCTACCAACTAGTATGCGATATAAACTAAATACAACTCCTAGAATCACATTGGTTTGTACCGCATCAATCAAAATAAAGCCACATAATCATTAACATAAAGAGGAAAAAGGAGATTGGAAAGATCATACCACGCGGTCTTCATAATCCTCATGTCTCGGATGTGGCATAGTCGATCAATGTGATTGAAGGACAAACAAACAAACAAGTATATACAAAATATATACAATTCTACACTATAAAGGAATGAACATGTTTTTGAATTTTTCAAAAAATTTCATGTTTTTATGGTTTTTGTGTTTTTGTGAAATAAAAGAACATATTTTTGTATTTTTCAAAAAAATTCAATTTTTATCATTTTTTTTTATTTAAAAGTCAAGTTAGAATTTTTCATTCCCACACTATTATGGGCATTGCCCTCAATGGCCAATACGATAGGAAATTATGCAAGCTAAATAAGAATGCATGATTTCTACACTATTATGCAAACTACATGACATATAAACGAGTGATGCATTCTAAATTACACTAAATGATGCATGAATTTATTGGTTGGAGAGCTAATTTAGATTAACTCCCAATGCTTATGCTTGAACTTCCCCAAACCAAGTAAGACACTATTTCTAATGTCAAAGATAGGAAAGTTCATGCACAAGTATACAATGCATGAAACTAATTTGTCATTTTGGATTGTACAAGTGGAAACAATATAAGACACCACAATGAGACCGAGGTGGGAATACTCTAAGTGTTGCTAGGACTCAAAACAATTGATCAAGATAAAAGCTTTTGAAAACAAGAGAAATAAATAAAGCTATAGGAGGTGTAGGAAACTCACAATGGGATATGTGGCATCCTCCAAGAGCTTGTCAATCCTCATTGTTGCTCATGGCGACATCTTCATCACTATCATCATCTTCCTCATCAACTTCCTCATCATCATCATCTACCTCCATGGACCCGGAGGCTTCACCATTTTCATCATCACTTGAACCTTGCACTTCTTCCTCTTCTTCCCCATGGCAAGAGTCACTACCTTCCCCGCTCTCAGCAACAATCTCCTTCCCCTTAGTAACTTGACTATCCACGGTGGTATCTCTAGGAGCACTAGGAAAGAATACTTCCCTATCCGCCCAACTAGGCAAAGGACATGAAGGATCAAGTAATCCTTGCCTAGCTAAGTGTAGGAGGGGCGGATATTGAGCCCGGTAAGCATTGACCCAATCCTCATGAGCTTCCTTATGCATATGTTGCATTAATTGGGTCAAGTAGTCGTTGCCTACCACAACATTAGTGCCAATTGGTGTGAATTCACTGTAGGCAAATGGATATGGTGGAGTCACAATAGAGAAGGAGGAGGGGGGCTTGGCATGCGATTCCCTATGTTGCTTCATAATCATTTCGGTTTCATCGGAGATGAGTAGAAGGTAGCTTGGATTTCGGACATTGATGCGGCATATATTGTTAGGCAAGATGAAGGACTTAGCTTCTTTAGTGAGCCACTCATACTTGTTGTCAAGATTATCATTCTTGACCCAATGGAACTTGTTGATCATAGTGGCCAAATCAAGAAGGTTGCCTCCTTTAACCGGTTTATATTTCTTGTCTTTGTTAAAATCCGGGTTAAAGTGTTTGGCTAACCATGTTACTAATCCTCCATTCACGATAAAAGCCGCTCCATATTTACCATGGTCAATTGTAAGCCACCATTCAAGTAAGAGTTGAAGTATGTTGTATTCCTTGGTGAACTTTTTGTTGACATTCATGATGGATTCAAGGCAGACAAAGTCGAGCTCGGTAAAGTGATTGGTGCCTTTTCTTGCAATTAAAGTGTTGCCCACAACCTTCTGCCACACTCTTATGCCCGGATGGTGGACATAAAGAACATGACACTCATGGAAGGATTCAAATTTTCTCCCGGTGATTGCTTTCCATAGAGGTGCGGGATCATATTTCAAGGGCTTCTTCTCATAATGAGAGTGTTCATCAAGACCAAACACTTTGCCAAACTCACTTATCGGCATTCGTCTATCCTTATTTTCAAGGCGGAATTCAATATTTTTCCGAGTCTCTACCTTAGTCACCCTCAAAGAGCTTATAAACTCCATGGTAAGGGAGGGGTAAGTTAATTCTTGCATGTCAAAGAGTGTTTTCAACTTCATAGACTCGAAAAAATTCTTTGTCCTCTCAAGAACACCCAACTTGTCTAAGGCATCTTGGCATATTAATTTAGTAGGCAAAATAGTCTTTCTAGCAAGGGATACAAATGCTTTCCTATGAGAATGGTTTATGAAAGTTACCTCCGGATAATATTGCAATTGTTCAATGACCGGAGTAGGAGTAGCTTCCACCATAGGAGTAGCAACTTCTTGAATCTCCACCCTTGGTTGACGCACAACCATAGCCTTTGAGGCTAAGAGCTTGTTGCCTTTTGGAAAGACTGGAGGTTGTGGGTGCCTTGTTTTCACCTTTTGTTCTTGCCATATTCTTTTCCTTGTCAAGATTGTATCAATAAACCAAAGTTTTGCTTGAATGCTTCTAGTCTCCTCAAGCTTCAATTGATCCTAATCAATTTTGGGATTTTCGAAATTGCCCTGAAACCTTAGAAAATCGATTCAATTTTTGAGGATTTTGGTGTTTTGATGGCTTCTTGTTGATAAAGGAGTAGTTTGATTATAATTTGAGGAAGTTTGGGTTTGATTTTGGTGAATTTGGTTGAGGAATTTGTGTTTTGTTGATGAGGGGATTGAGGGTTTTGAGGGATAAAGGGTTGTGTGTTTGTGTTTGAATAAGATAGAAATGATGTGGGGAATGAGGGTGAATCCCGTGTTATAGCCTTTCAGCAGTAGGAGACGGGCGTCTTGGGCTGGGGACGCTCGGATCTTTAAACAGCGAGCTCAAGAACTTCTAACCCGTGCTGAGACGCGCGGATTCTTCAGGAGATGGGCGGATTTCTGCAGGAGACGCTCGTCTTCACTTGAGGACGCTCGGATTTTTAGACAGTGTGGAATTGAAAATTTTGAAGCAGCCAGGACGCGCAGATTGCTCCTGAGACGAGCGGCTTAAGACTGAGAGGGGCGTCTTCTGTGTAATCTGCTAAGATTTTTAAACAGACTAAAATTTTCAATCTCAGCTCTCCCAAGACGAGCGTCTTAGAGCCAGGACGCTCGGATTTCTCCCAAGACAAGCAGGTTCCCTCTGGACGCTCGGATTTCTTCCTGTACCAATGGGTTCAGGTCCACCCGTGGGGATCTTCATTTCCCATATCATTCTTTCTTCACGCCTTTGTTCAACATTGTGGGTGCACTATGAAGGCTCGGTTAGCCTAAGCAATTGCTATCCCCATACTAGATCAAACACTACACATCAAAACACATTAAAATCCCTCCCTCACTTTCTCTCTTAATAATAATCTTGATCAAAGTATGAAATTGCAAATCCAAAACTGACAAAAATGCATTACAAGAAGTAAAATGCAAGTTAAGGGGTTAGAATATTTACAAATGGTGGTTTAGGGAGGACTCCACCAAACTCTCACTTTTGAATGATATGTCAAGGGGGCATAGCCAAGGTGTTGTTGATGTTGCTCAACACCTTGTAGAAGTAGTCGAAGGCTTGTTCATTTTCATTATAAAGATCTTCAATAGACCTTTGCACATTGTGTTCTTCATGGTTGTGACCCGAGTCAAGACGGTCACCAAAGCCTTGGTCTAAGGTTATAGCATTGCCAATGTATGGATTGACCAATCCTTCGAATTCGTCATCCCATAGACCACATACTTCATTAGCTTGCTCTCCAATTGTATCATGAGTTGATGAAAACAACTCCTCGTTCTTGTTGTCATGGCCAATGAGGCCTTCTTCCTTACTTGTCATGATTGGTGGTGAGTTATTCAAGCTCTCATTGTTGTTGAAATTTCCTTTCTCTCCGGATAAAGCATCATGAAGATTATCCATTTTCTTCTTCCATATGGGTGGTGATTCTTTACCCATAGCTTGATCTTTGCATTGAGATGCCAACTTCTTCCTATCACTTTCTCGGCTATAATGATCGACCATGAAGCATGGCTCGTGTAGTCGGGGAGCTCTCATTGTTTTGTCAAGATTAAAACTGATTGTCTCATCCCCCACTTCAAGTGTAAGCTCTCCATGTTTCACATCAATTACCGCTCCCGCGGTGTGCAAGAAAGGTCTTCCTAAGATGATAGGAATGTTGGAATCCTCCATGTCTACAATGACAAAGTCTACTGGGATCTTTGTTGATCCTCACGGGTACATCCTCCCATACCCCTAAAGGTATCTTTGTTGATCGATCCGCCATTTGAAGAGTAATGTTAGTGCACTTGAGTTCTCCCATTCCTAGTCTCTTGCATACCGAGTATGGCATGACACTTACACTTGCTCCAATGTCACATAATGCTTTGTTGATTGTAGTGTCGCCAATGGTGCAAGGAATAGAGAAGCTTCCCGGATCTTTGAGTTTTGGAGGTGAACTTCCTTGAAGAATAGCACTACTAACTTTGGTAAAGGCAATAGTCTCTAGCTTCCGGATATATTTCTTCTTGGTAAGAATATCTTTCATGTACTTTGCATAGGCCGGAACATAATTGATCAATTTCGTGAAAGGGATTGAGACTTCTAAGTTCTTCACAATCTCCATGAACTTTCCAAGTTGTTCATCAAACTTAGGCTTAGCTTGACGACTTGGGAATGGAAGTCTAATCACAATAGGCTCTTTTTCCTTAGCCTTCTCTTCATTCTTTTTCTTTGAAACCTCTTTGGTCGTGGGTTCTTCTTCTTTAGAGTTCTCCACAACTCTTTGCTTGTCAATAGCATCCACAATATCTTCATCAATTGGCTTCTTCGGCCCTTCATACCTTGTACCACTCCTCAAATGGATGACACTAACCTACTCATATCTTGGGGGATTACTTTGAGGTGGTAATTGCCCCTTTTGTCTTTGAGATCTAGAAGATGCTAATTGAGACATTTGGGTTTCCAACATCTTGGTGTGGGCTAGTATGTTGTTGATGGTGATGTTATTGGCTTGGCTATCTTTTTGCATTTGGGTGAAAAATTCTTGTTGGTTCTTTTGCATTTGGAGGACCGCTTTTTGAACATCAAAGCCTTGGTCATTGGATTGATTGTAAGAGGGTTGATTTTTATAACCTTGGCTTTGGTTATAAATGGGTATTTGAGCTTGATTTCTCAATGGAGGTGGGGTGTATGTTGGTGGAGGGTTTTGAACATTTTTGCTTTTGTATGAAAGATTGGGATGGAATTTGGTATGCTCATTGTAATAGTTGGAATAAGGAGTGCCACTCTTGTATGCTTGGAAAGCATTCACTTGTTCACTTGTTCCTCTACATTCACTTTGGTCATGTCCCAAAGTTCCACTACTCTCACATACTCCATTTGGAATTGAGGATGATGCCACCATAGCATTAACATATTGTTTGGGTGATTTGGAAGCTTCATCAAGCTTAGGCATGGCCTTCTCAAACTTCAAATTGATGGTATCAATGTGAGCACTTAGTTGAGCACCCAATTGTGTGATGGAATCTACCTCATGTTTTCCTCCTCTAGTGGCCTTTCTAGGCCTACTATATTGTGAATTATGAACCGCCATCTCTTCAATTTTGGCCCATGGTTGATTGTCATCAACTTCGGTAAACATACCATTGGATCCCATATTGAGAATGTTGCCGGTGTCTTTATATAGACCATTCCAAAATTGTTGCACAAGGAACCACTCGCTAAGTCCATGGTATGGACAAGAACGACAAGTGTCCTTAAATCTCTCCCATGCTTCATACAATGATTCCTCATCCCTTTTCTTTAAACCCTGTGATTTGGGCTCTCAACATGTTAGTCTTCTCCGGAGGATAGAATTTCTTGTAGAAGACAAGTGTCAACTTCTTCAATGAGTCAATACCAAGGGTAGCCTTGTCTAGGCTCTTCAACCATTGCTTTGCGGTACCAATCAAATAAAAAGGAAATAATACCCATCGGATTTGATATTGAGTAACTCCGGTTTGAGAAATTGCATCACAATAGTCACAAAAAGTCTCCATATATGAAAGAGCGTCTTCACTAGGCATCCCTCCAAATTGACTTCTCTCAACTAGTTGTATGAATGCGGATTTGGCAATGAAATTACCGGTTAGATGTTGTGGTGTACGAGTACCATTTGGTAGGTTCTCCTTGGTTGGTACGGAATGTGATGAGAATTTAGGCATTGTGGGTTGATTTTGTGGTGGGTTTTGTATTGGGTTGTCCTCTCCTTCTCTTGCAAAAGGGTTGGTAAACTCAATGTTATTTGGTTGAATGTCCTTAATCTCTCTGATACCTACAACTCTCGAAGTACCTCTAGCAACTCTTCTATTGTTGGTTAAGGTTCTTTCAATTTCAAGATCAATAGGCAATGGATTACCTTGTGATCTCCTAGTCATGCAAAATACCAAACAACTTGAAAACAATTAGAACAGTCTTGAGGAAATTGACTTCCCCAAGGTAAGAAAGACGCAACTAAAAAACAATTAACGAAAATCAAATCAATTGAACACCGTCCCCAACCAAAACAATATTTGTAACTTCACAAATTACTCTTAGCAAAGAGGCAAGTAAAGGTCGGATCCCAAGGGACATGTATTGATGTAGGATTCTCAATTGCAAATGGTTGTGTCTTAGGATGTCACAATTTGGGTTGATGTAGGAGATAAACTAAACTAATCAACAAGAGGAATAAAAATAAAGTAAAGCAAATAGAGGGTTGTAAACAATTGATTAAAGATACTAGGGTGTCATGGGTTCATAGGGGATTCATGGGAGTTGATCATACAAACATGTTCTCAATTATATAGCAAGCACTTATTGTTGTGATGGGATCGAGTTGGTGTATAAGCTTACAATCCCTAAGAAGGTTTGGGTCCTGGAGCCGAATCGATTATATTGTACAACACCTACAAGTCGACTCAATCCTTCCTATTCAACTATATGCATGGTCTAATGAGGCTCGAGTTGGTGTATAAGCTTACACGCCTCATTGAAAAGCTAGGTGATGGGTAAAAAATGCAAGGATTCATAGGCTCGTATTTCATCAAACATAACATGTGCATAAGTTGAAATCACAACAAGCAAGCAATTTAATTATGAAAACATATTAGATTAAGCAGGAATCATTCCCCATGTTTATTTCCCCTAATTCCCCATGTTTATTTCCCCTAATTCCCCATTAACCCTAGCTAAGGAAACTACTCACTCATGATCAAGTTTAACATGTTAATAACGTTGTCAATCATAATAACAAGGCAAAACATGATGAATAAATGAAAGTGATTAACAATAATTAAACAAGGTTAAGAAAGAATTATACCTATGAAGATGATTCCAAATAATAAAGCAAAGAATAATAGAAGTACTTGATGATTGATGGAAGGCTGTCAATCCTCCAAATAAACCCAAATAATCTTCTAATTTCCCAAAATAAAGGAAGAACAATAAAGAAATTAAGGAAACATTAAGATTGCTTAATATTGAAAAATTGTATTACAACTAAATTAAGACTGATTTGATGAGATTAAGAGAGTATATGATATGATTAAGGGTGCATTAAGATTCCTTAAGAGAGCATGCTAATCTAGGTAGTACAAAGGGGTATTTATACTAAAGATTAGGTATAAAGATTAGGATTACTAAGGGCTTAAATGACTATAAAGACCCTAAGAAAATTTGAGGAAATGCTCCTCTCGAAGGAAATGAGCGGATTCCCATAGCTAGTCTTGCCACGATCCGCCCGTCTTGTGCTGTGGCGCGGGCTCTTCTGTCTTAGGATCCGCTCGGATCCAGGGGAAGACGCTCGGCTCCTTGCGCTGCAATCCGCTCGTCTTGGGCACAAGACGCCCGGATCTTGTTGTTGTGAGACGACCGGATCGTGCCTGATCCGCTCGGATTCTTGGGCAGACTGCTTCTCTTCTTGTCCTCCTTAACAATCCGCAAGGATCATTTCGGGGATGCAGGGATCCTTTCATCATTGCCCATTTCACTTTATTATATACTTAGGCCTCTAGTGTTGGTCTTCTATTTGACGCTTGGTCATTAGGTGCGATCCATTTAGCTCCATTTCACCTCATAAATGCAAGGTTAGCACTGCTTTCCTACCAAAGAGACAAAACCTTAAAGAATATGCAAAATGGGAAACTAAAGATAGTAAATGACCCAATTATGTGCTATAAAGCATAGGAACGAGGTTAATTCGGGGACTAAATGTGCTCAAATATGAGTCACATCAAATGCAACGACCACTAAAATACGACTCACATGACCATTCAAACATATATTAAAACTGAGTAGGATTAACCTACCTTTTAGCAAATCTCCAGAAGCAATCCGGCTAATAATAATCTTCCACAAAAACTATCACCTAAATATTATAATTAAATACATTTAATTATTAACTAATTTAATTAAATTAAAAATGAATTCAATAACTTAAATATAAACCCATCTTAAGCTATTCAAATCCCGTCTCAAATAATCGCCAATTACATGGGTCAAATCCCGACTATAACTAGACTCAAACACTCACAACTCTCCCTACAAACACGGTATAACCGTGTTTGGACAGCCCTCATGTAGACCTCCAAAACAGCCCCTACAACCACCATATCCACGGCCAACACCACCACCCATCACCACCGTGCACCACCCTCACTATAGCCACCAAACTCGCCCACGACAACCACCAACCGAGCCCCCAAACAGCAGCCCTAACAACGACAAGAGCAGCCTAACAACAACATACATACACGACTTAAAACACCACCAAATACCACCATAACCGCCACCACCATGAGCCACCACCACTCCCATCTGGCCATGGTGGTCACGGCCTGCCCTACACCCTATCAACACCTCCTCACGAGTCCACAACCGCCTATACACGACAACAACAACCACAACTAACAACCACTCAACCAACCTCATATGCCCTCTTTAACACCTAATTTAAACACCCAAAACGCTACCCATTCCACCACCCACTACCACCACGTGACCCTCCCATCAACCCAAGACACAACCCACCCAAGGTCAGCCCAAAACAACCAAGAAAGGTGGGTCAAAAATCCGTCTTAAGACGATCGCACAACAACAACAAATAAACCTATTCTAACTCGGTCAAACTCGTTATTGGTGGTCAACGGTGGTCAAAGGGGTGTTCAATGATGGTCCTAGGACGGGTCAAGGTTGAGGCGGGTCAATGGTATTAATTAAATAATATAGAAACAAGTTAAAGACGGTTTTACTTTACGATCTCGAGGCGGAGGGACAAAATCTCCATTTTTCTTTTCTCTCCTCTTTCTCTCTATGTTTTGGTAGATTTTGTGAGATTATGAAAGGATAAGATTGATGGGTGGATAAGGGTGGAGTATATAAGGTGAGGTGGAGTATATATGTATACGTATACGCGTATCGTATTATGTATTATTATTATCATTACAACTTCTTCTTCTTCTTCTTCTTCTTCTTCTTCTTCTTCTTCTTATTATTATTATTATTATTATTATTATTATTATTATTATTATTATTATTATTATTATTATTATTATTATTATTATTATTATTATTATCATTACCATCTTATAATAATAATAATTATTATTATTATTTTATTATTATTCTGTCTCATACATAATTCATAGAAACAATATAAAATATTCCCTCCTATTCCGAATAAGTGTCCCATTTGGACAATAGCACGAAAATTAAGGAATATAGTTAAAATAATGAAAATTATTATATAGGGGTAAGAATATATGAGTTAAATAATGAAAAGTATTGAATATGATGGGTTATGGGTGGTTGGGGTGGTAAATAAAGAAAAGAGCTAAGGTTAGGAAAGTAAAAAACCATGTCCAAATATGGTAAATGGGACAGTTATGTGAATAGACGGAAATGGCAAATGGGACAGTTATTTAGAATAGGAGGAAGTATATAATTATAAAATACGGGGTATTACAAGTACTCCGGCCTCCTTCTCTCCCCCAAGCTCGAGATCCCCCTGCATAACCAGATCCTCCAGAAAAGGTCCTAACCTGATTGTGATTGCCTTTCTTGTGGCCCGACTGGTTGCCACTCTCGCTCTCCGCCTTCCATTTCTCACCATTCCTTTCCTTAGCCTCTTTGGCTAAGTGCACTAACCTCTCAGCGTGCCCAGCTCGTGCATATACATCTTTCAAATCTATGAGTACCCTAGTTGGTAAACTATCCATGATCTTCGGTGCCAAACCCTTTTCAAAGTGAAGAGCCAAACTCCGTTGACCCATCTGCATATCCTCTGCATATCGTGACAACTCTATAAACCGGTGGTAGTACTCCGTAACGGTCATATCATCAGCCATGGTAAAGGAATCGAACTTAGCTTTCAGCTTGTGACGGATGTGATCCGGCACAAAGTGTTCCCTCATAGCACTCTTGAAGCCTACCCAAGGAATAACATCCTGCCCCAGATCTCTGTAGTGTGCCCTAGCATCCTACCTCACATTCTGCTACCATACTTCAGCCTTATCCCTCAGGTAGAACACTGCCTGCTCTACCATCATGTCTGCCGGACACTTCACAACCTCTAGCAAACTCTCCATTTCACGGTGTCAATTATCGAGCAGTTTTGGCTTACTGGTGACCTCACAAGTAGAGGGGTGGAAGAGAGAAATGATGGTACTCAGATGAGATGAATCAATAGGCTTCTCACTTCCCTTACCCACGTTCTTGAGTGCCTCCATGAGCGCATCTTGCTGCTCAATCATTCTGGCAACCTAATCTAGCGTCATCTCATGAGCTTGGACGTATGCAGCTGACCTCTTTGGCGGCATTTTGAGCTGATATAACCAAGAAAACGTAAGCACATAGCCTACGGCTCAAAATAAACAAACCATCCGCCAAAGAAGTACTCGGCCGAGTACTGCGAAATACTCGGTCGAGTACTGAGACTACTCGGCTGAGTATCCTACTCCAGTAGCTGACCTCCAAAACACATAAAGCATACTCGGTCGAGTACACATGGTACTCGGTCGAGAATGCCTCACTTGGTCGAGTACCCCTCTTACTCGGCCGAGTGATCAAAACCAATAGCTACTGCCTAGTACACACAAACAAACACTCGGTCGAGTGCTTGGTTACTCGACCGAGTATCCCCTACTCGGTCGAGTACCCGCCCAGCTCGGCCGAATCATGCCAAAATCGAGCCAACTACTACGGAAAACATAATTAAACATGCATATACTATACCCAAACATGTTACTACCCTTCAAAAGCCAAGTAATAACACATATATCATGCTCAAGTACTACCATGATCAAGATACAAAATCACTTTCATATTTTATCCAACAACTTCACAAGAACATATGTATAAATACAACAAACATTACTCCAACACACAATGATTCCCAAGACACCCCCATGTTGATCGGCTTTAAGTTGTAAGGGCCTAAATGCGATTTCGGGACATCTCCCAAGCCTCTGCGGTAGCTCCAAACAACTCCTACCCGGGTTCATTTTAATTAGACTCCCTATGTTCATTTGGTTCATTGGTTTTAGGTTTCAAAATCGTCGCTCTGATACCACTTTGTAACACCCCCACATACCAAGGTGCCTTACCAAGGACCACCCTAGCATGAGAAGCTGATACAATCTTGGTTGCCCGAGGTTAGTATATCAAAAGTAACCATTCAGAAACATTTATTAAAGTATACTCCCTCCCATCCAAACCAAAGGTAACACTTGCTTTATCACACTTGTCGAGACACGTTTTGCAACGTGAATATCTTTAGTTACACGTTATTAACAATTATAAAAATTTGATATTGTTGTAGCATTCATGACGATAAATCAAACAAGATCTCACATGACTATATTTTGTCTTATAGATTAACAATAATATCAAAGATTCCTTACGAACATGATTAGTGACAAAAAGCAAGTGTTACTTTTGGTTTGGATGGGAGGAAGTAACATTTAGCGAATACATCATCTCAAAGAATACCAAAACGAAAGTGTGTAAAATCTCAATACAAAGAAATCCAAAACATATAAACTCGTAACAGCGGAAGCTAGACTCGAAGTGATGGCATCCCATCCTCGTCCCCGCAGCTAAAGACAACCATCACCTGTCATAATCTGCTCACCATCCCCGAATGGATCACCACAGTTTTACAAAACAACAACGGGGTCAGTTCACTACATAATCAAGATAAGCAATATACAAGAAACAACCACAACGACAACTATATAACCATTCTCTAATGCTAATCATCTCTCACATCTGACTACAATTTCAAGTGTGTAGTCCTGCCAGATTACCTGCCGCGACAGATAATCCACACCGCCAGTGGGGGACCGCAGCCTTGCCCACCTAAGCCCCGCTCATTGCAACGAGCAACAGCCTATGTCCATTAATGTGCACATACCCCTTATGACGGGAACCACAAGGGGCTAATCAAGGGCGTGAAGCCACTCCCGCAAGTGACTCCACTCAGCCGAGGATGCACCTCACCAATATAGCCAATTCACCACAATTCCAACAATCAATCAAGAAAGATAAGCCAACAATGATACTATTCATGCCATTACAATTATAATCATCTTAAATATATTACACAGACAACTGAGTAGGGAAAACCTACCTTAGCACTGATCCGAATACGAGTCTTTAGCGGAAGCTAGAAACGCTCTTCTATGAATTCTTCACCTAATAACAATCACAAAAATCTAATCACAACATGTAATCACCCCTTCTTCCCCCAATTCCAATACTAGGGTAAAACCCTAAAAGACAAATCTAATAAAAGATATAAGACTAGTGACTTACCGACGCAACTGACGTGAGAGAGAGAGAGAGAGATGATCAAAGACTCACGAATGATCAAAGGTCTTGGGAGTGATTAGGGATAATTAGAGAACGTAGAAGTGATTTAGGTTTTGGTAAAAGTGAAAAGTAAAACCGTTAAACACGATTTATAACTTTATTCATCCTTATCCAAATCGCGGAAATAATTCCCGTCAGACCGGATACTCGGTCGAGTACCAAGAGTACTCGGCCGAGTACCCCTTACTCGGCCGAGTATTACCATACTCGGCCGAGTGTTCCTGGACAATATCCTGACTAGAAAACCCACGACACATTACTCGGCTGAGTTAGCCCTATTCGGCCGAGTAACAGGACTCAGAAAACCTTGATATTATACAATTTGTAGGCACGGAAAATTTATTAATGCGCCCAATAAATAAAATAAATTAATTATTTTGAGTTAATTCCAAATTTTAACTTAATTTACTTATTTTGTCCCGATTAAATGAAATATGGGTCGATTCGGATTACAGGAGGAGCTATTCGGATCATTAAACTCAGAAAAAAGCAAACTTGGGCCGAGTTCACTAATAAACCCACAAATGGGCATGTGACCACCAAAGCCCAACAAAGAGAATTAAAACACTATAAATAGAGCTCTTCTCATTCATTTGAAGGGTTAAAAATTCATAATTGCAAAGAAACTAGAAAGAACAAGGTACAAATTCCTACAAATCATTTCTATCAAAATCCTTGCAAGCAGTCAACAAGCACATCAAATCGTGCCACCTGCGTTGAAGATTCAATCACAAATTCAAACCTTCAAGAGAGATTCAAGTCATCGCGACCCTCTCAAGAAATCACATTAACATGGCTCGTAGAGTAACTAAAGTTGTCTACCTTACGTGTACCCCGTACACGAACCCCTTACGGCACATTAGAATGAGAGGATATATTAGAGATTGTACACGTACTTTTGATATTTATTAATAAAATTTACTTGTTTCCTTGTTTTGTATTTCAGTTATCGCAATACAAAATTTGTTGTTACACCTTCATATTAACTCACAATAATACTAACTATCACACGACCTTCCCACTATGGCACTATGCACTTAGGCAAAGGACTACCTGTTAAACAGGTAAACCCTTCTTCTAATTGAAGGCCATTTTATTTTTTCACTCTCTCTCACTTCTTCTCTGTCTCACTTCCCTGTCGCCATTCATCCTCTCTCTAATGGCGAGATTATGTCCACTTCCAATGGCGGCGATGTGGTTGAAACTAGATCTGAAGTTTGGACACAACCGTCTCCAAGAACTCTCTCTACGAACCCTCGGTCAAGAAGATGCTTGTTGGGAAGGTTGGTGATGCAGTTTATGGTATTAGAAAATTGTTCCAATTAACAATCCAGAAAATTTAGGATTTTCAGTAATTAGGGTTCTTCCGATTTGAAGTTGGGATTCCGTTTGTCTTGAACTAAAACCATATTTGAAAGTTTTATCAAGTAAATCTTGCTGTTGAAGAATAGTTGTGCATTTTATGGTCTTAAAAAAACTTAGAACTGAAATTAGATAAAAGTTAAGGTTTTTACTTCATTAGTGATTTAAGGTGCTCTTGAATTGGTGATTGAATTGATTAAGAATAATGTCAAGGAGTTGGAGGCACAAATCTAGCAAGCATATTACAAGAGATGCCAGGGATTACTCTGATTCGAAAAAAGAATCTGGTTTAAAGGAGGAAAAAGTGAGGGAAGGTGTAGGAAGTGGTGGTGGTCGTAGTAGTAGTAGTAAACATTTGAAGAATATAACGTCGAGTGAAGGAAGAATAAAAAAGGTGGTAATGGAGTGCTTCTTGTTGAAGGAAGAAGAAGAAAGACGGTAATGGGGGAATAAGAAGAAGAAAGGCAGAATAATAAAGAAAAAGAAGAAGATGAAATGAATAAAAAGAAGAAAGGCAAAATATGAGGTTAAAATAAGAGGAACCAGAAGTCACTTAAGTGGCTAAGTGCAAGCTAGAAAAGTCGTGTGATAGTATTATTGTGAGTTAATATAAAGGATGAATTAATTTAAGATGGACAACAATAGGATAGATTATTCTTATGAAATAATCCAATATAAATTTATGTACACTATATTAAAATAATACATTACAATAAACAAATTCAAACCAACTGGAAACAAATTCAAACAAGATACAAACCAAATGTAAAAGTTCACCAAATACTTTATCACTTAAAAGTTCTATATGAGCATTAAAGGATATGAATTTTTTTCCTATTCCTATTTGTTGGAGTTTTTGGTACAAATAATATAAAAGTGCAAAGACACAATATTTTGCTATGGATTTAACCACAACCCAACCTTGTATTATTATTCACACTAACAATAATGCAATTTCAATCCTCCAACACTTAGCTACTAGCTAAGATTTCCAACTATGCTTAACTCGGGATATTAAGCACACTCTCTTATTTTCCAACAATGACTAATGACCTTTATATATAGGTCATAAGTCCTAACTCATCTAGTAACATACAGAGCCATTACAACCTTCAAAACTAACTCCTAATATTTACACTTATAACATCTAACATTTAACTATTACATAAATATTAGACATATAACATAACTTTGACATAAATACTCTAATATTATTAACACATCAATATTGTTGGGGTTACTTCCCAACAAACCACCCCTTAAGCCCAACATTACTTTGAGCTTGTCAATCATCAGGCACAGCGACCCTATCCTTCACTTGGAAGCACATCCCTTCACTTGAGAGTACCTCTTCTTGAACTAACTCATCTTCACCACATCTTCCATCAAATGTGAATAAGTTAGTTTTACTTTTTCTACCCTTGAGAATCACCTTACCTTTTTTAGTGACCTCCAAAACAACATTCTTAACATGAATGGTACAACCCTTAGAATCTAATCTACCTAATGAGATTAAATTACTACTAATGTTTGGTATGTATCTAACATCATCAAACCTTCTAACTTGACTAACGTTAAGTGGTACCTTAATTTCTCCAATCCCTTCAATCTTTGCCTTTTCACCATTTGGCAAACTAACCATTTTTCCTTCACATTCTTCATAAGAAGAGAACCACTCTCTTCATCCACATATGTGATAAGAAGTTTCCGAATCAAACACCCAGCTCTCACTAGGTTCCTTTTCACCATGAACCATTAAGAGCACACCATCATCAACTTCTGCCAAAGCTGCAACCCCACTTGCATGAGTCTTTTTCAACTCTTTCAAATCTTCTTTTGCCTTAGGACATACAGTTTCTATATGGCCTAACTCATCGCAGTAGAAGCACTTAATATTAGGATTGTGTTTTTTCCAACAACCCTTCTTCCTGCCACGATATTTACCAATAAAAGCTCCTCCCTCACTTGAAGAGCCACCACCTTCTTACGTCATCAAATTCTCGGACTCTAGTAAAACTACAACGGTCTCATCTAAGGCCAGTGTTGTCTTCCCCACAAGTAAACTAGTAATAACTGTGTGATACTTTTTGGGAAGAGAAGCCAACAACATTATTGCCTTGTCTTCTTCTTTGAATGTCTCATCCAATCTCGCCAATTGGGTGATCAAGCCATTAAAGTTGTTTAGATGGTCCCTCAAATCGCCGTCATCTACCATCTCTAGCTCGAAAATATCTTTCTTCAAGAATAGTTTGTTAGCCAAGAACTTTGCATTATAAATGCTACATAACTTGGTCCACAACTCCTTAGAATTTGTCTCCTCTAACACACTACACTTGATTTCTGGTGCAAGGGCTAAACGGATTGTACTAACCGCGCGCAACTTCATGTCCTTCCATTTGAGAACATGAACATCATCGGGCCTTTTGTCTTCAAAAGTCACTGGTGAGCCGAAGTAATATGCTCCCAAAGATAAATAATAAGTCCTATTACCTTAAACTATATAGTAGAGGTAAGTTGGGTGTCGAATCCGCAGGGAAGGCGGTGTAATTAATGTGTAAAAAGTAAAGAGTACAAGTAACAATAATAGGGGGGTTTTGTTGATTGAATAAACTATAATCTACTAAACAAATAATAAAGATGGGTGAATTCAGATAATTAAAAGGTCTTGGGTCAACAAACATCCACTATCAACAAACCAATTGGTCTTCGATTGTCTTTAATTCAATTACTCTCAAGTACTTTATTGTGGAAATATAAGTTTCCTTCTTCCTCTTAAATTTAGTCAACTAACTCGAAACGTGATATTAGAAGACCCTAATTATTGAATAATCTAAGCCAAGCATCTAGATTTAATCCAACAACAGCATTAACAATTCAAAGAAGCAATAAAGATAATGATCTTTAACACACGCGGTTAATGATTCGAATTATATGCTTAGACTCTACTTCGTCCTAATAACGATGAAACACATACAAATTATTAGGGTAAAGTTTGCTACTTTAGTCTAGATTAATTGAACAATTACGGATTCAATTTCTAAACATGCAATAGATTAAAGTAAACAATTACTAATTGATCAGATTAGCAAAAAGAAACAATAATCATAAGATATGAGTAAGAGACATAAACAATACTTGAGAAAGAAAGAAAGAAAGAAAGAACAATCTCACAATTTAATTAATTGATAGCTTCAAGTGTAGATCCAAGAAAGGGAGGATTAGTTCCTCATAATTTTCTAAGCAAAAGATTAGGGTTCTTGATAGTCCTTCCCTAATTACTAGTTGAATGAATAATAGAATAGAGCAATGTAATTAACCTAATTAATAATACTGATAATAAAAATAATATAATTATAATTATAGGAGTAGCTGAGAATAGGAAATAAGCAAGTCGGAAGACAAAAGCCTGCTCAACTTCTCCGATACGCCCGTGACACGCCCGTGCTGACGTGCGAGTCGCACGTGGATCTGGTCACTTCTGCTGTCCCGTGTTCTTTCTCCATACTTCTTTTCCTGGATCTTAATAATTGTAGCGAACTAGAAGACCAACCCATGTGACATGCTTCAAGTTGTTGGCTCTTTGTTTCCTCGTCTTCATTTTGCTTAGCCCACTTGCAATTTCATTTCAATATTTGATACTTGAGCCCAAAGCATTAGAAATCTATGATCATGTAAATTAACCCAAGACACTTCCACAACTCATTTATCTATATTCTCGACTAAATATCCCATAATATAATTAATATTATAAAATGAGCATTTAAAAGATTACGCCTCTAAATCTCCACTTATTTCAGTAATACTCACCCAAATCGACACTCATATACCGTATTAAATCCGTCTTATCAGTCACATACAATCCCTGTTGTATGAGAACATCCTTCCATGCTTTGCCATAACGAGAAATTATACGTTCTTGCCATTGAACAACTCCATCTCAAACTTTGTAGCAAACTTTTCTCCATCGAGCCGTAGCTCCGATACCACTTGTTAGGGTTTTTGGTACAAATAATATAAAAGTGCAAAGACACACAATATTTTGTTATGGACTTAACCACAACCCAACCTTTATTATTATTCAAACACTAACAATAATACAATTTCAATCCTCCAACACTTAGCTGTTTGGGCTAAAAATAGCGCAATAAAGGGAAGGCCCACTTGATAAAATGAAAGACTATGGGAGGAGTGATAAGGAGGAAGGAAGCCCGTAATTAGAGAAGGGGGGAACGGGCTGGCGTATGCGGAAAGAAGACCAGGGGCCCATTAGAGGAGACGTCCAGATCAAGGAAAGAAGAGTCAGGGAGAAGTTAGGGAGAAGTCAGGAAGATCGGGCAGAATTGGAGATGACGGCCAAATATGGAAAGAGTTCTTATGGAAATTATATTCCCTTTTCCATAATCAAGGTAGGACATATCTAGGGTTCTCACCCTATAAATAACCAAGGAAGCAAATCAAGAAAGACATTCAACACATCCACATATTCACACATTGACGTCAAGACCTCAGCATATTCTCATACTCATATATACATCCGCCCAAGATCTTGCAGGCCTGATACCTCATGCCAGCAAGATTAGCACTACGTTACTATTGTAATCATCCTCCTATTAAAGTATAGTGCAATATTTGGAAGGCTATCATCCCTCCCGCGGTTGTTCCCACATTGGGTTTTCCGCGTCACCAAATCTCACGTGTTAGTTTATATTTCGCACTTAATTTCTTTATTCACTACAAAATAAACGCGGAAAGCTGACGGAAAAAAACCGTCACTATGGCCTGTTTTCCGTCAGGAATAGCCATTTCTGACGGTTTTTCCGTCAGAATTTAAGCGTCACTATAAATGGTCACAGAAAACAAAATTCTGACGGCATTTCCGTCACAGATGACACTCCTGACGGTTATTCCGTCAACACAGAACATTTAGGGGTGATGTAGCAAGTCAACAATTTGTTGACTTATCTGACGGAAAAACCGTCAGAAGTGGCCAATCCTGACGGAATATCCGTCAAATAAGTCAACAAATTGTTGACTTACGTGACGGAAATTCCGTCAGTATTGGTCCTATCCTGACGGTTTTTCCGTCACATAAGTCAACAAATTGTTGACTTATGTGACGGAAATTCCGTCAGGATTGGCCACTTCTGACGGTTTTTCCGTCAGGATATATCTGGGCAGTAGCTAAAAACAGCCGCTTGCTGCCCAGCCACACTGCGGATTTTGCATTTTTTTTTACGCACCAAACTTGCAAAAACCAAATACAACCGTCGACCGCCAAGCGGGAATCCATTATCATGTCGACCGCCAAGCGGGAATCCATTATCATGTCGACCGCATGAGCAGGAATCAAGAGTAGACAACGAAAGCATCGAAAGAAAACCAAACACGATTGGAAGACCGAAGTTATTACATAAAAGCTAAAGGTCAAATTTTTACATGTCTCATAAAATAAGGTCTTTTACATACCAACTAAACTAATAAAATCCATAATCATAAGTGTCCTAAGGTAGCCTTAACTAAACTACCAACATAAGAACATAGACGATGGTACTAATAATTACCTAGAGGCTCAATAAAGTCACTACCAAAGCCATGCCCGCCATCCTCATTGTCTTCTCTACGGAAAGGGCGGGCAAAACCGAAGCACGAGGGAGGGGGTTGAGATGCGCGTATCTCAGCCATTGCTTGTTTCATTTCTGCCATTTGCTGAGCTTGGAGACGGACTGTTTCTTGAGTGGCGCGCATTTCTTCCTCAAGACTTTGTCGTGCGGCTCGCTCATTGTTTATTTGGGTGGCAAATTGAGTATACTGGGTAGGAGTGTAAGAGAATGATCGACGAGTACCTTTGTTACACGGACGTTCATACCATTGTTCGGCCGCTACATCACCGTGCCCGAAAAATCTTCCACGATTGTCAAAACCATCGACCGCTTTGTAGAACGAACGGTACTCGTCTGGAGCCTCTCCGGGGGGCGTTGGTCGACTCATCTCTTCTTGATAAATGGCCTAAAAGAAGAACAAATAAGGAAAAAATGATGTTATATTTAAAAATGAGGAAAATATAATAAATATTAACATTATGAATTATAGAAATACAATAAATATTAACTTACGTCGGTCTTAGCGGCTTGAGGTTTAACCCACTCCCCCTTCTTGTTTTTCTTGGTCTTTGTAAACAACTTGTATGGTGTGGCCGACTCACCCTGAAAGTAGCATAAAAACGTAAATTGATTATATTCGGCAATCAATACTTGTAACCAATTTGTGAAAAATAATAAATTTGGAGGGAGTATAATACTTACCAATTCCTTGAAAGCATCGGAGCAACTCTTACGGCCTAGAGTTTGAGTGCCTAGTGCTTTCCCGTCCTTAGCACCCGACATTCTATTTGCCTTATTTGTCTTAGAACTTTTGGCAAATTCAGGGTCTTTTTCTTCTCTTTCCTTCAGATTCACCCACCAAGAGAGCGGTACCCAATCGGGTTTGTTCTTTAGATACTTGAGTCCATTAATAAGCTTGGTAATCCGCCTCGTGACCTCCCTTTGCCAATCGGGCTTAGGGTTATACTCTTTATCGACGGACTTCACATGTTTCTATTTCAAAAACAAGTATTTAATTAGTAATAGAAGATGATTTTATTTAATAAAAATAAAATAAAACTTATTAACGTAAAGTAAATAATAGGTAACATTTAAATTACCCTAAACCAATTCCACATCTTCAAACGCTGCGCTTGGCTCGCCTCACTCCATTTGGTGAAGTACTCGTCATCTGAAATGTTATTTGTGAACGACCAACTGACATATTTTTTTATGCACTTGTCACTCCACCTGAAAATTAAAACAAACATATATTGAAAATTTAAATAAAATGATTTGAATGATATATATTTCATAAAGCTAAAAATAAATTTTAGAACACTTACCATTTACCATCTGGTTTGTTTTGTGATAGAATTATCTGCATATTATCCGTTTCCGGATTAAATGTCTGAACACCCTCGTCATCATCATTATCAATCTCATCGTTCTCATCGTTACGGCGACTTCCCCCACTACTGCTCCCTATCAACTTTCGAATGAAACTTGCCATATACTAATCATAAACAACAGAAATTGTCAGTTGAATAAAAATCGTTAGTACAAATTGGAGTGTCATGAACAATATAATAAATAAATAATTAACACCGCAAATTGATAGTCCAACAAAAATGAAAACAAAAATGAAGTGTCATGATTAAAATGCTTCAATTTGATTCAATGATTAAAATTCATACATAAAAATGATTTCATTAAAATTCATACATTAATATAGTAGAATTACAACAACTCCCATCACTCATCACTATCACTATCACTATGAATCTAAAGAGGTTCATCATCATCTGAAAAAAGCATTCCAACTTCTTCATCTTCTTCCCCATTTTCGTCTATTCTATTTTCTTCAACTTCAACTTCATTATCCTCTTCTTCTCCGACATCCCCGTCATATTCCCTTTCACCCATTTCCACAACCACTTCATATTCATCTTCAGTTTCTGACTCTTCCACCAAAATTGGTGAAGATGCGTGATCATTGACAACCACATCCTCTTGAAAGACAATTTCGTCAACAAGAGCATCAACATGTGATCTTGCCTTGATTTTAAAAACCGCGGACCATTGCTGATTACCTTTCTTAGTGGTTGGATAAGGATCATAACAAACTTGATCGACTTGAAAAGCTGCCACGAATGGGTTATGTCCACGAAACTTCTTTTTCTCATTTACATCTACAAGTCCGTATGTCTTATGGATATTAAGTCCTAGTTGAGAATTATCAAACCAATCACATTTAAACAATATCACCCTATAAACCCTTTTCTCGGTATAATAATCAAGCTCAATTACTTCATTTAGGGTTCCATAGTAGTCCAAACCTTCTGTAGATTCACACAAACCCAATTACTTGAGGTAGCTTTCGAAAGATCAACTCCCTCCTTATAAGCTCGAAATTTATAGCCATTGGTAGAATAACGTCTCCACGTCTTCACCTTGCTACTAGGACCTAATGCTAGAGCTACTATTAAAGGGTCCTTTAATCTATAAGACTATCAATAAAACAATATGTTAATTATGTATTACCTATAATTTTGATATATATATTAATAATCTCCATAACTAATGATATGGACAAACAAAATAAATGGATTGGTATAATATGAGTCAAACGTATTACTTACTTCATTTTGGAACCATTTCGGATAACTTTGGTCATGTTTGCTCCAAAAACATCAGAGGACATGACATCAGGAAATGTGAGTTTGATATGTGTCTCAAATTCCCTATATATAGCAATAAAATGTTTTAATTATGTATTACCTATAATTTTGATCTTATTTGATAATTAAAAATGTATTGAGTAATGACGAAATAATAACTTACTTTTCATAAGGCTCTAACAATTTCCCACAATTCTTTAGCACATAAAAATGAGAATCTTCATACTCTTTCTGACTCAAGTGCCTCTGAATACATTTCCCAGTTGTAGTTTCCATATCAGCATTGAATAACTCGGGTAATTTCATTGAATCTATGTCGTCATCGGAATTCACACCAACATCTAAATCTTTCGCTTTTGTGTCAATGTGACTTTCAAAATATAGGGAACATAAATTTGCAATTTTCTCTAACAAAAAAGAATTGCATATGGAACCCTCCACCCGAGCTTTGTTACCAATCTTTCTTTTTATATGATTAAGAAATCTCTCAAATGGATACATCCATCGATATTGAACAGGTCCTCCAACCTTCGCTTCATAAGGTAAGTGAATTGGCAAATGCTCCATGGAATTGAAGAAAGATGGGGGAAATATCTTCTCTAACTTGCATATCTCCGCAATGTTATTCTCTAGACGTTCCATAGAATCAACTCTAATCGTAGAAGTACACAGGTCTCTAAAAAATTGGCTGATCTCAGTTATTGCATTCTAAGAATTAGTTGGGAGCAACTCTCTCAAAGCAACAGGGAGTAGCCGTTCCATAAAGACATGACAGTCATGACTTTTCATGGAATGCAACACCTTATTTTTATGGTCAACACACCGACTCAAATTTGAAGCATAACCATCAGGGAATTTCAATTTAGCAACCCATTCACATAGAGCCTTTTTCTCCGCAGTTTCTAAAACAAACCTAGATGATATTTGCCGTTTATAACAAAGTTCATTAAAGTCTAGTTTTTCCTTAGGGCTAAATTTAGTTTTACCTGGTACATCCATCATCGTGTTGATAAGTTGTTCGAAAAAGTTTTTCTCAATGTGCATAACGTCTAGATTGTGTCGAATTAACAACGTTTTCTAGTAAGGAAGTTCCCAAAGTATGCTTTGTTTCCACCAACCTTCATTCTTGTCTTTCAATCTTTTCAATTCTTGATCAGAAGCATCAACTATTTTTGGCAAATCCTTAACGGAATCCCACACTTCATCACCTGTTAATTTCGACGCGGCTATGCGATTCTCAGTTTTTTTGTTCTTTAGAAAATCCTTACAATTGTTGCGGAAAGGATGATAAGGTCTTAAGAACTCACGGTGACAATCGAACCAACAAACCTTTTTCCTATTTTTAAGCCAAAAAGATCTATGTTCTTTTTCTTGACAATAAGGACAAGCATGGTACCCACTTGTGGACCAACCGGAAAGCATGCCATATGCCGGGAAATCATTGATCGTCCACATTAATGCAGCCTTTAATTGGAAATTTTATTTCTTAGAAACATCGTAAGTATACACGCCGGTTTCCCAAAGTTCTTTCAACTCTTTAATCAACGGTTGCAGGTACACATCCAAATTTGTCTTAGGGTTCTTAGGACCTGGAACGAGCAGAGATAAGAACATAAATTGTCGCTTCATACATAACCAAGGAGGTAAGTTGTATGGAGTGACAATCACAGACCAACATGAGTAATTCCTCCCAAATTGCCCATAAGGATTAAATCCATCTGTACACAAACCAAGCCGAACATTACAAGGCTCACTTGCAAATTCTGGATGCTCTCTATCAAAATGTTTCCACGCTTCTCCATCACTTGGGTGTGCCATTGTCCCCTTTTCTCTTAATCGAGAGTTTCTATGATGCCAACTCATCTCACTTGCTATCTGCTTGGTTGCATATAATCGTTATAACCTTGGCGCAATCGGGAAATAAGTTAACGGTGTACAAGGAATTCGCCTCCCACTTGAATTTTTTGTACTTTTATACCGAGATGCAAGACACTTTGTACATTCCTCAATATTAGCATTTTCCTCCCAGAAAAGCATGCATCTAGTAGGACATGCATCAATCTTCTGGTGGGGTAGTTGGAGTCCCTTAAGCACATTCTTAATCTCATTAAAATTGCGCGCCATGTCATTATTCTTTGGAATAATGTCACCTACGAACGACACAAACCCATTCGCGCATCTAAGAGATATGTTATTCTCACATTTGAGTGTTACCAACCTAGCTGCCGCTTGCAACAAACTCATATTACTTCCCTCATACACTGGTTGTTCGGCTTTTTCTAGCATTTTATAGAAGGAAGAAACTTGGGGGTTTGGGGTTTCATAACGCACTTCTTCATCGCTAAGGTCGTCGGGATTCAGTTGCTCCTCCAATATTTGTTCAACATTATCACGTAATGCATTTTCCACGAGCTCACGGTAAGGATTTTCACTAACTACGATACTACTTGAACTTCCTTCTGTAGGCATTTCCTCACCGTGATACGTCCATACATAGTAATTATCGGCAAAACCATTCGACCAAAGATGATCTTCAACTACTTTTTTCCCTTTAAAAGCTTTGTTATTGCATTTCTTACACGGACATCTTATTTCACCAAAATTATTATACATACTACTTTGTTCCATGAAGTTAATAAACTCTTTCACCCCCTTTGCAAATTCACGCTTCGGTTTCTTTTTTTCGTCTAATCTTTCATACATCCATTGCCATTCTAATCTTTTCATGTTTATATATATCTACAATTCAATTTGTTTGTATATATGTCATAAAAACACAATAACAACCAAAAATAATACTCAATAAACATTATCACCAACAAATAACTATTGTCAACAAGTAGTCTTTTTTTTTTTTGAATTGGGTCCTTATCACTCCAACTTAAACCCATCAATGTACGTTTCAAGTCACTAGCAAACACACACTTGTGATTTATTAATGAGGAAAAAATTCGGCACAACCCTTAGTTCTCCAAATACACAATGTAGAATAAATAATTACTCCACATATGCATTCAGAGAACATTAAAGGAATTGTCACCGAGCTCTTTCCTCATTAACAAATCACAAATACATGTTTACTACCTAAGTGACTTGAAACGTACAAAGAAAGTCCCAAAACGAGGACTATTCAAAAATTACTCCTAATGAGTAATTTTTGAACGGGTACTAAGTCAATGTGAACATTAATTTCAATAATATTAAAAACAAAACATACAACAATGACTACTTTCTTAATAGTGTCAATTAACAAAAACTAAGTAACATGACTAATTTTTCATTTTAAATATCTAATCTAATTAACATTAATTCAAATTATCATTTTAAAAACATTAACATTACACAAAATTTAACAATTCACAAAACTACTACTAACTATTACTAATTAAGCTAATTAAGCTACTACTAACTACTACACAAAATTTAACAATTCACAAAAAACTACAACAAAATGGCTTCTATCCTAATTCAACATGCATCAACACTAACTAATACTAATTAAGATAATTAAACTAATTAAACAAAAAAATTAATTAAAAAGAGATTAAAAATACCTAATTAATTTTATTAATAAGTAAAAAGGAAGGGTGACCGGCAGTGGTGGATGGAGGCGGTGGCGGTGGCGGCGGCGTGGCGCTAACCTATACAAATAATATAAATAAAGACAAGAAAATGAAAAAGGAAAAGGAAAAACAAGAGATAAATGACAAACCTGGGGTGGTGGTGGTCGGCGGCAGGAGAGAGTGGTGGTGGTGTGGTGGTGGTGGTCGGTGGATTTGGGAAGAATAGAGTAAAAATCGATTTGGGGGAATATAATGACGATGAGAATGAGGATGGCTGTCGCGGTATTTAAAACACTCCTGACGGAAATACCGTCAGGATTCCGCTTTTTTGGAGACTTTTGACGGAATTTCCGTCAGATAAGTCAAACTTTTGTTTGACTTATCTGACGGAAATTCCGTCAGTACTCTCCGAAAATGCCCAATCCTGACGGTATTTCCGCCAGGAGTTTTCTCTCAATTGTTGCTGGTTGGGCAATAATTGAGGGAAATTCATTGACAGAATTTCCGTCAGAATTGCTTACTTGTGACGGATAATCCGTCAGTATGTGCATAAATGCTGACGCTTTTCCGTCAAAAGTAAATGGTGCCTTTGGATTTTTTACGCGACAGTATTATCTGACGTCCTGTGACGGATATTCCGTCACTAAGATACTTGTGACGGATTTTCCGTCACAAATCCGTCAGTTTTTTTAAATATCTGACGGACTTCAAATTCCGTCACATCTACCGTCAGTTTTCCGCGTTTTTTTTTGTAGTGATTCACGCATCAACATACAAACGATTAATCAAATATCCGACGAGTAAGACCGCATTGACCCGAATCAATCAACTCGGTAAAAAATACCTAAACAGTTTGGCGCCCATCGTGGGGCATTGTGGTCGTCAATCGTTGATACTCTAAATACACAATGGATAAGCAACCATCGGACGCCGTGTCAGGGAGCAGACAACCGTGGGGCATTGTGGTCTTCACTAGTAGATCTGACGCAGGGGGCATCAGGCAGCAGGAATCCACTTTGACAGATACCGGCTGAACTGATAACAAGATTGGATCTGTCCACAATACCATCAGATGGAAGGATAACCCCACAAGGGCTGGGATACCTCACGCCGGGTAACTGGCCTGCGGCCAGCTGTGTGGAAGCACGAGCAGGTGGCATCCCCGTCCGCAGCCCCGCAACGATCGATCAGACACCTGGAGAAGGATCCGATTCGAACCAAAAAGTGAACTGGCAGCAGGGGACAGTCGTTACAACAACTCCTCTAGCAATTTGTGAACACATCGTAACCTTCAAGAGCTCGGATCGGAGGCAAAGTATATTGAATCAAGAGCGGTACCGATAAACGGACCCAGGACTCGGGCAAAGATAACAAATAAGCAAGATTGGAGTTAAAAGAAATGCGAAAGGGGTCCAGTGGTTGCCACCCCACTCGAGAAAGCAAAGACTAGACAAATATGCCGACTCACCATTCGTGGACACCATATCCATCACAGCCATGCCAAAGGGATTCACAAATCCAAATATGCCCCTCTTCGACGGCACGGCAGATCCCTTTGATCATATAAGCCAGTACAAGTAGAAGATGATGACAGTAACAGCTGTAGGGTAAGTCAAGGAGGCTTGCATGTGCAAAGGATTTGGATCCACCCTAGCAGGGCCGACACTTCGATGGTTTGTGAGCCTGCCCAACAGGTCGATATCTACATTTGCTGAATTGGTGAACGCATTTACTCAACAGTTCGCAAGCAGCAAAAAACCACAGAAGCACGCAGGAGATCTGTACAGGATCGTCCAAGGGGTAGGAGAGACCATTGGAGAGTACAATACTAGATTCAACAATGAGAAGGTAGCAGTACGAGAGTGCGACATTTTGACAGCAGTAGAAGCCTTCAGAAGAGGCCTCCACCATGACTCTGACCTATACAAGCAGCTAACTATGCATCCCTGCCATAGTTTCGAGGCATTGCAAGAGAAGGCAGCTGCCGCAATCAGATTGGAGGAAGATATCCTAGCCAGAGCCAGCTTACTTAGCACGCCAAGTATTTCTAGTACCTCAGCAGTGGAGAAATCAGGAAGAAATCAAACCACCAGCAAGAAAGACGAGAGGTACAAACCATATGGAAGGGAAGTCAACAGAATCGAGGAAAATCAGCAACTCCTTACTCTGGCAGAATATGGATTCACTACAGGTATCAGAGGAATCCTGAAGGCACTCAGGGAGATGGGAGATGGAGTCAGGTGGCCCAACCCACCAGTAGGAGAGCAAGCATGGAGAAAGGATAACAAAAAGAAGTGTGAGTTCCACCGTGATATTGGGCACAACACTGAGGATTGCTACACATTACGAAGAGAGATCAAGCGCTTGTATGAGCAAGGAAAGCTGAGCCACCTATTACCACGTGAGGGCAAGCAGCAGGATAAGGTAGGCTCCGCCAAGCCTGCAGACCCACCCACATGCACCAAAATCATAAACGTGATAACAAAGTGCTCGGACCTAAGCGGGTGACATACTCGGCAGCCCAAGTGATATGCATCGAGACCAAAGGAGACAAAGCCAGCAAATTCTTGCGGAATTTCTCACGACTCTACGGCTGTCGGCTTTGATGAAGGAGATACATACGACGAACGAGAACATCATGACGTACTTATTATCACCTTATCAATGGCCAATTGCACGATTAGGAAGGTCTTGGTAGATACAGCACTCGGTCGGTCAACCTGATCATGTTGAAGACCATAGAGAACATGAGATTCAGCGAGAAGGATCTGCAGAAGAAGACTATTCCGCTAGTAGGCTTCAGTGGGGAAACAACTATCTCGCTGGGAGAAATATTCATCCCAACCTATGTGGGAGGAGTCAACAAGCAAGTCAGGTATCTGGTTATAGACGACCCCTTGATCGAGGCCATTTCGTGTTCACAATTAAGCATATGTGGTCGTTGGTCAATGGTCGATACAAAACACAATTTATACTTCACAAACAACTCTACAATTAGTAAAGAGGCAAGTAAAGGTCGGATCCCAAGGGACGGGTATTGAAATGAGAATTCTATTGTAACTAGTAGTGTCTAAGGGGTGTCACAAATTGGGTTGATGTAGAAGGTTACTAAACTAAAATAGCAATGAAAATAAACTAACAAGGTAAATAAAATAAGGGGTGTAAACAATTGATTAAAAGCACTAGGGTGTCATGGGTTCATAGGGGATTCATGGGATATGATCATACAAACATGTTCTCAAATTATAAGCAAGCAATTATTGTTGTGATGGATTGAGTTGGGTTATATCTTACAATCCTAGGAAAGTTTGGGTCCCGGAGCCGAATCGATTAGATTGTACAACACCTACAAGTCGACTTAATCTTTCCTACTCAACACATGCATGGTCTAACAAGACTCGAGTTGGGTTATGTCTTACAAGTCAAGTTGAAGGGATAGAAGATGATAGTAAATGCAAGGATTCATAGGCTTAGCATTTCATCAAATATAACATGTGCATGTATTAAGATCAAAACAAGCAAGCAAATAAGATATGAAAGCATATTAATTTAAGCATGAATCATTCCCCATGTTGGTTTCCCCTAATCACCCATTAAACCCTAGCTAAGAGACTACTCACTCATTATCATATTGATCATGCTAGAAAGGTTGTCAATCATACTAACATAATGAAACATGATGAATAAATGAAAGTAATTAGCAATAATTAAAAAGGGATTAAGAGATTATACCTACTAATGATTCCAATAATAAAGCAAGAATAATAGAAGTACTTGAATCCTAGATTGAGAGGTTGTCAATCTCCCAATAATAACCCAAATAATCTTCAATTACCCAAAATAAAGTAAGAACAAGAGAGATTAAAGAACTAAAACTTGGATTAAAACTTGATTAATACTTGATTACAATATTGAAGAGAGATTTGATTGATATTAACTACACTAATTATTTATAATAAGAACATGCTCCTCTAATTAGCCTAATGGGGTATTTATAGTGAAAATTAGGGAGGATGCATTAGGGTTAACTAAGGGCTAAACTAGTAATTACACTTTTTAAGTTGAGCAAGGAGACTCCGGTATTTTCTGAGAGAAGGGCTTCTCTAATCGTAGCTTGAAGAATGAAAACGTCTTGCATCAAATCCGTGCGGATGGGAGTCGGGACGGCCGGATCTGGCCTGGAGAATCCGAGCGGATTCTTGGGCAAGACGCTCGGATTGGCGAGGGGGAATCCGAGCGGATTCCTTTGAGGGACGCTCGGATTGGGCTGGACGGACGGGCGGATTGTATACAATCCGTTCGGATTGTCTGGCAGCGTCAATTCTTCTTCTTTTCTTCCCTTTTCTTCATGAATTCCTTGGGGATTTCCTTGGGGACTCAAGGATCCTTTTCTCAACATTGCTCTTCTACTATGCTATGTACAAAGGCCTTCTAGTCTTGTCTCTCCTTAATGCTTGGTCATTGAATACGATCAATTTAGCCTCGTTTTGCCATGAAAATGCAAGATTCTTACTCCTTTCCTACCAAGGGATCAAAATCTCAAAGAATATGCAAAACAAAGAACTAAAGATAAGAAATGACCCAAATAGGCACTAAAAAGCATGAAAATAATGGTAATTCGGGGGCTAAATATGCGCCAATTATGGTCACATCAAATATCCCCAAACCGAACCTTTGCTCGTCCCGAGTAAAGAGGTGACAAAGACTAGGACCAATACTAACCTAACCTAATAATAATAGCCGATATGAGACAATTAGCGGGTCTCACTCCGCCCCTTCAACTCACAACAAGACAACCATGAGGTAGGATGCCTTCTTGCAAGGCAAGGTGGGTCTTGCCAAAATGGCGACACATCCAAACATTAAGCACACAAAAATCACATAATGGATGCATCTACAAAAAGAATAGCCACTTTCCTCATCTAAGTGGCAGAAATTATCTACAAGGGAAGCAATTCAAGGGTACACAATCCTTCATAGATGCAATTTGTTCAAACTACTAAGCCTAGAAGGATACCAATAAATCACCTCCAAAAGGTGTCAAGCTAGGGTACCTTTGTCCTCAATCGTTAAATGCTTTTGTCAAGAGTAGACTCCCTATGGTGTTAGAAACACTGGAGGATCGCGGAATTCCCCCTCTTGCCTAGACAAGAAGAAGGGTCGTCCCCTCTCTACCATGCACAAAAATGGATACGATGGATAAAGGGATCGATAGATATTTGAGTTTCATTTTGGGAGTTTGCTTTCATTTTTGTTTTTCCCCCCAATTTCATTTGGCATTTGACATTTGAGAACACTTTCTTGCCATTTCTTTTTGATTTTTGGCATTTCAATACTTGACAACTTTTTGCATTTCTTTTTGAACATTTTTAAAGTCACCCCAATTAGTAACGAGGGTGCCTTGTATTTGAAGCTTAGGAGTTCTATTTTTGCTCCTCTTTTCATTTGATGCATTTTTGCAAACTTTCTTTCACTTTCATTTCATTGAACTCAAATTGATTTCTTTTTGTGCCCATTCCCTTTGATGACAAAAATGTGGTAGAACATGGATGAATGATAGAAGTATGCATGGTTTCAAGGGTCACCTTGGAATAAACGGTAGCCAAGGAGTTATCACACCACAAGGTACTCTTGACTAGGCCTTAATCCATGGGTCAAAGGATACTAGCATGACACATCCTATGGTGTTTTACAAGCATTCTAACAAGCAAAGTCTTAAGAATAAAAAGCATCTACTAGGGCCTATATACACTTGTCAAGCTTCCCAAATAGACGGTTTCACAAAATTTTCTAACATGCAAACTACATGCCATGATGCAACTAACATATACACATCCTAATGCAAGTGATTCTACCAACTAATATGCCATATAAACTAAATGCAAGTCCTAAGTTCACATTTGTTTTTACCGCATCAATCAAAATAAAGCCACATAGTCATTAACATAAAGAGGAAAAAGGAGATTGGAAAGATCATACCATGCGGTCTTCAATATCCTCATGTCTCGGATGTGGCGTAGTCAATCAAAGTGAACAAGGATAAACGAACACAATATATACAAGACAATATATACAAAGGAAATGAACTTGTTTTTGGTTTTTCAATTTTTCAAATTTTTATGATTTTTTTGAAATTTTTCAATTTTTATGGTTTTTGAATAAAAGTCAAGTGTTAGAATTCCCATCCCCACACTAATATGGGCATTGTCCTCAATGGCCAAAATGATGGAAATTATGCAAAAATGATGCATGATTTCTATACTAAATGCAATTCTACACTAAGCTATACTACATGATGCATGGTTTTTGTTATGACGGAGAGGATAATTTAGATTACCTCCCGTTGTGTATGCATTAACTTCCCCAAACCAAATAAGACACTATTGCTAATGTCAAAGCATGGGTATAGTTCATGCACACACTATGCTATGCATGAAATTAGATTGTCATTTTGGATTTTCAAAAATGGGAACAATAAAGAACACCTCAATGGAACCGAGGTGTGAGTCCTTTGATGTTGCTAGGACTAAACCAACAATGATCAAAATGAAATAAAATACAAAGAGATATAGACAAACCATGGGAGTGTAGGAGTCTCCGAGGCTAGTCTTCCATCATGCTATTATCATCACCACTTCCCTCATGAGAAGCGGTCACATTGCCACTTTCCTTGGCACTTTCTTCATTATCTTGCTCATCATCATCTTCACCATCTCTTTCTTCATCTCCACTTGCTTCTTCCTCAATATTATCATCAATTTCTTCACCATTTCCAACAACCTCATTGTCTTCTACCACGTCCCTTGATGCACCCGGAAAAAAGGCTTCTTTATCCGCCCAACTAGGCAAAGGACAAGATGGATCAAGGAGTCCTTGCCTAGCTAGATGTAAGAGGGGAGGATATTGAGCCAAATAAGCATTCTTCCGATCTTCATAAGCTTGCTTGTGCATGGCTTGCATAAGAAGAGTTACATAGTCTTTTCCAATTTCAATTCCCTCGGTTTGAACTCTTCATACACAAAGGGGTAAGGCGGTATAACAATGGAAGAGGAGGGAGTTTCATGATCACCCTTTTGTTGTTGAATGATGTACTCGGCTTCTTCGGATAGGGGAAGTAAATAGTTGGTCCGGTGGACACTAAGACGACAAATCTTTGCGGGTAAAGTGAAAGATCGAGCCTCACTAGTAAGCCACCCATACTTGGTGTCAAGGGGATTGTGAGCAACCCACTTAAACTTGTTAATCATGATGGACATATCAATAAGATGGCCACCTTCCTTTGCCTTGTACTTGTTATCCTTATTGAAATTAGGATCAAAGTGCTTGGCTAGGACCGTGACTAGGCCGCCATTAACAATAACGGTTGTACCCTTCTTCCCACTATCTACATGGAGCCATCTATCAACCAATAGCCTCAAAGAATTGTAAGGCTTGGTGTGAATTCTTCCAATATTCAAAGTTGATTCAAGGAGAATAAAATCGAGTCCCGTGAAATGATTGGTGTCTTTCCTAGCAATTATGGTATTTCCCACAACTTGTGCCATACTCTTATGCCCGGATGATGGACCAAAAGAGCACGACAAGCATGAAAATCTTCAAATTTCTTCCCGGAGATTGCCTCCCAAAGAGGCTCGGGGTCATACTTCCCATATTGCTTATAAAATTTATGTTCATCGCTAAGACCCAAAATTTCACCCAATTCCGGAAAGGTAATGCGTCTACTAGTGTTAGCTAGACGAAACTCAATATTTTCCCTATTCTCAACTTTTGTCACTTTTAAAGAACTTAAGAATTCTAAGACAAGGGAGGGGTATGTTACTTCCTTCATTTCAAACAATTTCTTCAAACCCATGGCATTGAAAAAGGCTTTTGTTTGTTCAAGAACACCCAATTTCTCCAAAGCATCTTTACATATGAATTTGGTGGTTTGAATTTGTTTCATAGCAAACTTGACAAATGTATTTCTATGGGTATCGGAAATGAAAGTTACCTCCGGAAAATGCAAGAGTTGATCGATTACCGGAGTAGAAGGTGATGCTTCCATAGAAATTTATTGTTGTTGTTGCACTTCCAAGTTTGGTGTTGATACCACCATTGCCAAAGCTTTCTTTGTTTGGAGAGCTTTTTGCCTTTGAGAGAGAGCCTTTGCTTTTGGTGCCTTTGTTGCCTTTGTTGCTCCCTTTGTTCTTGCCATTTGATGAACTAACCAAGTAAAGAGTCAAAAATCTTCAATTTGTAGAATGCCCAAATCGATTTGAAGGTAAAAGGCTTTGCCTTTATGAAAACAAAAATCGACTCAAAGGTGAAGATTTTGTTCTTGGTTTTGATTGTTATTGAAGATGGAGTGATTGATTTGTTGTTTGAAAGATGGTTTGATTTGATTTTGATGGATTTTGTTGAGGGTTTTTGTTTTTGAGATGGAGAGGATGAGGGTTTTGATGTTGTGGGTAGTGTTTATGAATGAATGAATGAATGAATGAAGGTGGGATGGGTTATAAAGGAGTCGACAATTTTAGGACGCAGGGACAATCCGTGCGGATTGGGCGCAATCCGTGCGGATTCTACAGCTTCAAAATTTTCAAAATCCCGCCTAGAGACGGGCGGATTCTGGGGAATCCGCTCGGATTCTTCTGTGATAGGACGGGCGGATTTTGTGCAGGACGGACGGATTCTAGTCCAGAGATTTTTCTTTGTTTTTCTTCAGCTGCAAGACGGGCGGATTGTTCACAAGACGGACGGATTCTGTGAGACGAGCGTCTTTCCAGAAATCCGCTCGGATTCTTTGACAGTCAAGAAAATTTGCAATTTCAGCTCAGCCCAAGACGGGCGTCTTCTCAGCAGGACGCTCGGATCTTCTTCAGACGGGCGGATTCTCAGGAATACGCTCGGATTGGTCCTTGTGTACACGGATTCAGTTCCATCCGTGCACAAACGCATGCCCTTATCATTCTTTCTTTCTTTCTTTCAAATCTTGTGTTCTTCATTGTGGGGGCACTACTAAGGCATGAATAGCCTAGGCAATTGCCATCCCCACACTAAGGTAAAGCACTACACATCAATTAAAATTGTTAATCCCTCCCTCACTTCTCTCTTTTCATGACAATTATTTTGATCAAAGTAAATAAAATCCAAAAATGACAAAAATGCAATACAAAAATTGAAAAGTAAGTTAGGGAGTTAGAAATATTTACAAGTGGTGGTTTAGGGAGGACTCCACCAAACTCTCATTCTTGATGAGATGTCAAGGGGGCATGTTCAAGGTGTTGTTGATGTTGCTCAACACCTTGAAGAAGTAATCAAAAGCTTGTTCATTGTTATGGTAGAGGTCCTCAATAGACCGTGGCCCTTGTTGTTGATCATGATCGATGGCATGCCCAATGTAGGGATTAAAGATCCCTTCAAATTCGTCGTCCCAAAGACCACAAACTTCATTGAGTTGATCATTGCAAATCTCTTGCTTAGATGGAGACAACTCTCCCAATTTCTTCTCTTGGCCAATGAGGCCATCATCTTCTTCCTTGGTTGATTTTGATGAGCTTTGCAAGCTCTCCTTGTCACAATTCACTTGCTCTTTGAATGGAGCATCTTCAATTTTCTTCCTCCATTGGAGTTCCGATTTCTTTCTTTCATCTTTTCGGCTATAATGGTCAATCATGAAACATGGCTCATGCAAACGAGGAGCTCTCATGGTCTTGTCAAGATTAAAAGTTATGCTTTCATCTCCCACTTCTAGAGTGAGCTCTCCATGTTTCACATCAATCACCGCACCCGCGGTGTGTAGGAAAGGTCTTCCTAAGATGATTGGAATGTTGGAATCTTCCTCCATATCAACAATGACAAAGTCCACCGGGATGAAAAACTTCCCAATTCGCACGGGGACATCTTCCCATATCCCTAATGGTGTCTTCGTCGATCTATCGGCCATTTGAAGAGTGATATTGGTGCATTTAAGCTCTCCCATTCCCAACCTTTTACTCACCGAGTACGGCATGACACTCACACTAGCCCCTAGATCACATAAGGCTTTGTTGATCGTTGTCTCGCCAATGGTACACGGTATTGAGAAGCTTCCCGGATCCTTTAACTTTGGAGGTGAACTCCCTTGAAGTATTGCACTACTCACCTTAGTGAAGGCGATAGTCTCAAGTTTCCGGATCGACTTCTTCTTTGTGAGGATATCTTTCATGTACTTTGCATAGGCCGGAACGTGATTGATTAATTCCGTGAAAGGAATTGAGACTTCTAAGTTCTTCACAATTTCCATGAACTTTCCAAGTTGATCATCAAATTTGGGCTTGGCTTGACGACTTGGAAAAGGAAGTCTAATCACAATGGGCTCCTTCTCTTTGGCCTTGTCTTCATTTTTCTTTGAACTTTCTTCCTTTGATGATTCCCCTTCTTTGGGACTTTGCACAATTTCTTCCTTTTCACTAGCTTTCACAACTTCATTCTCAACTTGCTTCTTTGGTGCCTCATATCTTGTACCACTTCTCAAGTGAATGGCACTAACCGTTTCATGTCTAGGGGGATTACTTTGAGGTGGTAATTGCCCCTTTTGTCTTTGTGAGCTTGAAGATGCTAGTTGGGTCAATTGTGTTTCCAACATCTTGGTGTGAGCTAGAATGTTGTTGATGGTGGTGTCTTTTGCTTGGCTATCTTTTTGCATTTGGGTGAAAAATTCTTGTTGATTCTTTTGCATTTGGAGGACGCTTTTTGGACATCAAAACCTTGGTCATTGTGGTGATTGTATGGATTTTGATTTTGGTAGCCTTGGTTTTGATTGTAAAAGGGTCTTTGATTTTGATTTCTCATGGGTGGTGGAGTGTATGTTGTTTGAGGGTTTTGAACATTTTGGCTTTTGTATGAGAGATTTGGATGGAACTTGGTGTTTTCATTGTAAAAATTTGAATAAGGGGTACCACTTTTGTAAGCTTGGAAAGCATTAACTTGTTCGGTTGTTCCCCTACACTCACTTGAGTCATGACCCAAGGTTCCACAATTCTCACATATCCCACTTGGGATTGATGAGGATGCCGTCATGGCATTGACATGATGCTTTGATGATTTTGAGTTTTCCTCAAGTCTAGCCATAGCTTGTTCAAACTTCAAGTTGATTGTGTCAATGTGAGCACTAAGTTGAGCACCCAATTGAGTAACGGAGTCCACTTCATACTTTCCTTCTCTAGTAGCCTTGCGAGGTCTACTATATTGTGAATTATGGACCGCCATTTCCTTAATCTTGTTCCATGTTTGATTGTCATCAACTTCGGTGAACATTCCATTTGATCCCATATTGAGAATGTTCCTTGAATCTTCATATAAACCGTTCCAAAATTGTTGCACTAAAAACCATTCGCTAAGTCCATGGTGAGGACATGAGCGACAAATACCTTTGAACCGCTCCCAAGCTTCATACAAAGATTCTTCATCCCTTTGCTTAAAACCCGTAATTTGAGCTCTTAGCATATTGGTCTTTTCCGGTGGGTAGAATTTTTTGTAGAAAGCTAGAGCTAGCTTCTTCCAAGAATCTATTCCAAGGGTGGCCTTATCAAGGCCCTTCAACCATTGCTTTGCGGTGCCGATTAACGAAAAAGGAAATAAGACCCATCTTATTTGGTCTTGAGTCACGCCCGTTTGAGAGATATCTTCACAATAATCGCAAAAGGTTTCCATATGAGAATGAGGGTCCTCACTAGGCATTCCCCCGAATTGGCTCCTCTCAACTAGTTGGATGAAGGCGGACTTGGCAATAAAGTTTCCGGTAAGATGTTGTGGTGTAGGAGTACCATTTGGTAGATCCTCCTCGGTGGGTATAGAGTGTGACGAGAATTTAGGCATTGTAGGTGGATTTTGTGTGGTATTGTTTAATGGGTTCTCTTCTCCTTCTATTGCGAAAGGATTGACAAACTCACTAGTGGGTTGAACAACTTCACCAACACCTCCCAAATTCCTCCTAACAAGTCTCCTATTATTCGTCAAGGTTCTTTCGATTTCACGGTCAAAAGGTAACAAATCTCTTTGTAACCTTCTAGACATGCAAAAAAAAATCAAACAACTCGAAAACAATTAGAACAAACCTTGAGGAGTTTTACTTCCCCAAGGTGAAAAAGACACAACTAATAACAATAAAAGAAATCTTAAATCAATTAAACACCGTCCCCGGCAACGGCGCCATTTTTGATCGAGGCCATTTCGTGTTCACAATTAAGCATATGTGGTCGTTGGTCAATGGTCGATACAAAACACAATTTATACTTCACAAACAACTCTACAATTAGTAAAGAGGCAAGTAAAGGTCGGATCCCAAGGGACGGGTATTGAAATGAGAATTCTATTGTAACTAGTAGTGTCTAAGGGGTGTCACAAATTGGGTTGATGTAGAAGGTTACTAAACTAAAATAGCAATGAAAATAAACTAACAAGGTAAATAAAATAAGGGGTGTAAACAATTGATTAAAAGCACTAGGGTGTCATGGGTTCATAGGGGATTCATGGGATATGATCATACAAACATGTTCTCAAATTATAAGCAAGCAATTATTGTTGTGATGGATTGAGTTGGGTTATATCTTACAATCCTAGGAAAGTTTGGGTCCGGAGCCGAATCGATTAGATTGTACAACACCTACAAGTCGACTTAATCTTTCCTACTCAACACATGCATGGTCTAACAAGACTCGAGTTGGGTTATGTCTTACAAGTCAAGTTGAAGGGATAGAAAATGATAGTAAATGCAAGGATTCATAGGCTTAGCATTTCATCAAATATAACATGTGCATGTATTAAGATCAAAACAAGCAAGCAAATAAGATATGAAAGCATATTAATTTAAGCATGAATCATTCCCATGTTGGTTTCCCCTAATCACCCATTAAACCCTAGCTAAGAGACTACTCACTCATTATCATATTGATCATGCTAGAAAGGTTGTCAATCATACTAACATAATGAAACATGATGAATAAATGAAAGTAATTAGCAATAATTAAAAAGGGATTAAGAGATTATACCTACTAATGATTCCAATAATAAAGCAAGAATAATAGAAGTACTTGAATCCTAGATTGAGAGGTTGTCAATCTCCCAATAATAACCCAAATAATCTTCAATTACCCAAAATAAAGTAAGAACAAGAGAGAGATTAAAGAACTAAAACTTGGATTAAAACTTGATTAATACTTGATTACAATATTGAAGAGAGATTTGATTGATATTAACTACACTAATTATTGATAATAAGAACATGCTCCTCTAATTAGCCTAATGGGGTATTTTTAGTGAAAATTAGGGAGGATGCATTAGGGTTAACTAAGGGCTAAACTAGTAATTACACTTTTTAAGTTGAGCAAGGAGACTCCGGTATTTTCTGAGAGAAGGGCTTCTCTAATCGTAGCTTGAAGAATGAAAACGATCGCATGAAATCCGTGCGGATGGGAGTCGGGACGGCCGGATCTGGGCTGGAGAATCCGAGCGGATCCTTGGGCAAGACGCTCGGATTGGCGAGGGGTAATCCGAGCGGATTCCTTTGAGGGACGCTTCGGATTGGGGGCTGGACGGACGGGCGGATTGTATACAATCCGTTCGGATTGTCCGCAGCGTCAATTCTTCTTCTTTTCTTCCCTTTTCTTCATGAATTCCTTGGGGATTTCCTTGGGGACTCAAGGATCCTTTTCTCAACATTGCTCTTCTACTATGCTATGTACAAAGGCCTTCTAGTCTTGTCTCTCCTTGATGCTTGGTCATTGAATACGATCAATTTAGCCTCGTTTTGCCATGAAAATGCAAGATTCTTACTCCTTTCCTACCAAGGGATCAAAATCTCAAAGAATATGCAAAACAAAGAACTAAAGATAAGAAATGACCCAAATAGGCACTAAAAAGCATGAAAACAATGGTAATTCGGGGGCTAAATATGCGCCAATTATGGTCACATCACCCCTCCACCTACAATGTCATCTTGGAAAGACCGTGGCTACACCAGATGAAAGCAGTCCCCTCAACATATCACCAGTGCATAAAGTTCCCCACACCATGGGGAGTAGAGACAATAAGAGGAGATGAGGAGGAAGCTAGAGGCTGCTATAAGAAGTCACTTAAGTGCACTGCCAGCCCTCCCGCATAGCAATTACAGAAGCAGCCTGTCCAGAACGAATACATCGAACCCCTAGCAGAAGAGCTGGATCAAATCAACCTGGACAAGCTGCACCCAGAAAGAATTGTGCTCATTGGAGCAGGATGCACATGAAGCTTGAGACAACAACTAATCAAGTTCTTACAGGATAACATGGATTGTTTTGCATGGTCACACGATGACATGATAGGAATAGATCCGTCCATCATAACGCATAAGCTTAGTGTGGACTCAAAGTGTAAACCCATCCAGCAGAGAAGAAGAAAGTTTGCAGCGGAAAGAAACAAGGTGATCAGCCAAGAGGTAGATAGTCTGCTGGCAGCAAAGAAAATAAGAGAAGTAAAATATCCAGAATGGCTGTCTAACGTAGTGTTGGTGCCTAAGAAGAATGGGAAGTGGAAAGTATGTGTGGACTTCACCGATCTCAACAAGGCATGCCCTAAAGATCCCTTCCCGCTGCCTCATATTGACGCAATGGTAGATGCGACAGCTGGATATGAGATGTTAACATTCCTGGATGCATGGAGTGGATACAATCAGATTAAGATGGATCATGCAGATCAAGAGAAGACGACATTCATGTCCGAAAGAGGAATATATTGCTACAACGTCATGCCATTCGGCCTAAAGAACGCATGCTCCACATATTAAAGGCTAGTTAACCGCATGTTCAAAGAGCAGATAGGAAGAACTATAGAGGTGTATATTGATGACATGGTGGTGAAATCAGAAAAAGCCAAAGATCACATGCGGCACCTGGCAGAAAAATTCAACACCCTCAGGGAATACAAAATGAAGCTAAATCCATCTAAATGCACCTTCGGAGTATCTTCTGGCAAATTCTTAGGCTATATTGTAACTGAAAGAGGGATAGAGGCCAGCATCGAGCAGATCAAAGCCGTCTTACAACTAGAGTCACCTGAGAAGCCTAAAGATGTTCAAAGACTAGCTGGAAAGGTAGCAGCCCTGAGTAGGTTCATTTCAAGATCTTCAGATAAGTGCAGGCTGTTTTACGACGTACTAAAGAAAAGTCATAAGTTTGAATGGACTACGGATCACGAGCAAGCCTTCAGAGAGCTAAAACACTACCTCAGCAGCCCGCCAGTACTGTCGAAGCTGGAGCCAGGAGAACCGCTATTCATATACCTGGCCATCACAGAGGTGGCAGTGAGCGCTGTTCTGGTCAGAGAGCAGGAAAAGGAGGAGAAGCCAGTGTGCTACGTGAGCAAGTCTCTGTTGCCGGCAGGGACCAGGTACACATCTCTTGAAAAGTTAGTGTTAGCACTGGTAGTAGCATCTCGCAAACTGCGCCCCTATTTTGAGTCCCACACCATACATGTTGTGACCAACTACCCGCTAAAATCTATCATGAGGAAGCCTGAACTATCAGGCAGAATGTCAAAATGGTCTGTACACCTCAGTGGGTACGATATACAGTATGACCCCAGAACAGCAATCAAATCACAAGCACTGGCCGACTTCGTGTCAGACTTCAGCCCAAGCATCCAGAATTTGGCAGATGAGGAAATCCTCACCTTAGAGGGGAGCAAGGAGACAGAGGTCTGGCAGATGCACATTGACGGAGCCTCCAACCAAAGGGGGGCAGGTGTGGGATTAATCCTGCGATCACCACAGGGAAACCTGATAGCACAAGCAGTAAGATGTGAATTTAAGGCAACCAACAATGAAATAGAGTACGAGGCCTTGATATTAGGAATGAAGCTAGCTCTGGAGTTAGGAGTTAGGCACCTGCGCATATCTAGTGACTCTTTGACTAATAGTTAATCATCTGAATGATGAGTTTATAGCCAGAGACTCAAAGATGATTGCGTACTTGAAAATAGCAAAGAAATTAAAACAAAAATTCGCAACTTGCAAGCTTAAGCAGATCCCCAGAGATCAGAATGTGGAAGCAGATGCCTTGGTAACTCTGGGGGCAACATTTAAACCGACAGAACTCTCCAGCATTCCAATAGCACACATGCTGGAGCCCTCTATCCAGAAGGCGGATGAAGGAGATAAGGAAGAACTGGAGGATCCACAGAGCGGAGAAGGAGTCCAGGCAGCTGCACAGGTAGATGAGGACCCTCGGCCAACCGATCAGTCGCCTGACCAAACGCCTGAACAGGCAGATGACTGGGATTGGCGTACACCTTACCTAGACTGGCTGCGTCATAGCAAGCTACCAGATGACAAGAAGGAAGTAAGTGATTTCAGAGTGAAGGCCTCTAGGTTCATACTTATTGACGATACACTATTTAGAAAATCACTGGCAGGACCCTACTTACGGTGCCTGGACAAGGAAGAAGCACAGACTGTGTTACATGCTCTCCACAGTGGCGAATGTGGAAACCATGCAGGGGGTAGGAGTCTGGCAAATAAAGCCTTCAGCAGGGATACTACTGGCCTACGATGAAGGCAGATGCAGCAGAATATGCACGCAAATATGACGCCTGCCAACGCTCAGCACCAATGATTCATCAGCCAGCAGAACCCTTGCACCCTATCATTTCTCCCTGGCCATTTATGGCATGGGGCATGGACATAGTAGGACCTCTGCCACGAGCCACAGGAAACAGAACCTGGATGCTGGCAATGACAGATTACTTCTCCAAATGGATAGAGGCAGAAGCATTCACAGAAATAAAGGACAAACAAGTCATTTCGTTTATTAAACGAAACATCATCTGCAGGTTTGGTATCCCATCAGAAATCATATGTGACAATGGCTCACAATTCATTTCCAACGACATCGAGGGATACTGTGCCAGGTGGAACATCATCCTTAAAAAGTCAGCACGTTGGACTCCAAAGTCCAACGGACAAGCTGAGTCCAACAACAAAATCATCATGGATAATCTAAGAAGGAGGTTACATGAGTTAGGAGGAAAGTGGGCAGATGAATTGCCACTTGTATTATGGTCAGACAGAACGACAGCAAAAGTAGCAACATGTCAAACACCCTTCAGCCTGGTGTTTGGCGCGGAAGCAGTCAATCCATCAGAGGTTCTAGTTCCCACTCACAAGTATGAAAATATGACAGGGGAACTGAATAATGCAGAGATGGTCAAAAGCCTGGACACAATTGACGAGCTACGAGCAAGCGCAAAAATACGTCTGGGTGCCTACAAACAGTCAGTGGCCAGGAGTTATAACAAGAATGTGAAAGTCAGGCTCCTGGAGGTAGGAGACCTGGTTCTCCGAGAGGTGTTTCAGAACACTAAGAATAAAAAAGCAGGCAAATTCGCCTACAAATGGAAAGGACCATACCAGGTAGAAGGAGTTGTTGGCCATGGTGCATACAGACTGATGACTATGGACAGTCAAATCATACAACGTCCATGGAACATACTTCACCTGAAGAGATATTACTTTTAATAATAAGTAGACTTTAGCCTTCAGAATGATGTACTATGAAAAGCTAAAACATTTAGAAATTAAAATAAAAATCCGGTAGTAGGCATACTGCCAATTTCACTCCAATTTCTAGTATCTCTAACTATTTTAAATTTTAAATTACTGCTAGATGGTGTGGTCTGGCAGCGTTCTGGGGACCACAATTGCTCTGGTACCCCATGAGATGGCGACAGGTACTTCACACCATTTTAGTAGATTTTTCTATTTTCAGACTTCTCTAGGTACATCACTCTGAATCCTGGTGTCTATGGTACTTTGAAAGGATATCTAGCAGGACTGTCAACTGCCAACGCGGGGTGACAAGGCACATGCCACTCCAACATGCCAAATCTATTTTCTCCACAAGGAGCACCCTCACCAGGCGAACTGTGGAACATACGAAAGGGAGCCTGGTTGACAGCTAAACACGCTTACCCAGCTACCCCTGATACCACCCCCTGGACGTAGCTCGCACTAATCGCAATTAATCAGGGCCTCAGCATGCATGCACGAACATGGAACGTAGGGATATCTGTGCTAGCAGAATCCTGCAGCGTCCCATTGGTCCTAGAATGACGATAAACTAGCCTAAATTACGCCCTTGTTGGCTTTAAACGTGATGAACACACCTTGCGTCATGAACAAGGTTAAGTAATCCAAAACTGCGGCATACGCCTAAATCAGCCATCGGACTAACACGACAGCTAGCTTAGTCTTGATCAGCCTCTTCAGGATGGCAAGACTGGTCTAAATCAGCCTCTCAGGTTGACACAGCCACTCCTCCTTACATTGTGGCATATGCCTAAATCAGCCATCAGGCTGACACGACAGCTAGCTGAGTCAAGTCGACCTTTTCAGGACGACAGGACTCGCCTAAATCAGCCAAACAGGCTGACACGACAGTTTCTTAAACTAAGAAAATCTAAGAAACAAGCACAAGATATAAATTAAACCTTGCCAAAACTGCGGCAAGGATATTCTAAAATATGGCCAGAACACGGCCTCTGAGTTTAAACCGCCACCTTGGCGGAACAGCCAAAAAAAAGTTTAAAACTTACAAGTCTGCCACCTCTGGGCCAGACTACCAAAACGTTCATTGATAAAAAAAAACAACAACAACTTAATTATCGGTCACATTAATGACCTCCACCTCTGGCACCTCCTCTGCCTGCTGACCTCCTATTTCAGGTACCGCACCAGCTTGCATATCCTCAGCTGTCATAGCTTCCTGAGCTCCACCAGCAGCATCCTGGGACATTCCAACATCACCCCCGGCAGCTTGCTCAGCCAATGCAGGAGAATTCACCTCCCCAACTTCAGGCATCAGCGCACTCAAATCAGGTGGGGTGGGGTAGAGCATCTCCAGCTGCCTCTCCTCCTCCTCTACAGCTTGCTGGGTGGGAGCCTCCTCAAGTGCAGCGCGCTTGCCACTGATTTTTCCCCGCCAGGTGGCATAGGCAACAACATTGGTGGCCAGGGAGATCAGCTCGCTGATCTTCTCATCAAAACGTTTGAGGGAGTCAGAGAAAGTGTTGCACACCTCTTGAGTGCGGGCCAGCTGATCAGCCCCTTCCTTCAGCTTCTTGTTGGTGATTTCAAGCTCAGCCTTGAACTCCACCACACGTTCCTTCAGATCAGACCGCTGCTGCGCCAAGTCGGCAGTTGTCCCCTTCAGCTCCTGGTTTTTGGCGTTGTTGGCACGACTGGTGGTCTGCAATATGTTGATCATCTTCCTATTGTAGAGCGCAGACTGGAGGGTCTGGGGCATGGAAGTCAGAAGTCAGCAAGGAAAGGCAAAAGGCAGAATCTAAATAAAAGCAAACAAACAGGTAGAAGATGAAGAGTATTCACCATGAAGGCGTTGTGCACGTCATTCTCAGCCATCTCCTCTAGGGAGAACTCTGAGAATATCTCCTTCAGAGGAGAGAAGAGCAGCTGGTCGATCTCCGGCCAGTATGGTACCTTGTCCACATTCCCAAAACCTTCTTGGAAATGAGCAGTAATACCTCCGCTAGATGAAGCACGAGGACTGACAGGAGGAGTAGGCGGATGGCGAGACAATGGGTCAACCTCTAAGGGCTCAGGTACAACAGAACTGGAATGGGTAGGAGGAGTCTGGAAGGAAGCAGCGAGAGCACTCCTCTTGGAGGCGGATGCCATGTCAGGACTGGCAGAAGGTCTCTTCCTTTTTGCGCTTTGGAGGATGATTTCTAAAGGATCAACTTTTGAGCCTGCAAGCAGATGTAGTCTCAGGCGTTAGGACAACTAAAGCATTAATAAAAGCTGCAAACTGAAACGATTGTGGTCAGCTCACCAGAAGACATGCTGTGAGCTGATTGAAGAGGGTTGGAAGAGGAAGCAGGTGAAAAACCAAGAAGTGGGTCTGGGAACTTTCTCTCAAATTCAGGGATACTGAACAATTTGCTGCAGGCAGGGATCTTGACACCAATGTGAGTCAGGTCACAGGGGCCTGCACGAAGACGATGAAGTAAGCTAGTAAGCAACGAGATAAAAAAACCAGGTAACAGGGAGACTACTTACTCGAAGTTATGACCCATTTCTCGAAGATGTAATTAGCAGGCGGCTGGATGGAGTCCTTCCTCAAGAAGAAGAAGTCCTCAAACCATTTCTCATCACGGGATGTGGATAAATGCTTGAAGGGAGCCTCCCCACGGCCCCAGAATGAGAATTGACCCCTACCCAGGGACCTGATGTTGTACATATGGGCTAGATCACCCAGGGTGATAGAATTACCAGTGTTTTGACCAGCGGCCAGAGAGTAAAGAAGAACCCTCCAGACGGCAGCAGGAATTTGTGCCATGGCGAAATTATTGGTAAAGATAAAATCTTGAATGAGTTTGGGAAAAGGAAAACGAAGGTCGTATTTAAAAGGGTACAGATAAAAGCAGACCCATCCTGGAGGAAGGGCATCAGCTTTCTGTCCTGGTCCGGGGATGGCAATATCCACCCCTTCACCGAGACCAAGCATGCCCTTGATCGTGGGAATGTCAGCAGCGGTCAAAGCAGAGTCACAGTCGTGGGGATAAGTAAAGAGTCCCCGAGAAGGAAAGGTTGGGTCAGGATTACGGTCAGCGGGTGCAGTGGTTGATGAAGATTGTCGGGTTTTACCCATGGTGAAGAAAGAGAAAATGGAAATTAAAGGAGAAAAGAGGAAGAATACCTGCTGGAAGTGACAACGGAGAGCGGAACAGTGAAGCCGGCGAGGTAAGAGAAGAGGAAGGTTGAGGGTTTAGAGAGAGGGAGAGTTTTTGAAATAATTTGAGATTAATGGAAGTGGAAGGTGGAGGTTGAGATTATAAAGGAAGAGAGAGGAAGTAGGGTGCGAGTAAAGAGGAAATGGGCGGCTGAAATGATGGAGTTGCATGAAAAGAAGTGTAAATGACGGCTTCGGGTTTTTAACATTCGATTACGTAAATTCCTTGCTCGACACCTCGTAGCGTACTTCACAAGAAATTTGGGGCAAACTGTTTGAGCTAAAAATAGCGCAATAAAGGGAAGGCCCACTTGATAAAATATAAGACTATGGGAGGAGTGATAAGGAGGAAGGAAGCCCGTAATTAGAGAAGGGGGGAACAGGCTGGCGTATGCGGAAAGAAGACCAGGGACCCATCAGAGGAGACGTCCAGATCAAAAAAAAGAAGAGTCAGGGAGAAGTTAGGGAGAAGTCAGGGAGATCAGGGAGAATTGGGGAAGACGGCCAAATATGGAAAGAGTTCTTATGGAAATTATATTCCCTTTCCATAATCAAGGTAGGACATATCTAGGGTTCTCACCCTATAAATAGCCAAGGAAGCAAATCAAGAAATACATTCAACACATCCACATATTCACACATTGACGTCAAGACCTCAGCATATTCTCATACTCATATATACGTCCGCCCAAGATCTTGCAGGCCTGATACCTCGTGCCAGCAAGATTAGCACTACGTTACTATTGTAATCATCCTCCTATTCAAGTATAGTGCAATATTTGGAAGGGTATCGTCCCTCCCGCGGTTGTTCTCACATTGGGTTTTCCGCGTCACCAAATCTCACGTGTTAGTTTATATTTCGCACTTAATTTCTTTATTCACGCATCAACATACAAACGATTAATCAAATATCCGACGAGTAAGACCGCATTGACCCGAATCAATCAACTCGGTAAAAAATACCTAAACATTAGCTACTAGTTCATATTTTCAACTATTCTTAACTCGGGATATTAAGCACACTCTCTTATTTTCCAACAATGACTAATGACCTTTATATATAGGTGCTAAGTCCTAACTCATCTAGTAACATAAAGAGCCATTACAACCTTCAAAACTAACTTCTAATATTTACACTTATAACATCCAACATTTAACTATTACATAAATATTAGAGATAGAACATAACTTTGACATAAAGACTCTAAAATTATTAACACATCAATAATGTTTGGGTTACTTCCCAACACAAATAACCAATAAAGCTAGGTATTTTTATATGCCTTGTAATGTGTATAAGGAGATAATATTATACTATATCACATAATTCTTACACCATAGGTTTGAATGTGGATTACACATATTACAAGTTTTAAGAATAAGAGGAAACAATTCACTCTCTTATAGCATGATGGGTCAATAAAAATTCAAGTCGGAAGCTACTTTGTAGTGGGTATTATTATATCTTAATATATAAATATTTTGTTGGATGTCCAAAAATAATTATAAAGTAAATATGATTTTGTTAACAACTCATCATTTTGTTTAACACTAAAACTTTGGAGAGACGGTCTCTCACTAAGTTATTGAGAGACCAACATTTCGTACCCTTTTATTTATATTTCGTACCCTCTTTGTTGTTGATCGTATCATAGTACTTTCGTAACTATTTATATAATAAATTTATCATTAATCATGATTTGTACTTATTTTATTACCTTTAGTACCACTTTTTTTTAAAATTGTACAATGGTCTCTCAATAAAGCTTATTAAAAGACCGTCTTTCACAAGACTTACTCTTTGTTTAAAATGAAGTACATATAGGTTAAAATAGTTTGATAGAGTTTGTAGTTGTAAATTGCAATAAGTTCTAAACAAATAAGCATCGGACTTTAAAATAGGTGCATGGTTATGTTAATAATAACTATAAATAGTTGCATTTTCCATATCTTTCCTTAAATATCGTTCCTCCTCACATCAACTACCTAAACTTACTATGGCCATTATACACAAACTACATGTGAAAAAAATGTTCATGTGTACTCGCCCTTTGTTGACGATCAATTTTCAAAAAGAAGAAAAAATCTCTTCGATTCTTCTGGTTAAGTCTTGTTCGTTAGATCTCTCAAGAAAGCTAGAAATATTTGGCAAGAATTAAGGTAAACACACAAAAAAAAAAATCCAAACACATTGATACTTTTTCGTTTTCAACATAAACATTTTGATGATTTTCTTAGTGCAAATTTTAGTTGAACATCTCACGGTGATATAAGAATATTTTTTTCTTAATGTGTAAACTATGCAAACAACTTCGAATTTTCCGTTTTCTTCGTAACACAAAAAATTTATGTATGTTTTGTACCATAAATTCTCATGTCAAACGCTTTTTTCCAAAGCTTATCGCTTCAATATACAACTCTACACCCTTTAGAAAGGGTAATCCCATTTTTTAGAGAGCATAAAAGACGTTTCATTTCAATACCATGGCAGTATACAAAAGAGCTCATTCACAAAGGGACCTACCACAAAGGGTAACGGAGGAGACAATACCGCAGAAAAGTTCTCAATGCACTGTCACAAATGTTTTCCTGACCAACATTTTTGGGTATTGGAAAAGCGTCGGTGTTATGTGGTCTAAGAATTTAATGAATATATCTTTTAACATTACAGTTGATGGATTTGAAGGTGACCCTAAAAACCAAACAAGGTGCAAGGTAGATTTAAAACCATGGCATTTTTGGGGAAAGAAAGGGTACAAGTCTTTTGAGATTGAAATTAATAACCAAGAACAACATCAACTACTTGTGTACTGGGATCTTCGGGTTGCCAAATTTGCAGGCAGTAGCCCGGAGCCATGTTCGAACTACTACCTAGCACTTGTGTCAGATGAAGAGGTTGTACTTCTCTTGGGTGACTATAAAAAAAAGGCATACAAAAGAACTAAAAAACGGCCAGCCTTGATTGATGCGGTGCAATACTTGAAAAAAGAGATTGTTTACGCGAAAAAAAGCTTTGCAACAAGGGCTCGTTTTGTTGAAGGTAAGGCAGAGCACGAAGTCGTGGTCGAGAGCTCTACAATAGGGCCTAAGGATCCAGAAATGTGGATTAGTATTGATGGCATTATTCTCATCCATGTTAATAATTTACAGTGGAAATTTCGAGGGAATGAGACAGTGGTAGTTAATAAAATGCCCGTCCAAGTATTTTGGGATGTTCATGCTTGGATATTTTGTAGTCCTGGATCTGGGTATGGGTTGTTCATATTCAAACCAGGAGCCCCTGAACTAGAAACAGATAAAGAAGGAAGTAATCGGAGCGGAAATAGTGATAGTAGTTGCGGTAGTACATTTTATTCAACCCATAGCCAAACTACATTAGTTGATTTTTGTCTTTTCTTACAAGCTTGGAAAGTTGAATGACCAACAACATTTATTGATTATTAATTGAATTCTTATATTTGGCTTGTGTATATAACAATTGGCAAAAGAAGTATAAATTAGAATAATTATTAAGGACTTTTTTTTTTCAGGAATCGAGTGAAAATACTATTAGTGATGAAAATAAAATTAGAGGTGATCGTGGGTTAAGCCATTTGGGCTTGGGTCACTTTAGGGGAAAAACCAGACGGTTACGCGGGTTAGGTCGGGATAATCCAAATGCTTGGGCCTATTTATGATCCCAAAACCAGTCCAAATGTGTGGGTCTATTTAGCGGGCCTTATGATTTATGACTTACTAAAGGATAAAAAATACCTTAATACCTTTAACTACTTTTGTAAATACATGCTTAATTTTTAAAATTTATAGTATACGTAAAAAAAATATATATATATGGTCGACCGCATATTAATTGCCCGTTAAAAAAAGATAAAGATAAATATAGCCATTTTATAATGCTTAATCATATACTCGTTGATATGATTTATATTACAAAAACACCTGGTCTTAAATCCTAATGAGTATATATGTGTTCTTGAAAACTTTGTCATAATATTAATAGTACTAGTATTTCGACAAATAATTATTAATAAACTTCTCCTCCTTTAATAAATGCAGGCCAAGCAAAAATTTGGGCCACACTCTTGCCCCAAACACCGCCGTTCTAGGTCGAAGTCAACAATAGTCACAGACAAAGTCAATGAAAGTTAGAGTCAAAGTCGAGTTAGAGATGAGTTAAGGTTGTTTGTGTCTTAAGGGTGGGCCACGAATAGCGAAGGGGGTCACGCATATCGGTAAAACATACTTTGGATTGCAAACCCGTAACAAGAACTAGGAGGTGCGACACTTGCGCGAGCCACGTCTGCTGAAAGTTGTTTTTCGCATAATGCAGTTTTCCCGAGGCTTTAAGTCTAATTCGATTCCCATTCATTCATTCAATACTTTTAAACAAAACCTTATTATCTCAAGGAAGAAAACCCCAAATCTCAAATTAATTAAGGATCGCCTTAATCATTCGAGAATTCAGCAATTGGATTTGTGGTTGTTGTATGTTGATCCCATCTTATTATCTTTCTCATACTATGATTTGGTCTTTATTTATGCACTTTTAACCCCTTAACCTCATTTTGCATGTCAATCTAGCTAATTATCGTCATTTTCATAGTCATTTGCTTCCTATTTGCTATTCCCTCCTTTTTATGGTCGTTTGTTGGAAAGGAGCTATTGGAGCAGTTTTAGCATGATTTTGGGCTTAAATGAAGGCAAATTGACTCACTTGATGATTGGCAAGGAAGAGGAGGCGAGGCACAAGGACCCTTATATCAATAAAAAAATACTTGGGATGGTTTGGATGCTAGCCCCCAGAAGTTGTTGGTCAACAATGACAAGAAGGGACCAATTACAAGAGAAACTCACTCGGACCCACACAAATAAGTGTTGCTTTGGCTTTGAAACCATGATAGATGGAACGGCGTCGAAAAATAAAGTGGTCTAGGCTTTTGAATAACTCGATTCGGAGTCCGGATATGACTCCTATTTTACAGTTGGAGCCCGAGCTGAGCACCGATCGGCCCGACACCATCTGAGCTCGTGGGGATTGTTAGGCAGTACAATATCACCTTGCTCCAGCCCCAAGGGTCCATCAGAACCCTTTAAAGGCGACAATTTCTCTTATTTGGGCCAACACCTCATTAAAGCCTATAATTAACCCTAATCTTGTAGCCACTATATATACCCTACTTGTAATAATTCTAAGGTTGGTTAAGCCCTCTTAGATTAGAATAATGCCTTCCTAGTTAGAAGATTAGCCTCTCTCTAGATTAGATTAGACTTACTCTTTCCCCAATTAATATAATCTTTCCTTAATTACTCTTACTTCTAGATCTAACATTGTTTTTGGATTTCTTTGGGTTTATGCTTGAAGACTAGTGACAAGTCTTCATCTTTAGTTAGGATTTCCTTCCTTTTATTGCTTAATTAGTTGGTAATGCTTCTTAATCCCTCTTTAATTTCTTGTTCATATTTCATTAAATTGTTTATTACTTGTTTTCTGATCATGCTTAATTTAGATTATTTGTTTGTTGTCGTTTTTTCCTTCTTGCTATGATTAATGATTAGTATTCTTAATAGGGTTAATATGGGAGTAAGGGATGATTAAAGGATATAATTTATGCTTGTTGAGTCTTTCAAAGTGGATTGATTATTGCGGTTTCAACTACTGCATACTAAGTGTTTGATGAAATGCTTGTTTGATAAACTTTTATGAATCTCTATCTATTCAACACTCCTATAAGACCGAGAGCCTTACGAGTTATTAGACTATGCAGTATGTTGGTGCATAGAATAGTTGTACGCAAGAGCTAACCCGAATCGACCTACGTAGGGCCGTAAGATCGAGAGCCTTGGTCTATAGTCTGACTATACCATTGACCGAATTTAGACTAACATGTGTAGAACCCTTTGATTACTCCTATAAACCCATGACACCCTAGTGCTTTCATTTAATTGTTTACACCTTGTTATTGTTACTTAATTTCATTAGTTTAGCATTATAAACCCTAAATCCCAATAATCGTGACATTGACACATATTAGAATAGATAGACTTAGAACACAAAGCACACCGTCCCATGGATCTACTCCGACTTACCACTTACTCGTTGCTTGTTGGATTTATAAATGTGTTTGATGGACCGTGATGACTAAACTCTACATAATACTACTATATTTCAAGTTGGTCAATTATATTTGAGAGCCCTAGTTATTGGAGATTTTGGGATAATTTTATTTATGACTAAACGGAGAATCTGTTTTACTAGTAAGTTATTATAAGACTATTGGTGGTATATGTATTATTATTGGTTGTGTAGAGGCAAGGTGCAAGTAAAGGTTATTATTTACCAACTTTAGGAACTATTGTGGTTAAGTGCGTCATGTGATTGTGGTTACGGTATTGGTTATCTTCTTGAGCCTGATTGTGTTGATTATATATATTAAATGAGGTTGTGTCGATTGGTCTTGAGATGATGAATGGTGGATATTGGTTTGCTCGTCAAAAGGTCGCAGTGCCTAGTGTTGTGGCCACTATGCTTCCACCTGAGCCGATGATCTTGGCATGTGATTAGAGGTTAGTGTGGAACTAATGTGGGTGTCGTTATCTCGGCTCCTCCCGTAGTTCTCTTCCTAGGAGAGCCTAAGAGTGTAACACCCCCATTTATTTAGGAGCTTTTAGCAAGACATTTCCAGATAAATACAGGTGTTACCATCTCACTTGCCTGAGGTAGTAAGTATAAAAGACAAACAATTACCAAAGTACTTTAAGACGATATAATAAAAGTGCCTCAAATGGTTTTATTACAAAAGTTCCAGCGAATAAATATGTAATATAAAATACGTTTTAAATAATTGCAGCGGAAATAAAATAAATAGTGTCTGAATAATTTAAAGTGATCTCTAGACTCTGACGAAGGACAACATCCCAAGCTCCCTCCAAGCATCCAGCACATCACACAAGCTAACCTGAAATTAATCTGCTCCCCAATATTTGGTTCATCACAGGTGTTCACGAATACATAGTCAATCACGAGGTTGAGTAGGATAACTAAACAACAATAATAATAATACGAAAACCTGCAATAAAATATAACCAAGAACTCAAGCCAAAAGACCGTCACACACGGTACCACCGTGTGCCAAAACCACACGCTACAACCGATACAACACAACACCGTCACAATGCGAATACTGCTCAGGTCCACGGCCAACCCCATGCCACCGTGGCTGACCGACCAAAACCGCATAGTTCTACGGCACCCTATGTCCCCGTGCATGGCCGACCAAATAATCTCAATTGCAATGTCAATCCTCTTCCAAGATACCAACCAACCACAGAGAACCAACCAACAATAATAATAATAAAATGATTATAAGATGCTCAAGACAGCAATTATAATAATATGCTCAAGATGATATAATTATCATAAGACAATGCAACCAACAACTTATCTCATGCCGACAATACAACAATAATCCGTCTTATAAAGAATCCTTCAATTACCAATTAAACATAGTGAGTAGTTAACCTACCTTTAGCAAATCTTCTCAATTCAACAAATAAATTTAAAAAGCTTCTTCCCGCAAATCCACCACATAATCAATCAATTAAATTATATATGATTATAAACTATTCTTATTAATGAATTTAAGATGTAAACTACCCAAAACAATCCCGCAAAAATCGTCACAAACACACCCCCATAACACGGCTGACCCGACGGTGGTCAACCCATCGGTCAACGGCTCCCCCCACGGTCACGGTCCAGTCAACGGGTGGTCAAAGGTGCGGGTCAAAGGTCAAACGTAAAGAATTGATGAGAAGCGATCAAACAACTTACCACAATTAATTAGCGCGAGATGTAAACTCTGTCTTAAGGTTGTCGCACAAAATAGCTCTTCCTCACAAATTATATGTTGAGTTTTTGATGTGGAATAAATATGATGGTAAGGCATGAGTTAGATATATATATGAATTGGTAGGTGGACGTGGAAAGTTTTACAAAGTTGCATATATTATTAAACTAATGAAAATATCTAGGTAGCATAGATAACACCCAAACCACATACCACCTCCCCTTCACTCTCGGTCCAACCCGTGACCACACACGGTCCAACCCGTGGTCTTGCACCCGGTTCTTATTTATTTTATTTTCCTTTTTCTTTTTACGACAACAATTATTATTTATTCACATCTTATAAAATATTAATTATTAATTATTAATTAAAATTGCGGAGTATTACAGTCTTCCTTCTTTAAAAAGAACTTTGTCCCGAAGTTTACCACACTACCTAAACAATTAAAATGGTAACCGACACACTTTAGTTAAATTACTATCATCTAAGACCAAATTCAAACGTTGTATTATATTCTACCCTCGTAAAAGAAAAGGTTACGTCCTCGTAACCAACATACCTTAAGTAAATAAATGTCGATACTTCTCCTTTATCTCAGCTTCAGTTTCCCAAGTAGCTTCCTCTACATTATGATTTGACCAAAGAACTTTCACCAATGCAATCTCACTATTTCTAGTCTTCCTCACTTTTCTGTCCAAAATTTCCATAGCCACCTCCACATAAGATAAATTCTCATCCATGTCAATTGTCTCAGCTGCTAACACATGAGTAAGATCACTCACATATTTCCTCAGCTATGAAACATGAAAAACATTATGAACTCTTGCCAAGGCTGGTGGTAGTGCAAGACGATATGCCACTTCACCAAGTCTTTCTAAAATCTCATAAGGCCCAATGTAATTCTGACTCAGCTTTCCTCTCTTGCCAAAACGCATCACTCCCTTCATTGGTGACACTTTTAATAATACTTTGTCTCCCACAGCAAACTCAATCTCACTTCTCTTCAAATCTGCATAACTCTTCTGTTGATCTTGTGCAGCTCTCATCTTCTGACTGATCACATGTACCTGCTCGACCATCTATTGGATCAAATCCGGCCCCAGTGTCACGACATCAGTGACATCGTCCCAACAAACTGGAGTCCTACACTTCCTCCCATACAAAGCTTCAAAAGGTGCCATACCAATGCTAGCATGATAACTGTTATTATAAGAAAACTCGATCAAGTCTAACCTCTCCTCCCATGATCCTCCAAACTTCAAAACACAGGCTCTCAACATATCCTCTAAGGTCTGAATAGTCCTCTCAGTCTGTCTGTCTGTCGCTGGATGAAATGCAGTCCTCATTTTCAAAGTTGTACCCATACACTCTTGCAACTCTTTCCAGAACTAAGAAATAAACCTTGAGTCACGATCAGAAACTATATCTTTTGGAATTCCATGCAACTTCACAATATTTCTCACATAAGCTTTAGCCAACTCAGCCTTACTCCAAGTATCTTTCATAGGAATAAAGTGTGCAGTCTTAGTCAGACGATCCACTATCACCCAAATCATATTATTGCCCTTCTGAGTACGAGGCAAACCAACAATAAAATCAATAGAAATGCTCTCCCACTTCCATTCAGGCACATCTAAAGACTGTACCTTACCCTGTGGTCTCTTATGCTTACCCTTCACCCTCTAACAAGTTAAACATCTTGAAACAAATTCAGCAACCTCCTTTTTCATCCCAGGCCACCAGAAAGTTTTCTTCAAATCTTAATGAAATTTATCACCTCTAGGATGCACAGAATATGGTGTAGAATGTGCTTCAGTCAAAATATTTCTTTTCAATTCCTCATCATTAGGTACACACCATCTCCCATCGAACTTCAACCCGTCATCCTTGTAACACCTCCATACACCAAGATGCCTTACCAAGGACCGCCCCAGTGTATAAAGGTGCTACCATCTCAGTTTTCCGAGGTAGTAGATTAAATAAACAATCTTAGAACGTATATTAAATAGCTTTATACTTTACATCGTAGATTAGCATGATGAAGATACAACATAGACAACTATAAGAACTACTAAACGTGAGTGGCGGCGACATCTACTTCGGTAGCGTGATGACTCGATTCCCTTCCTTGCCCCGCATGCATCAAGACTAGCTGTACCTGCTAAAACAACTGCTCACTATCCCCGAATGGATAACCACAGTTGTGAAAACACAACACGGGGTCAGTTCACTAAACAATCAAGATAAGCCAAAGTAAGATAAAGATAAACAGCTGTTCACAATCCACCTTCAACTCCCAACACATCTCGTAACTGTCTACACACCAAAGTGGGTAGCCCTGCCAGTGGGGGACCGCAGCCTTGCCCACCTAAGCCCCCACGCATCAACGAGCGATAATCCTGTTCATTAATGTGCACATCCCCTCCTGTGGCGGGTTCCACAGAGGGCGAAACTAGGACGTGAAGCCACTCCCGCAAGTGACTCCACTCAGCCGAGGATGCACCTCGTGAACATCATCAACCGTCTCAACACCAACACCAACTCCAATCCAACAACAACAATTAATCACAATATCAATCGTACAAACAATCACAACACATATCTTAAATTAATTAAACAGTAAACCGAGTAAGGAAACCCTACCTTATCGCTAATCCATTAAAGTGCATCCCACAACTATCCAGGCAAGACTCCGAGGCAAACCCTAAAAGTAGTAACCGTATCCTATTACTAGAGTTTCCCAAAAACCTACTGAAAGGCAACAACAAAACAACGACTTACCTTGCGACGAGGACCGAAGTCGGCAACGATGACATCCCGACTCAAAGACCCCAAGCATGAACCATTCCCCCTTCTTGGGTTAGTGTCTAGGCTAGATGAGAGAGTGTAGAGAGGTGGGTGATAGGTAGGAGAGAGAGAGAGAGAGAGAGAGAGAGAGAGAGAGAGAGAGATTAGGGTTAGAAAGATAAGGGAACCGTCGGAAATGAATTAAGGTTTACGATCTCGCGTTTTATAATAACGCATTAACAGACGTAGTACTCGGTCGAGTATCTTCATACTCGGCCGAGTAAGCCATACTCGGTCGAGTATTACCACTACTCGGCCGAGTATCCCCTACTAGGTTGAATAAAAAGATACGCGGGTCTCCTATTTTCTCTCATATCCATTGTTACGGGTCTCTTCGGTCAAAAGGTCGGTCAACGGGTCCTTAAACAAGGCGGGTATTACAGTCTTCTCCCCTTAAAAGAAACTTTGTCACCGAAGTTCATCCCATACTTCCCAAATACAACGGACAACACACCTAAGGAAATACCTCTCGCTTCACGACAATGAGCACCAAACAAAAGTTTAAGACACGTATGATATTAGGTTTCAACATCCTTGACATAGCTTCGACTATACCATTACGGTATACAACTACCAAGTTAATTACGTAGCAAAGTTAAATTCAAAGGTACGTATCACATAAGTTAGTGACGACTCAGAACATGAAAGTTATAAAGAAGATGAAGCATAGAACTTGTTAGAACTTTTACCGCGATGTTACCTACCCCTCTAAAAAGGAACTTCGTCCCCGAAGTTCATTCTACCCATCCACCAAACTTATAAGTATGCAAGAAAACACCAATCATGGAACATATATCATGTTACAAGACAAGTACGAGACGCCCATAATGTATGCAAACAACCGCCTGATTCATGCAATTTAAAGTGATAAGACATGCAACATAAACCAAGAGATGCTAATAGTACGTATATGGACCATGATGATACCATTGCCATTTGATAACCATTGATTACCGTCAACACTTGCGTTCCAGATCTTATATTACTGTTAGCGTGTCACAAGTTTCGATCATATATCGTTATCGTACAAACAAAGTGCATAACATGAAGGCTTAACACGACGCTAAGGTATTGAGGCATGCATGTATCGAAAAAAAGCTACCCATATGGTTCCATAACAAAATCAAACAATGAGGAATGCAATAACCGGATACTCGGTCGAGTATCAAAAAGTACTCGGTCAAGTACGCGATACTCGGCCGAGTATTGGCATGCTCGGCCAAATATTCCAGGGCAGAAAGCGATTTTCGCCTTCTTATATACACAACACCAATGCTTAATCATGTAAATAGCTAAAATGGCCAACATCAACTCAAAGTTCCTGAGCCAAACGACTCAAAAGCGGTACGGAAAAACACGTAGTGGCCTTATGGCCAATTACATCATCCAAAGCAAAAGAGTATGATAAAAGTGCATCAAATATCCAATGACAAATCGAGAGACAAGTCTAGAAAACAAGCAAAAATCAAATATCCGCACCCTCCTCCATCTCCACACCACCTACGGTGCCAGATGTATCTGCTCCAGATGCTCCTGCTCCCCGAAAAGCTCTAGCTGAGTAGCCTCCACCGCCGGTCCATCTCCCTACCTCATCCAACTGGCTACCGTAGTTGGCTCCCCACGGTCCCGCGAAGCAGCCAAACTCGATCTCCTCTGTTGGTCTCCAAAATCTGGGATCGACTCCGTAACTATGGAAGACTCTAGTGTTAACCCCAGGTCCTCCCCACCAAACGGGTTGCGCCAACTCTGTCCCTATACCCTGGTTGTAGGCCATCTCATGGATGTTCTGGAGCACTAAGGTAGTAGAGATCCGCTCAGTCAGGTCACTAACTTACATCCTAGGGTTATGGACGGGGGGGTATGGCAAGTACTGTGATGCGTAAAATCTCGGTGTAGAGAAAGAAGGCTCAGTCTCAGCCTCGGCCTCGGCCACCCTAGATGCTCTCCCTCTACGGCGGTCATGGGGTGGAGGAGCGATCGGCTGCTTCTCCGTCACGGTGACAGGCTGAGGTAAGTCTAGGAGGATGGTGGGGTCGATCAAGTAAAACTGAGGCTCAGGTTCCGGTTCCTCACTCTCTGGGTCATACTCTGCCAGATGGTCAAGCATGGGTAGGTGCTCGGGATCGGGGAGCACCATCCACATGGATCCCCTCAATCTCCACGCATACGACCCATCCTCCAACTTCCTAAGCCACCTGTTATGACACCAGTAATTCACATCCATCGTAGGGATGGACTCAAACAACCCAGTACCCAACGAAGGTGGAGCCTCAAAATCAGTCAACCTCTGAGCCAAGCGGGTCACTATAGCCTCACAAGAAAGATGACGGCTCGGAGATCGTGCCATGAGGTCCAAACTAGAGCATACGACCCCGGGAGCACTATAGTAAAAAGGAGTCCTCTGGCGAAGGTTAAGATAAGACATCAGCAACTTGACCTCGTGAGAGCTCAGCTTATTCACATCCTCCCTCCCAAACAGAAGGCAAGTCAACATCTTGAGGAACATACGGAGTGACACATGCTGAACATCGTTGATCAACATGGCACTCGCACTAGGAACAGGTCGGCCGGTCAGGTAAGGTAGGTAGTGGGGTGCCCTGCTGTTCTTTGCCACATCACTAATGTACCCCTTCTTCTCTGTCTCTAGGCCATGGTAGCCGGCAAACTCATCAAGTGTTAGGCTATGATCCTCGTTCATGAGGCGGAAGGAAACAGTATTCTCCTGAACATCATACACAAAGGAGCTCAGGAACTCAAAGGTCAGATATGGATAGGACTTCTTGCGTAGGTGGTAGAGTCCCTCCATTCCCAAAATCTCGAAAATGTGCACGATATCCCCTTTAACCCCCAAAGTCTCCAAGATGTCCGGGTCTGCACAACGAGTTGGCCTCATGGGCCGACTCATCAAGGCCACAAAAGCAGCCCGTTGCTTAAAGTCAGAGAAGATTACCGATGGATAGTCCTGCACCAGAGAAACAACAGGTTCTTGGCTAGATTGACTTGTTTCCAAGTGAACATTGGCGCGAGTCCGCTTCTTTGCTGGGGCTTTTGCTTTCGGCATGCTGCAAATGATGAATTCAACAAGGATTTTTCCAAATATTCACCATAGTAAGGACTATTTTTTGAATTATACACTTTTAAGACGAAGTTTTAAGACGGATTTTTCTCACAAAATACATGCCATACTAACCAAGAAAACCATAACTATCAGCAAATAACTCCCAAGGAACATCCTAAGGCCACCTAGGTGACCAAAAGTCGAAACTTGAAGCAAACCCTAGAAAAATTTGTAGCATGAGATGGATGATTTCAAGCATAAAACCGTTTAAGAACATACATAGGCGGTGTTTTGAACCAATTAGGACCCGAAATATCAAAGTAGAAGTATCAAAACTTGGATTACAAGAGTTAAAGGCTCGAAATTTTGGGGCAAATTTTACCATAAATTGAATGCAAAGTTGAGGAAATAGATTAAATAATTTACCTTGATTGGAGATTTGAACAAGCAAGAAGAGATCTAAGAGTAACCACAACCAAGAATCACCCAAGTGCTTTAAGAGAGAAAGAAATTTTGAAGAGTTTTGAGTAGAATGAATGGTAATGAGGCGGAAATAAGATAGGAAGAGGAATTATAGGGTTTTCGAAATTAACCAAGCTGAACCGCGATAAACGGGTACTCGGTCGAGTATCGGGTTTACTCGACCGAGTATGGCTTACTCGGTCGAGTATTTGGTCTGCTCGATCGAGTATTCAGAGATCAGTAGCAAGTGTAATATGCTCTTCTGAATACTCGGTCGAGTGCCTTTTTACTCGACCGAGTATGGCCTACTCGGTCGAGTGTCAACTCTACTCAGCCGAGTTCAACAGATCAGTAACGGAATTACAAGATACAAAGATTATTTCCTGCAAAACAATAAACATCGTTCGGAGTTCCCTTAATCGGGCTCGTCGCCGTTAGACCCTATTTCTAGCACAACATGACACGTCATAAATCACAATTTTTATTACGATATTCTTAAGCGACACATGTTATTATGCACATAACCGAGAGTAAACAATCCATGTCACAACGAATATACACCATCAATCTTAACTCTATAGCAGGTAGAACACGTCATATATTCCTAAGTCTATTTACGAGCATTCATCCACACGATCGTCACAAGTATACATACATATACCACGGAGCACATGTTCACATTCCCATCCTTCTCGTCACGTTACAGCACTACCATCATTTGTTACCACTTCCGTCGTGTACCACCATGCATAAGGCTTTAGACTCATCAGTTAGTCCATCCCTACGGCACATACACCTAACCTTACTAACACTCTACTGAAAACATCACTTACGCGCATACAAAACTTCACTTATTCCATATTCATCACATTACCACTTAGGCTAGAACATGCATACATACTTGACACACACTGGCACAGAGACACTCCTATAAATCTACCCTTCCACGGTGGCTGGCTTAAGTATGATTGGGGCCGGGATTCTGAGATGAGGGCACCTTCTCAGACAAAACCGACATAAGGGACTCCCACCACACATACACCAGGTTCATTTTAATTTGACACCCTATGTTCATTTGGTTCATTGGTTCAGGTTCCAAAATTGTCGCTCTGATACCACTTTGTAACACCCCCATACACCAAGGTGCCTTACCAAGGACCACACCGGTGTATAAAAGTGCTACCATCTCGGTTTCCTGAGGTAGTAGATCAAATAAACAATCTTAGAATGTATATTAAATAGCTTTATACTTTACATCGTAGATTAGCGTGATGAAGATACAACATAGACAACTATAAGAACTACTAAACGTGAGTAACGGCGAAATCTACTTCGGTAGCGTGATGACTCGATTCCCTTCCTTGCCCCGCATGCATCAAGACTAGTTGTACCTGCTAAAACAACTGCTCACTGTCCCCGAATGAATCACCATAGTTTTGAAAACACAACACGAGGTCAGTTCACTGAACAATCAAGATAAGACAAAGTAAGATAAAGATAAACAGCTGTTCACAATCCACCTCCAACTCCCAACAAATCTCATAACTGACTACACACCAAAGTGTGTAGCCCTGCCAGTGGGGAACCGCAGCCTAGCCCACCTAAGCCCCCACTCATCAACGAGCGATAACCCTGTTCATTAATGTGCACATCCACTCCTGTGGCGGGTTCCACATAGGGCGAAACTAGGGCGTGAAGCCACTCCCGCAACTGACTCCACTCAGCCGAGGACGCACCTCGCGAACATCATCAACCGTCTCAACACCAACACCAACTCCAATCCAACAACAGCAATTAATCACAATATCAATCGTACAAACAATCCCAACACATATCTTAAATCAATTAAACAGTAAACCAAGTTGGGAAACCCTACCTTATCGATAATCCATGAAAGTGCATGCCACAACTATCCAGACAAGACTCCAATGCGAACCCTACAAGTAGTAACCGTATCCTATTACTTGACTTTCCCAAAAACCTACTCAAAGGCAACGACAAAACAACGACTTACCTTGCGACGCGGACCGAAGGCGGCAACGATGACATCCCGACTCGAAGACCCCAAGCATGAACCATTCCCCTTTCTTGGGTTAGTGTCTAGGCTAGATGAGAGAGTGTAGAGAGGTTGGTGATAAATAGGAGACAGAGAGATTAGGGTTAGAAAGATAAGGGAACTTTCGAAAATGAATTAAGGTTTACGATCTCGCGTTTTATAATAACGCGTGAACAGACGTAGTACTCGGTCGAGTATCTTCATACTCGGCCGAGTAAGCCATACTCGGTCGAGTATTACCACTACTCGGCCGAGTATCCACTACTAGGTCAAATAAACAGATATGCAGGTCTCCTATTTTCTCTCATATCCATTGTTACGAGTCTCTTTAGTCAAAAGGTTGGTCAACGGGTCCTTAAACAGGGCGGGTATTATAATCCTCCCCCACAGTAAACCGTGACGTCACGCCACCCTCCACGGCCGTGTACCACCTCCCCACTCTCGTGTCTCCTTTTTGCTTTTCTCTAATCTCAGCATACAACTCTGGCTCAATAGTTAAATCCCCAACTGAATCCCCTTTCCATATCACATAAATCCCCATTTTCTCTAACTCATCTTGCAACTTCACACGTGACATAGCTGAACATAAAGCATGAATAAACTTCCTACTTAAAGCATCTGCCACCACATTAGCCTTCCCTTCATGGTAAACTATCTCCATATCATAATCTCCAATCAGCTCTATCCATCTCCTCTACTTCATATTAAGCTCTTTCTGAGTATAAATGTATTTAAGACTCTTATGATCAGAAAATACCTTGAAAGTAGCTCCATACAAATAATGCCTCCATAATTTAAGAGCAAACACGACCGTCCCCAGCTCCAGATCGTGCGCCGGATAATTTTCTTCATATGGTTTCAACTGTCTCGAAGCATAAGCTATCACTTTCCCTCTTTGCATTAGCACACATATTAACCCATTCTTTGAAGCATCAGTATAACCTAAAAATCCTCACTCCCTTCAGGTAAAGCAAAGATAGGAGTTGTGGTCAAGCGCTCCTTTAAGGTTAGAAAGGCTGTTTCACAACTCTCAACCCACTTAAACCTGCTCTCCTTCCTCGTCAAAGCAGTCAAAGGCTTAGCTATCTTAGAGAAGTCCTTCACAAATCTCATGTAGTAACTAGCCAACCCCAGAAAACTTCTGACGTCAGCCACGTTTTTCGGCCTCTCCTAGTTAGACACCACCTCAATTTTACCTGGATTAACAGGCACTCCCTCCTTCGACACCACATGACCCAAGAATACTACCTTATCCAACCAAAACTCACATTTACTCAATTTAGCATATAAGTCATTCTCCCTCAAGGTCTGCAACACAATTCTCAAATGCATCTCATTCTCCTCTTTATTCTTAGAATACACCAATATATCATCAATGAAGATGACGACAAACTGATCAAGATAAGGACTAAACACTATATTCATCAAATCCATAAGTATTGTAGGTGCATTGGTCAAACCAAAAGGCATAACCACAAATTCATAATGTCCATACCTCGTCCTAAAGGCAGTCTTAGGAATATCCTCCTCCTTAACTCTCAACTGATGGTAACCCAACCTCAAAACAATCTTAGAGAAAACTCCAGCTCCACTCAGCTGATCAAATAAATCATCAATTCGAGGCATATGGTACCTATTCTTAATCGTCACATTATTCAATTCCCTGTAATCTATACACAATCATATACTCTCATCCTTCTTCTTAACAAATAAAACTGGTGCACCCCAGGGTGATACACTTGACCTCACATAACCCTTGTCTAGCAATTCCTCCAACTGCTTCTTCAACTCCTCCAGCTCCTTAGGCCCCATCCTGTAAACTGCTTTAGAAATAGGACCCGTCCGAGGTTTCAATTCAATATTAAAATCTACATCTCTATTTGGCGGCAAACCTGTAATCTCATCTGGAAACACATCCTGAAACTCACTCACCATTGGAATCTCTCCTGCACCCTTCCCTTCCTTACGCAAGTCTCTCACGTGACACAAGATCAATTCTCCTCCCTTCCTCAAACACGACTTCAGTGTAATTGTTGATATAAGTCCCACCTTTGGTTTCACCACAAATCCTCTATAAGACACTCTTACCCCCTTTGGTCCCTTCAAGGACACTTTCTTTTGATCACAGTCAATAAAGGCTCTATTTTTACTCAACCAATCCATCCCCAAGATAATCTCAAAACCACTCAAAGCAAATTCTATTAAGTCCATGGAAAATAAAACCTCCCCGATAAGAATATTTATATTTTTATATATTTTGGTACAATGTATAGACTCCCCAGAAGGTATTGTTACTTCATATTTTATTTTTACTGGGTCCACTAATTCCAACACTTTAACATGGTCACTTGATATAAATGAATGGGTTGCTCCCGAATCAAATAAAACATAAGATGGTTTAGAATTGGTTCGAAAAGTACCCGAAACCACATGCGCATCTCCCTCAGCAGCCTATTTTCCCATCATGAACAATTTACCACTAATCTTTGCGCCGCCGTACACCGTTGATGCCGACGTCGTGCCCTGCTTCACGGTACTGTTCTAGTTCCCTCCATTTCCATTGCCATGATTGTTGTTGAAGTGGTTCTGAAAATTATTGTTATTGTAGCTCCTTTGATTATTCCAAGACCCATTAAAACGGTTGCTTCCATAACTAGGTGCTGGTGTCTTGTACCCATTTGAATTTCCATCACCAAATCCGCCACTCATACTATTCCTCCTCGCCGTAGTCCTGCACTCAACGATCTTATGACCAAATCTACCATATCCATAACATTGTGGCTTACTCTGACCGCTCGCCCCACTCGTCACCATGCTGCGGCCAAACCCGCTACCACTCACGGCCCCTCCAGCAGAAAATGACTGGTACTGATTGTAATTCTGCTTCTTGCTTTATCCAGATCCCTCACTAGTAGTCTCTGCCTCTCTCTTTTCTCCCTTGTCTTTCATTTCCTCCTTCACCATATCAACAATTCTCTCAGCATGTCCCGCTCTTTGATACACTTCCTCAACAGTACTTGGCTCCCAAGCTGCAAGCCTCTTTTTGATGCGCGTAGTTAAGCCCTTCTCAAACCTCAAAGCCAACACCTCCACTCCATAGTTTAAGTCTGACACGTACTCAGCTAGCTCCATGAACCTGTTATGATAGTCTTCTACTATCATCTCTTCCGTCATCTTACAAACTCCGATCTCATCCTACAGTGAACATCCTCAGGTACGAACACTCCTCTCATGGTATCCTTAAAGCCCTTCTAGGTGACAAATGGTTCATCACTCTCCTTTCATGCTTCCCTGATTACTGCCTTGTTACGATTCCACCACAATTAAGCCTTTCCTTTCAAGTAGTGAGCAGCCTGGTCCACTTGCATCTCCTAAGGGCAGTCCAACAGCTCAAAGAGGTTGTCAACCTCCCTGCACCAATCTCCCAGTAAGGACGGTTCGCCTAGTCCATCATACTTCATCGGATTATGATGAGATATGGCAGCACTCATCTTAGCAAGATCCATTGTAGCAGTTTTCGTTTTCAAAGCAGCTGTTAAAGCCTCATTGGTTGCAATAAGCCTATCAATCTCTTCCTGTGACATAGTTGTGGATGTAGCTCTATTTGATGCCATTTTTTGGTTCTATTAAGAATAAAGAAGAAACATAAGTTTCCATTTTAAAAGAATTACTGGCATACGGCATAAGAAAGAATTCCCGCATAGAAAAGAATGTATGATTGGTCGAGCTGGTCTTTGCCCGACCAACCACCGTGACACGCCCTTCTCCACGGCCTACACACGAATTTTCCTCTTTGTTACCCAAATCATTTATTCGTCACTCATGCTTAGTCTTTAATTCACGAAATTTCATAATTCTATGCTTATAGGTTTCGGGCAACATATACCGCATATCTCTAGACATGTAATTCTAAGCATGTAATTCGCGTATATACAACCAATTTCATATAAAGATGCAATAATTCAAACAATTAATACTTCTCCAATTTATGCCATTCATGATATGCCAAAAAAATTCATGAGTAATTATGCCACAATCTAAAACAAGCTCAAAACAATTTCGATCCATCATAACTCCCATCTCATAGATATAATACCACGGTTTTCTAAGTCTGTTACTCGGCCGAATATGGCTTACTCTGCCAAGTAAGTGTGTCGTGTGTTTCAGGACAGTTTAGTACCCAGTAATACTCGGCCGAGTATGGGAATACTCGACCGAGTAGAGGATACTCGGCCGAGTATACTCTATACTCGACCGAGTATCCGGTCTGACGGGTATTAATTCCGCAGTTTGATTTAGAAAGGATTAGAGTTATTTAAGACGTGATTTACAGTTTCTAATCACTTTAACAAAACCTAAGCAAACAACATAACTCTAATCCTCTTCAAATCTCTCTCTCTCAAGTGTGCGGATCGTTTGTGAATCTAGTTCATCTTTTGTTGCGTCGATTGTGTCGGTAAGCCTTTGATTTCATAAGTTCTATTGACTTATCTTTTAGGGTTTTGCCCTAATTTGAGATTTGGGGGAAGGGGTTTTTGCATATGGTAATTAGAATTATGTGACTGTTGTTAGGTGAGGACTTCATAGAGGAGCCATTCTAGCTTGCTTGTGTATCTCATTGCAGTTTGTGCTAAGGTAAGGTTTTCCTACGCGGTTTACTGTTAATTGATTTAAGCTTGTATTGTAATTGTTGTACGATTGATACTGTGATTATCTGTTATGTTGGATTGGAGTTTGGTGGAGGTGTTGTGATGGTGGTTGGTGATGTTCGCGAGGTACGTCCTCGGCTGAGTGGAGTCACTTGCGGGAGTGGCTTCACGCCCTAGTTTCGCCCTCTGTGCAACCCGCCACAGGAAGGGATGTGCACATTAATGAACAGGGTTATCGCTCGTTGATGAGCAGGGCTTAGGTGGGTACGGCTGCGATCCCCCACTGGCAGGGCTACACACTTTAGTGTGTAGTCAGTTACATGTTGTGATTGGGCGTGGAGGTGGATGATCATCAGTTGTTTATCTTATCGTACTTGTCTTATGTTGATTATGCATTAAACTAACCCCGTTGTTGTTTTGTAAATCCGTGGTGATCCATTCGGGGATGGTGAGGAGATTGTGAGAGGTGATGATGGTCATTACATTTGGGACGAGATGGGGAGTCATCACTCAAGTCTAGCTTCCGTCGTCATGAGATTTATCATTTAGTTTTAGTTGTTGAACATTAGTAACCTTTATTTTGGTTTTGGATTTTGGAACATGTAAACATTAATCTGTTATACTGTAATACCCGTAATTTTATAAAAGTTCAATTAGCATTTTATATATATATATATATATATATATATATATATATATATATATATATATATATATATATATATATATATATATATATATATATATATATATATATATCATTTTATTTTATAAGCTATTACGAGTCGGGATTAATAAGTCAAAACGGATAAAAACAACTTAGTCAATCTCGGTTGCGCCGAGATTTGGGTAGCCCAAGTGCCGAAAGTATAAATAGATGCAAAATATATCCCATATTACTTTCTTTATCAAAAAAAAAAAGAAGTCGGAGGGGAGAGCAGCGAGTGCGATGAACACGAACGACGGAGGAGATGATCTCGATTCGTTTTCTGAGACAAACCTTACTAGCTTATTTTCATCCTAAATCGTAAGTAACTCATCCTAACACCCTTTAATTTGATTACTATCTTACTTAGTGTAGTGTATATATCGACATGTGTAACCCTAGAAATCGATTTGGGGGGTTTTGGTATAATTTTCTTAAGACGGATTTAATTGTTATATAACCGTCGCAAATCACCCGAGCTTGTCTTAAATTATATAAGCTCGTCGTAATTAGACCAACCAAGGCCGTGAGATGACTGTAAGGCTATTGGGCCATGGTCTGACCACCGTGGGTAGTAGTGGTCAGCCACGGTGGAGTGAGTGTCGTTATTGTTGTGTTGTATAAAGTAGGTATTAGATGGTACATGAGTTGTGATTGATTGATTGTAATACCATCTTATAGCTCATCTTAAGACCGTCTTATACATCATGGTTGTATATGTGTTGGCGGGTGTGGTGGGTAGTGTGGTGTACGTGTTGGCGAGTTGTTGAACATAGGGAGTTAATCGACTAAAATTAGGGCTGGCTGGTCGATCGACTTTGGGGCCAGTCGATCGACTAGGTAGGAGCTGACCCTATTTCTTTTAGTTTTGTAATTAGTAAACCTCTACACTAAATTTATTTAGCTATTTAGTAATTGTATGTTATTCATTTTATTTAGATAACATATTTTATCGAGGAAGCTTTTTAGCATCGTTAGCTGAGCTTGGATATTTGCACAAAGGTAGGCTAACTACTCAACATTTGTATGTGGGGTTTTCTTATGTGCTTTACTTGCCATGTGTGCTTATTAGCTGTGTTGAATTCATTGTCAGCTTATCTGGCCAATTACTTGGGATTGTAGATGGTTAATTATTGTTGTTGAGGTCATTTGGCATGTTCATTTCATAAGATGGCGTTTTATTTTATTTCATCATGAATTCGCATATTAGATTGATTTTAAAGGAACTTGGAATTTTGGAAATATATTGTCGTTGGCATTTATATTGTTATTGGTTATTATATTCGCATTTAATATTATTTGGCAACGAGGTTGCGAGATGGATTATGACTTGGATAGGTCAGGCACAGTTGCGGTTGTGGACCTGAATTGGATAGGCCAGGCACAGGGATGGGGAAGAGCCGTGGACCTTGGTTTGGATAGGACAGGCAGGGCATGGTGTAAGGAGTTAACCCTGGACCTGGTGTGGCTAGTCCACATGGTGTGGTTGAGCATGGGCTGAGAGCCTCGGCAACAGACTACTTGTGATTTATTATTGGGACAGTGGCATTGTAACTTCGTATTCATTTCATTATTTATTTTATACTATTCACATGTTGTCCATTTATTTATTAAAGATCATGAGGTTGACTTGTTTTGGGTGTTGTGTGTCTTAAATGTCTGTTTCCGTCATTGGAACAGATTGATACAGGTAAAGATGCTATTGTTCACTGGGACGGGGTGTGTGAGCTGGATTCGAGTCATCACCTTTAGTTTTTCGCTTGACTTAAACATTATTCTTTAGTATTCACTTTTATTGGTTGTAAATTATTTAAACTAATTACTTATTCTTTTGTTGGCACGTTTAGGCCACGAGTATTGTAAGTCCAATGCGGACATTTATTTTATCATTTCTTTTATTTAAAGTACCTTGAATCATTTGTTTCTATACTATTTACCCCAGTCAACTGAGATGGTAGCACCATCTTTTATCTGAGATGTCTAGCTCAAGGCTCTTAGATAAACAGGGTGTTACAAAGTGGTATCAGAGCGACGGTCCTAGGGTATAAAACAAATGAATTAAATGAACCTAGGATGTGTCTAAATAAAATAAACACCGGGTAGAAATTATTAGGAGCCCCCTTAGCTCGCGTTAGGGAGACGTCTTTAATTCGGGTTATGGCTCTTCTAGTTTTGAACCGGTGTAGATACCTCATTTCTGCACCTGGGTAAGTAACTCGGCGAAGGGTACATTAACGTTAAGGCTTTTTAAAATTTCAGCGAACTTACCAAACTATTGCTAGGCCTTCTTGTTTTTATAGATACCTCATTTCTGCACCTATCGCAAACCACCCGGTGATGATTGAGCCGCATGTTTGGTACACGGAACGATTTATGACAGTTCGTAAGTTTATCGTCAAGTGATAGCTGAAATACTTGTGTCTACCCCTTGGTCGTCATCTACGCGCCATTCGGTCGTTTTGACAGTAATTAGAGTTCATTTGGAGTCCGGGTCAAAAACCGTCTTCATTTTCTAATAAGCCGTTTAAAATGTCGAGTCGGAACGTTCTGGAATATTCCGGATATTTCTATTCCATAATTTTAATCTTTTCATATTTTGGCAAAATATATCCCGAAATCATATTTTAAACAATAAGGAAGTTGAGATCCACCGCAATTCATAACAGAAACGTGGAAAATCTTTCTTCCGCAGGAGTAAACTTCTGGGGAAAGGACGCGGCACCTGCTGCGCCTCTTCCAAGGGCCGCAGTGGTTGCTGCGCCTCTTCCTCAGCTCTTTTCAGCGTATTTTAAGATCTTTCCGAGATTTGTTTCTAAAGTTTTACCGTAACCCTAATTCCTCCCTGTGATTAGTATAAATAGGGACCTTCGTTCCTCATATTTCTCACGCGAGTGTCCGCCCTTCTCTTCTCCCTTTGCATTCTAAGACCGCGCTCTTTGCTTATTGACATCTACGTGCTTGAACTTTCGACCACGTAAGCTCAGATCCTTCTGAGTACCAGTCTCGTTTTCATGACCGACCAATTTGACCAACTCCACTCAATTAATCAAATCAATTTAATTTAATTCCTCTTACGAGGGCACTTTCATCATACATTCGAGTCGAGCAATCACTAATCGTTAACTTAGTTAATCTCGTTTCGTCAAACATGTAAGTCTGAGGGTGTAAATCCCATGTTTTATTATTGTATCTTTATTATTGTATAAATCAATGTAAGATTTACGTCAAAAGCATGTTCAAAACCGATTTATATAACCTTTTATCAAAACCTATTTTCACGGATTAACAGAAGACAGACATCGAGAAGAAACGCAGCATTTGCTGCGCCTCTTCCTGAGGCTGCCGCAGTTTCTGCCTTTCTTCTTCTTCATTTGTTCTTTGTTGATTCGCCTCTTTTGTTCCGTTTTGTCTTATTTTCTTCATATTTCCATTCGCATAATTATTATACATAATTTATATTAATTTATCACCTTTAAATCCGACTTAAATCCCAAGTAATCGATATTCGCGGGTTTTCGTCATTAAAATCAAACCCGGGTTTCAGAGAATCGATTTGTTCATATCAAGTCTCTAGAATTCGCCTTTTGTATATTTCATCTTTTTAACATCATCTAACCTAATTAATTAGTCTAATTAATTTGTATTAATAAACCTAATTTGTGATTAGTTTATAATTCACTTCAATTCGCTTTAGTTAATTCTCATCCGTTTAAACTTGTTTTTTTATTGCTTTTATGACCAATTCACATGTAAATAATTCGCTAAATCACTTCAACTTGAATCGAACATTAATAATCGATCATTAAATTCACCAACGAACATTAACAATATGCAGTTCCGGCTTCACGGCCAGAACTCACTTCAGGAACAGACGCAGTGACCATTGCGCCGCTTCCAAGGGACGCAGCATTCTTTGCGCTTTGTTCGGTGATTTGTCTCGAACTTCCGTTTCTTGCTTTGACCTAGCTTGTAAGCTTATGTATTAATCGACTATTAATCGTAATATCACCACTAATCTGTCCGTTTTCTAACCTTAATTGTTTTCCTTTTCTTTTCTAAAATTATCCGTTTTAAACGTATTTTCGACGTAAATCATTAAACCATTGTAATTATTGTATTTTTTCTTATTATTTATTTTTGTTTATTGTACTCTTTAATATCGTTTGTTTTCTCTCACATAGAATCAACCTTAAATCCTTACTTCAACCTAATAAGTGCTAATTATATGTTCACCGACTTAGTTAAGTTTCACATGCTAGGACTAATTTATTGTTTGTTGCATTGTATGCATATAATCGACAACATATCGAGTATAAATGACTTCCCTAATCATTAGTAGAGGCCGCTATCGAGGCGGGCGGGATTAGGTGTTCGATCAAAAGAGCTTCCTAATACGTACCCTCACCCCTTACTCCAGATCTTTGTGAACATCCGTGTTCATTGCATCCACGAGAGTCATTCTAGACATAGAATGCTAAGGGTAACGAGTTCTTGGTGTTCGTGTCACTACTTTGTGTCTTTAGATGACACGAAGTATTTGAACGGTTTCCAATTTTCCACAATAAATTGGTGGCGACTCCACAAATGCAAACGCTTGTTTTCCCAAGCGCCCCCGTGGACCCCTCGTGTCCACAGTTTGGCGACTCTGCTGGGGAGTAATACACTTACGTGTTGCCAAGGGTGAAACTTGAACAAGGTTAGGGAATAGTTTATATGAAACAGTTTTCGGTTTTCATTACTCGATCTTCTTAGGTCGTTTTATTCGGCCTTCCTAGGCCCAACCCAACCCATTCGACCAATCATCCCGTCTGGACGGTCCAAATTCTTATGTGGGCCTAAGGATGGATAGAAATTGACGTCAACCATACCATGATGCTTACTCCTGTTTGTATCAAGGGCTTTCACTACTCGAGGGAATGGACTTGGAACCGACCTTACTCATGTTTGGCAGGGACCTCTCCACAGACCCGGGTTTGATTGCTCGGTATGGCAACCCACCCTTTTAAGCGAAAACCCTTATAAATGCACTCAGCATACCGTTATAATGCTTGTATAAATGCTTGTATCATATGTGATCACCATTTTCTAAACAAAACCATGATGAATTTTGTAAAATAAAAAAAAAAACCTCTTTCAAAATGTAAGTATTTTCGAAAAATGGCCTAAATTAGCGCAAAATGAGTCGAACCTCTGTCCAAATATCGAGTCAAAATTCGGGCCTCAAAACCCATTTCAAAACCTCACTTCGAGTCAACACTCCTACAACTACACTACAGTTGAATAGGATAAACATTTCAAAACTTTGTCATTTTCAAAACTCACTTGACACAAGTGGTGCACTCCCACTTCACAATTCGAGTCTTTTCTTTGAGTAAGTGTGCTAGAGTGGTCGATCGTGTTTTGATTCATCGTCGATCTTTTATCCAGTTTCCAAGATGTCTGGAACTAGTCATGCAAGTGTCAATGGACAACCCCAAAATGGTAATGATCAAATCTTAGCTGCGCTCGCGCGTCTCCAAAAAAGTCAAGAACAAGATTATGAACGCCTTAATTCTATTGAAAGCCGGATTGTTGCGGTAGAAACTAGGCTACCTCCTGCAGAAGATGTCCAAATGAAGTTGTGAATGACAACCTTCCACCCTATGTTGGACAAGAAGAAGTCAACCCTCCAGTAGGTCTTATTGAAGCTGAAAAGCGACTCCAATACTTGGAGGAGCAACTAATGTACCTCAAAGGAGACGATATCTATAGGGAAAACAATCGCAAGTATGAGGCCGTGAGTGCCAAATTACCAACCAAATTCAACATGACTGACATCCCAATGTTCAAGGGACATGGAAACCCTTAGAACCACATTCGTGCTTTCAAAGACTACATGTCTATCAAAGGTATCAAACCCGAGATGTTCTTACAGATCTTTCCTTCATCTCTTGACACCATTCCTAAGCAATGGTTCTATTCTCTAGAGCATAAGAAGATTGCCACCTGGGATGACGCCGCAATCGAGTTCGCTAAGCAGTATGGAGATAATGCTGAAATCTAAGTCAATATGCGCACTTTAGAGCTTCTTACCCAAAATGAGAAAGAAGGCTTCACCGACTTCCTATGTAGGTTGAGGAAGACTAGCACACAAGTTGTAGAGCGTCCGGATGAAGCTACCCTCGTGGAAAAATTTGTGGATAACTTAAGACCCATCTACGCAAATCACTTAAGGTACCAAAACATTAAGACCTTTAAGGACTTAACTGTGCTAGGGACCAGAATCGAAGATGACATCCGTAAAGGACTCTTGTCCAAAACGGTGGGTCGTGGATATCAAGGCTCGACGAGTCGTTCTTATGGCTCTACTAGCAAGCCTGATGAGGTTAATCTTCTCGAATCATCAAAGAAGAATAACCCCCAAAGGAAGTTCACAAACATTGGTGGCACATATTCCAATGCTTTGAAGAGGTTGATGAAACAAGGTAAGCTCCAACCCATAGGGCCTACGCCTGATCCAGAAAAGAAGTCCAAGTTCTGGGATGAAAATTCATACTGCGAATATCATAAAGGTAAGGGACACGATACAGAGAAGTGTTACAAACTAAAACATGTCCTTCAAGATATGATCGAAGACGGTCGCCTACCCATACCTCCTGGAGGTAAGCCTAACAATACTCAGAATCCTCTTGGAGTTCTGATGATTACAAATGAAGAAATTACCTTAGATTGTTCGCACCTCATTTCTCCAATCGAAATGAGATCCATGCATTAGAATATGAGGGGAGTTATTCTACCATTTCTCCTACCATCGCCGACTTTGTTGCATGGGCAAAGAGTGTGAATAGACAAGTCTCGGAGCTAGAAAATGTAGTAGCATCCCTTCGCAATCCAAACATCATACCTAAAGAGAGCATGCCACTAAATATCTCTCTAAATTCTACAATGCAAGAAGTGATAACCGCGGTTAATAGCCTAATCGATCAAATAATCCACTTAGAAGCTGAAATCATTAGGTTGAGAGAACTTGCTACAGTCAACGGCATATGGGTCGATGATGATGAAGATGAATACCTCACCGAACACTACCTAGTCAAGATTAGTGAGGACATAGTCAAAAATAGTGAAGACCAAGATATAGACCACCTTACTCGTTCAGGGCGTCCATATCAAAATGTTTCTCAAAATGGTCTCATAGCTAATGGTCCAGTTACTAACACCAACGTCTTCATGCCAAATGATGGCGAAGATACGTCTACTGATCACTTGCTAAAACAATTACAGAAGACAAAGGCTAATCTTTCAGTCTGGTAACTAGTTGCAAGTTCCTTCCCTCATCGCCAAGCTCTACTGCAAGCCTTGGCTAAGTTAAACGTGGCACATAACTCTACACCTGATGACGTAGTCAACTTGGTCTTCCAAGATTCAACTAAGCTAAGTAACCCAATTACTTTCTCAGATGAGGATTTACCGCCTTTCGGCGCTAGTCACAACTTGGCTCTATACATTACTGTCATTTGCTTAAAGAAGAATGTGCCAATGAGTTTGGTAGATGATGGCTCCGCTATCAACGTCATACCATTAAAAACGGCGCATAAGTTGGGCATGAAAGAGTCGGATTGGACCCCTACCAACCAAGGTGTTCGCGCACACGACGGTACACGACGTAAGGTAGTAGGACTAATCAACCTCACCATAGCCACATGGCCGATTGAGCGAAAGGTTAACTTTCAAATAGTGGATATCGAAGCATCATTCAACATACTTCTGGGAAGGCCTTGGATTCATGCTTCCAAAGCGGTAACATACACCCTCCACCAGAAAATCAAGATTCCACTAGATGGCAAAGTAGTGACAATCACTTCGTCACCTATCAAGGCAGTGATAGAAAAGATGTCAAGCAACCAAGTAGTTACAGATCCAGTATACGAACTTGGGGGCTTCCATAGCATAAACCTCATAGAAAGCGAACTAGCACCTTATACTTCAATCGATATTCCAATTTAGTGGTCAACCACATACTCAAGTCTCAGGGATACTTCCCAGGAATGCCACCGAATCCTATCCGAAGAAATACCTTTGCACCTTATAAGGAAGGAAACTCTCAATGGATGCCATTAGGATTGGGATACAAACCCACGAAAGAAGAAGCTCTAGAGATGCTCACACAGTTTCAAAACCGCACGAACGTAGGAATCAAAATGCGACCCTACCATCCTACCCTAAATGGATACTTTGTTAGAGAAGGGAATCAAGAATACTTTCATGGGTTTCCCGAACCTTGGCGATACAAAGGAAGGCAACTAGCTGGAATCGAGATCTTTCACGATTGCTATTTCATTCCTTCAGAAACGGTTCCTAGTGTCAAGACTCGTCAAGCACCGTGCTTAGACGAACAGGCCGTTAGCCTTCTGTTTGGAGAAGATCGATTTGCTAGAGCTGCGAACGACGAGATCATTACCATGATACTTCAAGATGACCACTTCAACCCTGCCGCGTTAATCACCGAAACCAGTTCGAATCAGCAAAAAGGATAGAGAAAGTCGATCAAATGGCCAAGCAACCAAGGAAGACTCTTCAAACTCACCATTGGAGAAGGAGAGATGTTCAAAGGAGAACCACAAGACAACGAATTCGAGTAAGAGTCGGAGTCGGAGTCGAAGTCAGAGTCGGAGTCTAGAGAAGTCCCTAGAGAGTCTCCTCCTCTCGTCACTCCCAATCCTCTTGTTTCTCCTAGTATAGTATCCAGTAGTAATAGTAGCTTGGGAAATGTCCCAACAACTGTCCCTCTACCGCCACTGAATACTGAACATATGGCTTCTTTGTTTCAACTATTTTCAAAATTTAATATGAATAAATCTGATTCTGCTTACTCTTTGTGTTATTCTGAATGCAATTCTATTTATGATGATAATGAGGATGATCCAGACCCAGACTCAATCGAACTACCTCCCTACATAGCTAAAGAAATATTACAAGAGGGGGAAGGGGCACCAGTAATAGAGAACACTGAACCCATCAACGTAGGAACTGAACTAGATGATAAGTGCATATTTTATACATTTTAACCCCTTATATTAGTTTGATTTTACATATCATTTAGCACTTATCAAAGTGTTTTTAAGCTAATATTGTGTTTCTAGTGCAATTATGTGTTCAAGTGTGTTTTGTAGGAAAATGAGCTAAATGAGCTAAAGTACTATAAAATGTGCTAACACTAGAAGCAAGGCTAAGTATGAGAGCAAGATTGGACTAAGTGTTGGAAGTGCATGGATTTTGCATGAAGAAAGTGTTGGATCAAAATGAAAATGCAAGCAAAGTCAATGTGCAAGTCAAAGTCCAAGAATTCAAGTCCAAAATGTGGTGGAAAATTTGGATGCTAAAGAAGAGCTTAGGATGCCAAAATACTTAAGATGCCCTCCTTAATGCTCTTAATCACACTCATAAACAAGGCATTAAAGCACCAACTTTGGATACCTTGAGCATTAAACCAAGAATTGAAGAGAAAATTAAGAGTGTGCTTAGGATGCCATTTTGGATCCCTCTACAAATTTTGCTCTCTTATTTTCTATATAAGGGGTGCTAATCACACACCTTTACACACCACCATTCATATACACAATTTCTCATAATTCTCTCTAAGTTTAGGAGTTAGATTAGTTTAATTATTAGCTTAGCTTAGGTTAGATTTACTTTATGTTATTTACATTTCCTATTTACATTACAAGTTATATAACAATTTACATTTACAAGTTATTTCATTACAAGCATTGTTCTTCCATTTCTAGTTCATTTCCATATTGCAAGGTAATTTCTATTTACATTTCTATTATGTTTATCATTTTAATTATCATTAGTGTAGTTCACATTTTCATCATGTTAGAATAATTTACCTTTGTCTAGGGAATAAAGGAAGCCATACATGATTAAGTAATTAGTAAATGTCAAAATAAGGATAAGTTAATATTGCATAATTGTTTCTATCACATGTTTGCACCATAATGTTTAATCTATGTTTAAAGGCCGTATTCATTGATTAAGTTTGTTCATTCGTTCTAAAGTCGAGAGGCACGGAATTGAATTAGACTAAGCATGTGTAGTAGGACGACCTAGTCATGGACGAGAGTTTCTATAGGACCCGGTCTATGGTTGATACTAATGTTGTAAGGTGGGTATCTCTAAGCCTAAACATTTACCGCAAAATCAACTTCTTAACTTGACATAAACATTTACGTAATTAGCATGTGTGACCCGACCTCCCTAGACAATTTCTTTTTATTGTTGTTTTCATTTTATTTGCATAATCAACCAATCAATCAATCAACCGCATCGACTCAAGATAAACTTCGCTCCATAACAATTAATTAATAACTCCCGTCTCCTTTGGGTTCGACCCCTAAGTACTACATTAATTTTTTACCTAGGGTATAAATATTATCTTTGCATAGGTGTGCGATAGCCTATCAATTTTTGGCGCCGTTGCCGGGGAGACGGTTTTGTTTGCTAATTAGTTGTTGAATTTTATCTTATTTTATTTTGTCTCGAGGAACACTTGTTCCTTGAGATTCATCTCACGGTTTCTTTGTAGTTTTAGTGCCTATTTTTGTAGGTGATAAAGCTATTGGCCATTCATAATGAATTTTGAATTCGTCCCACAACTCCAAGATGAGCCTTTTCATGACTATCTTGCCCGATTCTGCCATTTTTGCGATAGTCTCCTCTCTCTTGGACATGTCCTTGATGGGGATTACATGGTTCAATTCGCGCTCAATGGCATGAATTTTGAGATCCGGAAAATAGCTCTAAACTTGAGTAATGGGAGTGTCTACTACATGATGGGGTTAGAACTTTGGGATTTCTTTGATTTCATGGCTAGCCAAAGTCAATTGCGGGAGGTAGCTCGCCAAGAAGAATTGAGGCGTGCAATGCTTCTTCAAGATTATTTGGAGCAACAAGCGTCCGAGGCTCGTATCATAAAAATGCTCCAAGACATGCTCACAGAAATGCGAGAAGGAAATGAGCGATTTATCAAAGCTTCTACTCTTCCACCTTCCCAATGTGAGTCTTTTGTAACTAATAATTTAGAACTATTGGAAGATGATGATGATGGTCCTAATTTTTCTTTCAAAATTCCCCATAACATCACTCCGATTGACCATTTAGAGACTCATGACATTAATCTTGTAGTAGATAACACACTCACCATGGACAATGTTGGGCCCGAATATAATGAAAGGATGAGGTTTTACACGAGACCTTAGACCCCTTTGAAAATCCTTTCGTGGAGGATGTGGTTGACCTTTTTAAGGTTGATGAAGGACTTAATGATGCTAATATAAAGGTTAAGTGGGATGAACCCCTCATTTTTGACAAGTCCTACCACTTAGAGTTTTCATACCACCAATTTGAGACCGATTATAATTATAATTTGTGCACTAACGATTATTTTTATGGTCTTAAGCATGATGCTCCTTTTCTTGCTGACGAGTGGAGTACGGTGGTTCTATTTGAAATCTCTCATGGGCAATTTGAGAAGATTAATCCTTTCTTACCTTTGATCTTTCATACTTATATCTTATCAATTGCTTACATATGCTTGTGTATTGCTCATGCACAGGTATATGATTTACTTCTAAGGGCATTTACGTGCTTTTTAGAGGACGATGGAGGATCCAGTAGAGAAAAAAATAGTTTGTTTTTATTTCACTTTTTACGCAATTTCATGTTTTATTAGAATTAGGAATAAATTTTAGACTAATTAGCTATTTTGAGTTGTGATTTGTAGGTGTTTGAAGAGGAGAAGAGGCGTTTTGAAGGATAGCATACTACCCCATGTTGTAACCTCGTTCGGGGTCGTACCATTTCCAAAATAAAAAAAAAATCCAAAAAAAAAAAAAAGTCAACGGTCAACCCCGATCGGGGTTGACCACCCCGATCGGGGTCGTGACTTTCTTCCTTATTACGCGTTTTAATAAAAAGACGGGATATGCTAATCTTTTCCATATGCTTCAAAAACAAAGGACGGTACTTCTTATCTCTATTTTTCTTCATTTTACAATCAAATCATCTCCAAAACCTCTTTTAGCATCAAGGACCTCGTACCCACCGGATTTTTGACCCATTTTTTTTTTATGAGATGCTCAGTGGAGGAATCCCCCAATGTTTATGCTAGCTTGGGGGAGGCTCGTTAGTCTAGTAAGTTTTATTTGTTTTGCATTTTAGTTTATTTCTCGCAACCCATTAAATATGACCTCTTGTCCTTCTTGTTTATGTGCTTTGCGCCATTTTTATGGTTTAGTTGGGTAATTTAATTGTTGGCACATTGAGGACAATGTTATGTTTAGCTTGGGGGGAGATTGCATTTGCACATTAGTTAGTTTGCATTTAGTTAGCGTAGATTTAGTGAGAATTTTTGAAAAATTTGTGTGAATTTTTGCTTCTAATTCTTTACTTGTCCTACTTATGCCCTCTTGTTTGTCCCATTTTTGGCTTGATAGCTCTTGATTCGCTACTTTTGACGGGATATAGCATGCATGGGGATGTTTTGACATAGTAGGTGGAAGATGGAAATTAAACCAAGTAGGCTTGATCTTGACTTTTGGCAAGCTACAAAATTGGTAAGGTAGAACCTCCTTAAAGGCCATTTCATCTTTATTTGGTCTCACTTAGGTGAGTGGTAGGTCTCCTTATGGTGTGTGCTACATCAAAACGCACATGTATGGTCTTTAATTCATCTCTTTAAGCATTACTTTCATTTTGCTATGCATTTTTGAAGCCCTTCACTTTGATAAATTAGCCCATTTTCTATCCTCTTTCACATGTTCTTTTTCCCTAGCTACATATAAATAGCCTACCCTTGTTAAGCTAGTAGCTAAGTTCTTTTGGTGATGGGATGCTCAAAATTGGGATGATCTTTAAAATCTATATCATTGTGAAATTGGTTTGCCGGATATGTCATTGTTTTCCAAAGTTATGAAAGAAAGAATTGAAGCAAGAAAAGAAAAAAAAAAAAGAATCCGAAAAAAATGAAAAAAAAAAAAAAGAAAAAAAATGAAAAAGAATAAAGTGATGTAATTTGGAAGAAAGGAAGAAGAGGTTCTGTTATTAAGAGTTCTCATGTATTTATCAATATCTTATGGAGAATTTCTCATGATTAGTAATGTAAGAAGTCATTTGTCAATTTGATTTCTATTTGGGTTATTTGGGTTAGATTAAGCATCCTTTTATGGTTGTTGCTAGCTTAACCTTAGCTCCAGGCCACATACCATAATTCTTTTGTTCCCCCTTATTTCCCATGTCACAAAAAGCCTTCTTCTTACCCTTTGGCTTCACATTTTTCTTGCATTTGATTGTTTTGGCTTATGATTTGATTGTTTACCATATTAAGATTGCGGGCACATTCTCATGAGTCGAGGATAGCTTGAGTGATTATTCACAAAAATGTCCTTTACACAAAATTGAGTTATGAGTGGATCGTGAGAGTCCAAAAGTCAAAAGATCATGCAAGAGCCGAAAAGTTTACTTGAAGTCATCCATGCTACGCCGCCATGTAAATCTCATCCATGATTTTGCTTATCCTTATGCCCATGTTGTTTCGGGATTTGAATCAATTGCTTGTTAGCTACTTGAGATTTGCAATGTTGGGATGATCTTGCTTGAGGATAAGCAAGGACTTAGCTTGGGGGAGTTTGATAAGTGCATATTTTATACATTTTAACCCCTTATATTAGTTTGATTTTTATATATCATTTAGCACTTATCAAAGTGTTTTTAAGCTAATATTGTGTTTCTAGTGCAATTATGTGTTCAAGTGTGTTTTGTATGAAAATGAGCTAAATGAGCTAAAGTACTATAAAATGTGCTAACACTAGAAGCAAGGCTAAGTATGAGAGCAAGATTGGACTAAGTGTTGGAAGTGCATGGATTTTGCATGAAGAAAGTGTTGGATCAAAATGAAAATGCAAGCAAAGTCAATGTGCAAGTCAAAGCCCAAGAATTCAAGTCCAAAATGTGGTGGAAAATTTGGATGCTAAAGAAGAGCTTGTGATGCCAAAATACTTAAGATGCCCTCCTTAATGCTCTTAATCACACTCATAAACAAGGCATTAAAGCACCAACTTTGGATACCTTGAGCATTAAACCAAGAATTGAAGAGAAAATTAAGAGTGCGCTTAGGATGCCATTTTGGATCCCTCTACAAATTTTGCTCTCTTATTTCCTATATAAGGGGTGCTAATCACACACCTTTACACACCACCATTCATATACACAATTTCTCATAATTCTCTCTAAGTTTAGGAGTTAGATTAGTTTAATTATTAGCTTAGCTTAGGTTAGATTTACTTTATGTTATTTACATTTCCTATTTACATTACAAGTTATATAACAATTTACATTTACAAGTTATTTCATTACAAGCATTGTTCTTCCATTTCTAGTTCATTTCCATATTGCAAGGTAATTTCTATTTACATTTCTATTATGTTTATCATTTTAATTATCATTAGTGTAGTTCACATTTTCATCATGTTAGAATAATTTACCTTTGTCTAGGGAATAAAGGAAGCCATACATGATTAAGTAATTAGTAAATGTCAAAATAAGGATAAGTTAATATTGCATAATTGTTTCTATCACATGTTTGCACCATAATGTTTAATCTATGTTTAAAGGCCGTATTCATTGATTAAGTTTGTTCATTCGTTCTAAAGTCGAGAGGCACGGAATTGAATTAGACTAAGCATGTGTAGTAGGACGACCTAGTCATGGACGAGAGTTTCTATAGGACCCGGTCTATGGTTGATACTAATGTTGTAAGGTGGGTATCTCTAAGCCTAAACATTTACCGCAAAATCAACTTCTTAACTTGACATAAACATTTACGTAATTAGCATGTGTGACCCGACCTCCCTAGACAATTTCTTTTTATTGTTGTTTTCATTTTATTTGCATAATCAACCAATCAATCAATCAACCGCATCGACTCAAGATAAACTTCGCTCCATAACAATTAATTAATAACTCCCGTCTCCTTTGGGTTCGACCCCTAAGTACTACATTAATTTTTTACCTAGGGTATAAATATTATCTTTGCATAGGTGTGCGATAGCCTATCAATTTTTGGCGCCGTTGCCGGGGAGACGGTTTTGTTTGCTAATTAGTTGTTGAATTTTATCTTATTTTATTTTGTCTCGAGGAACACTTGTTCCTTGAGATTCATCTCACGGTTTCTTTGTAGTTTTAGTGCCTATTTTTGTAGGTGATAAAGCTATTGGCCATTCATAATGAATTTTGAATTCGTCCCACAACTCCAAGATGAGCCTTTTCATGACTATCTTGCCCGATTCTGCCATTTTTGCGATAGTCTCCTCTCTCTTGGACATGTCCTTGATGGGGATTACATGGTTCAATTCGCGCTCAATGGCATGAATTTTGAGACCCGGAAAATAGCTCTAAACTTGAGTAATGGGAGTGTCTACTACATGATGGGGCTAGAACTTTGGGATTTCTTTGATTTCATGGCTAGCCAAAGTCAATTGCGGGAGGTAGCTCGCCAAGAAGAATTGAGGCGTGCAATGCTTCTTCAAGATTATTTGGAGCAACAAGCGTCCGAGGCTCGTATCATAAAAATGCTCCAAGACATGCTCACAGAAATGCGAGAAGGAAATGAGCGATTTATCAAAGCTTCTACTCTTCCACCTTCCCAATGTGAGTCTTTTGTAACTAATAATTTAGAACTATTGGAAGATGATGATGATGGTCCTAATTTTTCTTTCAAAATTCCCCATAACATCACTCCGATTGACCATTTAGAGACTCATGACATTAATCTTGTAGTAGATAACACACTCACCATGGACAATGTTGGGCCCGAATATAATGAAAGGATGAGGTTTTACACGAGACCTTAGACCCCTTTGAAAATCCTTTCGTGGAGGATGTGGTTGACCTTTTTAAGGTTGATGAAGGACTTAATGATGCTAATATAAAGGTTAAGTGGGATGAACCCCTCATTTTTGACAAGTCCTACCACTTAGAGTTTTCATACCACCAATTTGAGACCGATTATAATTATAATTTGTGCACTAACGATTATTTTTATGGTCTTAAGCATGATGCTCCTTTTCTTGCTGACGAGTGGAGTACGGTGGTTCTATTTGAAATCTCTCATGGGCAATTTGAGAAGATTAATCCTTTCTTACCTTTGATCTTTCATACTTATATCTTATCAATTGCTTACATATGCTTGTGTATTGCTCATGCACAGGTATATGATTTACTTCTAAGGGCATTTACGTGCTTTTTAGAGGACGATGGAGGATCCAGTAGAGAAAAAAATAGTTTGTTTTTATTTCACTTTTTACGCAATTTCATGTTTTATTAGAATTAGGAATAAATTTTAGACTAATTAGCTATTTTGAGTTGTGATTTGTAGGTGTTTAAAGAGGAGAAGAGGCGTTTTGAAGGATAGCATACTACCCCATGTTGTAACCTCGTTCGGGGTCGTACCATTTCCAAAATAAAAAAAAATCCAAAAAAAAAAAAGTCAATGGTCAACCCCGATCGGGGTTGACCACCCCGATCGGGGTCGTGACTTTCTTCCTTATTACGCGTTTTAATAAAAAGACGGGATATGCTAATCTTTTCCATATGCTTCAAAAACAAAGGACGGTACTTCTTATCTCTATTTTTCTTCATTTTACAATCAAATCATCTCCAAAACCTCTTTTAGCATCAAGGACCTCGTACCCACCGGATTTTTGACCCATTTTTTTTTTATGAGATGCTCAGTGGAGGAATCCCCCAATGTTTATGCTAGCTTGGGGAGGCTCGTTAGTCTAGTAAGTTTTATTTGTTTTGCATTTTAGTTTATTTCTCGCAACCCATTAAATATGACCTCTTGTCCTTCTTGTTTATGTGCTTTGCGCCATTTTTATGGTTTAGTTGGGTAATTTAATTGTTGGCACATTGAGGACAATGTTATGTTTAGCTTGGGGGGAGATTGCATTTGCACATTAGTTAGTTTGCATTTAGTTAGCGTAGATTTAGTGAGAATTTTTGAAAAATTTGTGTGAATTTTTGCTTCTAATTCTTTACTTGTCCTACTTATGCCCTCTTGTTTGTCCCATTTTTGGCTTGATAGCTCTTGATTCGCTACTTTTGACGGGATATAGCATGCATGGGGATGTTTTGACATAGTAGGTGGAAGATGGAAATTAAACCAAGTAGGCTTGATCTTGACTTTTGGCAAGCTACAAAATTGGTAAGGTAGAACCTCCTTAAAGGCCATTTCATCTTTATTTGGTCTCACTTAGGTGAGTGGTAGGTCTCCTTATGGTGTGTGCTACATCAAAACGCACATGTATGGTCTTTAATTCATCTCTTTAAGCATTACTTTCATTTTGCTATGCATTTTTGAAGCCCTTCACTTTGATAAATTAGCCCATTTTCTATCCTCTTTCACATGTTCTTTTTCCCTAGCTACATATAAATAGCCTACCCTTGTTAAGCTAGTAGCTAAGTTCTTTTGGTGATGGGATGCTCAAAATTGGGATGATCTTTAAAATCTATATCATTGTGAAATTGGTTTGCCGGATATGTCATTGTTTTCCAAAGTTATGAAAGAAAGAATTGAAGCAAGAAAAGAAAAAAAAAAAAGAATCCGAAAAAAATGAAAAAAAAAAAAAGAAAAAAAATGAAAAAGAATAAAGTGATGTAATTTGGAAGAAAGGAAGAAGAGGTTCTGTTATTAAGAGTTCTCATGTATTTATCAATATCTTATGGAGAATTTCTCATGATTAGTAATGTAAGAAGTCATTTGTCAATTTGATTTCTATTTGGGTTATTTGGGTTAGATTAAGCATCCTTTTATGGTTGTTGCTAGCTTAACCTTAGCTCCAGGCCACATACCATAATTCTTTTGTTCCCCCTTATTTCCCATGTCACAAAAAGCCTTCTTCTTACCCTTTGGCTTCACATTTTTCTTGCATTTGATTGTTTTGGCTTATGATTTGATTGTTTACCATATTAAGATTGCGGGCACATTCTCATGAGTCGAGGATAGCTTGAGTGATTATTCACAAAAATGTCCTTTACACAAAATTGAGTTATGAGTGGATCGTGAGAGTCCGAAAGTCAAAAGATTATGCAAGAGCCGAAAAGTTTACTTGAAGTCATCCATGCTACGCCGCCATGTAAATCTCATCCATGATTTTGCTTATCCTTATGCCCATGTTGTTTCGGGATTTGAATCAATTGCTTGTTAGCTACTTGAGATTTGCAATGTTGGGATGATCTTGCTTGAGGATAAGCAAGGACTTAGCTTGGGGGAGTTTGATAAGTGCATATTTTATACATTTTAACCCCTTATATTAGTTTGATTTTTATATATCATTTAGCACTTATCAAAGTGTTTTTAAGCTAATATTGTGTTTCTAGTGCAATTATGTGTTCAAGTGTGTTTTGTATGAAAATGAGCTAAATGAGCTAAAGTACTATAAAATGTGCTAACACTAGAAGCAAGGCTAAGTATGAGAGCAAGATTGGACTAAGTGTTGGAAGTGCATGGATTTTGCATGAAGAAAGTGTTGGATCAAAATGAAAATGCAAGCAAAGTCAATGTGCAAGTCAAAGCCCAAGAATTCAAGTCCAAAATGTGGTGGAAAATTTGGATGCTAAAGAAGAGCTTGTGATGCCAAAATACTTAAGATGCCCTCCTTAATGCTCTTAATCACACTCATAAACAAGGCATTAAAGCACCAACTTTGGATACCTTGAGCATTAAACCAAGAATTGAAGAGAAAATTAAGAGTGCGCTTAGGATGCCATTTTGGATCCCTCTACAAATTTTGCTCTCTTATTTCCTATATAAGGGGTGCTAATCACACACATTTAGACACACCATTCTTACATATATTTTTCCATCTAAATTCTCTCTAAATTTTAGTAGTTAGTTTAGGTTAGCTTAGTTTAGTTTAGTTTGTTTACATTTCATTCTAGCAATTACATTACAATTCTATTTCAAGTTTAATTCCAAGTTACATTTCAAGTTTGTTCTTGTTTCATTATTCTTCTATTTCCATTTCCATTTTCATTCAAGGTAATTTCTTATTCACATTTTCATTATGTTTGCCATTTCATTTATCATTAGTATAGTTTACATTTCCACCATGTTAGAGTAGTTTCTTTTGTCTAGGGAATGAAGGGAGCCATGCATAAAAAGTATTTGTAAAATGTCAAAATAAGGATAAGCTAATATTGTATAAGTGTTTCTATCACATGTTTGCACCATAATGTTTAATCTATGTTTAAAGGCCTTATTCATTGATTAAGTTTGTTCATTCGTTCTAAAAGTTGAGAGGCATGGAATTGAATTAGACTAAGCATGTGTAGTAGGACGACCTAGTCATGGACGAGAGTTTCTCTAGGACCCGGTCTATGGTTGACACTAATATCGTAAGATGGGTGTCTTTAAGCCTAAACATTTATCGTAAAATTAACTTCTTAACTTGTCATGAGCAATTACATAATTAGCATGTGTGACCCGATCTCCCTAGACATTTTATTTATTATTGTTTTATCACTTCAACCCAAACCAATTCAAACGTAATCGACCAAGGTAAAATTCAATCCATAACAATTAATTAATAACTCCCGTCTCCTTTGGGTTCGACCCCTAAGTACTACATTAATTTGTTGCCTAGGTTATAAATATTATCTTTGCATAGGTGTGCAATAGCCTATCACTAGAACCCCAAGAACTTAGGATAGGGACAACCCTAAGCCCAACCGAAAGGGCTAGATTCATAGACCTCCTATGTTGGAGTTAGTGTCCTCCACAATAGTGCGTTAACATAATAAATCTCATTAATGAAATATCATCAGATATTTATTTATTTGATCCTCGTCAGTTGATTAACGTAAATCGATAACGGTTGGCTGACTAGAGTTTGACGTTATTGTCGTGAGACGGCGGTGATCAACTGACCCCTTTCGGTCACACCTAAAGGAACGAACCCCAATTGATAACTAATTAATTGTATGAGATACAATTTGTTTAGTCCCTTGATTTATAGACCAAGAGGTTAGTCGATTATTTTTAGAGAGATTTCGAATTGCGAACTCGAGGAGCGGCAGTTATTATTTAATTATGCGATAATTGAATAGTAAGTTTTGGGAGACGGGTTTTAGTTAATTAACTGTTAATTTACTAAAATTGTACTAATTGATTATTGTGATTAATATTAGTACGTAAATAATATGTGTAGTGGTACACGTATATTTACGGAGTGAATTAGACGAATTAATTATGGAAGTATTTAAGCATGATACGATGTTTAAAATAAAAATTACACGGATTTGTGCGACAAATATAAGAACCAACATGGATCTGTAAATGGTCAAGTGGACCGTGTAAAATAAGAGTAGTGGATGATTACTCACATAATCATTTCACCTTATTTTGTATACTACCATAAGTTATCTTATACTAGATTTTGTATGTGATGTAAGATAAAAATATAAGACAAAATTTTCCACTACCACACTCCATTCCACCCGCCACTTCCCTTCCCATACGCTCCATATATTATTCATTTATTCACTCTACCTTACTACTTCACTCAACACTTTTGCATGTGAATAATTCTACTACATCTCTCTAAAATAATAATCATCACTACTAAGCTTGTTAGTAAGAACATAAATAATATTACTAAGACTAGTTAGTAATATTTCTAATAATAATCAAGGGTACAATATTAATAAGTTCTAGTTCAATACTTGTTAATATTTTTGGGTTAGTTCTTGGGTGCAACAAAAGGAAATCTTCTTATTGAAGATTAGCAAGGAGGATCTTCCATTTGGTTTAAGCTCAAGAACAAGCTAGTAAGGTGAACTAGCTTGTGGCCTTTTTACCACAAATTCAATGTAAGAAAATTGTTTTTCCTTATACTTTTTTTTTTATCCTTTCATATTAGCATGCATGTTACATTGATCACCTAAATAACAATTTATGAGATAAATTATTTTTATTAGAGAGTCTAATATGTATCTATGATCTTTCAAGTGGTATCAGAACTTAGGTTTGTAATTTGCATGTTGATTTTAAGCATTTTAATGAATTATGTGATAATTTATAAAAACTCAAAAATTGTGTTAGAAGTGGTTTTATCACGAAATTTTTGGGACATGCATACCTACTGATCTAAAAAGGTTTGTGGAATATTTTGGTGATTTTTGAAGTTATTTTGCTATTTTTAATGATTTTTGGTAGAAAACCGAGTCAAAATGTCGCATTTTAGTGAAAAATTGACTAAAATTAGTTAAAAGTTGATTCGGTGCATGGATTTTTTATGGTAGTTCATGCATATTTTTTACTAATTGTATGCAAAAAGTTGAAGGTTGGTTCGAATTGTTTGCATGTTTATTGATTTTATGAGATAAAAGTTGATAAAAGTCAAATTAACTAATCATAATTTCGAAATTTTTGATTCTGCCCATGATAAATTTATGTACATTTACGAATATTATTTAAATGTCAAAAGTGATTTTGCATGTGTGTTTTCACTTTGTTTTGATGTTTATTGGTTTTAGTGGTTAAAAACCGATAAATATCGATCTTTTTCTTCACAAACTTTATACGGAATTTTTGGGCAATTTTTCTTACATTTTGGTGTTCTTGGGAGTGTTCCAGAATACTAAAAATTTTTGTTTCAATTGTTTGGGTAATTTTTCAATTATTTTGGATTTTTACTTAAATATTATGATTTTATCGATTAAATTAGCAAATTATCACCAAATCAAACTAATAATTTATCATAAAATTAATGAGCACTAATTTTGAGGTTCAAAACAGTTTGAACAATTAGTTTGGACTTAAATGAGATTTAAGAGTTAATTATTGATTTTTACATGTTAAAAATCGATTAAATCCACAAAAACCGAGATGGATACCAATGAATGATAGATAGGGCAATTTTGGCATCATTTTTACAGCATTTTAAGCATATTTATTTAAGTTGAATGAATGATTGTCATTTATTTAAAGTATTTATCTTATTATACCTAGTATGGCCTAGTTAATTTTAATCGTTATTACCCGAAATGAATGGGAATAGCGATTTGTTTGTAATTAAATACGATCTCGTATCGTCGGTTTGTAATTAATTAATATTTTTATTTTATTTTATTAATTAATGTATAATAGGAATAGATATGTAATTCATTTGTAATAGTTATTTTTACCGGCGTTTCCAAAAGACGGATTACAACGAGACGGAGTCTATTTTTGGAAGGTGTTCCAAATCCCACAAGGAAGAGCCACTTATGGAATGAAGAGGCAAGGGACCAAGGAGTTGGTTTCCGAAATGTAATAGACTAGTTTTTATTAACTAGGTGGCCATACTAGGATTTATTCATATGCTTATATGTTTGCTTGTTTTATTTTCGCGCATGCCAAAATCGCCACTCACATGCATTTTATTTTCGCGGTTATCAATTCACGTGATTTACATTCACCGAATTAATTCACTTATAAGGAATTTATGACTAAATTGACAAGATCTCTCACATAACTAAAATTGAGATTAGCCTTACCAATTAGTAACACCTATGAATCTCTTGTTCATTAGAGCCACGCTCGCCCAAGCGAGGTGTTCTCTTTTTACCTTGGGTAAGTAGGGTGGTAAACGGTTATCACACGCTAAAATTGGTTGGACTCAACAGGATATAAGACGGTCTTGTGTTCCGGGGCTAGTAGATGAATTTGAGGAAATTCGTCGACCAAGAGTTCAAGTGGTAGAATTAGTCAACGTGACTTACCGAATTTACGCAATTATGGGATGTTTCGCCCAAGCGATGCTCATTTTTGTTTAATATTTGGGTCTTGGAATCATTTATATAATTTAGTGGGAGGTCATTATATAAATGCTAAAACTTGCTAAACATGTTTTTACAAGTAATTTTTTAAACAATGAATGTTAATTTTTCCTTTTTGTTGTAGCATTTTAATTCGCAATGGCAACTTCATCAACTCCATCGACTACTTCACTAGGCAAAGATTCATGGCTAAGGTCCGTAATGGACAAATGTATTTTAAAAGATGACGGTAGTAACTTTATTGAATGGGAATCCAACATCAAAAGTGCCGCGTTGTCCGACAATGTGTTCACTTACTTGACCAATGCTCCTCCAATCGAGCCCGGTTCAAGAGCTTCATCGGCGGTGCGGACCGCCTATGATGACTATGTGAGGATGTTGAATGATATCAAGAATGTGTTGATATGGTCAATATCCCCAAAGCTCAAGCTATCATGCATTTCTTTAAATGCGTACGAGATTTTCACTCGTATAATCACTATGTTTTCACAAACACCAAACGTCCGTCTATACGATGCGGCGGCACGCTTCTTTGAAGCTAAGCTTGAGAGGGGCCAAAAGGTTGGTCCCCATGTACTCAAAATGGTCGACTATGTTGACATCCTAGAGCGTCTAGGGTGTAAGATTCCTAAGACTCTTGTGGTGGATCGTATCCTCCACTCACTCCCCACCAAGTTTGCCCACTTTAGGGTAAACTACAACATGAATGACATGGATAAGAGTTACCATGAAATTCATGCACTCCTCACCCAAGAAGAGAGGGATATGGAGGCTAGTGGGAGTGAAAAGGAGATGTCTTAACCATGAAGTTAAAGAACATGTCTCTTGGAGTCAAGAAAGGAAAAGGGAAAGAAAAGTCCCAATTCAAGAAATCGTCAAAGAAATTTGACAAAGGAAAGGGGAAGGCCGTTGAGTATGGCAATCCTAAGGCAAAAAGTGTCAAGCTCTCCGAGGCTGAATGTTTCCATTGTAATGGGAAGGGGCATTATAGGAGGAGTTGTCCCAAATACTTGGAGAATCTCAAGGAAGGGCGTGTGACGCCTATTGGTATGATTTCCTCTCTCTATGTGATAGACGTTAATTATGCTTGTACTTCCACTTGGGTACTTGATACCGGATGTGGCTCTCACCTTTTTAACCATTTGCAGGGTTTAAGGGACGTGCAAGAACTAGCAAAAGGTGATGTGGATCTCCGCATGGGAAATGGAGCTAGAGTAGCCGCCGTTTCCGTGGGGACCTATGTGCTCACTTTAGCTAGTGGTTTAGAGTTGTTTTGAAATAAGTGTTATTTTGTACCAACTTTAACTAAGAACATCATCTCCATTTCCGCGTTAGACGCGGGAGGCTTTTGTTTTATGATTAAGGACAAGTGTTGTACTTTTTCTTTTAATGATGTGGTTTATGGCAAGGCCATTTCAATTGGAGGCATTTATGTTTTAAATGATGTTAATGACGTTTATCATGTGGAAACTAAAAAGCTCAAAAAGGGTGATCCAAACGAATCCTACCTTTGGCATTGTCGTTTAGGCCACATAAACGAAAGACGCATTAAGAGACTTGCTTCATCAGAAGTGCTCAAACCATTTGGTTTTTAATCTTATGGTACATGCGAGTCTTGCCTTTTAGGCAAGATGACTCGTGCACCTTTTGCGGGAAAAGGGACACGAGCTAGTGAGGTTTTGGCTCTTATACATACGGATGTGTGTGGACCATTAACCATCACCGCTAGAGGAGGTTTTCACTACTTCATTACTTTTACTGATGACTTAAGTAGATATGGGTATGTCTACTTAATGAAGAACAAGAGTGAAGCCTTTGACAAGTTCAAAGAGTTCCAAAAAGAAGTAGAGAGCCAATTGGATAAAAAGATAAAGACCCTACGGTCCGACCGTGGTGGTGAGTATCTAAATATTGAATTTGATTCACACCTAAAAGATTGTGGTATAGTATCACAATGGACTCCTCCTGGCACACCGCAATTAAATGGTGTGGCCGAAAGGAGAAACCGAACTTTACTTGATATGGTTCAGTCAATGATGAGTCTAACTGAGCTTCCTAGTTCATTTTGGGGTTTTGCCCTCTTGTCTGCAGTATTTTCACTAGATCGAAGCCCGACTAAAGCGGCCGATAAAACTCCATATGAGATATGGACAGGGAAAGTCCCTCATTTGTCATTCATGCGTATTTGGGGTTGCGAAGCGTACGTTAAGATCAAGTCTGACAATAAGCTTGCACCCAGGTCTGACAAATGTCTTTTTGTAGGATATCCAAGGGAAACACGTGGCTATTACTTCTACAATAAACACGAGAACAAAGTGTTTGTGGCTCGTGATGCTGTCTTCCTAGAAAAGGAGTTTATTTCTAGGAGACAGAGTGGGAGAAAATTTGAACCTGAAGAAGTTCGAGAGCCACAAACCGAGAATGAGGTAGAGGAGAACGTGGAGGATAGCATTCCATCTTCCTCTGAAACGGTATTTATTCCTAGAAAGTCAAGTAGGATTTCTAATCCACCTGATCGCTACCTTGGTAACATCGAAGAGGATGGTGTTTTGTTACTTCTTAAAAGTAATGAACCCACTACCTACAAATCAGCCATGTCTAGTCCCGACTCCTCGCTTTGGCTAGAAGCCATGCGGTCCGAAATGGATTCCTTGTACGAGAACCAAGTATGGGACTTGGTGGATTTACCTGAGGGAGTGTGACCCCTTCAGTGTAAATGGATATATAAAATTAAGCTCGGCGTGGATAAACATGTGGATGTTTACAAAGCTAGATTGGTGGCAAAAGGTTTCACCCAAGTTCATGGTTTACACTATGACGAAACCTTCACTCCAGTCGCTATGCTTAGGTCCATTAGGATAATCTTAGCGGTTGCCGCATTTCATGATTATAAGATTTGGCAAATGGATGTCAAAACCGCCTTGTTGAATGGGATTCTAGAATAAGAGGTGTACATGATACAACCTGAAGATTTTGTGGATACATCTAACCCTAAGAAGGTGTGTAAGCTTAAAAAGTCCATCTATGGTCTTAAGCAAGCATCTAGGAGTTGGAATCATCGCTTTGATCATGTTATTAAACAATAAGGTTTCACTAGAAGTGTGGAAGAACCGTGTTTATACATGAAGTTTAGTGGGAGTAAGGTTGCATTCCTTGTCCTATATGTGGATGACATATTGCTCATTGGGAATGATGTTCCATCACTCACTTCCGTTAAGGAGTGGCTAGGGAAACACTTCCAAATGAAGGACTTGGGAGGGGCACAACGAATCTTAGGTATCCGGATCTATAAGGATAGGTCCAAGAGGATACTAGCATTGAGTCAAGAAGCTTATATTGACAAAGTTCTTGACCGGTTCAATATGAAAGACTCCAAGAGAGGATTTCTACCTATGGGCCAAGGGATTACTTTGAGCAAGTCATAGTCTCCCTCCACCCCTAAGGAAATTGAACACATGAAGACCGTCCCTTATGCTTCCGCTGTTGGGTCTATCATGTATGCTATGATTTGCACTCATCCCGACGTTACGTATGCCTTGAGCATGACAAGTCGGTATCAAGCCAAGCCTGGTGAGAGTCACTAGATAGCCGTAAAGAACATCCTTAAGTACTTGAGAAGGACTAAGGATTCGTTCTTAGTGTTTGGAGGAGAAACTGAGTTGCGTGTAAGAGGTTACACGGACGCAAGTTTCCAAACTGATCGGAATGACATGAAATCCCAATCCGGCTATGTGTTTATGCTAAATGGAGGAGTTGTTTGCTGGAAGAGCTTCAAGCAAAGTGTTACTGCGGATTCTACAATAGAGGCTGAGTACCTTTACGGCGAGGTGCGAAGGAAGCTGTTTGGATTAGGCAATTCATGGAGGGGCTAGGAGTAGTCCATTCCGCCAAAGATCCTATCACTCTATATTGTGATAACAGTGGAGCTATTTTTCAAGTCAAAGATCCTAAGTCTAGTAACAAATCTAGACACATTGAAAGGAAATACCATGTAATTAGAGATTATGTGGAAAGGAAGGAAATTGACATTTGTAAGGTTGGGACAGATGATAATATTGATGATCCTTTAACCAAGCCTTTATCAAAGGCTTAGCATGATGGTCATGTCGTCGCTATGGGATTGAGACGAGTACCAGATTTTCTTTGGATTATGGATATGTAATAATTGGATAGTGTATCTTTTATTATAAATATGATAATCACATTCATTGTTTTCGCATTCATTTCTTTTATGAATCTTTTATTTAGTGTGACTAAATTTTAATACCTTGTTTATCTGAATAAGTTGTGGAGATAATGTTGAACACTATTCAAGTGAATAAGATGAACATTGTATTTTGTCCCTAGTCACTTAATGAGGTGACGTCTCGGAGTGACTAGATTGTAAGTCGATTGATGGTTGTTCAACACCATAAGGTCATACGTGATGGTGAGTCGATAACATAGGCGAGTGTGTGACACTTTGCCGGGACAGTGACTATTTAGAGAGTCCCTAAGTTCTATTATAGACGCCTGGTCGTGGCGGGGATCTCTAATATGTTCTAATGAGTCGATTCTTTTTTGATGGAGACTATTATCCGAGCAAGTGCGTTTCGAGTGACTTTGGTTTTTGTCCTAGGTCGTGCCGTGAAAGGAGGCCAAAAGGGCATTTACTAGGTCATGGTGAGCTGTATTGTGCAATAGGATAGATAGGGCATACAGGAATTGTCCACCCACGTTGGGTAACTATATCTTAAGGCCACTCGAGGAGTTAATGACTACAAATGCGTGGCCACGCTCGGAAGTAATCTGTGAGAGACTTTTCCGGTCAGCTAGTCACACTCCCGATCGAGAAAACCACTCGCGATGTGTTCATGTGCAAGTATGACCTGAAAGACACCTTGCATTGAGTGGGAGATTAAAACGGACAAGAGAATTGGTAGTGCACACCTTGTGTCAGACAAGTGGGAGATTGTTGGAGTTAGTGTCCTCCACAATAGTGCGTTAACATAATAAATCTCATTAATGGAATATCATCAGATATTTATTTATTTGATCCTCGTCAGTTGATTAACGTAAATCGATAATGGTTGGCTGATTAGAGTTTGACGTTATTGTCGTGAGACGGCGGTGATCAACTGACCTCTTTCGGTCACACCTAAAGGAACGAACCCCAATTGATAACTAATTAATTGTATGAGATACAATTTGTTTAGTCCCTTGATTTATAGACTAAGAGGTTAGTCGATTATTTTTAGAGAGATTTCAAGTTGCGAACTCGAGGAGCGGCAGTTATTATTTAATTATGCGATAATTGAATAGTAAGTTTTGGGAGACGGGTTTTAGTTAATTAACTGTTAATTTGCTAAAATTGTACTAATTGATTAATGTGATTAATATTAGTACGTAAATAATATGTGTAGTGGTACACGTATATTTACGGAGTGAATTGGACGAATTAATTATGGAAGTATTTAAACATGATACGATGTTTAAAATAAAAATTACACGGATTTGTGCGACAAATATAAGAATCAACATGGATCCGTAAATGGTCAAGTGGACCGTGTAAAATAAGAGTAGTGGATGATTACTCACATAATCATTTCACCTTATTTTGTATACTACCATAAGTTATCTTATACTAGATTTTGCATGTGATGTAAGATAAAAATATAAGACAAAATTGTCCACTACCACACTCCATTCCACCCGCCACTTCCCTTCCCATACACTCCATATATTGTTCATTTATTCACTCTACCTTACTACTTCACTCGACACTTTTGCATGTGAATAATTCTACTACATCTCTCTAAAATAATAATCATCACTACTAAGCTTGTTAGCAAGAACATAAATAATATTACTAAGACTAGTTAGTAATATTTCTAATAATAATCAAGGGTACAATATTAATAAGTTCTAGTTCAATACTTGTTAATATTTTTGGGTTAGTTCTTGGGTGCAACAAGAAGGAGATCTTCTTATTGAAGATTTGCAAGGAGGATCTTCCATTTGGTTTAAGCTCAAGAACAAGCTAGTAAGGTGAACTAGCTTGTGCCCTTTTTACCACAAATTCAATGTAAGGAAATTGTTTTTCCTTATACTTTCTTTTTATGCTTTCATATTAGCATGCATGTTACATAGATCACCTAAATAAAAATTTATGATATAAATTATTTTTATTAGAGAGTCTAATATGGATCTATGATCTTTCATCCTACATGAGTTCAAAGACGTTTTTGCTTGGTCCTACAAAGACATGCCAGGGATCGACAGGGATATTGCAGAACACAGAATTCCAATCAAACCATGTTTCAAACCTGTAAAGCAGAAGCTTCGTCGAATGAGGAAATAATGGGCTCTTAAGATCAAAGAAGAAGTTGATAAGAAATTCAAACCCGTGTTCATCAAAGTTTCCGAGTATTCAAACTGGGTGGCCAACATAGTACCCGTACCCAAAAAGGATGGGCGAATCCGTGTTTGTGTTGATTTCAGAGACTTAAACAAAGTGAGTCCCAAGGACAACTTTCCTCTACCACACATTGACATATTGGTGGACAATACAGCGGATCACGCGTTATTTTCCTTTATAGACGGATACGCAGGATATAATCAGATCAAGATGGCCATAGAAGCCATGCATAAGACTGCCTTTGTTACTCAATGGGGCACCTATTGCTATATTGTTATTCCATTCGGGCTAATAAATGTTGGAGCTACGTATTAACGCACTACGACCACACTCCTACATGACATGATGCATAAAGAAGTCGAGGTGTACGTTGATGATATGATTGTCAAGTATAAGGATAGAAAGGGACACATCGATAACCTTCGCAAATTCTTCCTAAGACTACGAAAGTACAACATGAGGATCAATCCTCAAAAATGCGCATTCGGAGTAACGTCAGGCAAACTTCTGGGATATATCGTCAGTCAACGGGGAATAGAAATCGACCCTTCCAAAATCAAAGCTCTAGTCGAAATGCCACAACCTCAGACAGAGAAGGAGGTTAGGGGATTTTTAGGCAAGGTGTAATACATAAGTCGATTCATATCGAAACTTACTATGATCTGTGAACCCATCTTCAAAAAGCTAAAGAAAACAGATCATACCATACGGGATGACGACTGTCAAAAGGCGTTTGACAAAATCAAAGAGATACTAGCCAAACCACCAGTGCTCATGCCTCCTTAACGAGATCAACCTCTTGGTTTATATCTCACAGTGACCGAAACAGCCATGGGGGCTATGCTAGCACAAACCGTCGGAAAAGAAGAAAGGGCTATCTACTACCTTAGTAAGAAGTTCCTGGAATATGAATGCAAGTACACACCACTCGAAAAGACATGCCTCGCTCTTGTGTGGGCAACAAAGAAGCTACACCATTACATGCTTAGCTACTCCGTCAAGGTGTACTCCAAAATGGATCATGTCAAATACCTCTTCGAAAAACCCGTTCTCAATGGACACTTGGCAAGGTGGACCTTAATGCTCTCAGAGTTCGATCTCAAATACGTACCTCTGAAGGTTATAAAAGGGCATGCCGTCGCCGAGTTCTTCGCAGATAATCCTATCAACGACACCCAAACAGTAGACACATGGTCATTCCCAGACGAGGACATACTACAAACAAGTGTAGACTCTTGGGACCTTTATTTTGATGGAGCATCGAATCTAAGAGGGTTTGGAATAGGAGTATTACTCATTTCTCCTAAAGCTGAGCATACACCACTATCTGTCAAACTCGACTTCGAGGTGACAAATAACGCAGCAGAATATGAAGCTTACCTTATTGGACTACAAGCAACAGTGGGTTTAGGAATAAAAAATCTCCGAGTTCACGGAGATTCATCCTTGATCATCAACCAAATTACGGGATCTTGGAAAATTCAAAGTGAAAGTCTAGCACCCTATCAGGCCAGGATCGACCAAGTTGCCCAATTCTTCGATCAAGTGACTTATCTACATCTATCTCGAGAAGAAAATCAGTTTGCAGACGCTCTTGCAAAACTTGCATCACTGATTAACATGCCAGACGATATGGTATAAATGCCTTTATGCATCGAACGACGGTCAGAACCAGCCTATGTGAACCAAATTATAGATGAAGAGGAAAACCCAGGGGAGCCTTGGTTTCAAGCCATTCTAAACTTCAAGCTCAATGGTACATATCCGCCGGATATGGAAAAGAGGGGACAACGGGCTATACGCCTACTCGCCTCTCAATCTCTCCTCATGCAAGGAGAGTTATACAAAAGAAAACCTTTTGGTGTAGTCTTACCTTGCCTTGATCGTTCACAAGCACAGAAAGTGATGGAAGAAGTCCATGATGGAGAATGTGGCCCTCACATGAGTGGACCAATTATGGCAAAGAAAATCACGTGTCTGGGATATTACTAGACCACAATGGAATCCGATTGCATCAAATATGTCAGACATTGTCACAACTGCCAAATCTTCGGGAATGTGCAACATGTCCCTCCTTCACTACTCTACACCATGACATCTCCTTGGGGAATCGACATCATCGGGAAGATCACCCCAGCCGGAACAGGAGATCACTGTTTCATTTCGGTGGCAATCGACTATTTCACCAAATGGGTAGAAGCAGCATCTTACACTAGTCTCACAGCCAAAAATGTGGCAAAGTTCATGCAAACCAATATCATCTGTCGATATGGTTGCCCACACAAAATCATCAGTGACAATAGATCACATTTCCAGGCTGAGACTGAACAATTGCTAGCCAAGTACAAAATCAAACACCAAAATTCTTCGCCATATAGACCACAAACCAATGGCGCGGTAGAGGCAGCTAATAGGAATGTCGTCACATTCCTCAAGAAAATGATTGATAATTATCGATATTGGCCCAGTAAGATACCATTCGCCTTATGGGGATATCGCACATCCGTTAGGACGCCCACTGGGGCTACTCCTTTCTATTTGACTTACGGTATTAAAGTTGTGCAACCAGTTGAACTAGAGATCCCATCCTTACGCATCCTACTCGAAAGTCAAATTCCAGAAGCCGATTGGAAAAGAGATAGATATGAAGAACTCATCCTCTTGGATGAACGAAGATTGCGCGCACTGCATAATGTGCGAACATATCAGGCACGTATTAAACGAGCCTTCAACAAAAGGGTTAAGCCTAGAAAAATCAAAGTAGGAGATTTGGTCCTCAAATCAGTAAGAGCTCTTCTACCTGTCGATCCACGAGGAAAGTTCAAACCCAACTAGGCCGGACCATTCTTGGTCAAGTCCATACTCCCAGGGGGTGCGGTTAGAATCACAGACCTAGATGGAAACGAATTTGCCAACCCAACTAACCTCGACCAACTGAAACGATATTATGCCTAGAATAGGACAGAAACGCGCCTCGCGTTACACCCACGTGCCGCTCATGCGACACGAAATAAAAAAGGCCCCTGGCCCACTGAAACAAAGCTCTTGTCACCTTGCCCTTGCATTTTGACAATTCGTTATCCTCATATCATCAAATAAATTGAATTGTATTCTACGAGTAAGTAAAGCTCATGCTCAATTTCTAGTTTGCTACAAGCTCTTGCTTAGAACAATTATTCTTTTACATTTACTCGAACTACGCACAAGGGTTTGATTTCATTTTTTTAAATGAATACGTAGGCAATCCTTCGCAGGATACAACCCATTATTCTAAATGTAAATAGAAGGACATTTGCATTTGCATTTGAAATTCGACAAGAATAATAAAATAAAGGAAATCACAATAGTTAATAACTAATTAATCTTTTATTCATTTCTTCCACAAATAATAATAATAATACGACACATAATATAAAAATGCTGAAAAATAAATAGGCTAGGATTCTAAAAACCCCACCATTTATTACAAATAATAATACTAATAAATAATACTACGACTTAGGCTACTCTTCCATCTTTCCTTTGCCTTTGTCATTTTTATCATACTTCTTGTCTCGACCACGAGCCGGGCGCTCCTGTGCTATCTCGGACCTGATCACCAAAGGTCTCTCTCGCGGTCTAGCCTTACCATTTCGATCAACCACCATCTCGACGGCAGGAGAAGTCTTCGGTTTCTTCGACGGATGAACAACTCGGAATCCGGCTTCTTCTCTCCCCCCCCCCCCCATTCAAATGCTTCTGGTTCTCCTTTGCTTCCTTACGAATCTTGTAGTCAATGGGCTCACGCTTCCTCAATCTCTCGCGCTCCTCGGGAGTAGTAGCCTTCCTCCATTGCAAATAGGAATCCGATACCCACAATGAACTAACGGAAGAATGTAGGAACCACATGTTTCTCTGAGCCCACTTGAGAGCCCACTCTTTACGACTCTCGGTAGTATGTGCCATCTCGGTAGTATGTGCCACTGCAGTCCGAGGAACGGTATCAAGCTTGGGAATCTTCTGTTTAAGGCCCACCTGCCTCATCAATCTCTCCGGGAAGATGCATACCATGAATTCCAAGCCGGGAATGCGTACTGACCGAGTAGGGTCTAAGGATGACACTCCAGTGAGTGACTTAAGATGCCACCATGGCACGACCCATCTAATCAAAGGACCACCTTCGTTTTTCAACTTGTTCTCCCAATAGTTGCAAACCCAAGTGAAGTCCACCATATAGAGCCTGATCCTCATTGCAATCGACCTAGCATGATATCCTGGAACATTAGCTGAGGGCTCGATTAACCGCATACGCTCCATGAGCCGGATCTACCAAAGACGGGAATTAGTATCCAACAAAAAAAAGGAAAAAAAAACGAAAAAAAAAACGAAAAAAAAAGACAAAGAAAAAGAAAAAACGGTTGGTATTGTACATGAAGGTTCTTACTTGCAAAATGATAGGACTTCCCAAGTAAGGAAGCTCGCGGGGCTTTTCTATTATCCAGCCCCAAAATGATCTCTCCTAGACACAGACAAGCTGGGCTCCTGCGCAGCTCCATTTCTCAATCAAGCTCAAATAACGAGGATCTCCTCTCATTTCCTTATCAACATGCCCTTGGAGGACATAACCATGCAGTAGGCAAAACCCGAATGCCCTACGCCTCGCTACATAAGAGATAGAAGGATCTTACCTATTTATAAATCGATCAATAAAGTCAAACATACGGACTCCTTTTGAGGTCACAAGACGGTCAATCTCAGCTTTAGTCATTCCAAGCAAATCTCTAAATTTGCTTTTATACCCTTGAGAGATAGAGGGTATGGCATGCATATTTTATGGGTCTCATCCTCTAATTGCGGCAATTTCCTTAGGCAAAGGACATATATCACCTCTAGGGAAGGCAAATACATGGAAATTAGGGTCCCAATATTCGAGACAAGCATCCAAGAAAGGGTTCACAACCTTCACCAATTTGAGACTCAAGATCGACCCCAAATTGAAAGCACCCATATCATGCTTCTCAACGTTTGTAAATTCATGTGTCCAATCTTTGAGACGGTTTTCAAAGGAATCCATAATTTGTGAATTTTCTTCTATGAATATAAGAGGGTTTTATATAATAGACGAAAGAAGAATAGAGGAATTATGTGAATAAAAGCTCCCTCGACGTCTATATTTATACTAAAAGTTGTTTCCTAAATTCCGTCAGAACTGGCCTACTGAGAAAATGGCGCAGCACCTGCTGCACCTCTTCGAAGGATCGCAGCTCGTGCTGCGCCTCTTCCTCAGAGGATTTATGTGATTTTTCCGCGTTGGATCTTTCCTAATTCCTTGTTGCTTATAATTTCCTATTCTTATAAGTTATTATTTTGGTAATTCCGTCAAATTACCAAATTTTATGTTTCCTAATTTTCCGGGCACGCTTTTCGAGACAACATCGACATTTTCGCCAAATAAGCACACTTACCCATTTCATTTTATTTTCTTTTTGGGGGAATCATTTCACTCCCCGTTTCACATTTCATTCCAAACTTATACATTTCTTTTTTCATATTTTTAGGGGGTAGCCCTCCCTACCGTCCGGTCATTTTTGGCAATTTTTTCCGCTCATTTCCGAGCAATTTTTTCCACGCCTATGGCAATTTTTCCGCGACTTTGGAAATGAGCGGAAAACAAGTCCAAAAATCCAAGATGAAGTCCTAAATGTACAAAATGTATACAACACAGCCGACGATAACACAATCAAAGACAACTACTCCTAGTCGCCACCTCGCTCGGTGACCCTAGCCTCGAGAGCAGCGATCTCGGCGTCCTTGACCTCCAACTCCCTCAACAGGCGAGCCGTCTCCTCCTGGAACCGTGCCAACTCCCGCTCCAGGTCGCGCTCCCTCTACAAATGACAAAGAAATGCCTCATTTCAGTCATTTCAAAATGTGAGAAAAGTACAACAGAATTCGAAATCAAAGTAGATGAAAGGTTCATACCTGTCGTCCTCGGCCGCCAACAAGTGCCTCAATGGCAGTAGCTCGTAGCCGGTTGGCCACCCTCCACAACGCCACGTACCGAGACTGTACCACCTGCATTTCAATAAACAAAGATTTTCAATGAAATGGACAAATGTATTCTTATACAACAACAAAATTTAAACTGAATCAGGGGTTTACTCTCCTAACCAAGTGATGCCACTCCTCCTGGCCAGCATCTGTCACCGCCTCGCCAAAGCTGCGGAGCTCGAAGATCGTCGTCATCCCCACCGCGTTAGTGTACTCAAGGGTCTCGGGGTACGCTGAGGGCTCGACGCCCGCCTTCTCAACCTCCTATGTAGTTCAAAAGAAGTCTTTATTTAATGATCATTCATCATTTTGTCAAGTTAACTCGAAAAGGGAAAATGAAGCACTTATCACGATCGGCCAGTACGCCAGCCTCCGACGAACGAACAGAGAGTACTCCTCACCAGGGAGGAGAAGAGCGTCGCTACCAGCGTCTGCCAGGTCAGCCTCCCTCTCAGCGTCCGAAGGCTCCCAAAATATCGTCCGAGGAGGATCGATGGGAACCATGAAGGCATCACGAGAGCACTAACGAGTCAAACGCTCGCCCAGATACCACACTGCACCCATAGATGTCCTCAGCAGTAACTGACTCGAACTCCTAGGTCGAAGGACCTCAGCCACGAAAGGAGGATCATCGAGGTAGTCCACCCAAGGCCTGGGCACCCACTAAAACAAGCGAACAAGGGGTCATTCTTATGATCGCTTCTAAGAGACAATGAATAAACAAATGAAGGAAAAGTGATTCAAAAATAATTACGTCACTCAGCTTCAGGGCATTCACGCCCTGTCGACAGACATCGTAAGAAGAACGCTGGCTCTTCCTACGACACTTCACCCAGTCCCGCACTATGGGGTAAGCCCTCGATCCAGGCTCCGTCCTCTTGGGCGCGAAGCCCAGAAAGTAGGAGTACACCCACGCCTGCAAAACAAGATAATCGATGATGGTCTTTCACGATTTGATAAAAAGGCAATGATTTTCATGATATGAAATGAAGGCTCGTACCTCCCACAACAGTCCAGGGCCGATGGTTGAAGGATAAGTCCCCTTCTCCAGCAGCTCAGGACGAACCATGTCCCTTATGTAGCGTGTGAGGACCGCAAAGTCAAGAGTGACCCAGTCCCAACGACTTAGGCCACTCGGGTCAGAATGGAAGAGAAGAAGCTTTGTCGACAGCCTCTCCCCCTTATCGCCAAGGTAGAGTGAAGACAAAAACCACCAAAGCCACATGCGAGCCCTCTTCTCCGCAGTACAAGGAGGAGCCACCTCCCTCCCATCCATCATCACCAACGCCGGGGTCTTACCTGCAAAGTAATCCCTGACGTAAGTGCTCGACACTAACCCGGGAACCGTAGCAGCACTCGCCGCCAGGTTCTAGCCGATCAGCCTCCTGGCCTCAGCCGAGTCCACCCTCATGGTCGTCGACGGCCACACCACAGCCTCCTCTCCACACGGTAGACCAGAGATCATGCCGTAGTCCTCCAACGTGACCCCGACCTCGCCTAAAGGCATGTGAAAGGTCGAGGTCATGTCCCAATACCGATCAAGGAAGGCTCGAATCAGGCAAAGGTTAGCCCAAACCTTCCTTCCCTTGATTTCCCTCCACGCTCCAACCAAGGCTCCGAAAGCTCCTAGCTCAATGATGGCCTACTCCTCCTCCGGCAGTCTCCCGTAGGCCTCCATCATCGTCGTGTAGCCAGAAAAGGACCTCATGTTCCCAGCCTCCTGTATTGATTTGACGCAAAGCTATCTTTAGCTCAAAGTGAAGGAGAAATGAAACGGAAAACAAATAAAGAAAGATGATGAGAGAATGACAAGCTCGAGACTTACCAAACTCTTCACCGTCCTGTAAGGCAGGTGGCTCTCCACTGCCCAAATGAGATGCTGAAGATTCTATTGATCCAAAATACTCAAGAGGGGGGGGGGGGGGGGGGAATTGAGGATTTAAAACTTTTGAAAGGTTTTTCGATTATGTGTATGTGATTGATTATTTAAAGTTTATTGATTAAACTTTAACTAATCAACTAGTAAATGTAAACGAAATAAACAAATGAACGAAAGAACAAGGAGACACACGGTTTTTGTAGTGTTTCAGTTTCACAAGTCGAAACCTACGTCCACTATTCTCGATTAATAAATTTAGTACCTTTCTACGGATTACAAATTTACTAACCCAATTCGTACAACTAACTCTAGCTGTAACTCAATGAGTACCGTTAAATACTCGAGTGACTGACTTACGCTAATAAAAAAACACTAATGATTCTTGCAAAGGTTCACGTTAATGTACAAGTAAGAAATCAACTAAGCACTATTATCTTATAACGATAACAATAAGAACGAGTATACGAGTTTAAAACACACGACCTTTCAAAAATCACAAATCGGTTTTTCTGCTTCAAAACACACGGTTTGCTTTGTAAAATTAAAATCAATTTTTATGCTTAAGGTCACTACTTTAAATGTTGTAAGGAGCAAAGTATTTATAGGAAAGGAAGAGCAAGGCAATTCGGTTTATACAAACCCTAATTAGCCGAATAGAAGAGATATGTTAACAAATCATATCTTCTATTATCTCTTTCCTAAAAGCCTTAAAAGATAATAAAGAATATTCCAAAAGATAGAATATAATCTATTCAAATATTATCTTTACTATAAATTCTAAGATATGATAAGATTTCCTAAAACAAGAATATCTTTTATCATAAACAAATATATTAAGTAAGATATATAAGATATGTAAAGATATTATTATAGAATAAAATCTTTACCAAATATATCCTAGGTTACGAGATGTCACGGCTCATAAGCCTCGCGACTCGTGCAAACCCTAGCTCAATATATGGGTTAGAATTTAGTTTTTAGGAGAGGTCTTGTTGAAACCCTAATTAGTAGCAAGGTCCAACTCATAAGTTGGTCCAAAACAACTGCTAGTCAACGTCCAACATAAAACCAAACTCCGCACTAAATCGGGCTTTATTATATAAATACTTTTATCAAAACATTTAAAATAAACTATAAACAATTTTCAAAACAATTTTGAAACATTATAAGTCGTGTATAATAAACTCAGCATCTCAATGTTATAGTAGGAGAGCTATAACATTGAGCTCTTTTACTAGTAATGTTATAGCTGCAAAGCTATAACTTTACCAATTCAAGAAACTCATTCTTGGTTATCATTACGAGATAATCACCTATACTATTCTAATCTTCAAGGAGATCTTCGAGTATAGGCTACGTCATCATCCAAGCTTGATTAATCTTTAGACGGACTTCATCTTCACATAAATCTTGAATGAATCTTTATATCGTTTGAACTTAAATAGGGGCTTGAGCACTTCATACTATCGTCACAATCTTCTTTGTTACTTGCTTGTAATAAGTTGATTCTAAAATACTTTGACAAACGATTACACACAAAAAGTATATAAAATATAAAACACCTTGACATCATCAAAACATATACATATAAGCTATATGGTTTAACAAATTCCCCCTTTTTGATGTTGGCAAGCCTCCTAAAATTGTGGCTAAAAGCGTAGTTCCCCCTTAATATAATACCGTCATCTTAATAATAAAGATTAACGCAAGATCAACACGATTTATCAAAAACCGAAACTTAAAGGACTTTAAGAGACAATCGGTCTTGACAAGGAGCAAGCTTAGGTATATGCTTACTATAGACGTTCTTTCCCCCACTTGACATCATCGAAAAGCTAAGAACAAATCAAAAATGACTAGAATGATATCAATCGAGGGAAGAAATATTAATCAAAGCACATATTATAGTATAAGAACGATTTCAACATAAGCAAGCTCTAAATATAGAGTGTGCAATACAAACCAAAATGAATAGAGATTTTGTAGGAGAGAAGGAAATTAGTCACTTACCTAACTACGACCTACAAAAGCATGCATGCAATCTAACATGATAGATATCTCTAGTAACCGTACATATACACTCCAACCAATCGAGGTCCAAAACACATGCCGAGGACACACAAAGTAATGTGAGGTGAGGTAATTGGGTAAGAAGGGGCAAAATAATTTGGATATGTGGAGGTAAAAGCCAAGCTAGCACCGAAGACAACCAAAAGTAACCAAATTCCACTTTCCAACCCAACATTAAAGATGGTGTACCATGCCAAGTACGGCACATATACTCACTCACATCAAAAAGTACTTCTCCTCAAGTAATATGAAAATGAATAAGAATAGGAGTAATAAGAGATTTCTGCTTTTCCATCTTTTATAATAACATTTTTCTCCTTTTTTTCGTATATTTTTTTCGGTTCATTTTTTTTTATTCCTTCCAATATTCATCACAACACCAACCAAATTGAACACAACAAGACTTCCAAATATACCAACAAGACTAGCTTGACAAGGGTAGGCCATATGGAATGTAGTTGAATAAATAGGTCAAAATAGGACAAATTTGGCTAATGTGAGGTTAATAGGTAAAACGTAAAGGAAGGGTCGCCTCTCCACATGTGTCACCACCACAAACCCGACTGTATACAGGTAATAAGAGACAAATTTCATGCTTATGCAATTTGATGTTACATGCCATGTAAGGAGTACTACTCACATCCTAAATGAAACCAATCATAAATGTCATTGGTTTATGAAGCTCTAAACCTTAGAATGTATATGTGATGAACAAGAGTTATGGTTTGTATACAACACAAAATATAATAGACTAGCAAATGGAATATTCTCATAAATAATAAAATACTATATAAGAATGTACTTGCAACGGAAAATACGAACACAGTCATATAATCTCATCTTAACTAGCCAGTCATACGTTTAGGAAATAATTATGATAGTTTAGGTGCCACCGATTAAACAAATTTCCAACCGTAAAGTCTCAAAACGTCCTCTAGCTAATGATTTTGTCAAAATATGTGCCCATTGTTTTACAGTACTACAAAACTCAAGTTTTATATTCCCCTTCTCAACATGGTCTCGAATAAAATGGTGTCTAATTTCAATGTGTTTAGTACGTGAATGTTGTGCGGGATTTTTAGAAATAATTATTGCACTAGTATTATCACATAAAATACGAATACATCCTACGTCAACACCATAATCACGTAATTGTTGCTTAAGCCATAAAAGTTGAGTACATACCAGTCCTGTAGCAATATATTCGGCTTCAGCAGTTGAGAGAGCAACCGAATTTTGTTTCTTCGAACCCCACGTAATGATACACGGTCCAACAAATGTGGCGACACCCGACGTGCTTTTTCTGTCTAGAGAACATCCTGCGTAGTCGGCATCGGAATAACCGACTAGATCGAAGTTACACTCCATCGGATACCATAAATATAGCTTGGCCGTTCCAATTAAATAACGTAAAATTCGATTTACGGCCGTCATATGCGATTCTTTGGGAGATGATTGATATCTCGCACAAACGCATACGCTGAACATAATATCGGGTCTACTTGCGGTCAAATATAATAGTGACCCAATCATTCCACGGTAAGTAGTTTCATCAACTGATTTACCGTCTTCATCTAACGTCAATTTCTTGTTCTCGACCATTGGAGTAGGCATAGCATGGGAATTTTCCATTCCGAATTTTCGAATTAATTCCTTGATGTATTTTTGTTGATGGATTTGAATGCCTTCATCGGTTTGTTGTATTTGCAGACCTAGGAAGAATTTTAGTTCTCCCATCATACTCATTTCGAACTTGGAAGTCATCAACTCAGAAAAATACTTGCATAGGCTTCGGTTGGTCGATCCAAAGATGATGTCATCGACGTAAATTTGAACAACCAAAAGGTCAGAACCCTCAGATTTTAGAAATAGGGTTTTATCAACGGATCCTCTACTGAATCCACTGTCAAGTAGAAACTTAGATAATCTGTCGTACCATGCCCTAGGTGCTTGTTTCAATCCATATAGGGCTTTATCCAACTTGAAGACGTGATCTTCAAATTTACTATTCTTAAATCCAGGGGGTTGTTCAACGAAGACTTCTTCTTGTAAATATCCATTTAAGAATGCTGTCTTGACGTCCATTTGGAAGATCTTTATTCCCTTGTGTGCTGCGAATGCTATCAGAAGTCTAATAGTTTCAAGACGAGCAACAGGTGCAAAAGTCTCGTCATAATCTACTCCATCTTGTTGATTATAACCTTGGACCACCAATCTTGCTTTGTTTCTGATAATGACTCCGACATCATCTAGTTTGTTCCTAAAGACCCACCTTGTTCCAATGACTGAACGATCTTTTGGTCTAGGAACTAAATGCCAAACCTTATTTCTTTCGAACTGTTGTAGCTCTTCTTGCATAGCTATAATCCAATCAGATTCAGCAAGAGCTTCATTGATATTTGTTGGTTCGATCATGGATAGAAAAGAGTAGAAAGAGCAGAAGTTATTCAAGGATCGTCTTGTTTGAACACCCTTCTTAATATTCCCTAGAATATTGTCCATAGGGTGTGAGCTCTTGTATTTCCACTTTGTTGAAGTACTTGGTTCTTCATCATTATTTGAGCTTGTCCCAACTTCATTTGGATCGGAATTGGAGGAAGTTCCCCCTGAATCCAATCCGGGTGTTGTATTAGAACCGATTATAACCTCGGATTCTACACCTTGGTTTGGATTCAATGTTATAGTAACATCACCTATAACATTAGTTTGGGAGTCCTTATTTTGAGTCAATGTTATAGTATCATCCACTATAACTTTGGTTTTCTCTTTTTTATCTTTTGAGGAACGATCAAGTTCATCACTTGTTCATTCAATCTCATTGTCCTCCAATTCCAATTCCGGGGGATCGTCTCTTGAAAGACGAAAGTCGGGTTCATCAAAGTCTTCTTCCTCATCCTGTAAGGGCTTATCAAACACGTTATCTTCATCAAAAATAATGTGCACACTTTCTTCAATACAAAGAGCTCTCTTATTGAAGACTTTGTAAGTCTTGCTATGATCTGAGTATCCCATGAAAATTGCCTCATCACTCCTAGGGTCAAACTTACTTAACCGGTTTTTACCGTTATTGTGAACAAAACATTTACTCCCAAAGCAACGAAGATGGGAGATATTAGGTTTTCGACTTCTAAGGAGTTCGTAGGGGGTTTTCTTAAGAATAGGTCGGATCATAGCACGATTATGGATTTAGCAAGAAGTACTAATGGCTTCAGCCCAAAAGTTACAAGGTAAACCACTACACAAAAGCATTGTACGTGCCATATCTTCTAACGTTCTATTCATACATTCAACGACACCGTTTTGTTGAGGAGTTCTTGGTGCAGAAAAGTTATGTCCTACACCATTAACTCTACAATATTCTATGAAATCTTGATTGTCAAACTCGGTGCCATGATCCGTACGAATAGATACAAGATTAGTCTTATATTTGTTTTGAACACGTTTCATAAGACAATCAAATTCATCAAAAGTTTCGTCTTTTGAATGAAGAAAGATAGGCCATACATACCTTGAGTAATCGTCTACAAGAACAAAGACGTACCTGGATCCTCCTCTACTCCTTACCTTCATTGGTCCACATAAATCCATGTGTACTAATTCCAAGGCTTGATTTGTGCTTACTACTCTTTTCGGTTTGAACGATGATCTTACTTGTTTACACCTTGCACACGTGTCACATATCTTTTCTTGGTCGAACTTGATCTTAGGTAACCCTTCAACCAAGTCCCACTTCTTGAGTTTGTTCAAGGTTAATGAGCTAATATGACCAAACCATTTATGCCATAAACAAGGATCATCAAGAGTAACTTTCATACATGGAAAAGAGTTAGTATGCACAGCATTTAAATCTACCATATAAACATTTCTTTTCCTGTGGCCTTCAAGAATAACATTGCTAGTTCCTTCAATAATAATGCGACAACTATCAGTATGAAAAACTACTTTGTTACCTTTGTCGCATAGTTGAGATATGCTTAGCAAGTTATGTTTTAGACCATCCACGAGATAAACATCACTGATCGCGTGAGACTTAGAAATTCCGATTTTGCCAACGCCGATTACTTTTCACTTTTTGTTGTCCCCGAACGTCACTTTTCCTCCATTGAAGGGCTTGAGTGAAAGAAACAGATTCTTATCTCCGATCATGTGTCTTGAACATCAACTATCAAGATACCATTGATTGTTTTCTTTCACTACTTCCTGCAGAAGGGATTAGATACAGTTTTTAGGTACCTAAGCTAAGTTGAGTCCCTTATGATTAGTTACTCTATATACTAAATCCTTTCGAATCCAAACTCGTCTAATAACCGTTTTTCTAACGCTTGGTTTATTTGGCTTGGGAGGAGTTCAAGGGTTAGGGATTTCTCTTGGTCTAGGAATTTCTCTAGGACTTTGTAGATATCTCATTTATGCACCTCCCGCAAACCACCCGGTGATGATTGGGCCACATGTTTGGTACGCGGAATGATTTATGACAGTTCGTAAGTTTATCATCAAGTGATTGCTCAAACACTGGTGTCTGCCTCTTAATTATCATCTACGCGCCGATACGGTCGTTTTGACAGTAATTAGAGTACATTTGGAGTCCGGGCCTAAAACCGTCTTCATTTTCTGATAACAGCTAAATCCGAGTCGAATGTTCGGAATGTTAGGATATTTCTATTCCATATTTCACAATCTTTTAATCTTTGGTAAAGAATTTCCCGTAATATTCACACAAAATATTAAGGAAAATAAGATTAATCCGTTATTCCATAAACTAAACACGGAAATCTTTCTTCCGCAAGAGGAAACCACCTGGGAACAGACGCAGCAGCTGCTGCGCCTCTTCCAAGAGACGCAGTGCCTGCTGCGCCTCTTCCCAAGTCCTCTTCTGCGTATTTTTCGTATCTTTTAATATCTTTTCGAGATTCACTTCCAAAGTCTCTCCGAAAACCCTAATTCCTCCACGTGATTAGCATAAATAGGAGCCTTCGCTCCTCATATTTCTCACGCGAGTGTCCGCCCTTCTCTTCTCCCTTTGCATTCTAGACCACGTTCTTACTTTGTGGCGTCTACGTGCTTGAACTTTCGACCACGTAAGCTCGGATCCTTCTGAGTACCAGCCTCGTTTGCATGACCGACCAATTTGACCAACTCCACCATAATCAACCTTAATTAATCTTAATCGTTTTCCTCTTACAAGGGTACTTTCGTTACATTCGAGTCGAGCATCAATAAAACATACACTTAGTTCATCTCGTTTCGTCAAACATGTAAGTCTGAGGGTGTAAATCCTTCTTTGTTTATTGTTATTTACTTTTTATAATCATATTGTAAGGTTTATGTCGAAAGTACTAATAAAAACCGATTTGTAAAACCATGTTTAAAACCCTTTTTACGGATTATCAGGAGACAGACGTCGAGAAAGGACACAGCAACTGCTGCGCCTCTTGGAAGGGACGCAGCACCTACTGCGCCTCTTCGGGAGGCTTCCGCAGTTCTTGCTTCCTTTCTTATTCCTTCGTCTTCTGTCAATTCGTTTGTTTTGTTATTTTCTTTCGTTTATTGTTCATTGTTCATATGACGACTTAAGGGTGATAATTCTAATAATTCAACATATTTTATATCACTGTTAGTATATAATTCATCGTTAATTCCCGACTTAAATCCCTTATAATCCAATATTTGCGGGTTTTCGTCATTAAAATCAATCCGGGTTGTAGAGATTCGATTCTTTCATATTTAGTTTCTGGAATTCGATCTTTCATATATTCCCACCTGTTTGTCCGTCATTAGTTCTTCATTAATTCGTCATATTTACCCTAATTAGTTCACTCATGTCACTAATCAATCTTTCATTCATGTAGTTAATTCGTTTGCATTCGTTTCATCCATGTTTTATCGCTTTTATGACTCATTCACATGTAATTAATGTATTAAATCACTTTCATCCGAGTCATATATCGTAATCAATCATTAAATTTCACCCACGAATACTAACGATTTGCAGTTCCGGCTTCACAACCAGAACTCAGCCTTGGAACAGACGCAGCAACTGCTGCGCCTCTTCCAGAGGGCGCAGCTCTGCTGCGCCTGTTCCAGGTTGATTTATGTCTCTGGACTCCCGTTCTGCCTTGACCTAGTTTAATTAGTTTACGTATTAATCCACTATTATTCGTATTATCACCTAATAATCTGTTCGTTAATTTGTTTATTCTTTTTTTTTCCAAATTATCCGTTTTTAGATGTATTCTCGACATAAATCATTAATCTAATGTAATTATTGTATTTTCCTTTATTGTATTTATTATTTTATTTCTTTTATCGCATTGTTTGTATGCTTCCACATGTAATTTAATCTAAATCCCTACTTCGACTCAATTGTATGCTAAATTAATTGTTCACCGACTTAGCCTAATTTTCACATGTTAGGATCAAGACATGGATGTTGCATTGCATGCATATAATCGACAATATATCGAGTATAGATGATTTTCCCTAATCATTAGTAGAGGCCGCTATCGAGGCGGGCGGGATTAGATGTTCGATCAAAAGAGCTTCCTAATACGTACCCTCACCCCTTACTCCAGATCTCTGTGAACATCCGTGTTCATTGGCATCCACGAGAGTCATTCTAGACATAGAATGCTAAGGGTAACGAGTGCTTAGTGTTCATGTCACTACTTTGTGTCTTGACATGACACGAGGTATTCGAACGGTTTCCAATTTTCCACAATAAATTGGTGGCGACTCCACAAATGCAAACGTTTGTTTCCCAAGCGCCCCCGTGGCCCATGTCCACAGTTTGGCGACTCCGTTGGGGATAATACACTTACGTGTAGCCAAAAGGGTGAAACTTGAACAAGGTTAGGGAATAGTTTGTACAAGACAATTGTCAGTTTTCATAACTCGGTCTTCCTAGATCGTTTATTCGGCCTTCCTAGGCCCAACCCAACCCATTCGACCAATCGTCCCGTCTAAACGGTCCTAATTCTTATTTGGGCCTAAGGATGGATAGCGATTAACGTCATCCATACCATGGTGCTTACTCTTGTTTGTATCAAGGACTTTCACTACTTGAGGAAATGGACTAGGAATCGGCCTTACTCTTGGTTGGTACGAGCCTCTCCACAGACTTCCGGTTTGATTGTTCGGTATGGCAACCCACCCTTTAAACCAAAACCCTTTTAAATGCACTCAGCATCCCGTTATAATTCTTGTATAAATGTTTTTACCTTACGTGATCACCATTTCTAAATGAAACCATGACGATTTTTGTAAAATCAAAATCCCTTTAAAAATGTAAATTTCGAAAAAGCCAATGATTAGCGCAGAACCGAGGTAAAACTCTGTCCATTTGTCGAGTCAAAATTCCGGGCCCAAGCCCATTTCGAAACCTCACTTCGAGTCCACTCCTACAACTACACTATAGTTGTCTAGGACATACATTTTCAAACTTTGTCATCTTTTCAAAACTCACTCGACACAAGTGGCACACACCCACTTCTCAAGTCAAAACATTTCTTTCTTAGTAAGTGTGTTAGAATGGTCGATCGCGTTTTGATTCGTCGTCGATCTCTTATCTAGTTTCCAAGATGCCTGAAACAAGCGACGCGAACTTCAACCAACTCCAGGATGGTAATGATCAAATCCTAACAGCGCTAGCTCGTCTCCAAGTCACTCAAGACCAAGTGTATGACCGCCTCGATACAATCGAAGGCCGAATTTATACCGTAGAAACGAGGTTGCCTCCTCGGCAAAGTGAAGTAGATGATGGCTTTGTGAACAACTTCGGGGAAGAAAACCCTCCCATGGGTATAACTACGGCTGAGAAACGACTCCAATATTTGGAGGAACAATTGATGTATCTCAAAGGGGAAGACATTTATAGGGAAAATAACCGTAAGTATGAGGCCGTGAGTTCCAAGTTGCCAACCAACTTCAACATGACGGATATCCCTAGATTTAAGGGGCACGAAAACCCTTTGAATCACAACCGTGCTTTCAAGGACTACATGTCTATCAAAGGCATCAAACCCGAGATGTTTGATTCGGTTGATGTCGTCACTCATCCAATCAAACACATTTATAATACTCAACATACAACTAGTTAGCGGTAAGTCGAGGTCGATCCATGGGACGGTGTGCTTTGGGTTCTAAGTCTATCTATCTCAATTTATGCTAATGTCACAATTTGTTTGGGTTTGTAGTTGTGTTCTAAACTAATAAAAGCAATAAGGTAAAACAAGCAATAAAAGGAAGGATGAAAACAATTGATGAAAAGTGCTAGGATATCATGAGGTCAAAGGGGATTCATGGTGTTGATCATACAAACATGTTTACAAAGTTGCAAGCAATTATTGTTGTGGGGGAACCGAGTTGGGTTATGTCTTACGGTTCATAGGAGGAGTTGGGTCCCGGAGCCGAATCGATTAGATTGTACAACACCTACAAGTCGACTTACTTTCTTCCTATTCAACTTCTATGCATGGTCTAACAAGACTCGAGTTGGTTTATATCTTACAAGTCAAGTTGAGTAGATAAGAGATGGTTAAAATGCAAGGATTCATAGGCTTAGCATTTCATCAAACATAACATGTGCATAAAGTTGACATCACAACAAGCAAGCAATTTAATCATGTGAACATATTAGATTAAGCATGAATCAATCCCATGTTGGTTTCCCCTAATTACCCATTAATCCTAGCTAAAGAAACTACTCACTCATTATCATGGAAAATATGTCATTAATGGTGTCAATCATCACAACAAGTATAAACATGGTAATAGAATGAAGAAATGAACAATAAAGATTAAAGAGTAAAGGAATTATACCAAACTTGAGTGTGATCCAAATAATAAAGCAAAGAATAATAGAAGAAACTTGATGATTGATGGAAGGTTGTCAATCCTCCAATAATAACCCAATAATCTTCAATTACCCAATAATAAACTTGAATAATAAACTTGAACAATAATTAAGAGAGTTTAATGTGAGATTTGTGGAAAGATTAAAGAGTAATCTATTCTAATCTACTCCTAATCTAATCTAAAGAAGGATTTGTTTCTAGCTAAGAGAGGATGGATCTTTTGATTATTACAAATGGGGTATTTATAGTGGAAATTAGGTGGATGCATTAGGGTTAACTAAGGGCTAAACTAGTAATTACACTTTTGAGTTTAGAGCAGGGAGGAGCCGGTATTTTTCGGAGGAAGGGAGTCTTTCACGGAGCTTGAAGAACACGAAAATCGCTTGAAAGGAATCCGAGCGGATTAGCCTCGGGATGGGCGGATTGTAGCAAGGGAATCCGAGCGGATTTGGAGCAAGACGCTCGGGCAAAAAGAGAGGGAATCCGAGCGGATTTGGAGCAATCCGAGCGGATTTGGGAGGACGAGCGTCTTCAGCGCGGGACGCGCGGATTCTGTCTGCTTCTTTGTTTGAGCTCGGATTGTAAAACGGACGTCATTTTCTCATCCGGACTCCTATTGGAGTGATTCAAAAGCCTAGATCGCTTGTTTTTTCGACACCGTTCCATCTAGCATATTTTCAGAGCCAAAGGAGCAACCCTTGGTTTGCGTTCCGAGCAGTTTTCTTCATGAATGGCTTCCTTGCTTTTCCTCCTTGCTTTAAACCTTATGACCCTTCTATATACTCTTTATTCCTACATCTTTGGTCATCATTCTTGCCTCTTCTTCATACTAGTCCATCTAATATCATCAATAAGCTTCCAAATATGCACGAAAGACGGGAATTTCCGCCTTATTATCTCCTTTTCTACAAAACATATGAAATGCGATAGAAAAGCAAATAGGAAGGTTTTGACGGATAAAATGGCCAAAGAATGTTATAATAGTATGCAAAATAGGCTCAATTAGGGGACTAAATGTGCGCAAATAATGTTCACATCAAATATCCCCAAACCGAACCTTTACTCGTCCCGAGTAAAGAGGTGACTAAAACTAGACCTTTATTTAAACTAACCTAATAACATAACCGATATGAGACAATTAGCGGGTCTCACTCCGCCCCTTCAACTCACAACAAGACAACCATGAGGTAGGATGCCTTCTTGCAAGGCAAGGTGGGTCTTGCCAAAATGGCGACACATCCAATCATTAAGCACACAAAATCAAGTAATGGATGCATCTACAAAAGAATAGCCACTGTCCTCATCTAAGTGGCGGAAATTATCTACAAGGGAAGCAATTTAAGGGTACACACTCCTTCATAGATACAATTTCATCAAACTACTAAGCCTAGAAGGATACCAACAAATCACCTCCAAGTTGTGTCAAGCTAGGGTACCTTTGTCCTCAATCGTTAAATGCTTTTGTCAAGAATAGACTCCCTATGGTGTTAGAAACATTGGAGGATCGCGGAATTGCCCCTCTTGCCTAGACAAGAAGAAGGGTCGTCCCCTCTCTACCATGCACAAAAATGGATACGATGGATAAAGGGATCAATAGAATTTTGAGTTTCATTTTGGGAGTTTGCTTTTGTTTTTGTTTTTCCCCCCAATTTCTTGTGGCATATGACATTTGAGAACACTTTCTTGCCATTTCTTTTGATTTTTGGCAATTCAACACTTGACAACTTTCAACTTTTATTTGCATTTCTTTTGAACATTTTCAAAGTCACCCCATATGTAGTGAGGGTGGCTTATATTTGAAGCTTTAGGAGTTCTATTTTTGCTCCTCTTTTCATTTGATGCATTTTTGCAAACTTTTCTTTCACTTTTCATTTCTTTGAACTCAAATCAATTTCTTTTTGTGCTCATTCCCTTTGATGACAAAAATGTGGTAGAACATGGATGATGGATGCATGGTTTCAAGGGTCACCTTGGAATAAACGGTAGCCAAGGAGTTATCACACCACAAGGTACTCTTGACTAGGCCTTAATCCATGGGTCAAAGGATACTAGCATGACACATCCTAGGGTGTTTTACAAGTATTCTAACAAGCAAAGTCTTAAGAAGAAAAAGCATCTACTAGGGCCTATATACACTTGTCAAGCTTCCCAAGTAGACGGTTTCGCAAAATTTTTTTTCTAACATGCAAACTACATGCCATGATGCAACTAACATATATACATCCTAATGCAAATGATTCTACCATCTAATATGCCATATAAACTAAATGTGAGTCCAAAGTTCACATTGTTTTTACCGCATCAATCAAAATAAAGCCACATAGTCATTAACATAAAGAGGAAAAAGGAGATTGGAAAGATCATACCATGTGGTCTTCAATATCCTCATGTCTCGGATGTGGCGTAGTCGATCAATGTGAAAAAGGATGGACAAACACAATATATACAAAACAATATGTACAAGACTACACTAAAAAGGAAATGAACTTGTTTTTGGATTTTTCAATTTTTCAAATTTTTATGGTTTTTGTTTTTATGAAATTAAAAGACATATTTTTATGCATTTTTGGAATATAAATTCCCATCCCCCACTTTATTTTGGACATTGTCTTCAATGTACATGTAGGAGTAGGAATGAAAAAGAAATACATGTTTTTGGATTTTTGATTTTTTTGAAATAAAGTACAAATGCAATGATATGGTATGAATGAATGCATGCTCTAACTAAATGCAATTCTATATGACATATATAACAAATGAATGCAATCTAAACTATACTATATGATGCATGATTTCTAGTAAACTATGGTCACTTATGATCAAAACTCCCCAAACCGATTTAAACACTATTTCTAGTGTAGAAAAGAAATAGGTTTGGTCATTAGTAACTATGCATGAATTTTAATCTATATGCAACTATTTACATGAATCATGTGAGATATATTACAATGCAAACTATACTATTTGAACTCACTAATGTAAATGCAATATGAAATATAATACAAATGGAAGCTAAATGTATATGTATATAACCAAATGCAAGTGTAAATGTAATGCAAAGTTAAAGGAAAGGATATCTTACAAATCGTGGTTTGAGGGAGGACTCCACCAAACTCATTCCTTGTTGCCATGATTATTGATGTTGTCCATGTTGCTTAATGCTCTCAACAACCGGTCAAAGGCTTTTGAATGGGCTTCATGTAAGCATAAATAAGAGTTTGGTGATGTCAAAACGTAGTTTACCCATCTTGGCTTGGAATAGAACTTGCCAAATACTCTCCCATTTGTTTTGCCCTTGGCACTTGGCTTCTTACAATGCTTCAAACCAACAAGCCCATGATTTTTGTCAATACAAGGTATGAAGTATTGCCCATATTCATCCGGAGGCTTCCACTCTTTACCATCTCTTTCAAATTCTATGATGATAGAGCATTGATTCATCAATCCTTCAATAGTAGAAGGAAAGTTCTCATTTCTTTGATGAGGGGATAGTTGAAGGATAAGATGTGGAGGAGTCAACTTCTCATCATTGAGGTCATTCATGCTTTCATTATCTTCACTTTCTTCTTGACCCTCCTTAGAACTTGAACCATTTCCAAAGAAAAGAGCTTCAATTTCTTCCAAACTATGATCATAGATGCCAACATCATAGTTTTCCTCTTGGCCTCTCAATTCCCCAAAGATTGCAAGTTCAAATTCATCAACCTCTTCTTTCAAAGTTTTACCTCCACTCCCATAAGTGTCAAGGGAACACACTTCCTCTACATGGGTCATAGAGGGAAATTGTGGTGGGAGGTCTTCCTCATCATCATCATAGGTATCCCAAATTGGAGAAGCAAGTCTAGTGTGTGAGCTAGATTCATTAGACAATTTAGACAAAGTGCTTGTCTCATAATTGGCCTTCAACTCACATTCATCATTGCTCTCCACCCCAACATCATGCTTCAATTCATCATCCACTCTTGGTCCATAATCAATCAAGCACTCCCCTTCCTCAAAAGTAACATCTTCATATTCACATCTATCATGAATGTTTGTAAAGTTGGGTACAAGTTGGAATATTGGATGTTCAATACTTATGAATTTAGGAGGTGGTGGGGGATTCACAAGAGTAGCTTCATAATGCCATCCAAATTCTTCTTCAACCTCATTATTTTCCCCTTCTTCTTCATTTAGCATTTGGGTGGCTTCCATTTGGGCAATTTGATTTGCCAACTTCTCGCCATTAGTAACAATGTTTTTGAGAACATTGTCCCTAGCTTGGCTCTCTTCTAGCATTTTCATGAAGAGATTTTGTTGGTACCTTACCATTTGGAGAACCACACTTTGCATGTCAAGATTATGCTCATTCTCTTGTTGTGGGCACATGGTAATTTGGTGGTATGGGTGTTCATTGTAGGATGACATTTGGCATTTATTGTAAAGTGGGTTTTGGGAGGGTGGTTGTTGTGGATGTAGGATGTGGGGGCTTTGGTAAGAAAAGTTGGGGTAGTGGTTAGGATTTTCATTGTATGAGTTGTAAGGTAGGTTTGTGTTGACTTGCTCCTAAAACTCCCCATACCCATAGTCATACTCAAAAGATCCACCACATACTCCATGTGCCAAGCCTTCGGTCATTATCATAGCTAGGACAAAGATATAACTACAAACAAGGAAACTACAAGAAAATGGTAAAAACAATCCTTGAGGAACAAGTTCCTCAAGGTTAAAGCAAAATCAAAATAGACAAACAAGTAACAACTTAATCACATAGCACCATCCCCGGCAACGGCGCCATTTTGATCCGGTTGATGTCGTCACTCATCCAATCAAACACATTTATAATACTCAACATACAACTAGTTAGCGGTAAGTCGAGGTCGATCCATGGGACGGTGTGCTTTGGGTTCTAAGTCTATCTATCTCAATTTATGCTAATGTCACAATTTGTTTGGGTTTGTAGTTGTGTTCTAAACTAATAAAAGCAATAAGGTAAAACAAGCAATAAAAGGAAGGATGAAAACAATTGATGAAAAGTGCTAGGATATCATGAGGTCAAAGGGGATTCATGGTGTTGATCATACAAACATGTTTACAATGTTGCAAGCAATTATTGTTGTGGGGGAACCGAGTTGGGTTATGTCTTACGGTTCATAGGAGGAGTTGGGCCCCGGAGCCGAATCGATTAGATTGTACAACACCTACAAGTCGACTTACTTTCTTCCTATTCAACTTCTATGCATGGTCTAACAAGACTCGAGTTGGTTTATATCTTACAAGTTAAGTTGAGTAGATAAGAGATGGTTAAAATGCAAGGATTCATAGGCTTAGCATTTCATCAAACATAACATGTGCATAAAGTTGACATCACAACAAGCAAGCAATTTAATCATGTGAACATATTAGATTAAGCATGAATCAATCCCATGTTGGTTTCCCCTAATTACCCATTAATCCTAGCTGAAGAAACTACTCACTCATTATCATGGAAAATATGTCATTAATGGTGTCAATCATCACAACAAGTATAAACATGATAATAGAATGAAGAAATGAACAATAAAGATTAAAGAGTAAAGGAATTATACCAAACTTGAGGTGATCCAAATAATAAAGCAAAGAATAATAGAAGAAACTTGATGATTGATGGAAGGTTGTCAATCCTCCAATAATAACCCAATAATCTTCAATTACCCAATAATAAACTTGAATAATAAACTTGAACAATAATTAAGAGAGTTTAATGTGAGATTTGTGGAAAGATTAAAGAGTAATCTATTCTAATCTACTCCTAATTTAATCTAAAGAAGGATTTGTTTCTAGCTAAGAAAGGATGGATCTTTTGATTATTACAAATGGGGTTTTTATAGTGGAAATTAGGTGGATGCATTAGGGTTAACTAAGGGTTAAACTAGTAATTACACTTTTGAGTTTAGAGCAGGGAGGAGCCGGTATTTTTCGGAGGAAGGGAGTCTTTCACGGAGCTTGAAGAACACGAAAATCGCTGGAAAGGAATCCGAGCGGATTAGCCTCGGGACGGGCGGATTGTAGCAAGGGAATCCGAGCGGATTTGGAGCAAGACGCTCGGGCAAAAAGAGAGGGAATTCGAGCGGATTTGGAGCAATCCGAGCGGATTTGGGAGGACGAGCGGATTCCTGTACAGCTTCTTTGTTTGAGCTCGGATTGTAAAACGGACGTCATTTTCTCATCCGGACTCCTATTGGAGTGATTCAAAAGCCTAGATCGCTTGTTTTTTCGACACCGTTCCATCTAGCATATTTTCAGAGCCAAAGGAGCAACCCTTGGTTTGCGTTCCGAGCAGTTTTCTTCATGAATGGCTTCCTTGCTTTTCCTCCTTGCTTTAAACCTTATGATCCTTCTATATACTCTTTATTCCTACATCTTTGGTCATCATTCTTGCCTCTTCTTCATACTAGTCCATCTAATATCATCAATAAGCTTCCAAATATACACGAAAGACGGGATTTTCCGCCTTATTATCTCCTTTTCTACAAAACATATGAAATGCGATAGAAAAGCAAATAGGAAGGTTTTGACGGATAAAATGGCCAAAGAATATTATAATAGTATGCAAAATAGGCTCAATTAGGGGACTAAATGTGCGCAAATAATGTTCACATCAATGTTCTTAAGGATCTTTCCTTCATCTCTTGACACCATCCCAAAGCAATGGTTCTACTCTCTAGAACACAAGAAGATCGCTACTTGGGAAGATGCCGCGATCGAATTTGATAAGCAATACGCGGATAATGCTGAGATCCAAGTTAACATGCGCACTTTAGAGGTTATTACCCAAAATGACAAAGAAGGTTTCACCGACTTCCTAAGTAGGTGGAGGAAGACTAGTACCCAACTAGTTGAACGCCTAGACGAAGCTACCCTTGTGGAGATGTTCGTGGACAACCTAAAACCCATCTATGCGAGTCATTTGATGTACCAAAACATCAAAACTTTCAAAGATTTAACCATGCATGGAACAAGGATCGAAGATGACATCCGTAAAAGGTTCTTGTCCAAAACGGTAGGTCGAGGATATCAAGGCTCAACAAGTCGTTATTACGGCTCCACTAGCAAGACCGATGAAGTTAACCTCCTCAAGCCATCTAAGAAGAGTACCCCACCGAGGAAATTTACAAATCTTGGGGACACTTATTCCAATGCTCTAAAAAGGTTGATGAAACAAGGCAAACTCCAACCCATAGGCCCTACACCCGAACCAGAAAAGAAATCCAAGTTATGGGACGAGAATTCATACTGCGAATATCATAGGGGTAAGGGACACGACACAGAAAAATGCTACAAATTGAAAAATGTGCTTCAAGACATGATTGAGGATGGTCGACTACCAATACCGCCGGGAGGTAAGCCCAACAACAATCAGAATCCTCTTGGAATTCTAGTAATCACAAGTGAAGAATCTACCTTAGATTGTTCACACCTCATTTCTCCAGTCGAAGATAAGATCCACGCGATCGATAATGAAGGGTTCTAATCTACCATTTCCCCTACCATTGCCGACTTCATCGCATGGGCAAGGAGTGTGGATAGGCAAGTTTCGGAAGTGGAAAATGTGGTGACAACTTTACATGACCCCAATGCAACACCTAAAGAACATGAGCCACTAAATTTCTCCCAAAATGCTACTATGCAAGAAGTAGTCGCCGTGGTTGATAAACTAATCGACCAAATTACACAATTAGAGGACGAGATCATGAGAATGAGGGAACTAGCTACAGTCAATGGAGTATGGGCCGATGATGATGAGGACGAGTATCTCATTGAACACTCCCTAGTCAAGGAAATAGTCCAAAATGGTGAAGACCTAGATGTGGACCACCTAACTCGTTCGGGGCGTCCATATAAAAGTACTACTCAAAATGGTCCAACCAACGTTATCACACCAAATGATAACGAAGATGACTCTACTGATCATTTGCTCAAGGAATTATAGAAGAGAAAGGCTGATCTTTCAGCCTGGCAACTAGTAGCAAGCTCATTCCCACATCGCCAAGCTTTACTGCAAGCTTTGGCCAAACTAAACGTAGCACATAACTCCACACCCGACGATGTAGTCAACTTGGTCTTCCAAGAATCACCGAAGCTAAGTAATCCTATTACTTTCTCAGATGAAGATTTACCACCCTTTGGCACTAGTCACAACTTGGCTCTTTACATCACTGTCATTTGCTTAAAGAAGAATGTGCCAATGACCTTAGTAGATGATGGCTCCGCGGTCAACGTCATACCCTTGAAAACAGCATACAAACTAGGCATGAAAGAGTCGGATTGGACCCCTACCAATCAAGGTGTTCGCGCATATGATGGTACACGACGAAAGGTAGTAGGACTCGTTAACCTAACCGTAGCCACAGGGCCAATTGAGCGAAAGGTTAACTTCCAAATAGTGGACATTGAAGCTTCCTTCAACATACTTCTGGGAAGACGACCTTGGATTCACGCTTCCAAAGCGGTAACATCCACCCTTCACCAAAAGATCAAAATCCCACTAAATGGCAAAGTGGTGACGATCACTTTGTCGCCCATTAAGGCAATAATCGAAAAGAAGTCAAATAATCAAGTCCTTGCGGATCCAGTATATGAACTTGGGGGCTTTCAAAGCATAAGTGTCATAGAAAGTGAGTTGGCACCCCTATACTACGATCCCTACTCCAACTTGGTGGTCAACCACATACTCAAATCCCAGGGATACTTCCCAGGAATGCCTTTGAACCCTGCTCGAATAAACACCTTCGCACCCTACAAGGAAGGCAACTCAAAAAGAATACCACTTGGACTAGGATATAAACCCGCTAAAAAGGAAGTTCTCGAGATGCTCGCTCAAGTTCAAAGCCGTAAGCATGTAGGAGTCCAAATGCGACCATATCTCTCTACCCTAAATGGATACTTCGTTAGGGAAGGAAGTCAAGAACTCTTTCACGGATTTCCCGAACCTTGGCACTACCTCGGAAGGAAGCTAGCCGGAATCGAGATCTTTCACGATTGCTACTTCATTCCTCCAGAAGCGGTTCCTACCGTCAAGGCTCGTCAAGCACCTTGCTTAGACGAATAAGCTGTTAGTCTACTATTTGGAGAAGATCGATTTGTTAGAGCCGCGCAGGATGAGATCATTACCATGATACTTCAAGACGATCACTTCAACCCTACCGCGTTAATCACAGAAACAAACACGAACCAGCAAAAAGGATGGAGAAAATCAATCAAGTGGACCAACAATCAAGGAAGACTCTTCAAGCTCACCACTGGAGAAGGAGAGATGTTCAAAGGAGAACCAGAAGACAATGAATTCGAGTCAGAGTCAGAGTCGGAGTCTAGAAAAGTTACTAGGAAGTCTCCTCCTGTCGTCGTCCCCACTCCCTTTGTTTCTCCTAGCTTAGCCTCAAATAGTAACAGTAGTTCGGGAAATGTCCCAACAACTGTCCCTTTACCGCCGCTGACCGCAGATCAGTTGGCTTCTTTGTTTCAACTTTTCTCAAACTTTAATATGAATAAATCAGGTTCTGCTTACTCTTTGTGTTATCTTGAATGCAATTCTATTTACGATGATACTGAGGGTGACCCAGATCCGGACTCAATTGAGATACCTCCCTTCATAGCCAAGGAAATACTACAAGAGGGGGAAGAGGGACCAGTAATAGAGAACACCGAACCCATCAATGTAGGAACCGAACTAGAACCCCAAGAACTTAGGATAGGGACTACCTTGAGCTCTGCCGAAAGGGGCAGTTTCATAGACCTCCTACACGAGTTCAAAGACGTTTTCGCTTGGTCCTACAAAGACATGCCAGGGATCGACAGGGATATCGCCGAACATAGAATCCCAATTAATCCAGGTTTCAAGCCCGTGAAACAGAAGCTTCGTCGAATGAGGACAGAATGGGTTCTCAAGATTAAGGAAGAAGTCGATAAGCAATTCAAAGTCGGGTTCATCAAAGTTTCCGAGTACTCTGACTGGGTAGCCAACATAGTACCCATACCCAAAAAGGATGGGAGAATCCGTGTTTGTGTTGATTTTAGAGACTTAAACAAAGCAAGTCCTAAAGATGACTTTCCTCTACCACATATCGACATATTAGTGGACAATACCGCAGATCACGCGTTACTATCCTTCATGGATGGGTACGCGGGTTACAACCAAATCAAGATGGCCAAAGAAGACATGCATAAGACCGCCTTTGTCACTCAATGGGGAACCTATTGCTATACGGTCATGCCGTTTAGGTTAATCAACGCCGGAGCTACATATCAACGCACTGCAACTACACTCCTACATGACATGATGCACAAAGAAGTTAAGGTATACGTAGACGACATGATCGTCAAGTCTAAGGATAGAGAGGGGCATATCGCGAACCTTCGCAAATTCTTCTCAAGGCTACGAATGTACAACATGAGGCTCAATCCTCAGAAGTGCGCATTCGGAGTAACATCTGGCAAACTCCTGGGATACGTCATTAGCCAACGAGGTATAGAAATAGACCCTTCTAAGATCAAAGCTTTGATCGAAATTCCACAACCTCAAACGGAAAAAGAAGTCAAAGGATTCCTGGGAAAAGTGCAATATATAAGTCGATTAATATCGAAACTCACCACGATCTGTGAACCTATCTTCAAAAAGCTCAAGAAAACAGACCACACCATGTCGGATGACGACTGTCAAAAGGCATTCGACCGAATCAAGGAGATATTAGCTAAACCACCAGTGCTCATGCCACCTTAACGAGATCAACCTCTTGGTTTATATCTCACAGTAACCGAAACAGCCATGGGCGCCATGCTAGCTCAAACCGTAGGAAAGGAAGAAAGGGCTATCTACTACCTTAGTAAGAAGTTCTTGGAGTACGAGTGCAAATACTCATAACTCGAAAAGACGTGCCTCGCTCTTGTGTGGGAAACGAAGAAGCTACGCCATTACATGCTTAGCTACTCCGTAAAAATATACTCCAAAATGGATCCTGTCAAATACCTCTTCGAGAAACCCGTCCTCAACGAACGCCTAGCAAGATGGACCTTGATGCTCTCAGAGTTCAATCTCAAATACGTAGCTCTGAAAGTTATAAAAGGGCACGCCGTTGCCGAATTCTTTGCAGAAAATCCCATCAATGATGCACAAACAATAGATACTTAGTCATTTCCAGACGAGGATATACTCCAAACCGATGTAGACTCCTGGGACCTTTACTTTGACGGAGCAACAAACTTAAGAGGATTTGGAATAGAGTCTTTGCTCATTTCTCCTGAAGGCGAGCATACACCGATCTCTGTCAAACTCGACTTCGAGGTGACAAATAACGCTGCAGAATACGAAGCTTGTCTCATTGGACTACAAGCGGCAGTAAGATTAGGCATTAAAAACCTCCGAGTGCATGGGGATTCGTCCCTGATCATCAATAAAGTTACGGGATCTTGGAAAATCCAAAACGAAAGCCTAGAGCCTTATCAAGCCAGAATAGACCAAGTTGCCCAATTCTTTGATCACGTGACCTATCTACACCTACCTCGGGAAGAAATTCAATTTGCAGATGCTCTTGCAAAACTTGCATCTTTGATTAATATGCCAGATGACATGGTGGAAATGCCTTTATGCATCGAACGACGATCAGAGCCAGCTTATGTCCACCAAATCACCGATGAAGAGGAAGTCGCAGAGGAACCTTGGTTCCAAGCAATCCTAAATTTCAAGATCAACGGTACCTATCCACCGGATATGGACAAAAGGGGACAACGTGCTATACGCCTATTAGCTTCCCAATATGTTCTCATGTAAAGAGAGCTATACAAAAGAACACCTCTTGGTGTAATCCTACGTTGCCTTGATCATTCACAGGCGCGGAAAGTGATGGAAGAAGTCCATGATGGAGAATGCGGTCCTCACATGAGTGGGCCCATGATGGCAAAGAAAATCACACGTTTGGGGTACTATTGGACCACAATGGAATCCGATTGCATCAAATACGTAAGACATTGCCACAACTGCCAAATATTCGGGAACGTACATCATGTCCCTCCTTCATTGCTCTATACGATGACATCTCCTTGGCCATTTTCTGCCTAGGGAATTGATATAATCGGGAAAATAACTCCAGCCGGAACAGGAGGTCACTGTTTCATCCTAGTGGCAATTGACTATTTCACCAAATGGGTAGAAGCGGCTTCCTACACTAGTCTCACAGCTAAAAATGTGGCAAAGTTCATACAAAACAACATCATCTGCCGATATGGTTGCCCACATGAGATCATTAGTGATAATGGATCATATTTCCAAGCTGAGACTGAGCAATTGCAAGCTAAGTACAAAATTAGGCATCACCACTCTTCGCCATATAGATCACAGACTAATGGCGCGGTAGAGGCAGCAAACAAGAACGTTGTCACAATTCTCAAGAAAATGATTGACAACTATCGAGATTGGCCAAGCAAAATACCCTTTGCTTTGTGGGGATATCGTACATTTGTTAGGACGCCCACTGGGGCCACCCCTTTCTATTTGACCTACGGCATGGAAGCTGTACAACTAGTTGAGTCAGGAATACCATCATTGCGTATCTTACTCGAAAGTCAAATCCCGGAAGCCAATTGGAAGAGGGATAGATATGAAGAACTCATCCTCCTGGATGAACGTAGGCTACGCGCATTGCATAATGTCCAAACATATCAAGCACGTATCAAACGAGCCTTCAACAAAAGGGTCAAGCCAAGGAACATCAAGGAGGGAGACTTAGTACTCAAGTCGATTAGAGCTCTTTTACCTGTCGATCAACGAGGAAAATTCAAACCCTAATTGGGCCGGGCCATTTCTATTCAAGTCCCTACTTCTAGGGCGTGCGGTTAGAATCACATACCTAGATGGGAATGAATTTACCAACCCGACGAACCTTGACCAACTAAAGCGGTATTATGCCTAGAATAGGAACAAAAACACGCCTCGCGTAACCACACGTGTCGCTCTTGTGGCACTAAATAAACGGCCCCTGGCCAAGCTGAAATAAGCTAATGTCACCATGCTCTTGCATTTTGACAATCTGTCATCCTCATATCATCAAATAAACCAAATTGCACCTTAAGAGTAAGTAAAAAAGCTCATGCTTATTTTTCTAAGTTCATTACAAGTTCTTGCTCAGAACAATTATTCTTTTACATTTACTCGAACTATGCGCAAGGGTTTGATTTCATTTTTTTAATGAATACGTAGGCAATCCTTCGCAGGATACAACCCATTAATTTTAAAATGTAAATAGAAGGACATTCGCAGTTGCATTTGGAATTCGACAAGAATAATAAATAGAAAATCACAACGGTTTCATAACCAATTAACCTCCTTTATTTCATTCATTTTCTAATAATAATAATAATAGTACGCTACATAATAACAATGCAACAAAAAAAAAACAAAAAAAAAAATGGGCTAGGATTCTAAAAACCCCACCTTCTTATTGCAATAATAATAATAAATAATAATAAAGACTTGGGCTATTCCTCCATTTTCCCTTTGCCCTTGTTATTTTTGTCATATTTCTTGTCACGACCTCGAGCCGGACGCTCTTCCGCCACTTCGGAGCTAATCACCAACGGTCTTTCTCGTGGTCTAACCTTCCCATTCTTGCCGATCACTTTGTCCACGGCAGGAGAGGTCTTCGGTTTCTTCGAAGGATGAACAACTCGAAACCCGGCTTCTTCCTCTCCCTCAGTCATATGCTTCTCTTTCTCCTTTTCTACATCGCGCACCTTGTAGTCAACGGGCTCGCGCTTCCTCAATCTCTCACGCTCCTCCGGAGTAGTAGCTTTCCTCCACCGCAGATAGGAGTCCGACACCCATAAAGCATTATCAGAAGAGTTCAAGAACCATACATTTCTTTGAGCCCATTTAATGGCCCACTCCCTTCGAATCTTAGTAGTAAGCGCCACGGCAGTCTGCGGGACAGTGTCAAGCTTCGGGATTGTTTGCTTCAGTCCAACCTATCTCATCAGCCTCTCCGGGAAGATGCATACCATGAATTCCAAGCCAGGAATGCGCACAGATCGGGTAGGATCCAAGGAGGACACTCCAGTGATAGATTTGAGATGCCACCATGGTACGATCCATCTAATCAAGGGACCGTCATCACTCTTCAATTTGTTTTCCCAATAATTGCAGACTCGAGTGAAGTCCACCATGTAGAGCCTAGTCCTCATAGAAATTGAGCGACCATGATAGGCAGGAACATTAACTGGGGGCTCGATCAATCGAAGACGCTTCATAAGCCAAACCTACCAAAAAAAGCAGGTGTCGAAAAAAAAAACGAAAACAAAAAGGAGGAAAAGAGAAGAATTTCTTTAGTGTTCTTTACCTGCAAGATAATGGGACTTCCCAAATAAGGTAGGTCGCGATTGCTTTCATGTTATCCAAACCCAATAGGACATCTTCTATACATAAACAAGTTGGGCTCTTGCGCAGTTCCATTTGCTCAACTAGGCCCAGGAAACGGGGGTCACCTCTCAAATTCTCATCAACGTGCCCTTGAAGGACATATACATGTAACAACCAAAATCCGAATGCCCTTCGCCTAGCAACATATGAGATGGTGGGGTCGGCCTAGTTAATAAATCGGTCAATAAAGTCCAATATTCGCACTCCTTTCGAGGTCACTAGACGGTCCACCTCATTTCTTGTCAACCCAAGATAGTCTCTAAATTTGTTCTTATACCCTTGTGAAGTAGAAGGAATAGCGGGCAAGTGTTCTGGGTCCCACCCACCAATCGCAGCAATTTCTTCAGGAAATGGGCAAATATCACCTCCAGGGAAAGCAAAAACGTGATAATTCGGGTCCCAATAATCAAGACAAGCATCTAGGAATGGTTTGACTCTCTTGATAAGCTTCAAACTCAACAACGATTTAAGATTATAGGCACCCATATCATAATTCTCCACGCTAGAGAACTCATTGGTCCACTCTTTTAGACGAATCTCTAAAATATTCATGATGAAGGATTGTTTTGAGAATTTTATGTAATAAGACGAAGGAAGAGACGGAAGAATTGTGTGAATAAAACCTCTATCGACGTTTCTATTTATACTAAAATCTGTTTCCTAAAATCCGCCAGGACGAATACACCGGGGAACAGGCGCAGCACCTGCTGCGCCTCTTCAAAGGGACGCAGCTCCTTCTGTGCCTCTTCCTCAGCAACGTTTCTGTGATTTTCCGCGTTGGATCTTTCCTAAATTCCTTAACGAATAATTTCCTATTCATACGGGTTATTATTTTGGTAAATACGTCAAAGTTACCATATTTCGTGTTTCCAAATTTCGCAGACGCGCATCTCGAGACGATATCGACATTTTCGTCATTTTAGCAAACTTATACATTTCTTTTTTACTTTTTCTTTTCAGGGAATCATTTCACTCTCCATTTCAAACTTATAAGTTTTTATTTTTTCTTTTTTTAGGGGGTAACCCTCCCTATCGTCCGGTCATTTCCGACCAAATTTTTGCATTACATTTTTACATTTTCGAGTCAAACCCTCCCTACCGTCCGGTCATTTCCGACCAAATTTTTGCTTTTTTGCATTTTCAAGTCTTTGTTTTACGCTAATTTAGGCCATATGTATGCATACATGTTCTATGTGATTTCTATGTAAGTTTCGGCAGCATGACGGCATAAACCGTCATCTACCAAACCTGTTCAAAGCCAACCTGCAGAAACAAACAACGCAACTCAGCAGCAAAGGCACTGAGGCCGTCGTATATACAACCAAAAGAGGGATATGTACAACAAACTGGGGGCTCGAGCCCCAAGCAAAGTCCAAAATGTCCAAAATATAGGGCCTAAAATGTACAAATGTGCAAGATCCAACCAACAACAAACAAAACAAACAACAACAAAAACTACTGCTGGACGCGCCTAACTCCGCAACTCTCGCCTTGAGAGCAGCAACCTCGGCGTCGCGAACCTCGAGCTCCCTCAGCAAACGAGCTGTCTCCTCCCGAGACTGGGCCAACTCTCGCTCCAGCTCGCGCTCCCTCAGTAAACGCAACAAATTGGCTCATGTCAATCACTTCAAGCAATCATAAGAAAATTAGAAAATTCAAAAAATGAAGTAGACGAAAGGTTCATACCTGACGACCTCGACCGCCGACAAGTGCCTCGACGGCAGTAGCTCGCAGCCGGTTAGCTACTCTCCATAACTCCACAAACCGAGACGGCGCAACCTGCATTTTCAAATAAGAAGTTCTCAATAATTGGATAAGTTCAATCAAATGTGTTCTTAAACAAAAATCATACAAATTAGAGGCTCACCCTCCGAATCAGATGCTGCCACTCGTCCAACCCAGCATCCGTCACAGCCACGTCAAAGTCACGCAGCTCGGAGATCGTCGTCCTCCCGGTCGCGTCAGTGTACTCGAGATTCTCGGGGTACTCTGGGGGCTCTGAGGGCTCGATGCCCGCCGCCTCAACCTCCTGCAAAGACAAAGGATTGCCATTAAATCGATGATCATTCATCATGCTTTAGAAATGGTCATAAGGAGACTAAATGCTCACCACAACCGGCCAGTACGCCAACCTCCCATAGAGGAACGCCGAGTATTCCTCACCAAGAAGCAGAAGGGCATCACCACCAACGCCAGCCAAGTCAGCCTCCCTCTCAGCCTCAGAAGGCTCCCTGAACATCGTCCTAGAAGGATCGATGAGAACCGTCAAGACATCCCGAGACCACTGACGAGCTAAGCGCTCGCCCAAGTACCACACAGGACCCATCAACGTCCTCAGCAGCAACCGGCTCGAGCTCCTGGGTCGAAGGACCTCAGCCACGAAAGGAGGAGCGCCAGCGTACTCCGCCCAAGGCCTGGGCACCCACTGGGAAAAGACAAGAAAGAAATCATTCTTATGATCGGTAAAAAGGGTAATAAAGAAGCAAAACGGATATAAGTGAGATGCTCACGCTGTCCAGCTGAAGAGCGTTCACGTCCCGCCGGCAGACACCGTGAGAGGAACGCTTGCTCCTCGTGCGACACATCACCCAATCCCTCACAACGGGATAGGCCCTCTCCAGCGGCTCTGTCCTCTTGGGCGAGAGGCTCGGAAAGTAGGAGTACACCCACGCCTGTGAAGCAAGATAGTCAATAACGATCTTTCGTAATTCGGTAAAGAAAAGAAGTGATTTCAGTCTAAATGAAGGTTCATACCTCCAACAGTAGTCCAGGGCCGACAGCACCAGGAGAAGTCCCCTTCTCCATCAACTCCGGACGAACCATGGCCCTCATGAAGCGGATGAGGACCGCAAAACCAGCAGTGACCCAGTCCCAACGTCCTAGGGAGCTCAGGTCAGAAAGGAAGGGAAGAAGCTTCGTCGAAAGCCTCTCTCCCTTGTCTCCGAGGTAGATCGAAGACAGAAACCACCAAAGCCACAAACGGGCCCTCTGCTCAGCTGTACAGAGAGGAGGAGTAGTTTCCCTCCCGTCAATCACCACCCGCGTCGGGGTCTTCCCCGCAAAGTAGTCTCGGACGTAAGAACTAGGCACCAAACCAGGCACTGCAGCAGCCTTTGTCGCCAAGTTCCAGCCGATCAACCTCCTAGCCTCGGCCGAGTCCACCCTCATGGCAGTCTCCGACCACTCTACCGCCTCGGTCCCACACGGCAGACCAGAGATCATGCCGTTGTCCTCCAACGTGACTCCCACCTCACCAAAAGGCATGTGAAAAGTAGAAGTCATATCCCAGAATCGGTCCATGAAAGCGCGGACCAGGCTAAGGTTAAGCCCGCAACTTCCTCTTCGCGATATCCGTCCAAGCCTGCACCAAGGCGCCAAATGCTCCCCGCTCGATCATGGCTCGCCCCTCCGCCGACAGCCTCTCGTAGCACTTCATCACCGTTGTGTAGCCCGAGAATGATCTGATGTTCTCGGCCTCCTATTGTGATTTAAAACAAAAGCTATCTTTAGTTTGAATGAAATTCGAAAAGATATGAGCAAATAAAATGAAAAAAGACGAATGATGAGTAATGAATCCATGATTACCAAGCTCTTCACCGTCCTATAGGACAGGTGACCCTCCGCAGCCTAAAGCAAGTGCCTCTTGTCCTGGTCTCGGCCCACGCAGTGCTCCCCCTCACCGACGACCACCTCGCCCAACGTTGGCCCGCCTCGGGGCCTCCTCCTCCACCTCGTCCTCAGCAACAGCCTCCTCGAGAGCACGAGAAGCGTCGACGGCTGTGTCTATATCCATGGGAGCTCTCCCAGAAGTAGAAGCCTCATCACCTGCAACGTTAAAGTAATTGTAGGCCGCGTCAAGTGACGACGAACCTTGATTAGGGGATTTTTGAGTTTTAGAAGCCCCGAAGTCGCTCTTTTCTCGCCATCTTTGGCCATATTCCCACAAACCCGATCACTCATGTGGTAATTTGGGTTAATTCAAACCTAATTTGAAGGCTAGTCATGGGTTCGAATCGAAATTTTGACAGCATTTCGTTATAACGGCGATTATGCCCTAGAAAAGTGTCCTGAAAAAGTCGTCACAAACCAAAATTCCGAGATGGTAGGAAGTTTACCCATCATCAACGATTCCACATGTCAAGTTTCATCGCAAACGGGCAATCCTAAGGCTATGTTCGAAGCAATTTACGGTTTAGCTGTGAAACCGACGCAATTTCACTTAAATGCCCAAACCTCAACGAAAATTAGAAACAAATGCATGGTTATGATCCTTATACTACCAATTAGCCATTTACAATGTCAATTTTACAAGGCAAGATCATTTGGGGGAAAAGCCCCAAATTTTCGACATTTTAGGGTTGAAAACCCTAAATTTTGTCGATCCAATTCGTCCATTATAGAAGATTAATGCAAGAATGATATACATACTTCGATTAGTCATGGCAAATGCAAGCTTTTGGATCAAATTTTGGCGGAAATGGTTGATATTTGAGAGAGAAATTGATGATTCGTGTTTCGAAACAAATGAAATGAAACCCCTGTTTCATCGCGCTTTTACGCAGGAAAGACACCCTCAGGAAAAGACGCAGCAGGTGCTGCGCCTCTTCCTCAACTTCCCTTCATACGAATTTTCAAAAATTCGTTATGAGTTCGTTATTTGTGGGCCCATCTTTGGTGCGCCTCTTCCCCGATGCCATTTTATCTTTTCTGGTCCGTTTGACGATTGTTCTTCGCTCAGACCCGCATTTCTAAGCCAACTGCAGACTATCGTACACTACTTATTTATTCCAAGACCTTTCTTGTCACAACGAGCAAGTATTCTCTGACAGGTATTTCGACACGCCTTCATTATATTCCCCAGCGAGAGTAAGCGGATAGACACTCCCTCTCGAGACATGGAGATGAATTCCCGATAAGGTTTTCCCCAACGAGAGTTCACGACATACAATCGTCCTTCTCGAGTTCTTCTGAAGTTTGTTTGAAGACGACCCAAGCAGATTTCTCCCAGCAGTTCCCGCCTATGTCCTGCTACTCACGATATTTCTTGTTTCCCCACGGAGTGCGATACAGGTGTCGTTCTCCAGAAGTTCCCAGACCGGCAGAGTTCTTACACTCGAGCCTTAGTTACCCCTTAGGTCGAACTTATATTTGGCCTCCTTCCCATCGATGCTTTCCTTTAGGGCCCCACACCCTAGAGCACAATCCTTATATATCTTTTAGGTCTTACCCTTAACTCCTATGCTTACCCTTAGCTCCTACGCTTAACCTTAGTTCCTATGCACCTCCGGAAGCATCTTAAAAAAGAAGTTTTAGGTATGGTCTCTTCTTATGGCTGGCGAGCTTCCTTACATAGTCTAATGGACTTTAAACGACCCTCCCCGATAGTCGACAGACTATAAAATGTTCCCGACGACAGGTCCTTGGCTCAGACCCCTTGAGCCGCCTCGCGTCGCCATAGTCGTCAGGTTGTAATCTTCGATTGACCTGATGGCTATACTTTGACTTTTGCCTTGTCCAAGCCTCAGTCAAAGTGGGGGCTCTGTAGATACCTCATTTCTGAACCTCCCGCAAACCACCCAGTGATGATTGGGCCGCATCTTTGGTACGCGGAACGATTTGTGACAGTTCGTAAGTTTATCATCAAGTGATTGCTCAAACACTGGTGTCTACCTCTTAATTGTCATCTACGCGCCGATACGGTCGTTTTGACAGTAATTAAAGTACATTTGGAGTCCGGGCCTAAAACCGTCTTCATTTTCTGATAACCGCTAAATCACGAGTCAGAATGTTCTGGAATGTTCCGGATATTTCTATTCCATATTTCACAATCTTTTAATCTTTGGTAAAGAATTTCCCGTAATATTCACACAAAATATTAAGGAAAATAAGATTAATCCGTTATTCCATAAACTAAACACGGAAATCTTTCTTCCGCAGGAGGAAACCACCTGGGAACAGACGCAGCAGCTGCTGCGCCTCTTCCAAGAGTCGCAGTGCCTGTTGCGCCTCTTCCCAAGTTCTTTTCTGCGTATTTTTCGTATCTTTTAATATATTTTCGAGATTCACTTCCAAAGTCTCTCCGAAAACCCTAATTTCTCCACGTGATTAGTATAAATAGGAGCCTTCGCTCCTCATATTTCTCCCGCGAGTGTCCGCCCTTCTCTTCTCCCTTTGCATTCTAGACCACGTTCTTACTTTTTGGCGTCTACGTGCTTGAACTTTCAACCACGTAAGCTCGGATTCTTCTGAGTACCAGCGTCGTTTGCATGACCGACCAATTTGACCAACTCCACCATAATCAACCTTAATTAATCTTAATAGTTTTCCTCTTACGAGGGTACTTTCGTTACATTCGAGTCGAGCATTACTAAAACATAAACTTAGTTCATCTCGTTTTGTTAAACATGTAAGTCTAAGGGTGTAAATCCTTCTTTGTTTATTGTTATTTACTTTTTATAATCACATTGTAAGGTTTATGTTGAAAGTACTTCTAAAAACCGATTTGTAAAACCATGTTTAAAACCCTTTTTACGGATTATCAGGAGACAGACGTCGAGAAAGGACGTAGCACACCTGCGCCTCTTCGAAGGGACGCAGCACCTGCTGCGCCTCTTCGAAGGGACGCAGCACCTGCTGCGCCTCTTCGTGAGGCGGCCGCAATTCCTGCTTCCTTTCTTCTTCCTTCGTCTTCTGTCAATTCGTTTGTTTTGTTATTTTCTTTCGTTTATTGTTCATTGTTCATATGACGACTTAAGCATGATAATTCTAATAATTTAACATATTGTATATCACCGTTAGTATATAATTCATCGTTAATTCCCGACTTAAATCCCTTATAATCCAATATTTGCTGGTTTTCGTCATTAAAATCAATCCGGGTAGTAGAGATTCGATTCTTTCATATTGAGTTTCTGGAATTCGATCTTTGATATATTCCCACCTGTTTGTCCGTCATTAGTTCTTCATTAATTCGTCATATTTACCCTAATTAGTTCACTCATGTCACTAATCAATCTTTTATTCATGTAATTAATTCATTTGCATTCGTTTCATCCATTTTTTATCGCTTTTATGACTCATTCACATGTAATTAAAGTATTAAATCACTTTCTGTGGACACGGCCCACCTGCGACCCCACATCGATCTGTGGACGCACAAAGGTCTTTTTGAAAGCCACGCTCGGCGGCGTAAAAATGCCTTCGACCAGATCGTTTTAGATCGGTCGGTTTCGTCTCGGTAAGGGTCTCGAAACGATTAGAGATGTTCGGAGTCGCCACCAAGCATTTGTGGGATGCCTGGAACCCGTTTGAAATCCACTTTATCCCTCGGTCAAATCGAAGCACAAAGCAACGTTTGACATAGGTACTAAAGATAAGGAAATCATCCCTCTTTAGCATCCTATCTCTAGAATGACTCTCGTACGCCCTGGATAAAGTCGTCCACTATCCAAAGTTTCTGAGTAAGAGGTGAAGGTACGTATTGGGAAGCCCTTTAATCAGACACCCAATCCCGCCCTCGTTTAGCGGCCTCTACTGATCGATCTTGGTTGGTTGAATAAAAAAGTTGATAAAACGGTTTAAATGCATGAATGCGCATCCAATGATTTAAACCTAACATGTGAGAGCTTTCTAAGTCGGTTTATTTAATCCAAGTATCAAGTATAAGATGTCGAGTTGGATTAATGATTGATTTGCATGCAAGACGGACATTAAACATCCATTTACCGTATTAGGTCTAGGGTGCATAACATGATCCATTTGTCTTAGTAAGGCATTTTGCAAATATGATTTTGAATAGTCATCTGATCCAGCCTATATCCGGGTTAACCGGAGTCAGGATCGTCCTAGACTAATGCTGGAAGGGAACAGGCCCTGTACCAGACGACTATATGAGGCGCGAGCCAGCCGGCGGTGTAAGTTTTGAAAATGAGAAATGGAGATCCTGTTTAGGCGCGGGTTAGCCCACGGTTTATGTGTCGTGTTCTGACCTTTTAGAAAACGTTATAAAACGTGTTGAAAATGGATATTTGAACCCGGTTTGATTTGAAGGGGTCGTTTAGACCGCATTTGTTGATTTGAAGAACTAGACTCGAATAATCATCATTATTTTGATAATATTCGGTGTCGGGTTCGATTTGACAAACTTGACATGAATAGTTTTGAAAATGATTATGGACTAATTGTCTTAAGTCCATTTGAATGTAATTAGTCGATACTCATCATCGTACCCTGGTTAAAATCCGGTATGGTATGTAGAACCAAGGATGACTTTGTGTTGGGGACTAATATGTTTGTTTGAAAATGTAAACAAATGAAATAAAAGGCTTTAAAATACCTTTTAAATGTCATTAACCAAATATTATCACCGAAACACGGATTTAACCGTCATGGTACGAGGAACCAAGGGTGAAAAATGTTTTATTGTTAAAACAAGTGAAATAAAATAAAAAGGGTTCGAAAATACTTGAAATGGTGAAAACCGATTACAAATATGATGATGGATTAAAGGGAAATGACGAGAACAAACACGGATGATCTTTGGTCTTAGCACCCCATTTAGGCGCGGGCCAGTTGGCGACCTAAGGGGCTTCTGCCTCAGACCAAAAATCAGTTTTGGCTCGTTTATTCCGTGTTTTGGTTCATGTTATGCATGTTTTAGCATGTTATAGTCATGAAAAAAATGAAAACATAATAAAAGAGGATTTTTATACCCTCATACTTACATATTTGGTTATGGCGAGTGACCGACGTAAGTGTAACAACTCGTTTGCTCGGAAAAAACTCGGTTTAAAGCCGCTTTGGTAAGTAAAAAAGAGTGTTTTAATGTTAGTGATGGTGTAGTGGTCGAAATGGTCGGTCAAGTGATTTAATGCACGATGACTGATACGTGCATTTTATATAGTCTTTTTTGACCTTTTCATGCACGTATTTCTATGCTTTTATCGTAGTTTTATGCTACGAAATGCCCCGAAGATGCTACTTTGGGTTATTTTGTCTTATTTGCAGGTACGGACCAAAAAGTAGTGAAATCAAGCCTTTTACCGTCCGATTTGCATGCATTTGGAGGAAGAGTAAATTTGGAGCGGAAATATAGCTGTGTTGGGATGCGTGAAGCTGTTTCGGGAGCTAAAAGGACAAGTTATAGCTGAACTAACGAGATTTTGTAGCTGCTGAAGTTAGTTTTCACTCGATCGAGTACTTAACTGGTCGATCGAGTGGTTTTAGAATAAATAATCAGTCGATCGAGTACTTTTGTTGGTCGATCGAACAGTTCCATATTAGTGTTTAGTCGATCGAATGCTTCTTTTGGTCGATCGAACGGTCTGAGCTCTGAATTGCTCGATCGAGTGGTTCTAAACCACTCGATCGAGTGGTTTATCTTACGGGCTTGGGCTTTTTTAGTTTATTTCCGTCAATTAGGTTAAATAATTCCTATTTTCTTATAAATAGGAAGCTAGGACGTCAGTTGTAATCTCTCCTTTTTTCCCCCTTACTCTGTTCCGGACGCGGATTTTCCCTGTTACTTTGTTCCTCTTATTTCCGGATCATTAATTTAGTAATCTAATCTTTCCCTTTTAATTCATTCTTGTTCCTTTATTGCTTTTATTATTTCTCTATTTAGTTATCATGTCTTATGTTATTAGATTAGCCATTGCTAGTGTAGTATCCCGAGCCATGCGTAGCTAATTCCTTTAATATGTTAGGCCTAGGGAAACCGTGGTAGCAATATGTTAGGATCGACATGATTAGATTAGTTTTGCGACAAGAATTGTATTAAGCAATATAATTGTGATTAGGTTGAATGAATGCATGCAGGAGACCGATTAATTAGTTACGCCCGACCTAGATCGAAAGATTGGAAGGGAAGGCTTGCTTAATTACAATAGGTGATACCTAATTAGGGCGAAAGCTAAGTTAGGGAGACCCTAGGGCGATTAGAGACCGAAAGGGTATAATCGTAGGTTTAAGGACCGAAAGGTGATGACCTCGCTCTTCTTATAAATAATTTAATCGACTCAGTTGACCCGATAGTGTAGCTGCCACGGTAGACCGATTCCTAGCATATCTCTCTCTTTTATCTAATTTACCCTTGTATTTCTTCATTATTTTCTCTTATTCATTTCCCTCTTGCTTTAATCTCTTTAGTCTAGTCAAAACAATCAAAACCCCCCATCTTGTGACCGTAGATAGACCGAATAGACAAGTAGATAGTAAACCGCCTCCCTGTGGAGATCGACCATACTTACCGCTGACTTCTGTTAGTAGTATCTAGGTATTTTATTTTTGGTACATAACGACCGTATCAAATTTTGGCGCCGTTGCCGGGGAGGCATCTATTTATTTATTTGTTTAATTCTGTCTATTTTTAGCCTTAGGGGATTTTTCCCTTGAGGTCGTTCTAATCTTTTCCTTTAGTGCTGTTTTGATAGGCCTTACAGGTTCTACCTAGACAGTTCTAGGTAAAAGATCGTCAAAGGGAAGACTTGAGTACCTTTGACCCATCACCTATGTCCCTTTATATGGCACAGCAGGTGATTTGCTGCGGGAGATGTGGTTCTGCTGAGCACAATGCAGCCCTTTGCATGGCAGAAACTGACGAGGTTCTCGAGTTCAGGCTTTGGGGACGAGCTAGTCAAGCAGTTGTAGTTGTGCCGCCACATCCACCCTATCAATGGCCACCGCAACAAGATCCTCCTAATATACAGGAAGAAGAGATTGCGGAGCTGAAATCTCTGTTGGAGACACTTGCATCCCAAGTGCAAGAAGATGATAGACGCACTTGTGCGCGATTTGATAAGCTCGAGTCTAAAATTGCTCAGTTAGCAGCTGAGTCAGGTAGTTGGCAACCAGAAGAGGTATACTTTACTGAGAGCGGTTTTTCCCATGAAGAAACCGTGTTGCCCAATGCTGAGGATGATTTTTATGACTCGGACGACGAATTTCTATCATATTTCAAAAGTTTACACGAAGACTCCAGCGCTGTACAGGAAGAATCACTCGATCGAGTGACTTATATTAGTCGATCGAGTGAATTTCCAGAAGAAAGTTCTCGATCGAGTGATATTTCTACTCGAACGAGTGAAATGCAGGAGGAAAGTACTCGATCGAGTAATAATTCTGCTCGATCGAGTGAGTTGGCCAGTGGGAGCTTTGAATCGTCACTTGGTTTCATTCTAGATGACGATTTTGATGATGATAATGGTTACGGTGAGTCTCCCCTATTCAAAGCCGAGTTGGATGCACTTGAGGCCGCGATTTACGGGACGAAATCCACTGAGAAGGGTGACAAAAGGACAGCTAAGTCGGTATTTGCTCCTAGCACAGATGAGGTATTGCATTCTTTTGTCTATGATTCCATCGTTGAGAGCAACCTACCTGAGGTAATTAGCGATAATTTTATTATTGTTAATATTCAAAGTACGCTACCTCGTTTGACTCGTGCTTTTAATGCTATATCCCCTCCCATGTGGACGTTTAATTTAACGAATTTTCACCGTCCTTGTCATTTCAATTTTGTTAATCTAAAACGGAGCCCTAATTTATTATCAATTGCTCCTGCGCTCCTTTATTTTGTGGATAAATTTAGGAGCTCACATAGGAAATTTGTTAGGCTTAAACAGTTAAACAATTTTATTTCCTATATTTTTATTCCACTGTAGTGCTACTTACATTTTTGTGTAGCACATGCGCAGATTTATGATTTAATGCTGCGCACTTTGAGCTATATTGATTGTGATTAATTAGAGAGGCTCGAAGAAAAAGAAGGTCGAGCTGGGACCTGACTGAAGCTAGCGCTACCCGGGAGGCAATCCGGAGTTTTTATTTTGCATTTTTATTTCATTTCAGTTGTAATAAATGGTTTTCATACCATAGACTATATCAGTATGCTTGTTTTGTTAGTTTTGCGGGCTATTTTTATTGCGTTTTGCTGGAACACACTGAGGATCACTCGATCGAGTACTTTTTGTACTCGATCGAGCACTTTTGCTGATAAATTCTCTCGATCGAGCTGTTTCCCTACTCGATCGAGCACCTGCAAAGAGAGAACTACTCGATCGACCTAATTTCCTTTCGATCGAGCAGTTTTGGACGCCCAACCCACTCGATCGACCACTGTTCGAGTGCCATCGAGTGTTTTTGACTTGGATTAGCTTCCTGTGACGGTATTCCGGGCCTTTAGCAACCTCCCATGTTCATGGCTGGTTTGGGGAGGTCCCTTATTCGCGCAATCTTGTGAGCTTTCCGTATTTACTCTCTTTCTCTTTTGGTTTGCATTTCCTTTCCATGTTTTGGTACAATGGGGGCATTGTACAGTTTTGTTTGGGGAGGTTATGCATCCATATCTGTGTCTGCATCTTGTTTTTATTGCATATCTGTTATCACGTTTAATTTCAGTATGCATTGTTGTTTATTTTCATAAAAATCAAAAATCTCAAAAAATCAGAAAAATTGTTAAAAATTCAAAAATTTCACGTTTATTTTAGCATATAGGTTGAGTCGGAAGGTTGATTTCAATGATGAAATTGCACTATAAACTGTCTTTTTGTTTAAGCCTTGCATTGAACTATTATCTTTTTAGCTTTGTCCTTTTTGCATATCTACGAGTTAATGTTGAATTTAGCTGAACGAATAGACTTGACCTGAAATTTTGGCAACCTACTTATAATTTCTAAAGGATTACAGCCGTATAAACTGGTGTCATTTGTGACCGGTTTCATGTAGGATTGTGAGTAGTTACTCCTTGCATAACATGTACATTAATTTGCACATATATGAAATTCAATTGCTTTTTGCCTTCATACATTCAGGTTAGTGGTTGGTGTCACATGCAGGGAGGTGCTTACAATTGCCCTTTCTTTCCTTTTTACCCATTTAACTCCACATTAGCCAAATTTGCCTGTTGACCCTTAACTACATTCCAAATTTAGCCTGCCTTGTCAAGCTAGTTTAGTGTATGTTTTTGCGGTACATTTTCATTGTGCCGAGTTTGGCTCGTATTCTGTTGATTCGGAGTTGGTAATTTATGAAGGAAGGGAGGATGATGAAAAAAGACGTGAAAAATGAAAAAAGGAATTCGAAACCGAAAAAAAAAATAAAAAAATCAAAAAAATAGAAAAATCAAAAGAAAGGAAAGAAAAAAATGATGTTGTTTGATGAGACGGTTTCGCTCCTATGTTTTATCTATATCTTTTGAGGAGTTAGTTCAGTTTGGTTTGGTGAGTTTTATGCCAAATAAAGGGCATGTGCTTAATTCTATAATTGAGTGATAATGGATGTTGTCATATGGTTTTGTTTAGGTACTAGCTTGATCACCTATACCTCAACATTCCCATAAATGTTTTGCCTCTTCTTACTCATTGCCTCACTTTACCATATTTTTGTAAGCCCTCGGCTGTGACAGGACCTCGTTTGGTTGGAATGTATGTTTGGTAGCTAGAATTGTCTATCATATTAGTTGCATGCATGTTTATGTGGGTCGTAGTCTAGGTGAGCGACTATTTTTTCTTTCTCTCTTACATATATATGTTCACCCTTTGCTTCATGAGAGAAGAGTGACCCGTGAGAGTCCATTATTAAGGGTCTTGCAAGGTCGACGGTTCAGCTTTATTATAAACATCTTACAACTCGTTTGCATTTGACTGTTTGCTATAAGTATTAGTTGCTTGCATTAAATTGGTTTAAGCGGGCATTTGTAGCTAGCTCTGAGTTATCTTTTCCATTCCATTAGTTTGCATTTAGTTTACTCGAGGGCGAGTAAAGGTTTGGTTTGGGGAGATTTGATACGTGCATTTTATATAGTCTTTTTAGGCCTTTTCATGCACGTATTTCTATGCTTTTATCGTAGTTTTATGCTACGAAATGCCCCGAATATGCTACTTTGGGTTATTTTGTCTTATTTGTAGGTACGGACCAAAAAGTAGTGAAATCAAGCCTTTTACCGTCCGATTTGCATTCATTTGGAGGAAGAGTAAATTTGGAGCGGAAATATAGCTGTCTTGGGATGCGTGAAGCTGTTTCGGGGGCTAAAAGAACAAGTCATAGCTGAACTAACGAGATTTTGTAGCTGCTGAAGTTAGTTTTCACTCGATCGAGTACTTAACTGGTCGATCGAGTGGTTTTAGATTAAATAATCAGTCGATCGAGTACTTTTGTTGGTCGATCGAACAGTTCCATATTAGTGTTTAGTCGATCGAATGCTTCTTTTGGTCGATCGAACGGTCTGAGCTCTGAATTGCTCGATCGAGTGGTTCTAAACCACTCGATCGAGTGGTTTATCCTGCGGGCTTGGGCTTTTTTAGTTTATTTCCGTCAATTAGGTTAAATAATTCCTATTTTCTTATAAATAGGAAGCTAGGACGTCAGTTATAATCTCTCCTTTTTTCCCTCTTACTCTGTTCCGGACGCGGCTTTTCCCTGTTACTTTGTTCCTCTTATTTCCGGATCATTAATTCAGTAATCTAATATTTCCCTTTTAATTCATTCTTGTTCCTTTATTGCTTTTATTATTTCTCTATTTAGTTATCATGTCTTATGTTATTAGATTAGCCATTGCTAGTGTAGTATCCCGAGCCATGCGTAGCTAATTCCTTTAATATGTTAGGCCTAGGGAAACCGTGGTAGCAATATGTTAGGATCGACATGATTAGATTAGTTTTGCGACAAGAATTGTATTAAGCAATATAATTGTGATTAGGTTGAATGAATGCATGCAGGAGACCGATTAATTAGTTACCCCCGACCTAGATCGAAAGATTGGAAGGGAAGGCTTGCTTAATTACAATAGGTGATACCTAATTATGGCGAAAGCTAAGTTAGGGAGACCCTAGGGCGATTAGAGACCGAAAGGATATAATCGTAGGTTTAAGGACCGAAAGGTGACGACCTCGCTCTTCTTATCAATAATTTAATCGACTCAGTTGACCCGATAGTGTAGCTGCCATGGTAGACCGATTCCTAGCATATCTCTCTCTTTTATCTGATTTACCCTTGTATTTCTTCATTATTTTCTCTTATTCATTTCCCTCCTGCTTTAATCTCTTTAGTCTAGTCAAAACAATCAAAACCCCCCATCTTGTGACCGTAGACAGACCGAATAGACAAGTAGATAGTAAACCACCTCCCTGTGGAGATCGACCCTACTTACCGCTGACTTCTGTTAGTAGTATCTAGGTATTTTATTTTTGGTACATAACGACCGTATCAATGACGGTACCAAACAATGTGTAAGGCTCGTGTTTACGATCGGTAGGTCGTAAATACGCGTCGGGTTATGACTTAAGAAGTCGAGTCGAGAATTTTAAGGGAGAAAGGAGGGGGCGGACACTCGCGTGTTTTCTTAAATGGGGGCATTTGAGGGTTATTTATAGGGAAATGAGTGGTTGTGTGAGTTTTGAGTGACGTGGCCACCTGGGCTGCTCAAAGAGGCGCGAGCCACGTCGCGGTTCTTCGAGTTGTGTTGTCACTTTCACAACAAACGCAATCATGATTTGTTCTACCCTAGGTTTTGTAGTCACATGTATAGTACTTGACCAACATGAATCCGGGAAAACTTAAGGTAGAAGATTTGAAATGTTTGGTTTTTTGTGGTTGACTCTGGTTGACTCGTTGTTGGAGTCGGGATTTGAATTTTTGAGTCGGTTTTTGGTCCGGTGTCGGTTTTGACTCTAGTTAGTGTCATTGCGACCCCGCCGTCGTGTATTAAACACTCCAGGTATTTTTGAAATGTTTTGAAATGTTTTATTTTCGAAATCGTTTTAAGTTTTCCGACGTAAAGTTGTACACAAACTGTCGATCAAACGCCGCGATTCCAAAACATGTTGTAGTCCGATAATCATCGGGTGTTTGTCGGAGTCTCAGTAGATACTGGGTATCTACAGATCCCCCACTTTGACTTAGGCTTGGACAGGGCGAAAGTCAAAGTAGAGCCCCCAGGTCAATCAAAGATTACAACCTGAAGACCCAAGCGACGTCGACGCGGCTCGAAAGGATTCGGGCCAATGACCTGCCGTCGGGAAGGGCGACGTCAAGGCGACTCGAGGGTACAAGCCAAGGACCTGTCGTCGGGAACAGTTTAGAGTCTGTCGACTGTCCGTGCGGTTCGTTTAATGTCCGTTAGACTACGTACAAAGGCTCGCCAGCCATAAGAAGAAGTCATACCCGAGGCATCTTCGGATATGTCTTCGCATGTTTGCGGATAAAGGCTCGCCAGCCATTGGCAAGGAAATGTACCCGAGGCATCTTCGGGATCTGCCCTTGGACGGTTGCGGACAAAGGCTCGCCAGCTGTGACAAGGAAATGTACCCGAGGTATCTTCGGGATCTGCCCTTGAAGGTTGCGGGCAAAGGCTCGCCAACCATGACAAGGAAATGTACCCGAGGCATTTTCGGGATCTGCCCTTGGAAGGTTGCGGACAAAGGCTCGCCAGCTGTGACAAGGAAATGTACCCGAGGCATTTTCGGGATCTGCCCTTGGAAGGTTGCGCACAAAGGCTCGCCAGCAAATGGTAATCGATTAATGGATCAAGGGAATAGCCGCGTGTAATGGGCTTGTCTTAAAAGTAGCGAACTCGTGATGCCGCCGTGGAAACAGTGAATTTGGATTTTCATTATCACTGTTTTTGGAATGAGCGGGTTCCGCGAGGAAGCCCCCTGCTGGTATTTGAAGGAATAGTGAATTTGGAATTTTCACTGTTAATTGAAGTGACGGTTTATGTGCCGCCGTTGACATTTGATGGAAACAGTGGATTTCGAATCTTCACTATTGATTGAAGTGACGGTTTATGTGCCGCCGTTGACATTTGATGAGAATAGTGAATTTGGAATCTTCACTATTGATTGAAGTGACGGTTTATGTGCCGCCGTTGACATTTGATGAGAATAGTGGAATTCAATTTCCAACTATTATTTTGAGCATGACGGTTTTAATCGCCGTCGCTTAAAATTTGAAGAAATAGCGGTTTTTGAATCTTCGCAATTATTTCAGAAATTGAAGGAAAATAGTGAATTTTATCTCACTATTATTTTTGAAGTTGGCGGTTTTGATCGCCGTTTGCTTGAAAATAACGAGTTTAAATTTTCACTATTTGATTGGAGTGACGGTTTATGTGCCGTCGTTTAAAGCCTCCGAAAATAGTGAATTTGAATTTTCACTATTTGTTTTTGTTTTTGAGAAAACGACGACTTTTAATATCGTCAAATGAAAATTCGGAGTTTGTTATGTGGAAATTGGGCTAAGGCCCAAAATTCGCTGAAAAGGCAAGGGACGCCTGATTGAGGCGCGAGCCACCTGGCGAACCAAAGGGGCTTCCCTTTTTCTGTAAAAAGACGCGAGGTTGCACTGCAACTCATTCATCATTCCGCCTTCATTATTTTCGACACAAAACCCGCGAAAATCGTCATTGAAGGACCTTCACTAGCTTCCACTCTTGCCATCATCAACAATGTCATCTCAAGGTAAGTATTTCGTCTTGAATCCATTCAAATTTGTTGATCTTTAGCTTGATTGAATTAGGGCGGATTTTACCCTAAAAAAAAAAGAATTGGGCGTTTTTGATTGAACCCATTTCGAGTGAAATTGATGCTTGCATTAGGTTAGATACTTGTTTAGGAGTATAGGGGTGCTTTTAGTTTGCATTTTGATCCCCGTTCCCGCTCCCTGTGCTCGAAAAACGCGAGTAAGGTGAGACATCGTCTCACTTCGCAATGCCAAGTTTATATGCTTGGGTCGTGGGTCCCACTAGGTTGCATTGTAGTTGGGAAACCCCGTATTTGCCATTTATGGACTTTCGTTGGGTATTTGTAGGCAAAATTGGATTTTTGCCTTTTGTGATGGTCTTACGTCTGACAAAATAAGCGTCTGTTTGGGCTTGAATTGAGTCAGTTTGCCTTGAAATGGACCTCATTGGTAATTTAGGTCACCTTGAGGCGTGATAAAATTACGCCTGCCTTTTGCGGTCGTTTTTGAATTTTGACCGGTTTGGGCTCAAATTAGCATATGAATTACCTTTTTGAACCGTAGAAAAATACCCCATTGTGTCCCGAATGTATTTTGGGTTGTTGGCGGGCCCTCTAGGGGTCTTGAAATGCCGTTTTTTTTTGGTTTTGACCCGTCTTTTGCTTGAAAAGAGGGGCGAGTCGTTTTTGTTTGTTTTTTGTGAATGGTTTTGTTTGGTTAGATTTTGGGCGGGATTGCCATTGTTTTTTATTTCAGGTTGTGTTTTTTTGGATTTATCCATTTCATGCCGTCGTAATGCCGAAATTTCGGCTGACGTTTTTTTTTTCTTTTGATCATAGGATATCGTTTGGGACCTATGGGGTCCGTTGTTGAGGTTTTGGAGGAGGAGGACGATGCTGGAGGGGAAGAGACGACCAAAGAGGCTGCCGGATTTGAGGCGGTGGTGGAGGATGCTTCCGTGGAGGAGGAGAGGCGGCTGACGTGGCCGGTTTGTCCTTTTCGTTGTGGCTCATAGACAGGATGGCTGATGATTGGGAGTCAGCACCGGAGTGGTGCATCGCATCATGGTTCTTGGCCTCCTTATCATTCGAAGTCTGCAAGACACTGTCTTCTTTTTTGTCGTGGAGCAGGAACGGGGTATTACCATAATGGTAATCACCTCTGCTTCCGTTGTTTCTCCTCTGTTCCCTATGTTGCTCCCTTTTCTTTTCTGATCGGAAGGGTAGGGAGTGCTTAGTTCGGTAGGTGGCAGATAGCCCCCAGTTCGTTGTCTTAGGCCGGTGCCTGTATGATAGACGGTTGTTTTAGGCCAGTGTCTGTATGATAGACAGTTGTTTTAGGCCAGTGTCTGTATGATAGATGTCTATACTGAACCCTGTTTGTACGGTCAATTGTTTGTATCGAATGCGTGTCGATGTATTTTGCGTGAGGCGGTTTGTATATATGTGTTTTGGATTGTGGTTCATTTTGTGATTTTTGGCTTTTTGTGTTGTGTTTCGGAGGAGCACACTTTGCCACATTGATTCTCCTTTTGCTTCGCTTTTGATTCTGCATCGTTAGTGTAGAAAACAAGCAACAGATAGCACATACGCATAAACGTAAACACGTAGAAGCATTTGATTGAAATCCAAAATTAACCAAGATGACTTGAAGTTAAAATTGAAATTTGAAATGAATTTTGAAAATTCCGTGACAAATCGTCACGTTCGGAATTCAAAAGGAAATGATTTGAAAATTTGAGCAATTAACTCGTGTTGTGAATTAAATTGCGTCGAAATTATTGACTCGAAAAATTCAAAATCAAACCGTCAGGAAAGAATTTTTGAAAAGGATTTTTGCGAGTATATTTGATTTTTGATTTTTGAGGTCAAGACTCGAATTTGTGAGTGCTTGAATTTTTGAGGAAAATTGACGTCGTGTTATCAATCTTCGATTTTGATTTTTGATGGAAAATTGCGAAAAAGCGAAAAATTTTCGAAATTTCGACTGACATGGAAACGATCCATCGCGGATCGGGGCGACTAGTCCTTCCCCCCTTAAAAAAAGAAAGAAAAATCCGTATGTTTAAAGCTGCGTCATGAAAACCGTGTCGGATTTCGTAAAACGCGAAAACAAGGAAATGTGAGTGTGAGAAAACACGAAATATCCTGAATGATCCCGAAGAAGCGCGAGCTTCCTGGCGGGAGGTTTGAGGTGTCAAGAGAAAACACAAGTTGAAAGAGATAAGTCAACAGCGGGAATCCTGGAGAAGCCTCAAAGAGGCGCGAGCAGCCTGGCGATGGAAGCCAGCTCTCCCCTTTTTCTGAAAAATGCGCTGATCATTTTTGTATAAATAGGGACGTTTGCGCTTCATTGTTTCATCATTCGAAACACAAAATCATCTCTACAAAACCACTTCTTCTTCCACAAAAATATTTCATGGATGCTTTCGAGAACGCATTGCGACAATGGTGTCGGGATTTGTCGCCTCCTGAAAAGTATCAACTCGCTTGCATAGGAGTTGGTCAATTGATGGTGCTTTGTTAAGTCAAGGTGCAACCTTCATTTCTTGAAGCATGTTCTCGGTTTTGGGATTCGAAACATTATGTTTTCGTGTTCCCGAAAGGCGAAATTTGCCCTCTTGCCAAAGAAGTCGGAGCCATTGGTGGGTGGCCGGGTTGTGTTCCGGTGCTTCCTCCGACTCGGTTGTGCTAAAAGGAGAAATTCCATTCCATTTTGGGCTTATCAACAAGCCAAATCAACTTTCTTCTTGCTCCACATGGTGTGGATATGTTGGCTCTTATCAACATCTTTTCAAATCGATTAGATGTTAATGTCTCGGAGGTGGCTAGGAGAAGGGCTCTTGCATTTTGCCTTTTCCATGTGTACCTCTTTGTTGATGTCTTGAAGAAGGAGGGGCCAAGATGCCATGGTAGCATGACTCTTATCCATGTGATTGAGCAAATGGAGCATGGTAGAGATCCATCATGGTTGGGGCTTGGGGAGATTATCCAAGCTTTGGACAAGGAAGGCTCTTGTGGAGAAGCTCCCTCTTTTGAATCTCCAAGGATCCTCCAAGTGTTGCTATTGGAGAGGCTAAGGTATGTAGAGCCTCCGGTTGATTCTTCTTCTTATTCCTTCCGTCACCTTAATATGATGAAGAAGTTGTACCCGGATAGTTTCGCTTCCACCGAGGCCTATTGGGCCGCAAGGTTGGCGGAGGAGGGTAGTCCTCATATCCGTTGGGTGGTGCCGTGGTGGCACTCGAGGTCCTTCACGGGGTTGCCCGCTTCAGGTGCTAGTCCTCGTTCTTTGATGGTGGTGGGTTTGAAGGTTGTTTCCTTCATATATCCTGAAAGGCTCATGAGGCAAATGGGGCGTCAACAAAAGGTGCCCGCTCAAGATACTCTTGTCCAAGAGAATGTTTTCCGGAACTCCGAGCTCGTGGAATTCTTCGAAAGATGGTGGGCCACTCGGCCGCTTTGGGAGTTGCTAAACCCCGCTGCCACGACATGGGTGACTCCTTCTTATGTCAAGTGGTCACGTGCTCCATCCCGGGAAGAGAGATCCAAATTTCGTAAGGACGAGGTTGTCGACTTGAAGTACCGAGAGGTTGGCAAGGCCAACCGCGCCTTCTTTGAGGAGTATGTTGATGGAGCTACCCCCGATGTGATGAGACCACCGAAGAGGAGGAGTTCCGGCCCCAAGAATATGGTGGGCCGTGCATTGGCTCGTCTTGGGTCGAATATGGGGTCTTGTGCTAGACCGGAGGCCGTCGCCGTCTTAGATCCGTTGAGGATCCGTTGTGAGGAGGAAATCCATGCTAGGCGGGCCAACAAGAAGAACAAGGGGAAGATGTATCCCGAGGGAAAAGGCAAGGATAGAATGGAAGAGTGAAGACCTCCATTACCCACTTTACTATTATGTGTGGACATGGGCCACGGGGGCGCTTGGGAAACAAGCGTTTGCATTTGTGGAGTCGCCACCAATTTTTTTGGGAAATTGGAACCGTTCGAATACCTCGTGTCATGTCAAGACACAAAGTAGTGACATGAACACCAAAAACTCGTTACCCTTAGCATTCTATGTCTAGAATGACTCTCGTGGATGCCAATGAACACGGATGTTCACAGAGATCTGGAGTAAGGGGTGAGGGTACGTATTAGGAAGCTCTTTTGATCGAACACCTCATCCCGCCCGCCTCGATAGCGGCCTCTACTAATGATTAGGGAAAATTGTCTATACTTGATATATTGTCGGTTATATGCATGCAATGCAACATCCAACGTTTTAATCCTAACATGTGAGAATTAGACTAAGTCGGTAAACACGTAGTTTAACATACAATTGGGTCGAAGTTGGAATTAAGGTTCAATTACATGTGAAAACATACAAATGATACAAAATACAATGATAAAAGAAAATTACAATAAAAATTATAATAATTACATCGGGTTTAACGATTTATGTCGAAAATACTCCTAAAACGGATAATTTGAGAAAAAGAATAAAAGAATGAATCAACGAACAAATCAGTAGGTGATAATACGGTTAATAGTTAATTATACGTAGACTAATTAAACTAGGTCAAGGCAGAACGGGAGTTCAGAGGCAGAAATCAACCTGGAACAGGCGCAGTAGGACTGCGCCCTTTGGAAGAGGCGCAGCAGTTGCTGCGTCTGTTCCAAGGGTGAGTTCTGGCTATGAAGCCGGACCTGCAAATCGTTAATGTTAATTGGTGATTTTAAGGATTAATTATGATATTCGACTCGGATGGAAGTGATTTAATGGATTAATTACATATGAAAGAGTCATAAAAGCAATAAAACACGGATGAGACGGATGCAAACGAATTATTTACATGAATGAAAGATTGATTAGTGACATAGGTGAACTAAATAGGTTAAACAAGATGAATTAATGACAAATTAACGACGAATACGACAATAGACAGATGGAAATATATCAAAGGTCGAATTCCAGAAACTCAATATGAACAAATCGAATTTCTACAACCCGGATTTAGTTTAATGACGAAAACTCTCAAATATTGGATTATAAGGGATTTAAGTCGAATTTAATGATGAATTAAACGTATTAATGATGCTTAAACAATATACATGTGAGACTATTGTGCTATTATGTCAAGGAATTGAAGAAAACAAAAAAACAAATTACGAAAGACGAATTGACAGAGGACGAAGGAAGAAGAAAAGAAGCAGGAACTGCGGCAGCCTCACGAAGAGGCGCAGCAGGTGCTGCGTCCCTTCGAAGAGGCGCAGCAGTTGCTGCGTCCTTTCTCGACGGTCATCCTCTGGTAATCCGTAAAAAGGGTTTCAAAGCATGGTTTTATAAATCGGTTTTAACGAATATTTTCGACATAAACCTTACATGAGTGATACAAAAAGTAAATAACAATAAATAAAAGAGATATTATACACCCTCAGACTTACTTGTTTGACGAAACGAGATGAACTATGTTTACGATTAGTGATGCTCGACTCGAATGTAATGAAAGTACCCTCGTAAGAGGAAAAAGACTAAGATTGATTAAGTTGATTAATTGTGGAGTTGGTCAAATTGGTCGGTCATGCAAAACGAGGCTGGTACTCAGAAAGATCCGAGCTTACGTGGTCGAATGTTCAAGCACGTAGACGCCAACAAGTAAGAACGTGGTCTAGAATGCAAAGGGAGAAGAGAAGGCGGACACTCGCGTCAGAAATATGTGAGACCGAAGGTCTCTATTTATACTAATCACGGAATTAGGGTTTAAGAAAGGAGAGAAAGATCCGGAAATAACCGACTTAGGTTAAACACGGAAACTTGGACAAAAAGAAAACCTTGAGGAAAAGGCGCAGCAAGTGTTGCGTCCCTTGGAAGAGGCGCAGCACTTGCTGCGTCCTTTCTTCAGCGGGTTCCTCCTGCGCAAGAAAGCGCGTTTGACAGCCTGTCGTATTTTAGGCATAACTTTCTCTACAAGACTCGGAATAAGGTGATTTCGGTGGCGTTGGAAAGCTAAGAAAGATATCTAGAACTTTCTGGGAAATAGGCCTGACCCAAAAAATTCGTTATGACCTCGTAAAATGGGCCTAAAGGCCGGGTTATCATTTTAACTAAATGAAATGCACATTTTGTAATGTAAACTTTTAAGTTTAGCCTAAAGAAGTGACATGAGACTCAAAATGAGATATAATCTCAACATTTTATGACATCCTAACCTTAGGTAGACAAGCGCATTGATTTTGACTCGGGATTTGACGGTTTTAGGAAATGAAGACGGTTTTTGACCCGGACTCCAAATATACTCTAATTACTGCCAAAACGACCGTAATGACACCTAGATGACGACCATGAGGTAGACATAAATGTTTGAGCGATCACATAACGATAAACTTACGAATTGTCACAAAACGTTCCGTGTACCAAACATGCGGCCCAATCATCACCGGGTGGTTTGCGGGAGGTGCAGAAATGAGGTGTCTACAGAGCCCCCACTTTGACTGAGGCTTGGACAAGGTGAAAGTCAAAGTATAGCCATCAGGTCAATCGAAGATTACAACCTGACGACTATGGCGACGCGAGGCGGCTCAAGGGGTCTGAACCAAGGACCTGTTGTCGGGAACATTTTAGAGTCGTCGACTATCGGGAGGGTCGTTTAAAGTCAATTAGACTACGTAAGGAAGTTCGCCGACCATAAGAAGAAACCATACCGAGATACCCCTGGGTGAAACGGGAATGAAGAAGCTTCGGCCAAACTCTTTGGTCTGAAGATAACTTTGTGTCTGAAGGCATTAGGGGTCACAGGGATGCTGAAGAAACTTCTTAACACTTTCGAAGGCTAACTCTGAAGGCTATCTCTCATTAAAGGAAAGGCTGAAGGACAACTCTCTCTAAAGGACCAAAAGGGGACTTAACTGAAAAGGGGTTATCTGAAGGTTACTGAAAGGATTATTCTAAAGTGTCTGAAGAAATAAAGGATTATATGAAGGGAGGAAGGCTGAAGGAAGGACTATCCCAAAGGTTATGTAAAGGGTTGTCTGAAAGATTAAGGCAAGTTTCTGAAAGATCTGAAGGGTTTATCCTGAAAAGGGTTACCTAAAAGATATGAAGGTTTATCCTGAAAAGGGTTACCTAAAAGATATATAAGGATTGTGCTAGGGTGTGGGACCCTAAAGGAAGACATCGATGGGAAGGAGGTCAAATATAAGTTCAACTTAAGGGGAAACCAAGGTTTGAGTGTAGGAACTCTAAGAAAAGGTGATCCTAAAGGATGTGATCCTAAAGGAAAAAGATGATCCTAAAGGAATATGATCCTAAAGGGTATAAGTATGTGAACTCTAGGGAGTTTGGGAACCTAAAGAGCTAGATGTATGAACCTGGGTATATGAACCTAAAAAGACGGCTGGTATGGGAACTTAAAGGCTTGTGAACCTAAGAGTAATTGGGATCCTAAGGTTAAGTTTAGGAACTTACTAGGTTACTAATTCTTGTTTTTAACGCGTGCGTTTAAGCTTTCTAAGAACTCCAAAAGGATTTGTGAGTTTATGAACCTAAGGTCGTTGGTGTGGGAGCTTAAAGGTTTATGAACCTAAAAGAAGCCATTTTGGGATCTAAGAATCTAGGGGGTAAGAATCCTACTTTGGGTTTACGAACCTAAGGAAGGAGGCGCTGGTTTGGGGACTTCTGGAGAACGACACATTTGCCGAACTCTGAAAGGAAACAAAAATGTCAAGGGTAGGAGGACATAAGCGGGAACTGCTGGGGAAGCTGCTTGGGTCGTCTTCAAACAAACTTCGATAAGTCTTGGAGTTGATGTTGATCTCCACGTATTGAGAGGGATGATTGTATGTCCGTGTACTCTCGTTGGGGGAACATAATCGGGAAATGATCTCCATGTCTTGAGAGGAAATGTCTTTCCGTATACTCTCGCTAGGGGAACATAATAAAGGCGTGTCGAAGCACCCGTCAAAGAAGAACCGCTCGTTTTGACAAGCTAGGTCTTGATAAAGTACTGCTTCTAATACTTACCTGCATGGTTAGTAGCCACACAAGAATGCAATCTAATATATGCACGTAAGCAATTATCACATGGACCTCGAATAAGGAAACACATAGGCTTTGCAAAAGTCGTTTCTTTATAAAAGTTGTTTAAAACTTGTTCAAACAAATTTGTCGTTTGTAATGCGTTATGCATACTCAAATGGGCTTTAGACATAGGACTTGACATGACACAGACCTTATATGGACGTGCCGCGAAATATAGATAGGTTTGACTGATGCAACACTAACTTAGATTTGACACAACACAGGGTTGACTTTGACAGACTTTGTTTACGTATGCGCAACCCCTAGCCAAGTGTGGGTGACAATGCGTATCAGTTCCAAAGGTATAAGAATTACAATAATGATGAAGGCATATAAAGGCAAGGCATGAACCATGGATCATCTGTCTACTAGGACTTCTTTCACCATCGTTTGTTGTAAGAGAGACCCCTCTTGAGGCACGATGACTTAAAGAATTTGATCTAAGATCTTTGTCATTGTCCAGACCGGGTACTAGCTTGACTCAGAGGAATAAAGGAAGGGTGGCATCTCGGAAGAGAAGCCCCCAAGATGAGAAGGTGACTCTGGAATTTGGTAAAAAGAGGCTGGGCGACAACAAGGAGCCCCCAGTATAGAGGTGTTGGTTGTGGAAAGGATGTTAATTGAGGTTGGAAGGTTGAAAATTGTGATGGTTGTGTCCATGAGGACTGCCTACGTATCCACCTGAAGAGGTGAAATCAAACCAGATCGTAGTTCTGAGGTTTGGTTAATTATGTTTGGGTGTTGTGGTTGTATCCTTCTTGTGTAAGAAAAGACTGCCTACGTATCCACCTAAAAAGGTGAAATCAAACCATACTCGTAGTTCAAGTGTGTGCCTAAGCTATGTTATTAGGACCTTAAAGTGTATGGGTCAGGAGAGTATATTCCTTTGGTGACTCGAAGAATCGATTTGAGATAACTCCCTCCGATCATAGATCAAAGAGGTATAATTGAGTTTGTAAAAAATTCCTTGTCATGTGAGCACACCTAAAAGTGGACCCTAAGGATGAATATGGGTATGTCCCGTTCTGGGTAGCAAAGTATTTGAAGACTCTGTGTATGGGTCAAGGTGAAACTGGATTGGATATTTGGGATGTGGAGCTCGGTAATAAGAGGCTTTGATAAACAAATCTCTGGAGCTTGATTTTGTGGAGTTAAGGCTTTATGGGGCTATGGCTTGTAATGTGGCTTGGAAATGGAGTCTCTTGGCTTGATGTAGCCTGAGCACATAAAGGTAGGTTAAAATGACGTGGGATAAAGTTTCCATGTCTTGGCCCTAAAGGATGGGTATACTTGACAAGCTTTAGAGGATTCTCAAAATTCCTAACTATCTCCCTATAACGGTCTCGAGAAGGACTTAGGGTGTGATGTGTGAAAGGCTAATTGAGGGTGCTAGCTAACCATCTTGATTGGTGTCTTGATTCTACATAGACGTTAACAGTGTTCAGCATTTGGTTTCAGGCCTGTTTTTGATTCAGACACGGATTCTCGGTCTAGAATATATCTCGGCTTTTTGCTCAGATTCTTGATTCAGGTTTTTTGAAGATAACTTTGGCTTTGGGTATTGAATTGCTTGATTGAGCCTTCTTCTTTTGACTCTTTTATGTTGGATATTGATCTTGGTTCATTTCTCTTGATTGAGCCTTTGTTTTTATCATGGCTCGTATCGTCTTGGATTTGCTTGTTACCATGGATTTGGGTCAGACTAGCACCTTTAGTGTGAAACGGGTTGGTGTTTAGTAAACACGGGTTGTTTATTGTGGGGAATGGGCTTGCTTTCTGTGGACATGGCCCACCTGCAGGTCCGGTTCGATCTGCGGACATACAGCGGTCTTTTTGAAAGCCACGCTCGGCGGCGTAAAGGTGCTTTCGACCGGATCGTTTTAGATCGGTCGGTTTCGTCTCGGTAAGGCTCTCGAAACGATTAGAGATGTTCGGAGTCGCCACCAAGCATTTGTGGGATGCCTGGAACCCGTTCGAATTCCACTTTATACCTCGGTCAAATCGAAGCACAAAGCAGCGTTTGACATAGGTACTAAAGATAAGGAAATCGTCCCTCTTTAGCATCCTATCTCTAGAATGACTCTCGTACGCCCTGGATAAGGTCGTCCACTATCCAAAGTTTATGAGTAAGGGGTGAAGGTACATATTGGGAAGCCCTTTAATCAGACACCCAATCCCGCCCGCGTTTAGTGGCCTCTACTGATCGATCTTGGTAAAACGGTTTAAATGCATGAATGCGCATCCAATAATTTAAACCTAACATGTGAGATCTTTCTAAGTCGGTTGATTTAATCCAAGTATCAAGTATAAGATGTCGAGTTGGATTAATGGTTGATTTGCATGCAAGACGGAAATTAAACATCCATTTACCGTATTAGGTTTAGGGTGCATAACATGATCCATTTATCTTAGTAAGGCACTTTGCAAATATGGTTTGAACAGTCGCTTGATCCGTCCTATATCCGGGTTAATCGGAGTCGGGATCGTCCTAGGCTGATGCTGGAAGGGAACAGGCCCTGTACCAGACGGCTATATGAGGCGCGAGCCAGCCGGCGGTGTAAGGGGCCTCCCTCTGGTTTTGAAAACGAGAAATGGAGAGCCTGTTTAGGCGCGGGTTAGCCCACGGTTTATGTGCCGTGTTCTGACCTTTTAGAAAACGTTATAAAACGTGTTGAAAATGGGTATTTGAACCCGGTTTGATTTGAAAGGGTCGTTTAGACCGCATTTGTTGATTTGAAGAACTAGACTCGAATAATCATCATTATTTGATAATATTCGGTGTCGGGTTCGATTTGACAAACTTGACATGAAGAGTTTTGAAAAATTATTATGGACTAATTGTTTTAAGTCCATTTGAATGTTATTAGTCGTTACTCATCATCGTACCCAGGTTAAAATCCGGCATGGTATGTAGAACCAAGGATGACTTTGTGTTGGTGACTAATATGTTTGTTTGAAAATGTGAAGAAATAAAATAAAAGGCTTTAAAAGACCTTCTAAATGTCATTAACCAAATATTATCACCGAAACACGGATTTAACTGTCATGGTAAGAAGAACCAAGGGTGAAAAATGCTTTATGGTTAAAACATGTGAAATGAAACAAAAAGGTTTCGAAAATACTTGAAATGGTAAAAACCGATTACAAATATGAAAAATGGATTATGGGAAATGACGAGAACAAACACAGTTGATCTCTGGTCTGAATACCCCATTTAGGCGCGGGCGATTGGCGACCTAAGGGGCTTCGCCTCGGACCAAAAATCGTTTTGGCTCGTTTATTCCATGTTTTGGTTCATGTTATGCATGTTTTAGCATGTTAGAGTCATGAAACAAATGAAAACATAATGAAAGAGGATTTTTACACCCTCATACTTACATGTTTGGTTATAGCGAGTGACCGACGTAAGTGTAATAACTCGTTTGATCGGAAAAAACTCGGTTTAAAACCGTTTTGGTAAGTAAAAGAGTGTCTTGAAAGGTTAGTGATGGTGTAGTGGTCGAAATGGTCGGTCAAGTGGTTTAATGCACGATGACGGTACCAAACAATGTGTAAGGCTCGTGTTTACGATCGGTAGGTCGTAAATACGCGTCGGGTTGTGACTTAAGAAGTCGAGTCGATAATTTTAAGGGAGAAAAGAGTGGGCGGACACTCGCGTAACTCTCAAATGGGTGACATTTGAGGGGTATTTATAGTTGAATGAGTGGTTGTGTGAGTTTTGAGCGACGTGGCCACCTGGGCTGCTCAAAGAGGCGCGAGCCACGTCGCGGGTCTTCGAGCTGTGTTGTCACTTTCACAACAAACGCAATCATGATTTGTTCTATCCTAGGTTTTGTAGTCACATGTTTGGTACTTGACCATTCATGAATCCGGGAAAACTTAAGGTAGAACGTTTGAAATGTTTGTTTTTTGTGGTTGACTCGGTTTGACTCGTTGTTGGAGTCGAGATTTGAATTTTTGAGTCGGTTTTTGTTCCGGTGTCGGTTTTGGCTCTAGTTAGTGTCATTGTGACCCCGTCGCCGTGCATTAAACACTCCAGGTATTTTTGAAATGTTTTGAAATGTTTTATTTTCGAAATTGTTTTAAGTTTTCCGATGTAAAGTTGTACACAAACTGTCGATCAAACGCCGCGATTCCAAAACATGTTGTAGTCCGATAATCATCGGGTGTTTGTTGGAGTCTCAGCAGATACCGGGTATCTACAGAGCCCCCACTTTGACTGAGGCTTGGACAGGGTCAAAGTCAAAGTAGAGCCCCAAGGTCAATCGAAGATTACAACCTGGAGACCCAAGCGACGTCGAGGCGCCTCGAAAGGATTCGGGCCAAGGACCCGCCGTCGGGAAGGGCGACGCCAAGGCGACTCGAGGGTACGAGTCAAGGACATGTCGTCGGGAACAGTTTAGAGTCTGTTGACTATCCGTGTGGGTCGTTTAATGTCCGTTAGACTACATACAAAGGCTCGCCAGCCATAAGAAGAAGTTATACCTGAGGCATCTTCGGATACGTCCTTGGTTGTTTGCGGACAAAGGCTCGCCAACTGTTGTAAGGAAATGTACCCGGGGCATCTTCGGGATCTGTCCATGAATGTTTTGCGGACAAAGTCTCGCCAGCCAATGTTAAGGAAATGTACCCGAGGCATCTTTGGGATCTGTCCTTGAATGTTTGCGGACGAAGGCTCGCCAGCCATTGTAAGGAAATGTACCCGAGGCATTTTCGGGATGTGTCCTTGAAAGGTTGCGGACAAAGGCTCGCCAGCCATTGTAAGGAAATGTACCCGAAGCATCTTCGGGATCTGTCCTTGAATGATTGCGGACAAAGGCTCCCCAGCCAATGATAAGGAAATGTACCCGAGGCATCTTCGGGATCTGTCCTTGAATGTTTGCGGACAAAGGCTTGCCAGCCAATGATACGGTCGGTTAATGGACCATGTGGATAGCCGCGTCAAATGGGCTTGTTTTGAAAGTAGCGAACTCGTGATGTCGCTGGGGAAATAGTGAGTATGGATTCTCACTATCACTGTTCTTGGAATGAGTGGGTTCCGCGAGGAAGCCCCCTGCTGTTATTTGAAAGAATAGTGAATTTGGCATCGTCACCATTCGTCGTTCTTCTTTGCGCTTGAAGTGGTGGTTTTGATCGCCGTTTGTTTTAATTTTGAAGGAAAATAGCAAATTTTGAGTTTGCTATTGCGTTTTGAAGTGACGGTTTATATGCCGCCGTTGACATTTGATGAGAATAGTGAATTTGGAATCTTCATTATTTATTGAAGTGACGGTTTATGTGCCGCCGTTGACATTTGATGGAAATAGTGGAATTCAAATTCCAACTATTATTTTGAAAATGACGGTTTTAATTGCCGTCGTCTAAAATTTGGAGAAACAGCGATTTTTGAATTTTCGCTATTATTCTTGAAATTTTGAAGGAAAATGGTGAATTTTGATTTCACCATTATTTTTGAAATTGGCGGTTTTGATCGCCGTTTGCTTGAAAATTCTCGATAATAGTGAATTTAAATTTTCACTATTCGATTGGAGGGACGGTTTATGTGCCGTCGCTTAAAGCTTCTGAAAATAGTGAATTTGAATTTTCACTATTTGTTTTTTTGAGAAAAATGACGACCTTTAATATCGTCAAATGGAAATTTGAAGTTTGTTATGTGGAAATTGGGCTAAAGCCCAAATTTCGCTGAAAAAGCAAGGGACGCCTGATTGAGGCGCGAGCCACCTGGCGAACCAAAGGGGCTTCCTTATTTTCTATAAAAGACGCGAGGTCAGGCCGCATATCATTCATAACCTCGTCTTCTTCATTTCAACAAAACAAAGCGAAAAATCGCCATTGAAGGACCTTCTTGCTTGTTCGAGTTCTTGCCTTTATCCACAATGTCATCTCAAGGTAAGTATTTCCTCTTGAATCCATTCAAATTCGTTGATTTTTAGCTTGATTGAATTAGGGCGAATTTTGCCCTAAAAATCGAATTGGGCGTTTTTGATTGAGCTCATTTCGAGTGAAATTGATGCTTGCATTAGGTTAGAAACCTGTTTAGGAGTATAGGGGTGCTTTTAGTTTGCATTTTGGTCCCCATTCCCGCTCCCTAGGCTCGAAAAACGTGAGTGAGGCGAGAAACCGTCTCATTTCACAATGCCAAGTTTATTTGCTTGGGTAGTGGGTCCCACTAGGTTGCATTGTAGTTGGGAAAACCCGTATTTGCCATTTAAGGACCTTCGTTGGATGCTTGTGGGCAAAATTGGATTTTTGCCTTTTGCGACGGTCTTACATCTGACAAAATAAGCGTCTGTTTGGGCTTGAATTGAGTCAGTCTGCCTTGAATTGGACCTTATTGGTATTTTTGGTCACCTTGAGGCGTGATAAAATCACGTTTGCCTTTTTGCGGTCGTTTTTGAATTTTTGACCGGTTTGGGCTCAAAATAGCGTATGAATTGCCTTTTTGAGCCGTAGAAAAATCCCCAATGTGTCGAGAATGTAAAATCCCCATTGTGTCGGGAATGTATTTTGGGTTGTTGGCGGACCTTGTACGGGTCTTGAAATGCCATTTTTGTGATTTTGACTCGTCTTTTGCTTGAAAAGAGGGGCGAGTTGTTTTTGTGTTTTTTTTGTGAATGGTTTTGTTTGGTTGGATTTTGGCCGGGATTGCCCTTGTTTTTTGCATTGCAGGTTGCGTTTTTTTGTTTTTGGATTTATCCATTTCATGTCGTCGTAATGCCGAAATTCCGGCTGACGTTTCTTGTTTGTTGCTTTTTGATCGCAGGGTATCGTCTGGGACCTATGGGGTCCGTCATTGAGGCTTTGGAGGAGGAAGTCGATCCTGGAGGGGCTGTAGCGGCCGAGGAGGGTGCCGTATTCGAGACGGTGGTGGAGGATGCTTCCGTAGAGGAGGAGAGGCGGCTGATATGGCCGGCTTGTCCTTTTCGTTGTGGCTCATAGACAGGGTGGCTGATGAGTGGGGTTCAGTGTCGGAATGGTGCATCGCATCATGGTTCTGGGCCTCCTCATCATCCGAAGTCTGTAAGACACTGTCTTCTTTTTTGTCGTGGAGCAGGAGCGGGGGGGTTATCGTCATGGTAACCTCCTCTGCTTTCGTTGTTGCTCTCTTGTTCCTCATGTTGCTCCCTTTCTTTTCTGATCGGAAGGGTAGGGAGTGCTTAGTTGGGTAGGTGGTGGATAGCCCCCAGTTCGTTGTCTTAGGCTAGTGTTTGTATGATAGACGTTTGTTTTAGGCCAGTGTCTGTATGATAGACGTTTGTTTTAGGCCAGTGTCTGTATGATAGACGTTTGTTGATGTATTTTGTGTAAGGCGGTTTGTATATATGTGTTTTTGGATTCTGGTTTATTTTGTGATTTTTGGCTTTTTTGTGTTGTGTTTCGGAGGAGCGCAGTCGGCTGTCGATTCTCCTTTTGCTTCGCACTAGTTCCTGCATCGTTAGTGTAGAAAACAGGCAACAGATAGCACATACGCATAAACGCAAACACGTAGAAGCATTTTGATTGAAAAACGAAAAGCATTTGTTCGAAAATCAAAATTAACCAAGATGACTTGAAGTTAAAATTGAAATTTTGAAATAAACTTTGAAAATTCCGTGACAAATCGTCACATTCGGAATTCAAAAAGAAATGATTTGAAAATTTGAGCAATTAACTCGTGTCCTAAATTAAATTGCGTCGAAATTATGAAATTGACTCGAAAAATTCAAACTCAAACTGTCAGGAAAGAATTTTAGAAAATGGTTTTTGCGAGTATATATGATTTTTGAGGTCAAGACTCGAATTTGTGAGTGCTTGAATTTTTGAGGAAAATTGATGTTGTGTGATCAATCTTCGATTTTGATTTTTGAATTGCGAAAAAGCGATAAATTTTCGGAATTTCGATTGACATGAAAACGATCCATCGCGGATCGGGGCGACTAGCCCTTCCCCCCTTAAAAAAAGAAAGAAAAAATCCGTATGTTTAAAGCTGCGTCATGGAAACCGTGTCGGATTTCGTAAAACGCGAAAACAAGGAAATGTGAGTGTGAGGAAACACGAAATATCCTGGATCATCCCGAAGAGGCGCGAGGTTTCTGGCGGGAGGTTTGAGGTGTCAGGAGAAAACACATGTTGAAAGAGACAAGTCAACAACGGGAATCCTGGAGATGGTCCAAAGAGGCGCGAGCAGCCTGGCGATGGAAGCCGGCTCTCCCCTTTTTCTGAAAAATGCGCTGACCATTTTGTATAAATAGGGATGTTTGCGTTTCATTGTTTCATCATCTGAAACACAAAATCATCTCTACAAAACCTCTTCTTCTTCCACAAAAATATTTCATGGATGCTTTTGAGAACGCCTTGTGACAATGGTGCCGGGATTTGTCGCCTCCCGAAAAGCATCAACTCGTTTGCATGGGAGTTGGTCAATTGTTGGTGCTTCGTCAAGTTAAGGTGCAACCTTCGTTTCTTGAAGCATGTTCTCGGTTTTGGGATTCGAAACACCGTGTTTTCGTTTTCCCGAAAGGTGAGCCTTGTCCTCTTGTCGAAGAAGTTGGAGCCATCGGCGGGTGGCCGGGTTGTGCTCCGGTGCTTCCTCCGACTCGGTTGTGCTACAAGGAGAAATTCCGTTCCATGCTGGGCTTGTCAACAAGCCAAATCAACTTTCTTCTTTCTCCACATGGTGTGGATATGTTGGCTCTTATCAACATCTTTTCAAACCGATTAGATGCTAATGTCTCGGAGGTGGCTAGGAGAAGGGCTCTTGCATTTTGCCTTGTCCATGTGTACCTGTTTGTTGATGTCTTGAAGAAGGAGGGGCCAAGATGTCATGGTAGCATGACCCTTATCCATGTGATTGAGCAAATGGAGCATGGTAGAGATCCATCATGGTTGGTGCTTGGAGAGATTATCTAAGCTTTGGACAAAGAAGGCTCTTGTGGAGAAGCTCCCTCTTTCGGATCTCCGAGGATCCTCCAAGTGTGGCTATTGGAGAGGCTAAGGTATGTGGAGCCTCCGGTTGATCCTTCTTCTTACTCCTTCCGTCATCTTACCATGAGGAAGAAGTTGTACTCGGATAGTTTTGCTTCCACCGAGGCCTATTGGTCCGCAACATTGGCGGAGGAGGGTGGTCCTCATATCCGTTGGGTGGTGCCGTGGTGGCACTTGAGGTCCTTCACGGGGTTGCCCGCTTCGCGTGCTAGTCCTCGTTCTTTGATGGTGGTGGGTTTTAAGGTTGTTTCCTTCATTTATCCCGAAAGGCTCATGAGGCAAATGGGGCGTCAATAAAAGGTACCCGCTCAAGATACTCTTGTCCAAGAGAATGTTTTCCGGAATTCCGAGCTTGTGGAGTTCTTCGAAAGGGGGTGGGCCACTCGGCCACTTTGGGAGGTTCCAAACCCCGTTGCCATGACATGGGTGACTCCCGCTTATGTCAAGTGGTCACGTGCTCCGTCCTTGGAAGAGAGATCCAAATTTCGTAAAGACGAGGTTGTCGATTTGAAGTACCGAGAGGTTGGCAAGGCCAACCGTGCCTTCTTCGAGGAGTATGTTGATGGAGCTACCCCCGACGTGATGAGACCACCGAAAAGGACGAGTTCCGGCCTCAAGGATATGGTGGGCCATGCATTGGCTCGTCTTTGGTCGAATATGGGGTCTTGTGCTAGACCGGAGGCCGTCGCCGTCTTAGATCCGTTGACGATCCGTTCCGAGTAAGAAGTCCATGCTAGGCGGGCCAACAAGAAGAACAAGGGGAAGATGTACCCCGAAGGAAAAGGCAAGGGTAGAATGGAAGAGTGAAAACCTCCATTACCCGTTTATTATTATGTTGTATTATTGTTGTGAGTTTTTATTATGTTGTACTAGCTATGTTTTGTGTGTTTTGTGCTAGTTTTATTATGTGAGGTGTGTTAGTTGACACCTTAGCTTTGACAAGTTGTAGACTCGTCGAGCTTTATTTGTTGAAATTGTAATCCCTCCCATTATTAATTAAATAAGAGGATTGCTCGTGTAGAAAATTGTGAACGCTTGTTTCTTCCACCCATTTGGTAAAGGCAATTCGATTTGAATCGTCCTAAACAATTGCACTTGGGAAAGTGGTATTTTTTGGAAAGGGAGAAAGGCTCATTTTGTATTATTGTGGAAAAGGGGAATGGTTTTCCCTTTCTCTTTTTTGATGGGGATGTTTTTGTATGTGGGCATTTTTGTATGGGGATGATTGTTTTTGATTGTAGGAATGGTTGTATCCTTCTTGTGTAAGAAAGGACTGCCTACGTATTCACCAGGAGAGGCGAAATCAAATCATGATCATAGTTCGAAATGTTTTGTGAATTTGATTGGGGTTTTGTGGTTGTATCCCTCAGGCATAAGAGGGACTGCCTACGTATCCACCTGAAGAGGTGAAATCAAACCATGCTCGTAGTTCAGGGGTTGTTTTGTTTTAGTGCAAATGGACGTTGCCTTTGACGGATCAAAGGACATTCGAAACGGGCAAGGTACCGCAGCTTAGACTCGATAAAACATGCAATCTCAAATCAGAACACGTTGAGGAACTTGACTTGAAGAGGGTTGAGGTCGTTGCTAGTTGTAAAACTAGGCTAGGTTGTTGGTTGCTAGGGTTCAAGGGTAGTATTTCTTGAGTTGGTCTAGGTTGGTCGGGTTTGTAAAGTCCTCCCCATCTAGGTCGCTCAGTCTCACTGCGCCCCCCGAAAGTATTTTCTTGACCAGGTATGGCCCGGCCCAGTTGGGTTTGAATTTTTCCCTCGGATCGACGGGTAATGGTTCTCGAACAGACTTGAGGACCAAGTCGCCCTCCTGGATGTTTCTGGGTTTAACCTTCTTGTTGAATGCCCGTTGTATACGTCGTTGGTATAACTGGACGTTGTGCAAGGCGTTGAGTCGCCGTTCGTCTAGAAGAGTGAGTTGTTCGTACCTTCGACGGGTCCATTCCGCCTCAGGGACTTGACTCTCCAGTAGGATGCGTAGAGAAGGGACCTCTAACTCTACCGGTTGTACCGCCTCCATACCGTATGCTAGGTAGAAAGGTGTGGCGCCTGTCGGTGTTCGAATGGAGGTTCGGTATCTCCAGAGTGCGAATGGGAGTTTGCTCGGCCAATCGCGGTAGTTGTCTTGCATTTTTTTGATAATGGTGACAAGAGTTTTTTTCGCTGCCTCCACCGCTCCGTTGGTTTGGGGACGGTATGGGGATGATCGATGTCGCTTGATATTGTACTTGTCCAGCAAAGTTTGAGTTTCCGCCCGGAAGTGAGAGTTCATGGGGTGCCCCATTGGTCGGACTAAATCTTTTCGGTAACTTGTCGTTAGGAGCACCTAGACCAAAACACAATTTATAACTTCACAAACAACTCTACAATTAGTAAAGAGGCAAGTAAAGGTCGGATCCCAAGGGACGGGAATTGAGATGAGATTTCTATTGAAACTAGTGGTGTCTTAGGGGTGTCACAATTTGGGTTGATGTAGAAGGTCACTAAACTAAATAGCAATGAAAGTAAATAAGCAAGATGAATTGAAAGGGTTGTAAACAATTGATAAAAAGCACTAGGGTATCATGGGGTCATAGGGGAATCATGGGAATTGATCATACAAACATGTTCTCAAATTATAAGCAAGCAATTATTGTTGTGATGGATTGAGTTGGGTTATATCTTACAATCCTAGGAAAGTTTGGGTCCCTTGAGCGAATCGATTAGATTGTACAACACCTACAAGTCGACTTAATCTTCCCTACTCAACGACATGCATGGTCTAATGAGACTCGAGTTGGTTTATGTCTTACAAGTCTCATTGAAAAGATAGGTGATGGGTAAAAAATGCAAGGATTCATAGGCTCGCATTTCATCAAACATAACATGTGCATGAGTTCAGATCAAAACAAGCAAGCAAATAAACCATGAAAGCATATTAATTTAAGCATGAATCATTCCCCATGTTGGTTTCCCTTAATTACCCATTAACCCTAGCTAGGTCACTACTCACTCATTATCATGTTGATCATGCTAGCAAGGTTGTCAATCATACCAACAAAATGAAACATGATGAACAAATGAAAGTAATTAACAATGATTAAAAAGGGATTAAGAGAATTATACCTACTAATGATTCCAATAATAAAGCAAAGAATAAAAGAAGTACTTGATGCTTGATTGAGAGGTTGTCAATCTCCCAATAATAACCCAAATAATCTTCAATTACCCAAAATAAAGGCTGAACAAAAGAGAGATTAAGGAAATAAAACTTGTATTAAAACTTGATTAATTGTTGATTACAAAACTAAAGAGAGATTTGATTGATATTAACTACTCTAAGAATTGATTAGAAGAACATGCTCTTCTTATTAGACTAATGGGGTATTTATAGTGGAAATTAGGTGGATGCATTAAGGTTAACTAAGGGCTAAACTAGTAATTACACTTTTGAGATTTGAGCAGAGAGACGCCGGTATTTTTCGAAGGAAGGGCTTCTTTCTTTGGAGCTTGAAGAAACGGATTTGTGCTGGACTGGAATCCGTGCGTCTTAGGCACGGGACGACCGGATTCAACGGTCTCTGCCCGGGCGTCTTTGAAGGAAGACGCACGTCTTCTGGGAGCTGCTGCCCGGGCGTCTTTGAAGGAAGACGCACGGATTGTCTTGCTGGGGACGGGCAGATTCAGGACAATCCGCACGGATTGCTCCTCAGTCTTGTTTCTTCTTCTTTTCTTCCCTTTTCTTCATAAAATCCTTGGGGATTTCCTTGGGGATGCAAGGATCTTTCCTCAACATTGCTCATCTACTATAATATGTACAAAGGCCTTCTAATCTTGTCTCTCCTTGATGCTTGGTCATTGAATTCAATCAATTTAGTCTCATTTTGCCATGAAAATGCAAGGTTTGCACTCCTTTCCTACCAAGGACACAAAACCTCAAAGAATATGCAAAACAAAGAATTAAAGACAATAAATGACCCAAATATTCACTAAAAAGCATGGGAACAAGGCTTATTCGGGGACTAAATATGCGCTAATTATGGTCACATCAAATATCCCCAAACCGAACCTTTGCTCGTCCCGAGTAAAGAGGTGACAAAGATTAGGACCATTATTTAAACTAACCTAATAACATAGCCGATATGAGACAATTAGCGGGTCTCACTCCGCCCCTTCAACTCACAACAAGACAACCATGAGGTAGGATGCCTTCTTGCAAGGCAAGGTGGGTCTTGCCAAAATGGCGACACATCCAAACATTAAGCACACAAAATCAAATAATGGATGCATCTACAAAAGGAATAGCCACTTCCTCATCAAGTGGCGGAGGCAACTAAAAGAGAACAAATTTAAGAGCATATAATCCGTCACAAATACTAGTTCAACAAATTACTAAGGCTAAGAGGATGGCACTAAATCACCTTCAAATGGTGTTAAACTAGACTACTTTCGTCCTCAATTTCCAAATGCTTTCGTCAAGAGCGATCGGATGGTATGGAATGATGATCCCTATGATGCTAGTAGCATATGACATGACAAGTCTCGAATTCTCTACAAAAGTAAAGGTCATGGATCGTCCCAAGCTCGAAGTGGCTTGACAAAAAGGCTTTTTGGGAATGAAATGCTCAAATCTTTATAAACAAGGGTGGATATGACTAGTATTCAAAATTTGACCTCATTCAACTTTCACATTTCAAGAATTAGAGATGGAGTTTGTCCCTTCCGGGCTAGTGTCCTTTGCTTTCGCCAATCGCTTATTAGGCAACAGATTAACCTCTAGACAATAGCTTTTCGGGGTGATAGTCACTCTGTCTCTGGGCGGTCGAATTCACAACCGTGTATGGGCCCAATTCAATGGATCCCTCTCCAAAGCACATCGAAGTGGTACGCCTCCATCAAAACAACCAAAATTCTCAACATTTCATAACATTTGAGGTTTCCTTGGCAATAAATTACTTCCACATAACAAAATCTTTGAAATGAGCACTTCAAACTTATTGGTACAAAGTATTTTTGGGTTGCCTTACCACAAGGTCAATCAAGGTCACCTAGATAAGTTAACCAAGTCCACATCGCATCACGGGGTTGGAATAGGTGACTCACATGCAAAACCTTGACTAGGCTTTGGGTCATGGGTCAAAAGACACTAGTATGACACTATCTAGGGTGTTTTACAACCATTCTAGTAGGCAAAGTCTTAAGTTGAAAAAGTATTTGTAATGGCTTAGTTGCTCTTGTCAAAGTTCTCAATTAGGCACTTTTCAAAATATTTCATCCAAATGCAACTATATGCCATGATGCAACTAATATATACATCCTAATGCAAGTGATTCTACCAACTAAGATGACATATAAACTAAATGCAAGTCCTAAGTTCACATTGTTATACCGCATCAATCAAAATAAAGCCATATAGTCATTAACATAAAGAGGAAAAAGGAGATTGGAAAGATCATACCATGCGGTCTTCATGATCCTCATGCCTCGGTTGTGGCGTAGTCAATCAATGTGAACAAGGATAGAACAAACGCAATATATACAACAATATATACACGACTACACTACAAAGGAAATGAACTTGTTTTTGGGTTTTTCAAATTTCAAATTTTTATGGTTTTTCGAAATTTTTCAATTTTTTTGGATTTTTGAATAAAGTTATGTTAGAATTCCTCATCCCCACACTAATATGGGCATTGTCCTCAATGGCCAAAATGATGGGAAATTATGCAAACATGATGCCTGATTTCTACACTAAATGCAAGCTACACTAATCTATACTACATGATGCATGGTTTTTGTTTATGACGGAGAGGATAATTTGGATTACCTCCCGTTGTGTATGCATGTACTTCCCCAAACCGATTTAGACATTATTGCTAATGTCCTAAGGTTAGGTGTAGTTCATGCACACACTATGCAATGCATGAAACTAATTTTGTCATTTTGGATTTTGAAAAGGTGGGAACAATAAAATGAGAACACCTCAATGGGGCCGAGGTGTTAGTCCTCTATGGTGCTAGGACTACTCCAACAAGGATAAAGAGAAATAATATACAAGTTAATAAAACACAAACTTCTTTTCATGAAACTTGAAAATTAAAGAGAGGAGATGAGGAAACTTCACTTAAACTTAGGTGGGTGCCTCTCGCCCGCTCCACCTAGCTATGAAGTAATCCTCTAGAGATCGGCATCATCTCCTTCTAGGTCGCTATCCCATATCTCCTTTGATGCATCACTCATACTTGGGTCCATGAACTCGTCCTCTTCACTTTCAAGCTCCACCGTGTCCCCTCCGCAAGAATTGTTGCTTCCCTCCTCTTGTCTCCCGTTTTCTCCTTCATTTGCCCTCTCCGAATTGGGGAAGAGTAGGTCCATTTGAGCCCATGAGGGAAATGCTCCTTCCTCACTAATCTTTCCATTTTGAACCATATCGTGGTATTGAGGATAGAGTGCATAGTAAATCTCCACGTTGGTTTCGTATTGGCGGAAGTGCAAATCTTGTAGAATTCCCGTGACAAAGTCGTCACGGGGAAGGATGAAGGGGTTGGGATGGTTATACGGTTGATAAGGAAATGGGTAGGGAGGCACTTTGATCTTCTCATCTTGGGATTGTTGCTCTTGTTGTTGTTGTTGCGGATTTTGATGTGGTGGTGCTTGTCTTGGTTGGGTTGGGTTTGGAGGGATGAGGTAGGATGGGATTGGGGACAAAGGTCCTCTTCTCGGGGAAATTCGTGGAAGGCCGGTCATCGGTAGATATATCGGATCGCTTCCTTTCGTTAACCACTTGAACCGCTTATCAACCCCCTCAAGGGTTATCTAATGATGATGAATGAGAAGAAGATCTTCATTTATCCTCGTGTTTCCCGAAAGTGGAGCATACTCATTATTCTCGTTGAATCTCGGATTGAAATGCTTCGCAAGCCTAGTAATGAGTCCTCCATTCACAATGTGTTTCATTCCGTCATCATCACCATTCCTAAACTTTGCCCATTTCTCGAGTAACACTAGCGGTGCATTGAAGTGGTATGCACTTCTTCCTTGAATATTGAGGTAGGATTCCATAAACACAAGGTCTAATTGGTTCACGATCACCGGATCTCTGCGAGCAAAGAGGGTGCCCGAGAGAAACCGGTAAGTGACTCTTATGATCGGATTTTGGATAAGAAAAGCAATACATTCCTTGTTGTATATGAAGTCCCGGCCGGTCATGGCCCTCCACAAAGGTTCAACACTGTATTTCTTTGGCTTCGATGTTCGGGTAGGCGTAACATCGAGTCCAAGCACATTTGCGAATTCTACAAGGTCATCATTCTTGGGACATTTTCCAACCTAAACTCTATGCATATTCTTTTGTTCAAGGTTGGAATCTTCAAAAAGCTCAAAAAATCTAGCACAAGAGATCGATAAGTTTGCTCATACAAATGGAAAAGGGTGGAGAGACCAAATACATCAAAGAGAGCTTCCACTTGGTGATAAATCCCAAGTTTCTTCAAGGTATCATGACATAAAAACTTAGTGGGAAGAATGTTCTTACTTAGAAGCCGGTGGAAGACTAATCTTTGCACATCATTGACAAATTCCACATTTGAGAAGTCATCAAGCCTTGTAAGATCTACAATCTCTTCATGCTCCCTTCTTAATGTGTTGATATGGGAGGTAGAAGAACTTCCTCTCATCCTTGGTCTCCTCCTATTCCTAAAATAGGATCTCCTTGGTGCCATTCCTTGATTATTGAGCTGGATTCTTTTGATTTGTGAAGAAATAAAGATGCTCCTTGTTGATTGAGTGTTGCCTTTGGAAACCCTAGAAAATTGGGGCTTTTTGATTTTTAGGGGTTAAAGAGTGATTTGGATATGCTTGGGAGTCATAAGGAGGTGGGTTTTATAATGTGAGTGGAAGGAAGGGTGATGTGTCACTAAATGTGTGGTGGGTGTAATTTAATTAAGAAAGGACGGGTCAAATCACCGTGGGAAGACGGGCGGATTCGAGCAGAAGACGCTCGGATTCAGGCTTCTCGGGACGGGCAGATTCTGGGTAAGACGCCCGGATTCTGTCACAGCTAACTTTCCAAAAAATATGACGCCATAAAGACGGGCGTCCCGAGCCTAAGCCGCTCGGATTCTTTTTTATCGGGACGGGCGTCTTCCGCTGAAGACGGGCGGATTCCCTTCCAGGGATTTTTCTTGAAATGCACAGGTAGAAAGACGGGCGTCTTTCTGCAAAACCGGCCGGATTCTTCAGGACGAGCGTCTTCTCTTCTGAGACGCTCGGATTCTCCTTCAGTCCCAAAATCTTCAAATTCTCAGCTTAGCAGGACGGACGGATTCTTCCCAGGACGCCCGGATTCCAGCAAGACGGCCGGATTCCGGGGAACACGCACGGGTTCAAGCTGTGAGTTCTTCCTTTGACTTCCTTTCCCCTTATAGACGCTTCCCCCACACTTGAAAATTGGTTCCTTCCTTTATTAAAAATTCGTTAGTGACCCTCCCTCACTTACTCTCATGAAAAGAGTTTATGCTTATTATTAAAAGAAATGCAATAAAATTATAAATACATGTTAGAGGGTTAGTATATTTACAAGTGGTGGTTTAGGGAGGACTCCACCAAAATCTCCCTTTGTTGGTTCTTTCAAGGATGAGAAGGCCGAGGTAGGTGACCTCGACCTCTCCAATAAACGCTCCTTCATAGTATGGCTTCAATCTTTGACCATTGACTTTGAACTTGCTTCCATCTTCCGCCTTGAGTTCAAAATCTCCATATTTTCCAACTTCGGTTATCACATAGGGACCCATCCATCTAGAGTTCAACTTTCCCGGAAAAAGTCGGTATCGGGAAGTGAATAGAAGGACTTTGTCCCCTTTGTGCAAGGCCTTTTGTCTAATTCTCTTGTCATGGAGTAATTTCGTTCTTTCTTTGTAAATCTTTGCATTCTCATAGGATTGTAGTCGGAATTCCTCCAACTCTTGAATTTGAATCATCCTCTTTTGACCACTCAATTTGAGATCAAGATTAAGTGCTCGGATTGCCCAAAAAGCTTTGTACTCCAATTCGATTGGCAAATGACATGCTTTTCCATAGACAAGCTTGTAAGGGGAGGCTCCTATGGGACTCTTATAGGCCGTCCTATAAGCCCAAAGAGCGCCATCAAGCTTTGTGCTCCAATCTTTCCGGGTCTTGTTCACAACTTTCTCAAGGATTTGTTTGATCTCTCTATTTGAAACTTCAACTTGACCTCTTGTTTGAGGATGATATCCCAAGCCGGTTCTATGTTGAACACCATATTTGGTCAAAAGAGATGCAAGTTTCTTCTCATGGAAATGCGTTCCTCCATCACTTATGATTGCTCTAGGAACTCCAAATCTTGGGAAGATTATCTTCTTGAAGAGCTTGGTGACCGTTTTTGCATCATCATTTGGAGTGGCAATTGCCTCCACCCACTTTGAGACGTAGTCTACGGCCACAAGGATGTACTTATTCCCATTGGATGTCACAAAGGGACCTTGGTAGTCGATCCCCCAAACATCGAAGATCTCCACCTCTAGAATGCCCCTTTGCGGCATTTCGTTTCTCCAAGAGATATTCCCCGTTCTTTGACAAGCATCGCAATGAATGATATATTCTCTTGTGTCTTGAAACATCGTAGGCCAATAGAAGCCAGATTGAAGAATTTTTGCAACGGTCCTCCTTGCTCCATGGTGCCCACCGTAGGGTGATGAGTGACATCCTTCCAAGATTCCTTGGACTTCCCATTGAGGGATGCATCTCCGGTAGAGCCCATCACTACACTCCTTGTAGAGGTTCGGGTCATCCCAAAAGTACCTCTTCACTTCGAATAAGAATCTCTTCCTTTGGTTGTGATTCAAATTTGGAGGAAGTACTTTTCCAACAATATAATTAGCATAATCGGCAAACCATGGGGTGATGTGCCTTTCGAGTTGTGTTTGAATGGCCATCAAAATATCGTCGGGAAATGAGTCATTGATCGGGGTTTCTCCATTTTCATCATGAAACCGGATCCTTGACAAATGATCCACCACTACATTCTCGGCTCATTTCTTGTCTCTTATGTCCAAGTCAAATTCTTGAAGAAGCAAAATCCATCTCAACAATCTTGGTTTTGACTCCTTCTTTATCAAGAGGTGTCGGAGAGCACGGTGATCCGAAAATACAATCACTTTAGATCCAAGCAAGTAGGAACGGAATTTGTCAAAAGCATAGACAATGGCAAGAAGCTCCTTCTCGGTGGTATCATAATTCACTTGGGAGGGGTTAAGAGTCTTGCTTATATAATAGATGGCATGAAGAGCTCTTCCTACCCGTTGGCCAAGAACCGCTCCAACGGCGTAGTTGCTAGCATCACACATAGTCTCGAATGGTAGTTACCAATTTGGAGGTTGGATGATCGGTGCCGAGATTAGTGCTTCCTTGATTCTATTAAAGGCTTCAACACACTCATCAGTGAATTGGAATTGGGCATCTTTAAGCAAAAGTTGAGTGAGGGGTTTTGCTATTTTTGAAAAATCCTTTATGAAACGGCGATAAAAACCCGCGTGACCGAGAAAACTTCTCACTCCTCGAACGTTCACGGGAGGTGGGAGTTTCTCTATCACCTTATCGACCTCGATGCCCTTTTCCGAAATGAAATGACCCAAAACCATTCCTTCATTGACCATGAAGTGATACTTTTCCCAATTTAAAACAAGACTAACATCTTCACATTTTTGCAATACAAGAGAAAGATTATGCAAACATGAGTCAAAGTCCTTTCCATAAACACTAAAATCATCCATAAAAACTTCCATTATGGTCTCTAATTAATCGGAGAAGACACTCATCATGCATCTTTGGAAAGTGGCGGGGGCATTACATAAACCAAAAGGCATCCTCCTATATGCAAAAGTACCATAGGGGCATGTGAAGGTGGTCTTATGTTGGTCATCCGGGTGTATAGGGATTTGGAAGAATCCCGAATACCCGTCAAGGTAACAAAAGAATTTGTTGGAGGCTAACCTCTCAAGCATTTGGTCAATGAATGGTAGGGGAAATGGTCCTTTCTTGTTGCGGAGTTTAATTTTTGATAGTCAATACACATACGCCAACCGGTGATCATTCTTGTGGGTATTAGTTCATTCTTTTCATTTGTCACTACCGTGGTACCTCCTTTCTTGGGTACCACTTGGACGGGGCTAACCCACAAAGAGTCCGATATGGGATATATGATTCCCGCATCAAGTAATTTCATAAATTCTCCTTTGACGACTTCTTGCATGTGGGGGTTTAATCTTCTTTGAGGTTGAATGGTAGGTCTATGGTCTTCCTCTAGATGAATTCTATGCATGCAAAAGTTGGGACTTATCCCCTTAAGGTCATCTAGAGTATAACTTATAGCCTTCTCATGTTGTTTCAACACATCAAGCAATTTTCCCAATTGGTTCTCATCAAGTCTATCGTTAACAATGACGGGTTTTGTCTTTGATTCATCAAGGTAAGCATATTTCAAATTTGGGGGAAGGGGTTTTAAAGTAGGAGTTTGTACCTCACTTTCCTCCTTTGGATTTTCATTGAGAATTTGCTCCATCTCCATTAGACATTCCATTCTCATAGCATATTCAACTTGTTCTTCATTCTCATCAACCTCATCATATTCAAATTCCATGATGGGTTCCTCTTGCTCTTGAGCTTGTAAAATATCTTCTAGGATGGATTGCTCATCTTCTATGGGTTGACATGCTTCCACAAGGATGTTATGCACTAATACGGATTGTTCATGAGTAAGTTCTTTGTTAGCTAGAGCGGCCTCAAAAAGATCCACCTCCAATTCCCAATACATATTTTTAGCCTCACTTGCTTCCAAGGCTTCCAATGCTTGCATGGGATCTTTGAAGAAAGGTATACTTAAGTGGTCCTCTACAAAACAATCTATGAAATCAATCTCGCAAAATATCAAACAACTTGAAAACGATTAGAGCAAACCTTGAGGAGTTTTACTTCCCCAAGGCAAAGAAAGACACAACTAATAACAATATAAGAAAATCTAAATCAAGTTAACACCGTCCCCGGCAACGGCGCCATTTTTGGTCGGACTAAATATTTTCGGTAACTTGTCGTTAGGAGCATCTAGACAAAAACACAATTTATAACTTCACAAACAACTCTACAATTAGTAAAGAGGCAAGTAAAGGTCGGATCCCAAGCGACGGGAATTGAGATGAGATTTCTATTGAAACTAGTGGTGTCTTAGAGGTGTCACAATTTGGGTTGATGTAGAAGGTCACTAAACTAAATAGCAATGAAAGTAAATAAGCAAGATGAATTGAAAGAGTTGTAAACAATTGATAAAAAGCACTAGGGTATCATGGGGTCATAGGGGAATCATGGGAATTGATCATACAAACATGTTCTCAAATTATAAGCAAGCAATTATGTTGTGATGGATTGAGTTGGGTTATATCTTACAATCCTAGGAAAGTTTGGGTCCCGGAGCCGAATCGATTAGATTGTACAACACCTACAAGTCGACTTAATCTTTCCTACTCAACGACATGCATTGTCTAATGAGACTCGAGTTGGTTTATGTCTTACAAGTCTCATTGAAAAGATAGGTGATGGGTAAAAAATGCAACGATTCATAGGCTCGCATTTCATCAAACAAAACATGTTGCATGATTGAGATCAAAACAAGCAAGCAAATAAACCATGAAAGCATATTAATTTAAGCATGAATCATTCCCCATGTTGGTTTCCCTTAATTACCCATTAACCCTAGCTAGGTCACTAATCACTCATTATCATGTTGATCATGCTAGCAAGGTTGTCAATCATACCAACAAAATGAAACATGATGAACAAATGAAAGTAATTAACAATAATTAAAAAGGGATTAAGAGAATTATACCTACTAATGATTCCAATAATAAAGCAAAGAATAAAAGAAGTACTTGATGCGTGATTGAGAGGTTGTCAATCTCCCAATAATAACCCAAATAATCTTCAATTACCCAAAATAAAGGATGAACAAAAGAGAGATTAAGGAAATAAAACTTGTATTAAAACTTGATTAATTGTTGATTACAAAACTAAAGAGAGATTTGATTGATATTAACTACTCTAAGAATTGATAAGAAGAACATGCTCTTCTAATTAGACTAATGGGGTATTTATAGTGGAAATTAGGTGGATGCATTAGGGTTAACTAAGGGCTAAACTAATAATTACACTTTTGAGATTTGAGCAGGGAGACGCCGGTATTTTTCGAAGGAAGGGCTTCTTTCTTTGGAGCTCGAAGAAACGGATTTGTGCTGGACTGGAATCCGTGCGTCTTAGGCACGGGACGGCCGGATTCAACGGTCTCTGCCCGGGCGTCTTTGAAGGAAGACGCACGTCTTCTGGTAGCTGCTGCCCGGGCGTCTTTGAATGAAGACGCACGGATTGTCTTGCTGGGGACGGGCGGATTCAGGACAATCCGCACGGATTGCTCCTCCGTCTTATTTCTTCTTCTTTTCTTCCCTTTTCTTCATAAAATCCTTGGGGATTTCCTTGGGGATGCAAGGATCTTTCCTCAACATTGCTCATCTACTATAATATGTACAAAGGCCTTCTAATCTTGTCTCTCCTTGATGCTTGGTCATTGAATTCAATCAATTTAGTCTCATTTTGCCATGAAAATGCAAGGTTTGCACTCCTTTCCTACCAAGGACACAAAACCTCAAAGAATATGGAAAACAAAGAACTAAAGACAATAAATGACCCAAATATGCACTAAAAAGCATGGGAACAAGGCTAATTCGGGGACTAAATATGCGCTAATTATGGTCACATCACCAATATCGGCAGATGATGTTGTTTTGAATGAACTTGGCCATGTTTGGCGGTCAAGATTGCATATGACTGGGCTTCCACTCATTTGGTGAAGTAGTCGATGGTGACGAGGATGAAGCAATGCCCCTTGGTGCCTATCGGGTTGACTTTCCCGATGATGTCGATGCCCCAAGTTGAGAATGGCCAGGGTGATGTCATGGTGTATAAAAGGGATGGTGGCATGTGTTGTATGTTGGCGAAGATTTGGCAATTATGGCAACGTTTGACGTAGTTACGGCAATCAGCTTCCGTGGTGGTCCAGTAGTAACCTAGACGCATGATTTTCCGTGTAAGCATCATTGCGCTCATGTGAGGGCCACATTCTCCGTCGTGAACCTCTCCCATGACCTTCTTGGCTTTGTGATGGTCAATGCAAAGGAGGAGAATTCCTTGGGGTGTTCTTTTGTAGAGTTGATTTTGGTTTATCACGAATTGTGATGCAAGTAAACGGATGGCACTTTGTCCTCTTTGATCAGAGTTGGGAGGGAATTCGTTTTTGGTTTTTTAATTGAGGATGCCTTGGTACCAAGGTTCATCATGGCTTTCCTCGTCGTCGATAATAGCACAAATGTGAGCTGGCTCGCTCCCTCTTTCGACACATAGGGGCATCGACGTCATGTCGTCAGGTATGTTGACAAGCGCGATAAGTTTTGCCAGGGCATCAGCAAATTGATTTTCCTCTCGTGGCAAGTGGAAGTAGTCGACTTGGTCGAAGAATTCGGCCTCTTGACTGATCTTCGCTTGGTAGGGAGCTAAGCTGTCAGATTGGATTTTCCATGATCCGGATACCTGATTGATGATGAGTGAGGAATCGCCGTGGACCCTTAGTCTCTTGATGCCAAGTGTGATGGCTGCTTGTAGGCCGATGAGGCAGGCTTCATATTCAGCGGCATTGTTGGTGACGGCGAAGTCTAGCTTGACCGAGATCGGAACATGTTCTCCCTCTAGTGATATTATAAGGATTCCTACCCCGAAGCCTCTCAGATTTGATGCACCATCGAAGTATAGGTCCCATGCGTCAGAGTCGGCACAAAGGATGTCTTCGTCAGGAAGTGACCATGTGTCGGTCGTTGGATCCTCACTGATGGGATATTCTTCCAGGAAGTCGGCAACTGCTCTTCCCTTGATAACCTTGAGGGGTACAAACTTGAGATCAAACTCGGACAGCATCAGTGTCCATCTAGACAGCCTTCCGTTTAGTACGGGTTTTTCGAAGATGTATTTAACCGGGTCCATCTTGGAGTAGATGTGGACCGAGTAGCTGAGCATGTAATGCCGCAGCTTCTTTGTTGACCATACTAGGGCAAGGCATGTCTTTTCTAGTTGGGTATACCTCGTCTCGTACTCAATGAACTTTTTGCTGATGTAGTAGATGGCTCGCTCTTCGTTACCAACTGTTTGTGCTAGCATTGCTCCCATGGCTGTGTTGGTAACAGTCAGGTATAGGGATAGAGGAATCCCCGGTTGAGGTGGCATGAGGACAGGAGGTTTGGATAGGATTTCCTTTATCCTGTCGAAGGCCTTCTAACAGTCTTCTTCCCAATCGGTGTGATCGGAGGCTCGAAGCTTTTTGAATATTGGTTCATAAATCATAGTGAGCTTGGCAATGAACCGGCTGATGTATTGGACTTGACCGAGAAATCCCTGAATCTTCTTCTCGTTCCTAGGCCGAGGCATTTGTTGAAGGGCTTTGATTTTGGTTGGATCAATCTCAATGCCTCTTTTGCTGACGACATGTCCCAAGAGTTTTCCGGAGGTGACCCCGAATGCACACATCTGAGGATTTAGTCTCATGTTATATTCCCGCAGACGAGCGAAGAATTTCCGGAGGGCGCTGATGTGGCCGTCCCGTTCTTTTGATTTGACAATCATGTCATCGACATATACCTCTACCTCCTTGTGCATCATATCATGTAGGAGAGTTGTAGCGGTTCTTTGATAGGTCGCTCCGGCGTTGATGAGACCGAAAGGCATGACCGTGTAGCAATATGTACCCCACTGTGTAGTGAACGCAGTTTTGTGCATATCTTCCTCAGCCATCTTAATCTGGTTGTACCTGGCATACCCGTCCATGAATGATAGGAGAGCATGTTCGGCGGTGTTGTCCACCAGAATGTCAACATGTGGCATAGGGAAGTTGTCCTTTGGACTCGCCTTGTTCAGGTCCCTGAAGTCGATGCAAACCCGAATTCTTCAGTCTTTCGTTGGTACCGGCACAATGTTGGCCACCCAATCCGAATATTCAGACACTTTGATGAACCCAACCTTGAACTGTTTGTCCACTTCTTCTTTGATTTTTAGGGCCCATTCAGGACGCATCCGGCGTAGCTTCTGTTTCACAGGTTTAGCTCCGGGTTTAATGGGTATCCAGTGCTCTACAATTTCTCTGTCAATCCCAGGCATATCTCTATAAGACCAGGCGAACACGTCCTTGTATTCGTGGAGGTGGTCAATGAATTGTTGTCTTTCCGAGGGGTCCAGGGTTGTCCCTATCCTAAGTTCTTGAGGTTTATTGTCGCTTCCTACGTTAATAGGTTCGGTTTCCTCAATGATGGGGGTTCTGGTTTCCCGTTTGTCAAGTTCTTTGGCTAAGTGAGGCGGGTAGTCACTCAAGTCAAATTCCTCATAGTCATTCAGAATCGCATTGCAGTTAAATTGAGACGAGTCATAAGCAAACTTAGCGTTCATTAAGTTGACACGAGTGAAAAGCTCGAAAAGGACAGACATCCCGTGATCAGTCAGAGGCGACACGACAGAGGAAGTGGCCCCTGGAACAGGCTCCAGGTTGTCACCATTCATGGAAGTGGGGGTGACCTTAGTAGACTCAGCCTCTGAATCAGCCACGACTTTGTGATAAAACAGTGGGAAGGGGACCTTGAATGGGACATCCAGAGTGTTAGGAGCTATGACAGACTCTGACTCCGACTCAGACTCAGACTCAGATCCTTCTTCACTTCTCTCTTTGAACATAGGGCCTTCTCCAGTTGTTATCTTGAGAATGCGGCCCTGGCGATCGGTCCACTTGACGGTCTTCCTCCAGCCTTGGGTAGCTTTCTCCGGGTCAGTATCGGAAATCAAGGCGGTTGGATTGAACTGGTTGTCCTTCAGGGCGATGTTGATAATGTCCACATAGTCGAGGTGTTTGATATTATCTTCCCCAAATAGGAGTGTGACAGCTTGTCCGTCAAGGCATGGTGACGGCTTGGACTCAGTTGATGCAGCTTCGATGTTGTCGGGGATAAAGTAGCAGTCCTGGAAGACTTCCACTCCCGGGTATCTAGCCCTGGCCACAGAATCATAGATTGGCTCCGGAAAGCCGTGGTAGAGCTCGGACTCTCCCTCGGGGACAAAGTATCCGTTGAGAGTCAGGCGGTAGGGACGGCGGATGACTCCGTGCTTCTTGAGTTTTCGGATTAGAAGGTTCATCTCCCGGATATCTTGGTCAGTAGGTTCGTACCCCAGTCCAAAGGGAATGTTGGGGACCTTAGCCTGTTTCAAAGGAGGCAATGGGTCCTTTAGTGGATTGAGCGGCAAGCCCGGGAAGTAACCCTGGCGCATCATGATACGGTTGACCGTGAGGTTGGTCAACGGGTCACACTCAGAGGTTGCCGATTCATTAGTTATGGCGTTTACGGCTTGGAAACCCCACATTTCATTATCGTCCTCCTCAATGGCTTGGGAGGCTATCCTCCTTCTCATAACTGCTTTTATTGGGGAAGCGGGAATCGTGATCGTTTTCCCGTTGAAGGGGACCCTGATCTTCTGGTGGAGCGTTGATGTGACCGCCTTGACGGCGTGAATCCAAGGACGTCCCAGGAGCATGTTGAAGGATGCGTCGATGTCGACCACTTGAAAACTGGTTTTGTCTTTCTAAGGGTCCGGTTGCGACGGTCAAAGTGACTAGCCCAGCGACCTTGCGACGAGTGCCGTCGTAGGCGCGTACTCCTTGATTCGTTGGGATCAGATCAGATTCCTTGACACCCAGCCTGTGGGCAGTTTTGAGAGGGATGACATTCACGGCGGAACCGTCATCCACGAGGACCATTGGTATATTCTTTTGGAGACATTGTACGGTGATGTACAGGGCCAGGTTATGATTGGCTCCAAATGGAGGGATGTCCTCGTCGGAGAAGACGACCGGGTTACTCAGATCAGGGCGTCCCTCGTCATGTGTGCCACTATTTATTCTGGGGAAGAGGTGGAGGGCACGGTTAATTTTCCCAAGGCCTGCAGCAAGGCCTGTCGATGCTCAAAAGACGTTGCGATCAATTGCCAAATTAAGATTTCGGCTTTTGCTTTCTGGAGCTGTTTTAGGATTGAGTTCTCTGGGGCCTTTAGCTGAGTGTCCACCTCTAGGACGATTTGGTCATTCGTTGTTGGAACGACCGTTGGGTTGCTCGGATTTTGATAGGGACGTCCGCACCGGGTGAGATGTCTGATTTCTTTCGTCCGCTTCTCCTTCCCTAGGAGGATATAGACATCCTCAACATCATCCCTCCATATGCCGTTAATTTCAAAGTCTCGAGGATACCTTGGAGGGGTATTCCTCGGTGGGTAGTTCTTGTGGGGAATATTTTTGTGAGGGCGATTTTTATGGGGGCAATTATTTTGAGGGTAGTTATTTTGAAGGTGATTATTTTGAGGGTGATTTTCGTGAGGTCTATGCCAGAATGGTCGCGGGAGCAATCCATCCTGGGGTGGGTAGTTTCGAATGCTGGGGGAATTCTCCCTTAGGCGCGGTGTTGGGGGATTGAAGATGAGTCGACGGTAGGCGTCGTCGAGTCGGGTGATTCTCTCAGAGAGGCTGGCTATGGCCTCTTCAACTCATTGAAACATAGTAAGCATAGTGGCAGCACTAAACACAAACACTTCGTCTGAAGGATCCTTTTCCAGAACATTCACCTCGTCGTCAATCGGCAAGATGAGGTGAGAGCAGTCTAGGGTCGGCTCATCGTCAGAGATGGCGTGAATTCCCAGAGGATTCGTCTTGTTGTTCGGCTTAGTTGGTGGGGGTATAGGCAAATCTCCCTTCTCAATCATGTCTTGAATGAGGTGCTTGAGTTTGAAGAAATTTTCGGTATCATGCCCTTTCCCTCGATGATACTGAAAGTAGGCGTTGAAGTTCCATAATCAGGACTTCTTGGCGTCGGTCGGATCCGGGGTTGGTCTGATCGGTTGTAGCTTCCCCTGGTCCATGAGTCTTTTCAGGGCGCTTGCATAAGTCGACCCTATGTTGGTGAACACTCTCTGGGGGCGCTCGGTTTTCTTGGCAGATGGTTCGACGAGGTTGACCTCATCAATCTTGTTTGTCTGACCGTAAGGCGAGATCCGGTTGAGGTGGATCCCTGGTAACCCCTGCCGGTGGTCTTTGCTAAGACACCCTTTCGGAGGTCGTCCTCAATACGTGTCCCTTAATCTGCAGATCTTGAAAAGTTTTGATATTCGATACCTCGGTAGGTTGGCATAAAGCGGGCGGAGATTGTTGACAAATTTTTCCACCGAGTTGATTCACTCGCTTCATCGACCAATTGAGTACTCACCCTCCTCCAACGGGTTAGGAACTCAGTGAACCCCTCCTTGTCGTTTTGGGTTAACACCTCGAGAGTGCGGGTGTTGGCCTGGATTTCGACGTTGTCGGCATACTGCTTGACAAACTCAACTGCGATCTCATCCCAAGTAGTAAGGTTTTTCGGGTCCAAGGAGTAGTACCATTGGCGAGGAATCGGCTCCAAAGAGGATGGGAAGATAAGGGTAAAGAGCTCCTGTTTGACCCCTTTAATGGCCATGTAGTCCTTGAAATCACGGATATGGTTGAGTGGGTCCTCCACTCCCTTGAACTTAGGCACATCAGTCAGGGTGAAGTTGTCAGGTAACTGGTCCCCGACAGGCTCGAACCTTCGGTTGTTCTCAAGATGGATATTGTTACCCCGGGCTAGGAGCTGTTCTTCCAAGAGTTTCAGCCTCTTCTCAGTTTCAGTTAGAGGTGGGGTATTATGTTCCCCAGTTTTCTTGTTCTCCAGGGCGTCGATACGGGTCTCGACGCGATCCAGGGTGACCTTAAGAGCGGTAAGCAGGCTGGCTAGTTTATCAGTTGTGACATCTCTGTTGTTATCATTGTTGTTGTTGGACGAAGCTGAAGACGGGGCAATGGCTCTGAGGCAGAAAAACGGCTCACATTACAACTCAATCCGACACGGTTCCAAGAATGAACGCAGACAACACAGAGGACGAGACAACGATCGACTCAACAAGACGGGGTGACCGTGTGTGGTCCCTCGGTGCTGACTCGATTTATGACGTGACAATGTTTCACCGAACCTTTGACACGAGTCCAATCATGACGGCGCGACGCCATTGGACGGGTCTCGTGGTGAGATGACTCATAAGTAAAGACCTATAAGTACGTTTGCTTTGACTAGATAGACACGAGGCGGAATTGGAATGGTGGACTGAAGTTTTCGAGAATAGAAATTTTCAAAAGATTCATTTGTCGCTTTAATGGGCGGCTTCCGAAGATAGAGATCTCCGCAAGTCGATCAGTTGAAAAGGTTTGTCTTAAGTTTATTTGCAAAAGACGGTTTGAGTTTGAGTCGGCTCGGAAAACAGTGCGTCGTTTCCCAAAACGGTTTTTTGAAATTCAAAATTGTATGTTTTGAAAATCGAGTTTGAAATGTTTGAAGAGATCTCGGGGACGGTGCATGGTCCTCGGGATCCCGAAAGTGTCTTGATGTGACCATAATTAGCGCATATTTAGCCCCCGAATTAGCCTTGTTCCCATGCTTTTTAGTGCATATTTGGGTCATTTATTGTCTTTAGTTCTTTGTTTTGCATATTCTTTGAGATTTTGATCCCTTGGTAGGAAAGGAGTGCAAATCTTGCATTTTCATGGCAAAACGAGACTAAATTGATTGAATTCAATGACCAAGCATCAAGGAGAGATGAGATTAGAAGGCCTTTGTACATATGGTAGTAGATGAGCAATGTTGAGAAAGGATCCTTGCATCCCCGAGGAAATCCCCAAGGATTTTATGAAGAAAAGGGAAGAAAAGAAGAAGAAATAATGCTGAGCTACAATCCGAGCGGCTTCTCCACAATCCGCCCGTCCTCCACAAGCACAATCCGTGCGTCTTCCTTCAAAGACGCCGGACAGCAGCCACCTGAGAATCCGCCGGATTCCCCGAAGACGCCCGTCTTCCCCGCCTGAATCCGCCCGTCCCGACTCCAATACAGGTGATTCGATCTGTGAAATTTCGTCTTCTCCAAGCTACAAAGAAAGAAGCCCTTCCTTGGAAAAATACCGGCTCCTCCTCGCTCAATCTAAAAAGTGTAATTACTAGTTTAGCCCTTAGTTAACCCTAATGCATCCACCTAATTTCCACTATAAATACCCCATTAGTCTAATTAGAAGAGCATGTTCTTCTTATCAATTATTAGAGTAGTTAATATCAATCAAATATCTCTTTAGTATTGTAATCAACAATTAATCAAGTTTTAATACAAGTTTTATTTCCTTAATCTCTCTTTTGTTCATCCTTTATTTTGGGTAATTGAAGATTATTTGGGTTATTATTGGGAGATTGACAACCTCTCAATCAAGCATCAAGTACTTCTTTTATTCTTTGCTTTATTATTGGAATCATTAGTAGGTATAATTCTCTTAATCCCTTTTTAATTATTGTTAATTACTTTCATTTGTTCATCATGTTTCCTTTTGTTGGTATGATTGACAACCTTGCTAGCATGATCAACATGATAATGAGTGAGTAGTGACCTAGCTAGGGTTAATGGGTAATTAGGGGAAACCAACATGGGGAATGATTCATGCTTAAATTAATATGCTTTCATGGTTTATTTGCTTGCTTGTTTTGATCTCAACTCATGCACATGTTATGTTTGATGAAATGTGAGCCTATGAATCCTTGCATTTTTTACCCATCACCTATCTTTTCAATGAGACTTGTAAGACATAAACTAACTCGAGTCTCATTAGACCATGCATGTTGTTGAGTAGGGAAGATTAAGTCGACTTGTAGGTGTTGTACAATCTAATCGATTCGGCTCCGGGACCCAAACTTTCCTAGGATTGTAAGATATAACCCAACTCAATCCATCACAGCAATAATTGCTTGCTTATAATTTGAGAACATCTTTGTATGATCAATTCCCATGATTCCCCTATGACCCCATGACACCCTAGTGCTTTTTATCAATTGTTTACAACCCTTTTAATTCATCTTGCTTATTTACTTTCATTGCTATTTAGTTTAGTGACCTTCTACATCAACCCAAATTGTGACACCCCTAAGACACCACTAGTTTCAATAGAAATCTCATCTCAATTCCCGTCCCTTGGGATCCGACCTTTACTTGCCTCTTTACTAATTTTAGAGTTGTTTGTGAAGCTATAAATTGTGTTTTGATTCGGACGTGACCCAACGACAACATCTATTCAATTGTGAACACGAAACGGACTCCGATCAAAAAATGGCGCCGTTGCCGGGGACGGTGTTAACTTGATTTAGATTTTCTTATATTGTTATTAGGTGTGTCTTTCTTTGCCTTGGGGAAGTAAAACACCTCAAGGTTTGTTCTAATTGTTTTCGAGTTGTTTGATATTTTGCATGTCTAGAAGGTCACAAGGTGATTTGTTACCTTTTGGCCGTGAAACTGAAAGAACCTTGACAAACAATAGGAGATTTTCTAGGAGAAATTTGAGAGGTATTAGTGAGGTAGTGTATATTCAACCAACTATTGAGTTCATCAACCCTTTTGCAAGAGAAGGTGATGAGAACCCAACACAAAATACCTCACAAAAACAACTTACAATGCCTAAGTTTTCATCACATTCCATACCCACTGAGGAGAACCTACCCAATGGTACTCCCACACCACAACATTTGACCGGAAATTTTATTGCCAAATCCGCCTTTATCCAATTAGTCGAAAGGAGCCAATTTGGGGGGATGCCTAGTGAAGACCCTCATTCTCATATGGAAACCTTTTGTGACTATTGTGATGCGATTTTTCAAACCGGTGTAACTCAAGACCAAATTCGATGGGTTTTATTTCCTTTTTCTCTAATTGGCACCGCGAAACAATGGTTGAAGGGCCTTGATAAGGCCACTCTCGGAATTGATTCCACTACAACAAATCATCACTTGCGCCACGAATTATGCCACAGGAACTCATAATTCGTGGCGAAATTTTGCTTAGCCAAGGGAAAAATTTATTCATTATTTTGGAAAAAAATTTATGCCACGGGATAACTTTTCCCGTCGCAAACAGTCATTTCCGCCACGAATTAGGCTACACCCGTGGCAAATAATCATTTTAGCCACGGCCTATGTCAAACCCGTGGCGAAATTTTATTTAGTCACTAATTGTTCCGTGGCAAATATTTTTTTAGCCACGAACAAACAAACACCCAAAAGAGTATCTTTTCCGACCTAAATCTGAATGAAATTTAATCAAATATAATAATATGAAAATACATTTGAATATAAAAATTTAGAAACACTTTGATTAATTTAATTAATATTTTTTATTATTTTATTTACTTTAATAAGAAATTTTAAAATTTTATAAACTTATATGCAAGCAAAGAAAAGTTTATCGCCTAATTTTTTGATTTTTTACATATCACATTTATGTTTTGTAGGTTTTGTAAAATATTGATAATTTAAAAAAATTGTTTTAATATATACTCTGTTTATTAAAGTCGTGAATTTCTTTTACTTTTTTAAATTAAACTTTATAATCTTGAATAACAATCTTAAATGATCGTATCACATTTAAAGATATAGAATATCAAATTGAATAAAAAAGTTATTTACCATCTATCTTTGAAAATCCAAAATTAATATATTGTTAAACTATTTCATTCAAAATTTTATTTCCAACTTTATTTGTAGGATATTTATAGAAAAATTTGAATTTGATATAAAATTTATGGAAATTTCCCATTGTACCGTCTAACTTTGGCAAATTACGCATGGTACCCCTTATTTTAAGTTTCTACATATGTTGCCCTTGTGTTTACCTTTTTCATTCCCAGAATACTCTTTAGGGAAATTTCGTCATAACGTCGTTGCTCCTATAAGTAATTTGATGAGTAATTGTGTATGTTATGTTGTTATTGTTATATTATGTAGGTTCTAAATGTTAGTTTATTAGACAAAATAAGGATTTAGGTATTATTAGATGATGAATTGATAGTGTATTAGATAACAAAAAAAGGCGTCACAAGGCATATGAGTAGCGGCGTTATGACGAAAGTTTGTCAAAGGGTATTCTGAGACTGAAAAACGTAAATAAAGAGGTAGCATATGTAAAAACTTTAAAAAAAGGATACCATATGTAATCTGTCAAAATTCGAGGGTACCGTGAAAAATTTACGTAAAATTTAACTTATTTGAGAAAAAATTGGGAAATTTTTTTCATTAAAAATGAGCGCATCACACGGAAAAATATATAAATTATAATAATTTAAAGTCACATGTGCAAATAATGTGAAAATTTTAAGAAAAGAAACGATAAATCATAACAAAGAGAAATCAGTTTAGGAAAATAATCGATTCTTTTGTACAATAATCTTTTTCGTGGTTTTTGGGTAAAAAAGTGACTATTTTTTGGTTAATAGTGATCACTTTGGGGGAAAAAAGACCTTTAATTATAAAAAGCGGTCATTATTTTACCAAAAAATGGTCTCATTTTTCATATCGCAGGTACAGCGGTTATACAATAGAATTTGCGAAGAAAAAAATACGAAAAAATGAGTACATGAGAAATGAAAATAAGTATGTCGATAAATAAAAGAAATAAAAAAATGTTAGGAAAACACAATTAATTTTACTTTTTGGAGAAAATGGTTTACTGACTTGGGCAAAAAAAATGATATCAAAATCATTAATCAGGAGGTTAATGTCGAAAATTTATTTGTTTCGGCCAAAATATTTTTTTCCCGCAAAAATTGTAAAACATGTAACATTTTTGTAATTAAATAGTACTAAAGGTAATATTTGAAAGAAAAAAATAAACTTAAAAGGATTCAAAGGGCTAATTATATCAACACTGGTAACATTCAATTTCGGTGGCACATAAAAATAACTCTACGGTTAAGCGTGCTCAGGTGAGAGTAGTGTTGGGATGGGTGACCTCCTGGGAAGCCTCTCCGATGCTCACAAATGCATGACTCGTGAAACGAAATAACGTTCAAATGAATCAAGTTAACTAGCGAAACAATTACCTAGATTGTCACGGTTCCGTATATGATAAAATACCCATTGTGAAAAATAAATAAATTATTTTACGTTTCATTTATTTAATTTTCATATATATTGTTTGCCAGGGGAATTATTTTTTCGCCACGGAAAATTTCTTTGGCCACGGGAGTTATTAGCCACGAGAGAATCCGTGGCAAAAAATTCAATAATAGCCACGTTCTTGTTTTTCCCGTGGCTATCCCTTTGCCACGGCCACTTGCGCCACGGAAGGTATTCCCGTGACAAAATGATTTAGCCACGGAAATTTAGTACTTGCGCCACGAATTTAACCGTGGCCCAAGTGCTCATTTGTAGTAGTGTTCTTGGAAGAAGTTGGCTCTAGCTTTCTACAAAAAATTCTACCCACCGGAAAAGACTAACATGCTAAGAGCTCAAATTACGGGTTTTAAGCAAAGGGATGAAGAATCTTTGTATGAAACTTGGGAGAGGTTCAAAGGAATTTGTCGCTCATGTCCTCACCATGGACTTAGCGAGTGGTTCTTGGTACAATAATTTTGGAACGATCTATATGAAGATTCAAGGAACATTCTCAATATGGGATCAAATGGAATGTTCACCGAAGTTAATGACAATCAAACATGGAACAAAATTGAGGAAATGGCGGTCCATAACTCACAATATAGTAGACCTCGCAAGGCTACTAGAGGAGGAAAGCATGAAGTGGACTCCGTTACTCAATTGGGTGCTCAACTTAGTGCTCACATTGACACAATCAATTTGAAGTTTGAAAAAGCTATGGCTAGACTTGAAGAAGCCTCAAAATCACCAAAGCATCATGTTAATGCCATGACGGCATCCTCATCAATCCCAAGTGGGATATGTGTGAATTCTGGAACTTTGGGACATGACCAAAGTGAATGTAGGGGAACAAATGAACAAGTGAATGCTTTCCAAGCATACAAGAGTGGTACCCCTTATTCCAACTATTACAATGAAAACACCAAATTCCATCCAAATCTCTCATACAAAAGCCAAAATGTTCAAAATCCTCAAACAACATACACCCCACCTCCCATGAGAAACCAAAATCAAAGACCCTTTTACAACCAAAACCAAGGTTACCAAAATCAAAATCCATACAATCACCAAAATGACCAAGGTTTTGATGTTCAAAAAGAGGTCCTCCAAATGCAAAAGAATCAACAAGAATTTTTCACTCAAATGCAAAAAGATAGTCAAGCAAAGGAAACCACCATCAACAACATCCTAGCTCACACCAAGATGTTGGAAACCCAATTGACTCAACTAGCATCTTCAAGCTCACAAAGACAAAAAGGGCAATTACCACCTCAAGGTAATCCCCCAAGACATGAAACGGTTAGTGCCATTCACTTGAGAAGTGGTATGAGGTATGAAGCACCGAAGAAGCAAGTTGAGGATGAAGTTGTGGAAGCTAGTGATAAGGAAGAAATTGTGCAAAACTCCAAGGATGGAGAATCGTCAAAAGAAGAGATTTCAAAGAAAAATGAAGACAAGGTCAAGGAGAAGGAGCCCATTGTGATTAGACTTCCTTTTCCAAGTCGTCAAGCCAAGCCCAAATTTGATGACCAACTTGGAAAGTTTATGGAAATTGTTAAGAATTTGGAAGTCTCGATTCCTTTCACGGAATTAATCAATCACGTGCCGGCCTATGCGAAATACATGAAAGACATCCTCACAAAGAAGAAGTCGATCCGGAAACTTGAGACTATCGCCTTTACTAAGGTGAGTAGTGCAATACTTCAAGGGAGTTCACCTCCAAAACTAAAGGATCCGGGAAGCTTCTCAATACCGTGTACCATTGGCGACACCACGATCAACAAAGCCTTATGTGATCTAAGGGCTAGTGTGAGTGTTATGCCGTACTCGGTGAGTAAAAGGTTGGGGATGGGAGAGCTTAAATGCACCAATATCACACTCCAAATGGCCGATAGATCGACGAAGACACCATTAGGGATATGGGAAGATGTTCCCGTGCGAATTGGGAAGTTTTTCATTGAAGGAAATGTAGATCTTTATACATACTAACATACTCATATATGTCTAAATTAATTTGTCATAAAATTAAATACGGATTTTATGCATGCAAACAATATGATAAAATAGAGGAGAAATCATGTTCTTACATTGGTGATTTCGGTTTTATTGGGCACAAAAGAAATCTCCTTTTCTTTTGTTCTTGAGCTTTCCTAAGATGGAAGAACAAGATCCAAGTGTAGGATCTCTCCTTAGGATTAATACCCAAAGCTTTCTCTTAATTAAGATTAATATTATGAGAACTAGTACAATATTAATCTAGTAAAATTGACCCAAAAATATTATAATACTCTTAATATTTTCGGTTTATAGAGAGAAGAAGAAGAGATTTATTTTTCTCTCTAGAATACTAATTTTTGGATGAGTGAATGAATGAATGATAATTTACAACATTTTGTATATTATTAGGTAAAAATTATAGAAAAACCATGATGGGTTTTTGTCTTCTCAAAACCTTGTAAGAGGAGGGATTTTGGGGAGCCAATGCATGGAAATATTGTTCTTCACAATAAACAATAGGGTTGCATGGCTAGTGACTAGGGTAATCATCATGCCCTCCAATAATTACAATCAACATATAATTAGCTTAAAAACCCTCTAATTTTCGGCCCACTTGATAATATAGATTCCATATTATTTTTGTCAATTGTCAATATGTCACATGTCATATGTGACATAAATTTGTTATGTATTTTTAACATATTAAAAATCAACGTATTAATAAAAATACGTCACATACAAAAATCGACTTAGTAATTTCACAATTACTTGTGCCAAAATATTTTACCATTTATAAATCAATGATTGTATTTATAATAATTCATTCAATTTCGATTGTTTCTTTAAACAATAATTTCATCAGAGTAATGATACAATTCAATTACTCAGACCGTATCTCATTTAATCACATTTCAATTTGATACGTAAATTTTACTTCCAAAAATCGTCCGTCAATTTTCAAGTAATTTAATTAACTCGTAACATTATATGATTAATTAAATAATCAATTAAGAGTGTTGCCCTATAGGTATGACCTAGGGGTCAACTGATCACCACCGTCGCACGACAGTAATGTCAAACTCTAGTCACCAATCATTACCGATATATGTTGACCGAGTTGTGATAATAATATTACTTCCCAATTGTATTCTTTATAATGAGATTTAAACATGTGATCATCATGATCAACAGTCGTGATCGCATTATTGTCGGAGGACACATATTCCAACAATCTCCCACTTGTCCTCGACAAGTGTGCGTCACCAATTCTCTTGTCCTATTACTATCTCCCACTCAATGCAAGGTGTCTTTCAGGTCGTACTTGCAAGTGATCATATCGAGAGTGGTTTCCTCGATCCGGAGAATAAGCGATTGACCGGACTTATCTATCATAGATACTTTCCGAGCGTGGCCACGCATTTCGATTCATTACTCATCGAGTGGCCCCGAGATATTGTTATAACCCCGACTAGGGGTGGACAATTCCTATCGCACTCATTCCCTTCGACTAGCCACGACCATCATAACCCAAAATATGCCCATTTGACCCCATTTACGAAGGTCGTAGTAACACAAATCAAAGTTAATCAAATCGTGCCATCTTAGGTGAATAGTCTTTAGTCAAAAGAATCGACTCATTCGAATACTATAGTAGCTCTCGCCACGACCAGGCTATATAAATTTGCCGAACTCTATAAGCGGTCATAAGGCCCGACAAAATGTTCTAACAACCGCCTATGTGATCGACTAGTCATCTCACATGACTCTATGGCACTTGAACTTGCCATCAATCGCATCACACTCTAGTCACTTCGAGACGTCACCTCATACAAGTAACTATGGGCAAATACAATGTTAATCCATGTTCACTTTAACGGGGTTCAATTGTCTCCACAACCCGTTTGGATATAACAATGTACAAGGTGAGTTAATAATAACTCAACTGACAAATGTCGACATCACACTCGGGTAGTTAATATCATATTACAACCTTGTGATGTATATCATAAGTGTAAACACTTATTGATTGCAATAGAAGTTTAACATCCCATGTGTCCATGTGTTCAAACTTCTTACACTTGCAATCTCCTTCACATTCATGTTCTCTCTCATAGCATGAATCTTACCAAGTACACATCAAGGTTCCCGACCTTGGTTTTGTTTCTTTAACTTGAAAGAACTTTCTTATCGACTATCACATAACGAACGAATTTGTGATGAATGATATAACTTGTACTGATCAAGTATTCCGTCTACACACAATGCACTAGGTATATGTTTTGTAGAATCTTGTAACAATTGACAAGATTATTAGCTTAGCACTTCTCACAAGTCCTAGCTTAACTAGGAAAGATTATTTTTGAATAACCTCTTATTCAACCAAGCATCTTTCCAAAACTTCTCATTTCTCTTTCTGGGCTTGAAAGAATTGGGATTCTCATAAATCCTCATATGTGCTCGGATTTTCTTTAATATGTGCAACCTCTTGACACACAATGGAACATTCCGTCAAACACTGAAATCGCTCATCGGATTCTTCTTGAGAATTCATGACGTTTCTATTATGGCTTACCATCCATCATCATGCTCTTATGCATATGATTCATAATTGGACATGTACATGATTATTCTAATGGCGGAAACATTAGTTACTAATAATCATGAGATCAACCGTTCATAGGTTCAATGAACGACCATGACTGCTAATGGCAATTCCATTTTCATCTACATGAATAACCTATGTGAATGTTGATACGATGTGTATCTCTTAATACTAATCCAACATCCCTTGATGTAATTGGATTCATCATAGTCCATGTTCATCCAGAATTGAAAACTCAAATGCTTCTTTGTGAAGAAGATATTGGCTCGTCATTCCTTAATGAGTAATGAGTTTTATACATTCAAGGATGATAGCTCCCACTAAATTCCATGTCTTCACATGAGAATTTCCTAACTCCCACTCAATTCTACATATTTGGAAATTGACTTCTCAATCGAAACTCTTATTAAGAATTGAAATATAAATTGCATTGCCAAGTTATTAGGATAAAACCATATATGTTCCATCATATCCTTTCAAAATACCTATTTTGAAGTGGTCTCATCTCAACCTTACGTAAAGTGATTTTAAATCTCCAACACACTCATGTCATAATGATGTGTAGTAATGTCATTATTCAAATATAAACAATGTCTAGAATACGTCCTTCGCAAATACCCTTTTGGAAGGAGGTTTAACCATTCCATAGTGAGGTTAAGCAATGACATTTGCGTGGTTAAAACTTTGGTCATTGAAGATATCGGTATATCAATCTTTGCAACTCGATCATAACTAGTATGTTACTATGATTCATTTAGGCTCTTAAGTAAATCTCAAGGTTGAAACTATTGGTCAAATGTTTCATAAACTTAGTCAAAAACTTGTTAAGACTTTACATTAGTCATTTTTCTTCCAAAACTTTCTTTTGGTCTCCTCGTGTAGTTATCTTGAGAATATTCTCTTATGATTATTACACTTGGTCTCTTTAGTCATATAGAACTAACTTGAGACTATAGATCTCATCTATTCGGCATAAGTTATAAGAATAAATATACCTTCATTCAAATCATTCTCTCTTGCGTAGATCTTCATATACACAAGTACACAATTTTATCTTGCCTTGTGTGTTGTGTCCTCATTTTTCTCCCACTCTATCTTTAGAATAAATACACTAAACATTCAAAGATAGCATATGAGACACAAATTAATGATGTTGAAGTATAAGGAGAACTATCTCATAGATAGACTAATGGTTATTGATTTATATATGTGTACTTGGTGATTGACATACCTTTAAGAGAGTTCATAGACTCAAAATCGCTTCATAAATGATCATACACAAGCCTTAAGCATGTGGACATATAATGAAACCCGTCATTATATTTGTCTATTAGATCACTTTAAGTGACTAATCTTATGTTTCAAAGTGCAAGCATTTAAAGATGAATTTTAGAACATAAAGGATAAATGATAAAACGGGTGACTTGGGTTGCAAACCAAGTCACCATCATCCAAAATACAAACCATTATCCAAAATACCTTTCCATGTCAAACATGGAAACTTAAAGTTCTAAAAATCCAAAACATAATCTTAAATTAAGACAATGAAAAGCAAAGCTCCATAAAAGCTATCCTTAGCTTCTCCATGGTTTCTTATGCTTGCTTTTCCTTTCCCTTGTCTTTGCTTGGTAGAGGCCCTATTTACAATAAAAAGGGAGATACATTATCACAACTTTGCATCATAATACCATAGTTGAATTTAGAAACATAAAAGAAGGTTAGTCATTTACCTACTGGAGTGATCTTTCCAGCTTTGATATCACCAAGGTATTTGGAACAATTTCTTTTCCAATGTCCCATGCCATTACAATAATGGCATTTAGCAAGAGGACCCTTCTTGACTTTTGAGGTGCTAGCTTCATTAGGCTTAGCTTTGGTGAATGTGGGAGCTAGCTTCTTGCCCTTTCTCCCATTCTTCTTGAACTTCCCTTTACTCTTAGTGCTTATGTTAAGCACATCCTTGGGAGGGTTCACATTTAACCCCATGTCCCTCTCGGCTTGCACAAGTAACTTGTGCAACTCCTCAAGAGACACATCCTTGTCTTGCATGTTGAAATTCACCCGGAATTGCACATATGGCTTGACTTTGGACAAGGAGTGTAGAATCCTATCTACGATGAGTTCTTTGGGGATTTCAACCTTTTGAATTTTCAAGGTCTCGACAAGCTCCATGAGTTTGAGCACATGAGGGCTAACCTTTTGGCCCTCTTTGAAGTCGAGATCAAAGAATGCCGCGGCCGCCTCATATTGGACGATCCGCGGAGTTTGTGAAAACATGGTCACAAGTTTGGAGTAAATCTCATTAGCATTGCCCATTTTAAAGGCTCTCCTTTGGAGGTCCGCCTCCATCGCAAATATTAAGACATTTTTCATTGCGGCGGACTCCTTTTGGTAAGCCTCATATGCTTCCCTAGTGGCCGCGGTGGACCTAGTGGATGGTTCGGGTGGAGAGGCCTCGGTAAGGTAACGAAGCTTGTCGTCACCTTCGGCGGCTAATTTGAGTTGGGCATCCCATTCGGAGAAATTTGACCCATTCTTTTCAAGTTTATATCGATCCATAAAGGATCGGAGCCATGACGAACTAGCGAGAGGTGTGGCATTAGGAGTTGGTGTTGGTGTTGCCATTTGTTATGAAAAAGAAGTGGTCTACAAAACAAAATATAAGGAGTAAAACAATTGTCGTTTTAATAATAATACTCGTAAAAATGTATGATTTAAACAAGTTTTATGCATTTTTCTAGTGACCTCTACCCAACTAGATAAATGATTCCAAGACCCAAATTCATATCGACTTAGGCACGGTGGGGCCGATTCATCCTTTATCAATACAACTTGGTGGATTAACGTTTAATCGATTCTACTTTTAGAACTCTTGGTCGATAATATTACATTAACAATTATCTTTAGCCCAAAACACATCCAACAAGGGCACGGTGGGGCCGATACATCCCTTATCAAAAACTTTTGTTGAGTTCAATCCAAATTTCGAAAAAATGTGTCCATGATCCAAACCCATATTAACTTGGGCACGGTGTGGCCGATACATCCCTTATCAACATGAATTCGGTGGATTAACATTCATCACCCACTTCCCCTACGTAACAAGGTTTGTACCCCGGTGGGGCGGAGCGCACTCCCTCGCGAAATAGGTTTTCATGGTTTCTACTATTTGGTAAGGCTATGTCTCAATTAATTGTTTTAGCGAGAGGTCATGTCAATTTATTATCTATCACGTTTTAAGTGAACTAAAGCGGTGAACTACGATAATTCGAATTGACACGGTCGATAAACTCGATAAAATAAGGATGCATGTTTTAGTTATGGCGATTTAGCGATGCATGTGACATAAAATAAAATGCAAGCATAAAAATAAATAAATCCTAGTATGGCCTTTCCTAAAATAGAAAAACTATTTAACTATTACATATTCGGAAACCAACTCCATTGGTCCCTTGAACTTCGGTTGTGGCACGCATCTCGAGGTAACACCGTCTTTATGTATCGCCATTCTTGAAGAAATCCGTCTTTGGGAACTCCGGAATGAATAAAATTACATAATAAATTACATAATTTCCTATTATACATTTGTAACTAAAATAAAATAAATCTATTAAATTACAAAACGGTGATACGAGATCACAATAAAAATTACAACTGAATCGATATTCCCATACATTTCGGGAAATACCAATTAAAAACTAAGGCCATACTAAGTAAAATTACATAATTCAAAATTACATAAATTAAAATTATGACAATCATAAAGGAAAATGCAGCATTATAATATGTATGAACATGCCCAATTTTATGCTAAATCGCCTTTAATTAGCCAATATCGTATATTACTCGGTTTTTACGGATTTGTGTGATTTCAACATTTTTATAATCACAAAAATACATAAACTCATATTTATGCATAAGTTAATTACCCTATAACCTCTTAGGACTCAAAATTTAGTCTTCACTAATTATTTGACCATAATTAACCCATATTTTATAAAATTGTTCATAAATGGACCAAAAATTACAAAAATAAGCTATTAAACTTCAAATAAATCACAAAATTTCAAATAAATTCAAAATTTAAAATTTAAACTCATGAACATTCTGGACAAATACCATGACACTCATAATGTTCAAAATCTTAGGTTAAAAATTTCGAAATTTTCCCGGAAAAACAATGTTGCAGTTTATCGATTTTTAATAAAATAATCATAAAAACATGGAAAAATTATTTTCATTAACTTTTCAATTTTAGATCTGAAAAAGATAATAAAATGCAACATTAGACGTTTTTCCTAAGTCATAGATTATGTTATATTAATTTTTCACTAATAATGTCACTATTTATGCTATTTTTCTTCAAAAATCCATAAATCATGCAAAAAGACTTCTTTATAGCTAATTATTTTACACACATCTTGTAAAATTGCATGTGACAACATATTAATTTTCTATGACCATATTCGAAATTTAACTCATATTAACCTATTTTTCACCTAAATCCAAATTTAATAATGAAAAATTCATTTTTCGAGCATAACAAGTCCAAAAATTATGAAAATTTACATGTTATCTCAAAATAATATATGTGACAACATATCCAAAAATCAACTGAAAATTCGAAGTATAGCTAATTTTAGACCAAAAATGACATTTTTACTCATAAAATCATATTTAAATGCCATTACTGTATAATATGAACAATAAAAATCCGAAAAATTAACCAAAATATCCTAAAACATTTTAGGACCAGAAATATTAACATGCATGGATTAATTTCGTGATATCTCATAATAACACAAATTTTACAAGTTTTATTTGTTATTCTTATAACTCGGAAAAACTTTTAACCGATTTGCATGCAAACAACCGTGGCTCTTGATACCGATTGAAGGAAATGTAGTTATTTATACATACTAACATACTCATATATGTCTAAATTAATTTGTCATAAAATTAAATACGGATTTTATGCATGCAAACAATATGATAAAATAGAGGAGAAATCATGTTCTTACATTGGTGATTTCGGTTTTATTGGGCACAAAAGAAATCTCCTTTTCTTTTGTTCTTGAGCTTTCCTAAGATGGAAGAACAAGATCCAAGTGTAGGATCTCTCCTTAGGATTAATACCCAATGCTTTCTCTTAATTAAGATTAATATTATGAGAACTAGTACAATATTAATCTAGTAAAATTGACCCAAAAATATTATAATACTCTTAATATTTTCGGTTTATAGAGAGAAGAAGAAGAGATTTATTTTTCTCTCTAGAATACTAATTTTTGGATGAGTGAATGAATGAATGATAATTTACAACATTTTGTATATTATTAGGTAAAAACTATAGAAAAACCATGATGGGTTTTTGTCTTCTCAAAACCGTGTAAGAGGAGGGATTTTGGGGAGCCAATGCATGGAAAAATTGTTCTTCACAATAAACAATAGGGTTGCATGGCTAGTGACTAGGGTAATCATCATGCCCTCCACTAATTACAATCAACATATAATTAGCTTAAAAACCCTCTAATTTTCGGCCCACTTGATAATATGGATTCCATATTATTTTTGTCAATTGTCAATATGTCACATGTCATATGTGACATAAATTTGTTATGTATTTTTAACATATTAAAAATCAACGTATTAATAAAAATACGTCACATACAAAAATCGACTTAGTAATTTCACAATTACTTGTGCCAAAATATTTTACCATTTATAAATCACAACAGATTGTATTTATAATAATTCATTCAATTTCGATTGTTTCTTTAAACAATAATTTCATCCGAGTAATGATACAATTCAATTACTCAGACCGTATCTCATTTAATCACATTTCAATTTGATACGTAAATTTTACTTCCAAAAATCGTCCGTCAATTTTCAAGTAATTTAATTAACTCGTAACATTATACGATTAATTAAATAATCAATTAAGAGTGTTGCCCTATAGGTATGACCTAGGGGGTCCACTGATCACCACCGTCGCACTACGTAATGTCAAACTCTAGTCGCCCAATCATTACCGATATATGTTGACCAGTTGACAGTAACAATATTACTTCCCAATTGTATTCTTTATAATGAGATTTAAACATGTGATCATCATGATCAACAGTCGAGATCGCATTATTGTCGGAGGACACATATTCCAACATTCATCCCGGTGGACTTTGTCATTGTTGATATGGAGGAAGATTCCAACATTCCAATCATTCTATGAAGACCCTTCTTACACACCGCGGGTGCGGTGATTGATGTAAAACATGGTGAGCTCACTCTAGAAGTGGGAGATGAGAGTATAACTTTTAATCTTGACAAGACTATGAGAGCTCCCCGTTTACATGAACCGTGTTTTATGATCGATCATTATAGTCGGAAGGATGAAAGGAAGAAGTCGGAACTCCAATGGAAGAAGAAAATTGAAGATGCTCCAGTCAAAGAGCAAGTGAATTGTGACAAGGAGAGCTTGCAAAGCTCATCAAAGTCAAGCAAAGAAGAAGAGGATGGCCTCATTGGCCAAGAAAAGAAATTGGGAGAGTTGTCTCCACCAAATAAAGAGATTTTCAATGATCAACTTAATGAAGTATGTGGTCTTTGGGACGACGAATTTGAAGGGATTTTTAATCCCTACATTGGTAATGCCATCGATCAAGACCGACAACAAGGGCCAAGGTCTATTGAAGACCTCTATCATGACAATGAACAAGCGTTTGATTACTTTTTCAAGGTGTTGAGTAACATCAACAACACCTTGGACATGCCCCCTTGACATCTCATCAAGAATGAGAGTTTGGTGGGGTCCTTCCTAAACCACCATTTGTAAATATTTCTAACTCCCTAACTTGCATTTCAATTCTTATATTGCATTTTTGTTATTTTTGGATTTTTATACTTTGATCAAGATAATTATCATGTTTGAGAGAAGTGAGGGAGGGACTAACGATTTCAATTAATGTGTAGTGTTTTAGCTTAGTGTGGGGATAGCAATTGCCTAGGCTATCCATGCCTTAGTAGTGCCCCCACAATGAAGAACACGAGATATGAAGAAGAATGGAAGAATGACAAGGGATATGCATTGTACACGGATGGAACTGAATCCGGGTACAAAGGGGTCGAATCCGAGCGGATTCAGGAGAATCCGCCCGTCTTCAGGCAACCCGGGCGTGTTGGGTAAAAGACGCACGTCCCTCTGAGCTGAACTTTTGAAATATTTTTGACTGTAAGCAAATTCGGGCGTCCTGAATACAAATCCGCATGTCTTCAAAAATCCGCCCGTCCTGAAGGGAAGACGCCCGTCTTCTTGGCTGAGGAAAACAAGAAAAATGCCTGTAAAGGAATCCGCCCGTCTTCTGTAGAAGACACCCGTCCTTTGTTTGCAAATCCGAGCGTCTTCACTGAAAGACGCCCGTTTTTAGGCGAGTTTTTCCAAACCCAGAAAAGGCAGAATCCGCCCGTCCCGAGCAGAATCCGCCCGTCTTGCCCCTGCAGTTCAAATTTTTCGGGTTTTATAAACCCCCTCCCACCTTCATTTCTTCATTCCTCCATTCATAACACTACTCATAAACTCCAAAACCCTCATCCTCTCCATCACAAAAACAAAATTCCTCAAAAACATTCACCAAAATCAAACCAAAACATCCTTTTAACAACAAATCAATCACTCCTTTTTCAATAAAAATCAAAACCAAGCACAAAATCTTCAACCTTTGAGTCGATTTTTGAATTCATAAAGGCAAAGCCTTTCACCTTTAAATCGATTTGGGTGCACTATAAATTGAAGATTTTTCACTCTTTTCTTGGTTTAATTCATCAATGGCAAGGACTAAGGGAGCAACAAAGGCAACAAAGGCAAAGGCACCAAAGGCAAAGACACTTTCATTAAGGCAAAAGAGTCTTCAAGCAAAGAAAGCATTGGCTATGGTGGTAGCAAACCCAAACTTGGAAGTGCAACAACAACAACAACAACAACCTCCCGTGGGAGCAACAACATCTACTACTCCGGAAATTGATCAACCTGCAAACTATCCGGAGGTAATTTTCATTTCCAAATCCCATAGGGACACTTTTGCCAAGTTTGCTAGAAAATCATTTCAATCCACCAAGTTTATTTGTGAAGATACCTTAAATAAGTTGGGTGTCCTTGAGCAAACTAGAGCCTTCTTTAAAGCCATGGGGTTGGAGAAATTGTTTGAATCAAAAGAATTGACATACCCCTCCCTTACCTTAGAATTTTTGAGTTCTTTGAAAGTTAACAAGGTTAAGACTATGGAGACCATCGAGTTTTGTCTAGCTAATGTTAGTAGACGCATCTCCTTTGCGGAAATGGGTGAAGCTTTGGGTCTTAGTGATTCACCGAGTTATTTTAAGAATGTTGGCAAATATGACCCCGACCCTCTTTGGGAGGCGATTTCCGGAAGGAAATTTGAAGACTTTCATGCGAGTCGTGCTCTTTTAGTCCACCATCCGGGCATTAGAGTGTGGCACAAGGTCGTAGGGAACACCATCATTGCAAGAAAAGACACCAACCATTTCACCAAACTCGATTTTGTTCTTCTTGAGTCGGCTTTGAACATTGGAAGGGAACACACCAAGCCTTTCAACTCTCTAAGGCTTTTGGTTGATAGATGGCTAAACATTGATTGTGGGAAGAAAGGCACTACCGTTATTGTGAATGGCGGCCTAGTCACTATCCTAGCTATATACTTTGATCCTAACTTCAACAAAGATAACAAGTATGAGGCGAAAGAGGGTGGTCATCTCGTTGATATGCATACTATGATACACAAGTACAAGTGGGTTTCCCATAACCCTCTTGACACCAAGTATGGATGGCTCACTAGTGAGGCTAGATCTTTCACTTTACCTTCAAAGATTTGTCGATTAAGCATCCACCGGACCAACTATCTACTTCCCCTTTCAAAAGAGGCCGAGTATATTATCCAACAACAAAAGGGTGAAATTGAAATGCCCTCCTCTTCCATTGTCACACCACCCTACCCTTTCGAGTACCAAGAGTTCAAGCCGGAAGGTGTTGAAGCAAGAAATGATTATTTGACTCTTCTCATGCAAGCAATGCACAAGCAAGCCTTTGAGGATCAGAAAAATGCTTACTTAGCTCAATATCCGCCCCTCCTACACTTAGCTAGGCAAGGACTACTTGACCCATCATGTCCTTTGCCTAGTTGGGCGGATAGAGAAGTCCTCTTTCCGAGTGCATCTAGGGTTGTTCCGGGTGATAATGAGGTTGTTGGTAATGAAGAGGTTGATGATAACATTGATGAGGAAGCAAGTGAAGAAGGAGAAGAGGATGATGAGCAAGGTGAAGAAGAAGGTGAAGAAGCGAGTGAAGAGGGAAGTGGCAATGAGACCACTTCTAATGAGGAAGATGATGATAGTGATGATATGATGGAAGATTAGCAAGCTTTAGAGGCTCATACCCTCTCAAGGTTTGTCTATTTCTCTCTGTGTTTTAATTATTTTTCTTGATCATTGTTGGAGTAGTCCTAGCACCATAGAGGACTCACACCTCGGTACTTTTTGAGGTGTTCTCATTTTATTGTTCCCACCTTTCAAAATCCAAAATGACAAATTAGTTTCATGCATTGCATAGTGTGTGCATGAACTACACCCATCCTTGGACATTAGAAATAATGTCTAGATCGTTTTGGGGAAGTCAATGCATACACAACGGGAGGTAATCTAAATTATCCTCTCCGTCATAAACAAAAACCATGCATCATGTAGTGTAGATTAGTGTAGTTTGCATTTAGTGTAGAAATCATGCATCATGTTTGCATAATTTCCCATCATTTTGGCCATTGAGGAAAATGCCCATATTAGTGTGGGGATGGGGAATTCTAACTTAACTTTTATTCAAAAATCCAAAAAATTGAAAAATTTCTAAAAACCATAAAAATGTGAAAATTGAAAAACCCAAAAACATGTTTATTCCTTTGGTAGTGTAGTTATGTATATTTTGTATATATTGTATATATTGTTTGTTCTATCCTTGTTCACATTGATTGACTACGCCACATCCGAGACATTAGGATCATGAAGACCGCATGGTATGATCTTTCCAATCTCCTTTTTCCTCTTTATGTTAATGACTATGTGGCTTTATTTTGATTGATGCGGTATAACAATGTGAACTTAGGACTTGCATTTAGATTATATGACATACTAGTTGGTAGAATCATATGCATTAGGATGTTTATATAATAGTTGCATCATGGCATGTAGTTGCATTTAGATAAAATATTTTGAAAAGTGCCTAATTGAGAACTTTGACAAGAGGAACTAAGCCATTACAAATACTTTTTCAACTTAAGACTTTGCCTACTAGAATGGTTGTAAAACACTCTAGATTGTGTCATACTAGTATCTTTTGACCCATGACCCAAAGCCTAGTCAAGAGTTTTCATGTGAGTCACCTATCCAACCCCGTGATGCGATGTGGACTTGGTTAACTTATCTAGGTGACCTTGATTGACCTTGTGGTAAGGCAACCCAAAAATATTTTCTATCAATAAGCTTGAAGTGCTCATTTCAAAGAATTTTGTTATGTGGAAGTAATTTATTGCTAAGGAAACCTCAAATGTTATGAAATGTTGAAATGTTGAGAAATTTAGTTGTTTTGATGGAGGCGTACCACTTCGATGTGCTTTGGAGAGGGATCCATTGAATTGGGCCCCCACACGGTTGTGAATTCGACCGCTCAGAGACAGAGTGACTATCACCCCGAAAAGCTATTGTCTAGAGGTTAACCGGTTGCCTAATAAGCGATTGGCAAAAGCAAAGGACACTAGCCCGGAACGGACAAACCCCATCTTAAATTTTTGAAATGTGAAAGTTAAATGAGGTCAATTTTTGAATACTAGTCATATCCACCCTTGTTTATAACGATTTGAGCATTTCATTCCCAAAAAGCCTTTTTGTCAAGCCACTTTGTCGACCTTGGGACGATCCATGACCTTTACTTTTGTAGAGAATTCGAGACTTGTCATGTCATATGCTACTAGCATCTTAGGGATCATCATTCCACCACCATCCGATCGCTCTTGACGAAAGCATTTGGAAATTGAGGACGAAAGTAGTCTAGTTTAACACCATTTGGAGGTGATTTAGTGCCATTGATGCGATCCCGCTAAGTGTTCACAAATTAAGATGTGGTCGTTGGTCACGGTCGAATAAAAACACAATTTATAGCTTAACAAGCAACTCTACAATTAGTAAAGAGGCAAGTAAAGGTCGGATCCCAAGGGACGGGAGTTGAAATGAGATTTCTATTGTAACTAGTGGTGTCTAAGGGGTGTCACAAATTGGGTTGATGTAGAAGGTTACTAAACTAGAATAACAATGAAAATAAACAAGCAAGATGAATAAAAAGGGGTGTAAACAATTGATTAAAGGCACTAGGGTGTCATGGGATCATAGGGGAATCTTGGGATATGATCATACAAACATGTTCTCAAATTATAAGCAAGCAATTATTGTTGTGATGGATTGAGTTGGGTTATATCTTACAATCCTAGGAAAGTTTGGGTCCCGGAGCCGAATCGATTAGATTGTACAACACCTACAAGTCGACTTAATCTTCCCTACTCAACAACATGCATGGTCTAATGAGACTCGAGTTGGGTTATGTCTTACAAGTCTCATTGGAAAGATAGGAGATGATAGTAAATGCAAGGATTCATAGGCTTAGCATTTCATCAAATATAACATGTGCATGAGTTGAGATCAAAACAAGCAAGAAAATAAAACATGAAAGCATATTAATTTAAGCATGAATCATTCCCCATGTTGGTTTCCCCTAATCACCCATTAACCCTAGCTAAAGGACTACTCACTCATTATCATGTTGATCATGCTAGCAAGGTTGTCAATCATACTAACAATATGAAACATGATGAATAAATGAAAGTAATTAACAATAATTAAAAAGGGATTAAGAGATTATACCTACTAATGATTCCAATAATAAAGCAAGAATAATAGAAGTACTTGAATGCTAGATTGAGAGGTTGTCAATCTCCCAATAATAACCCAAATAATCTTCAATTACCCAAAATAAAGGATGAACAAAAAAGAGATTAAAGAACTAAAACTTGGATTAAAACTTGATTAATACTTGATTACAATATTGAAGAGAGATTTGATTGATATTAACTACCCTCATTATTGATAAGAAGAACATGCCCCTCTAATTAGACTAATGGGGTATTTATAGTGAAAATTAGGGAGGATGCATTAGGGTTAACTAAGGGCTAAACTAGTAATTACACTTTTTAAGTTGAGCAAGGAGGACCCGGTATTTTCTGAGAGAAGGGCTTCTCTTTTCGTAGCTTGAAGTAGACAACCCGTCTTTTGGGGAAATCCGGCGGAATAAGGTCGGGACGGCGGATTTGGCGGTGGAATCGAGCGGATTCTCGAGGAATCGGACGGATTGTTGAGGGGAATCCGAGCGGATTCTCGGCGTGGGGACGCTTCGGATTGTGCGGGGCAGACGGACGGATTGTTGACAATCCGCTCGGATTGTTAGTCAGCATAGTAACTTCTTCTTTTCTTCCCTTTTCTTCATAAATTCCTTGGGGATTTCCTTGGGGACTCAAGGATCTTTCCTCAACATTTCTCTTCTACTATGATATGTACAAAGGCCTTCTAATCTTGTCTCTCCTTGATGCTTGGTCATTGAATTCGATCAATTTAGTCTCGTTTTGCCATGAAAATGCAAGATTCTTACTCCTTTCCTACCAAGGGATCAAAATCTCAAAGAATATGCAAAACAAAGAACTAAAGATAGGAAATGACCCAAATAAGCACTAAAAAGCATGGAAACAAGGCTAATTCGAGGGCTAAATATGCGCCAATTATGGTCACATCAAATATCCCCAAACCGAACCTTTGCTCGTCCCGAGTAAAGAGGTGACAAAGACTAGGACCAAAACTAACCTATCCTAATAATATAGCCGATATGAGACAATTAGCGGGTTTCACTCCGCCCCTTCAACTCATAACAAGACAACCATGAGGTAGGATGCCTTCTTGCAAGGCAAGGTGGGTCTTGCCAAAATGGCGACACATCCAAACATTAAGCACACAAAAACACATAATGGATGCATCTACAAAAAGAATAGCCACTTTCCTCATCTAAGTGGCGGAAATTATCTACAAGGGAAGCAATTCAAGGGTACACAATCCTTCATAGATGCAATTTGTTCAAACTACTAAGCCTAGAAGGATACCAATAAATCACCTCCAAGTTGTGTCAAGCTAGGGTACCATTGTCCTCAATCGTTAAATGCTTTTGTCAAGAGTAGACTCCCTATGGTGTTAGAAACACTGGAGGATCGCGGAATTCCCCCTCTTGCCTAGACAAGAAGATGGGTCGTCCCCTCTCTACCATGCACAAAAATGGATACGAATGATAAAGGGATCAATAGATATTTGAGTTTCACTTTTGGGAGTTTGCTTTTGTTTTTGTTTTTCCCCCCAATTTCTTGTGGCATTTGACATTTGAGAACACTTTCTTTGCCATTTCTTTTTGATTTTTGGCATTTCAATACTTGACAACTTTTCACTTTTCTTTTGAACATTTTCAAAGTCACCCCAATTAGTAACGAGGGTGCCTTGTATTTGAAGCTTAGGAGTTCTATTTTTGCTCCTCTTTTCTTTTGATGCATTTTGCAAACTTTCTTTCATTTTTCATTTCATTGAACTCAAATTGATTTCTTTTTGTGCCCATTCCCTTTTGTTGACAAAATGTATGGTAGAACATGGATGATGGATGTATGGGTGCATGGTTTCAAGGGTCACCTTGGAATAAACGGTAGCCAAGAAGTTATCACACCACAAGGTACTCTTGACTAGGCCTTAATCCATGGGTCAAAGGATACTAGCATGACACATCCTAGGGTGTTTTATAAGTATTCTAACAAGCAAAGTCTTAAGAAGAAAAAGCATCTACTAGGGCCTATATACATTTGTCAAGCTTCCCAAATAGACGGTTTCGCAAAATTTTCTAACATGCAAACTACATGCCATGATGCAACTAACATATAAACATCCTAATACATATGATTCTACCAACTAATATGACATATAATCTAAATGCAAGTCCTAGATTCACATTGTTATACCGCATCAATCAAAATAAAGCCACATAGTCATTAACATAAAGAGGAAAAAGGAGATTGGAAAGATCATACCATGCGGTCTTCAATATCCTCATGTCTCGGATGTGGCGTAGTCAATCAATGTGAACAAGGATAAAAAAAACACAATATATACAAGACAATATATACAAAGGAAATGAACTTGTTTTTGGGTTTTCAATTTTTTCAATTTTTATGGGTTTTTTGAATAAGAGTTAAATGTTAGAATTCCCATCCCCACACTAATATGGGCATTGTCCTCAATGGCCAAAATGATGGAAATTATGCAAAGATGATGCATGATTTCTATACTAAATGCAATCTATAATAAGCTACACTACATGATGCATGGTTTTTGTTATGACGGAAAGGATAATTTAGATTACCTCCCGTTGCGTATGCATTAACTTCCCCAAACCGAGTGAGACACTATTGCTAATGTCCAAGGATGGGTATAGTTCATGCACACACTATGCTATGCATGAAACTAGTTTGTCATTTTGGATTTTACAAATGGGAACAATAGAATAAGAACACCTCAATGGTACCGAGGTGTGAGTCCTTTGATGTTGCTAGGACTACTCCAACAATGATCAAAATTAAATAGAATACAAAGAGATATAGACAAACCATGGGAGTGTAGGAGTCTCCAAGGCTTGCTAGTCTTCCATCATGCTATCATCATCACCACTTCCCTCATGAGAAGTGGTCACATTGCCACTTTCCTTGTCATTTGCTTCTTCACTTTCTTCCTCATCTTGCTCATCATCATCTTCACCATTTCTTTCTCCATCTTCACTTGCTTCTTCCTCAATATTATCATCAACTTCTTCATCATTTCCAACAACCTCATTGTCTCCCACCACGTCCCTAGATGCACCCGGAAATAAGACTTCTCTATCCGCCCAACTAGGCAAAGGACAAGATGGATCAAGGAGACCTTGCCTAGCTAGATGTAGGAGGGGTGTATATTGAGCCAAATACGCATTTTTCCGATCTTCATGGGCTTGCTTGTGCATTGCTTGCATGAGAAGAGTCACATAGTCTTTCACAATTTCAATTCCTTCCGGCTTGAACTCTTCATACTTAAAGGGGTAAGGTGGTATGACAATGGAAGAGGAGGGGGTTTCAAGATCACCCTTTTGTTGTTGAATGATATACTCGGCTTCTTCGGAAAGGGGAAGTAGATAATTGGTCCGGTGGACGCTTAGGCGACAAATCTTCGAGGGCAAGGTGAACGATCTAGCTTCACTAGTTAGCCATCCATACTTAGTGTCAAGGGGGTTATGGGCAACCCACTTGAACTTGTGAATCATAATATGCATATCAATAAGATGGCCACCTTCCTTTGCTTTGTACTTCTTATCCTTATTGAAATTAGGATCAAAGTGCTTAGCTAGGACCGTGACTAGGCCGCCATTGACAATAACGGTCGTGCCCTTCTTCCCATTATCAACATTGAGCCATCTATCAACCAATAGCCTCGAGGAATTGTAAGGCTTGGTGTGAATTCTTCCGATATTCAAAGCCGATTCAAGGAGAATAAAATCGAGTCTTGTGAAATGATTGGTGTCTTTCCTAGCAATTATGGTATTTCCCACAACCTTGTGCCATACTCTTATGCCCGGATGATGGACCAAAAGAGCATGACATGCATGAAAATCCTCAAATTTCTTCCCGGAGATTGCCTCCCAAAGAGGCTCGGGGTCATACTTTCCATAATGCTTAAGATAACTCGATTCATCACTAAGACCCAAAATTTCACCTAATTCCGTAAAGGTAATGCGTCTACTAACATTAGCTAGACGAAACTCGAGATTTTCTCTATTCTCAACTTTGGTGACTTTCAAAGAACTTAAATATTCCAAGACAAGGGAGGGGTATGTCAATTCCTTTGTTTCAAACAATTTCTTCAACCCCATGGCTTTGAAAAAGGCTTTTGTTTGTTCAAGAACACCCAATTTTTCCAAGGCATCTTTACATATGAATTTGGTGGATTGAATAGATTTCATAGCAAACTTGACAAAGGTATTTCTATGGGTATCGGAAATAAAAGTTACCTCCGGATAATGCAAAAGTTGATTAATTACCGGAGTAGAAGGTGTTGTTGGTCCCATAGAAGGTTGTTGTTGTTGTTGCACTTCCAAGTTTGGTGTTGCCACCACCATAGCCAAAGCTTTCTTTGTTTGAAGAGCCTTTTGCCTTTGTGAGAGTGCCTTAGCCTTTGTTGCCTTTGTTGCTCCCTTAGTCCTTGCCATTGATGAGCTTAACCAAGAAAAGAGTGAAAAATCTTCAATTTGTAGTATGCCCAAATTGATTTGAAGGTGAAAGGCTTTGCCTTTATGAAAACAAAAATCGACTCAAAGGTTGAAGATTTTGTTCTTGGTTTTGATTTTTGTTGAAGAAGGAGTGATTAATTTGTTGTTGGAAGGATGGTTTGATTTGATTTTGGTTAATGTTGTTGAGGGTTTTTGTTTTTATGATGGAGAGGATGAGGGTTTTGATGTTGTGGGTAGTGTTTATGAATGAATGAATGAATGAATGAATGAAGGTGGGAGGGGTTTTAAAGAGACCGAAAATTTCAAAACTGCAGGGGCAATCCGTGCGGATTAGGCTCAATCCGTGCGGATTCTGCTTCTTCTACCTTTGCAAAAACTCGCCTAAAGACGGGCGGATTTTGTACAATCCGCTCGGATTTCTTTGAACACGGGACGGGCGGATTTGCTCAAGGACGGACGGATTTTGTCCCGAGAGAAATTTGCTTGTTTTCCTCATTTGCAAAGACAGGCGTCTTTTACGACAAGACGGACGGATTCTTCAGACGGCGGATTTTCGTAAATCCGCTCGGATTCTTTAACGATCAAGAAAATTTCAAAATTCAGCTCGATTCAAGACGGGCGTCTTTTCGGGGACGCTCGGATTGCATAAGACGGGCGGATTCTTGGGAATCCGCTCGGATTCTTCCTCTGTGTACACGGATTCAGTTCCACCCGTGCACAGCGCATTCCCTTTATCATTCTTCCATTCTTTCTTTCAAGTCTTGTGGTCTTCATTGTGGGGGCACTACTAAGGCAAGGATAGCCTAGGCAATTGCCATCCCCACACTAAGGGAAAGCACTACACATCAATTGAAATTGTTAGTCCCTCCCTCACTTCTCTCTTACATGACAATTAGTTTGATCAAAGTAAATAAAAATCCAAAGATGACAAAAATGCAATACAAGAATTGAAATGTAAGTTAGGGAGTTAGAAATATTTACAAGTGGTGGTTTAGGGAGGACTCCACCAAATTCTCATTCTTGATGAGATGTCAAGGGGGCATGTTCAAGGTGTTGTTGATGTTGCTCAACACCTTGAAGAAGTAATCAAAAGCTTGTTCATTACTATGTTAGAGGTCCTCAATAGACCGTGGCCTTTGTTGTTGATCATGATCGATGGCATGCCCAATGTAGGGATTAAAAATCCCTTCAAATTCGTCGTCCCAAAGACCACAAACTTCATTGAGTTGATCATTGAAAATCTCTTGCTTAGATGGAGACAACTCTCCCAATTTCTTCTCTTGGCCAATGAGGCCATCCTCTTCTTCCTTGGTTGATTTTGATGAGCTTTGCAAGCTCTCCTTGTTACTATTCACTTGCTCTTTGAATGGAGCATCTTCAACTTTCTTCTTCCATTGGAGTTCCGATTTCTTCCTTTCATCTTTTCGGCTATAATGATCAATCATGAAACATGGCTCATGCAAACGAGGAGCTCTCATGGTTTTGTCAAGATTAAAAGTTATGCTTTCATCTCCCACTTCTAAAGTGAGCTCTCCATGTTTCACATCAATCACCGCACCGGCGGTGTGTAGGAAAGGTCTTCCTAGGATGATTGGAATGTTGGAATCGTCCTCCATATCAACAATGACAAAGTCCACCGGGATGAAAAACTTCCCAATTCGCACAGGGACATCTTCCCATATCCCTAACGGTGTCTTCGTTGATCTATCGGCCATTTGGAGTATGATGTTGGTGCATTTAAGCTCTCCCATTACCAACCTTTTACTCACCGAGTACGGCATGACACTCACACTAGCCCCTAGATCACATAAGGCTTTGTTGATCGTCGTGTCGCCAATGGTACACGGTATTGAGAAGCTTCCCGGATCCTTTAACTTTGGAGGTGAACTCCCTTGAAGTATTGCACTACTCACCTTAGTGAAGGCGATAGTCTCAAGTTTCTGGATTGACTTCTTCTTTGTGAGGATATCTTTCATGTACTTCGCAGTAGGAACGTGATTGATTAATTCCGTGAAAGGAATTGAGACTTCTAAATTCTTCACAATTTCCATGAATTTTCCAAGTTGATCATCAAATTTGGGCTTGGCTTGACGACTTGGAAAAGGAAGTCTAATCACAATGGGCTCCTTCTCTTTGGCCTTGTATTCATTTTTCTTTGAACTTTCTTCTTTTGATGATTCTCCATCTTTGGAGTTTTGCACAATTTCTTCCTTTTCACTAGCTTCCACAACTTCATCCTCAACTTGCTTCTTCGGTGCTTCATATCTTGTACCACTTCTCAAGTGAATGGCACTAACCGTTTCATGTCTAGGGGGATTACTTTGAGGTGGTAATTGCCCCTTTTGTCTTTGTGAGCTCGAAGATGATAGTTGAGTCAATTGTGTTTCCAACATCTTGGTGTGAGCTAGAATGTTGTTGATGGTGGTTTCTTTTGCTTGGCTATCTTTTTGCATTTGGGTGAAAAATTCTTGTTGATTCTTTTGCATTTGGAGGACCGCTTTTTGGACATCAAAACCTTGGTCATTTTGGTGATTGTATGGATTTTGATTTTGGTAACCTTGGTTTTGATTGTAAAAGGGTCTTTGATTTTGGTTTCTCATGGGTGGTGGAGTGTATGTTGTTTGAGGGTTTTGAACATTTTGGCTTTTGTATGAGAGATTTGGATGGAACTTGGTGTTCTCATTGTAAAAATTTGAATAAGGGGTACCACTCTTGTAAGCTTGGAAAGCATTAATTTGTTCGGTTGTTCCCCTACACTCACTTGGGTCATGACCCAAAGTTCCACAATTCTCACATATCCCACTTGGGATTGATGAGGATGCCGTCATGGCATTGACATGATGCTTCGATGATTTTGAGTTTTCCTCAAGTCTAGCCATAGCTTGTTCAAACTTCAAGTTGATTGTGTCAATGTGAGCACTAAGTTGAGCACCCAATTGAGTAACGGAGTCCACTTCATACTTTCCTCCTCTAGTAGCCTTGCGAGGCCTACTATATTGTGAGTTATGGACCGCCATTTCCTCAATCTTGTTCCATGTTTGATTGTCATCAACTTCGGTGAACATTCCATTTGATCCCATATTGAGAATGTTCCTAGAATCTTCATATAAACCATTCCAAAATTGTTGTACCAAAAACCATTCGCTAAGTCCATGGTGAGGACATGAGCGACAAATACCTTTAAACCGCTCCCAAGCTTCATACAAAGACTCTTCATCCCTTTGCTTAAAACCCGTAATTTGAGCTCTTAGCATGTTGGTCTTTTCCGGTGGGTAGAATTTTTTGTAGAAAGCTAGAGCTAGCTTCTTCCAAGAATCTATTCCAAGGGTGGCCTTATCAAGGCCCTTCAACCATTGCTTTGCGTTGCCGATTAAGGAAAAAGGAAATAAGACCCATCTAATTTGGTCTTGAGTCACGCCCGTTTGAGAGATAGCATCACAATAATCGCAAAAGGTTTCCATATGAGAATGAGGATCCTCACTAGGCATCCCCCCAAATTGGCTCCTCTCAACTAGTTGGATGAAGGCGGACTTGGCAATAAAATTTCCGGTGAGATGTTGCGGTGTAGGAGTACCATTTGGTAGATTCTCCTTGGTGGGTACGGAGTGTGATGAGAATTTTGGCATTGTAGGTGGATTTTGTGGGGTATTGTGTAATGGGTTTTCTTCTCCTTCTATTGCGAAAGGATTGACAAACTCACTAGTGGGTTGAACAACTTCACCAACACCTCTCAAATTCCTCCTAACAAGTCTCCTATTGTTCGTCAAGGTTCTTTCGATTTCACGGTCAAAAGGTAACAAATCACTTTGTAACCTTCTAGACATGCAAAATAACAAACAACTCAAAAACAATTAGAACAAACCTTGAGGAGTTTTACTTCCTCAAGGTGAAGAAAGACACAACTAATAACAATAAAAAGAAATCTAAGTCAAACAAACACCGTCCCCGGCAACGGCGCCATTTTTGATGCGATCCCGCTAAGTGTTCATAAATTAAGATGTGGTCGTTGGTCACGGTCGAATCAAAACACAATTTATAGCTTAACAAGCAACTCTACAATTAGTAAAGAGGCAAGTAAAGGTCGGATCCCAAGGGACGGGAGTTGAAATGAGATTTCTATTGTAACTAGTGGTGTCTAAGGGGTGTCACAAATTGGGTTGATGTAGAAGGTTACTAAACTAGAATAACAATGAAAATAAACAAGCAAGATGAATAAAAAGGGGTGTAAACAATTGATTAAAGGCACTAGGGTGTCATGGGATCATAGGGGAATCATGGGATATGATCATACAAACATGTTCTCAAATTATAAGCAAGCAATTATTGCTGTGATGGATTGAGTTGGGTTATATCATACAATCCTAGGAAAGTTTGGGTCCCGGAGCCGAATCGATTAGATTGTACAACAACTACAAGTCGACTTAATCTTCCCTACTCAACAACATGCATGGTCTAATGAGACTCGAGTTGGGTTATGTCTTACAAGTCTCATTGGAAAGATAGGAGATGATAGTAAATGCAAGGATTCATAGGCTTAGCATTTCATCAAATATAACATGTGCATGAGTTGAGATCAAAACAAGCAAGCAAATAAAACATGAAAGCATATTAATTTAAGCATGAATCATTCCCCATGTTGGTTTCCCCTAATCACCCATTAACCCTAGCTAAAGGACTACTCACTCATTATCATGTTGATCATGCTAGCAAGGTTGTCAATCATACTAACAATATGAAACATGATGAATAAATGAAAGTAATTAACAATAATTAAAAAGGGATTAAGAGATTATACCTACTAATGATTCCAATAATAAAGCAAGAATAATAGAAGCACTTGAATGCTAGATTGAGAGGTTGTCAATCTCCCAATAATAACCCAAATAATCTTCAATTACCCAAAATAATGGATGAACAAAAGAGAGATTAAAGAACTAAAACTTGGATTAAAACTTGATTAATACTTGATTACAATATTGAAGAGAGATTTGATTGATATTAACTACCCTCATTATTGATAAGAAGAACATGCCCCTCTAATTAGACTAATGGGGTATTTATAGTGAAAATTAGGGAGGATGAATTAGGGTTAACTAAGGGCTAAACTAGTAATTACACTTTTTAAGTTGAGCAAGGAGGACCCGGTATTTTCTGAGAGAAGGGCTTCTCTTTTCGTAGCTTGAAGTAGACAACCCGTGCTGTGGGGAAATCCGGGCGGAATAAGGTCGGCACGGCCGGATTTGGGCGGTGGAATCCGAGCGGATTCTGAGGAATCCGGACGGATTGTTGAGGGGGAATCCGAGCGGATTCTGGCGTGGGACGCTCGGATTGTGCAGGACGGACGGATTGTTGACAATCCGCTCGGATTGTCAGTCAGCATAGTAACTTCTTCTTTTCTTCCCTTTTCTTCATAAATTCCTTGGGGATTTCCTTGGGGACTCAAGGATCTTTCCTCAACATTGCTCTTCTACTATGATATGTACAAACGCCTTCTAATCTTGTCTCTCCTTGATGCTTGGTCATTGAATTCGATCAATTTAGTCTCGTTTTGCCATGAAAATGCAAGATTCTTACTCCTTTCCTACCAAGGGATCAAAATCTCAAAGAATATGCAAAACAAAGAACTAAAGATAGGAAATGACCCAAATAAGCACTAAAAAGCATGGAAACAAAGCTAATTCGGGGGCTAAATATGCGCCAATTATGGTCACATCAGCCATCCTCTTAGCCTTAGTAATTTGTTGAACTAGTATTTATGAAGGATTATATACTCTTAAATTTGTTCTCTTTTGGCTGCCTCCGCCACTTGATGAGGAAGTGGCTATTCCTTTTGTAGATGCATCCATTATTTGATTTTGTGTGCTTAATGTTTGGATGTGTCGCCATTTTGGCAAGACCCACCTTGCCTTGCAAGAAGGCATCCTACCTCATGGTTGTCTTGTTGTGAGTTGAAGGGGCGGAGTGAGACCCGCTAATTGTCTCATATCGGCTATGTTATTAGGTTAATTTTAAATAATGGTCCTAGTCTTTGTCACCTCTTTACTCGGGACGAGCAAAGGTTCAGTTTGGGGATATTTGATGTGACCATAATTAGCGCATATTTAGCCCCTGAATTAGCCTTGTTCCCATGCTTTTTAGTGCATATTTGGGTCATTTATTGTCTTTAGTTCTTTGTTTTGCATATTCTTTGAGATTTTGATCCCTTGGTAGGAAAGGAGTGCAAATCTTGCATTTTCATGGCAAAACGAGACTAAATTGATTGAATTCAATGACCAAGCATCAAGGAGAGACGAGATTAGAACGCCTTTATACATATGATAGTAGATGAGCAATGTTGAGAAAGGATCCTTGCATCCCCGAGGAAATCCCCAAGGATTTTATGAAGAAAAGGGAAGAAAAGAAGAAGAAATAATGCAGAGCTACAATCCGAGCGGCTTCTCCACAATCCGCCCGTCCTCCACAAGCACAATCCGTGCGTCTTCCTTCAAAGACGCCCGGACAGCAGCCACAGAATCTGCCTGGATTCCCCTGAAGACGCCCGTCTTCCCCCGCCTGAATCCGCCCGTCCCGACTCCAATACGCACGGATTCCAGTACAGCGAAATTTCGTCTTCTCCAAGCTACAAAGAAAGAAGCCCTTCCTTCGAAAAATACCGGCTCCTCCCTGCTCAATCTAAAAAGTGTAATTACTAGTTTAGCCCTTAGTTAACCCTAATGCATCCACCTAATTTCCACTATAAATACCCCATTAGTCTAATTAGAAGAGCATGTTCTTCTTATCAATTATTAGAGTAGTTAATATCAATCAAATCTCTCTTTAGTATTGTAATCAACAATTAATCAAGTTTTAATACAAGTTTTATTTCCTTAATCTCTCTTTTGTTCATCCTTTATTTTGGGTAATTGAAGATTATTTGGGTTATTATTGGGAGATTGACAACCTCTCAATCAAGCATCAAGTACTTCTTTTATTCTTTGCTTTATTATTGGAATCATTATTAGGTATAATTCTCTTAATCCCTTTTTAATTATTGTTAATTACTTTCATTTGTTCATCATGTTTCATTTTGTTGGTATGATTGACAACCTTGCTAGCATGCTCAACATGATAATGAGTGAGTAGTGACCTAGCTAGGGTTAATGGGTAATTAAGGGAAACCAACATCGGGAATGATTCATGCTTAAATTAATATTCTTTCATGGTTTATTTGCTTGCTTGTTTTGATCTCAACTCATGCACATGTTATGTTTGATGAAATGTGAGCCTATGAATCCTTGCATTTTTTACCCATCACCTATCTTTTCAATGAGACTTGTAAGACATAAACCAACTCGAGTCTCATTAGACCATGCATGTTGTTGAGTACGGAAGATTAAGTCGACTTGTAGGTGTTGTACAATCTAATCGATTCGGCTCCGGGACCCAAACTTTCTTAGGATTGTAAGATATAACCCAACTCAATCCATCACAGCAATAATTGCTTGCTTATAATTTGAGAACATGTTTGTATGATCAATTCCCATCATTCCCCTATGACCCCATGACACCCTAGTGCTTTTTTTCAATTGTTTACAACCCTTTTAATTCATCTTGCTTATTTACTTTCATTGTTATTTAGTTTAGTGACCTTCTACATCAACCCAAATTGTGACACCCCTAAGACACCACTAGTTTCAATAGAAATCTCATCTCAATTCCCGTCCCTTGGGATCCGACCTTTACTTGCCTCTTTACTAATTGTAGAGTTGTTTGTGAAGCTATAAATTGTGTTTTGATTCGGGCGTGACCCAACGACAACATCTATTCAATTGTGAACACGAAACGGACTCCGATCATGTCTTGAGAAAAGGGCGTGTGCTTTTCTCGGGTTTTGAAAGAGCCATTGTCGACGCGAAACGGGTTAAAATCCGTGTCTAGACGCGGCGATTATAACGGCGTAAAAAGGTGATTTGAAATGGTTATACAAAACCGGGTTTGAAAATTGTCATTACGACGGCCTAGAAAGGCGTGTTGAAATGGTTATACAAAACCGGGTTTGAAAATCGTCATTATGACGGCCTAGAAAGGCGTGTTGAAATGGTTATACAAAACTGAGTTTGAAAATCGTCATTATGACGGCCTAGAAAGGCGTGTTGAAATGGTTATACAAAACCGGGTTTGAAAATCGTCATTACGAGGGCCTAGAGAGGCGTGCATCGGTCGGCAAAAGACTGAGGTTTTGAAATGGCCATTATACATCGCAAAGAGGTGTTTTTGAAAGTTTGAAAATGACACGGAAGGACTTATGATCAGATAGCACATAAGCACTCACAGTTCATTATATTATGCATTATGCTGACACGGGTTTTGGCTTAAAAGGGTGGGTTACACACCAAGCAATCAAACCTCGATTTACGAGAGGGATACCAATCCAAACAAAATGGTAAGGAGGGTCCCCTAGCCTCGTGCTCGAAAGTGACGAAAGCTCTTTGACGAACCAGAAATGTGTAACGTCAACGGTATGCTTGACTCAATCAGGACTCGAAACGCGGGGATGAGAAAACTCACGCCGACGAAACGAGCCAATTGGTCGAAAAGGGTTAGGTTGTGGGCCCGGACAAGGAACCCGACCGTGACCGTAATATCAATTAATGCATTCCAACCAAGACCTCGTTCGAGTCTCACCATCTAGGGATCACAAAGACGTAAGTGTCCTAGTTCTCCCCAGCGGAGTCGCCAATCTGTGGACATGGCCCACCTGCAAGTCCGGTTCGATCTGCGGACATACAACGGTCTTTTTGAAAGCCACGCTCGGCGGCGTAAAGGTGCTTTCGACCGGATCGTTTTAGATCGGTCGGTTTCGTCTCGGTAAGGGTCTCGAAACGATTAGAGATGTTCGGAGTCGCCACCAAGCATTTGTGGGATGCTTGGAACCCGTTCGAATTCCACTTTATACCTCGGTCAAATCGAAGCACAAAGCAGCGTTTGACATAGGTACTAAAGATAAGGAAATCGTCCCTCTTTAGCATCCTATCTCTAGAATGACTCTCGTACGCTCTGGATAAGGTCGTCCACTATCCAAAGTTTCTGAGTAAGAGGTGAAGGTACGTATTGGGAAGCCCTTTAAGCAGACACCCAATCCCGCCCGCGTTTAGCGGCCTCTACTGATCGATCTTGGTTGGTTGAATGCAAAAGTTGATAAAACGGTTTAAATGCATGAATGCGCATCCAATAATTTAAACCTAACATGTGAGATCTTTCTAAGTCGGTTGATTTAATCCGAGTATCAAGTATAAGATGTCGAGTTGGATTAATGGTTGATTTACATGCAAGACGGAAATTAAACATCCATTTACCGTATTAGGTTTAGGGTGCATAACATGATCCATTTGTCTTAGTAAGGCACTTTGCAAATATGGTTTGAACAGTCGCCTGATCCGTCCTATATCCGGGTTAATCGGAGTCGGGATCATTCTAGGCTGATGCTGGAAGGGAACAGGCCCTGTACCAGACGGCTATATGAGGCGCGAGCCAGCCGGCGGTTTAAGGGGCCTCCCTCTGGTTTTGAAAACGAGAAATGGAGAGCCTGTTTAGGCGCAGGTTAGCCCACGGTTTATGTGCCGTGTTCTGACCTTTTATAAAACGTTATAAATCGTGTTGAAAATGGGTATTTGAACCCGGTTTGATTTGAAAGGGTCGTTTAGACCGCATTTGTTTATTTGAAGAACTAGACTCGAATAATCATCATTATTTGATAATATTCGGTGTCGGGTTCGATTTGACAAACTTGACATGAATAGTTTTGAAAAATGATTATGGACTAATTATTTTAAGTCCATTTGAATGTTATTAGTCGGTACTCATCATCGTACCCGGGTTAAAATCCGGCATGGTATGTAGAACCAAGGATGACTTTGTGTTGGTGACTAATATGTTTGTTTGAAAATGTGAAGAAATGAAATAAAAGGCTTTAAAATACCTTCTAAATGTCATTAACCAAATATTATCACCGAAACACGGATTTAACCGTCATGGTAAGAAGAACCAATGGTGAAAAATGCTTTATGGTTAAAACATGTGAAATGAAACAAAAAGGTTTCGAAAATACTTGGAATGGTAAAAACCGATTACAAATATGAAAAATGGATTAAGGGAAATGACAAGAACAAACACGGTTGATCTTTGGTCTGAATACCCCATTTAGGCGCGGGCCAGTTGGCGACCTAAGGGGTTTCTGCCTCAGACCAAAAATCAGTTTTGGCTCGTTTATTCCATGTTTTGGTTCATGTTATGCATGTTTTAGCATGTTAGAGTCATGAAAACATAATGAAAGAGGATTTTTACACCCTCATCCTTACATGTTTGGTTATGGCGAGTGACCAACGTAAGTGTAATAACTCGTTTGATCGGAAAAAACTCGGTTTAAAACCGTTTTGGTAAGTAAAAGAGTGTTTTAAAGTTTAGTGATGGTGTAGTGGTCGAAATGGTCGGTCAAGTGGTTTAATGCACGATGACGGTACCAAACAATGTGTAAGGCTCGTGTTTACGATCGGTAGGTCGTAAATACGCGTCGGGTTGTGACTTAAGAAGTCGAGTCGAGAATTTTAAGGGAGAAAAGAGGGGGCGGACACTCGCGTAACTCTAAAATGGGTGCATTTGAGGGGTAGTTATAGGAGAATGAGTGGTTGTGTGAGTTTTGAGCGACGTGGCCACCTGGGCTGCTCAAAGAGGCGCGAGCCACGTCGCGGGTCTTCGAGCTGTGTTGTCACTTTCACAACAAACGCAATCATAATTTGTTCTATCCTAGGTTTTGTAGTCACATGTTTGGTACTTGACCATTCATGAATCCGAGAAAACTTAAGGTAGAAGGTTTGAAATGTTTGTTTTTTGTGGTTGACTCGGTTTGACTCGTTGTTGGAGTCGGGATTTGAATTTTTGAGTCGGTTTTTGGTCCGGTGTCGGTTTTGGCTCTAGTTAGTGTCATTGTGACCCCGTCACCGTGCATTAAACACTCCAGGTATTTTTGAAATGTTTTGAAATGTTTTATTTTTGAAATCGTTTTAAGTTTTCCGACGTAAAGTTGTACACAAACTGTCGATCAAATGCCGCGATTCCAAAACATGTTGTAGTCCGATAATCATCGGGTGTTTGTTGGAGTCTCAGCAGATACCGGGTATCTACACCTTCCGTCATGGATTGTCAACAAGGGAGACGGTCTGGATTCGTCCTAGAATCTCTTGAGATAGACTCGTCGTAAACTGGGTATAGTGAGGTTTCTATTGCCAGGCATGGAATAGGTAAAGAAAATGGACACGGAGTTTCAAGTCCTCTACAACATAGAATGGAACATCATATAAGTGCACTCACATCGACTGTCATGTGTTGTTTTTGTTCGTTTTTTAAAAAAATGCCTCAAATCAATTCTTGTTGTCACAGGAAATGGCAAAGGAAGAGATAAGATAGAATATGTGGAGTGAAAATTGTATTTTTATTGAAATGGATAATGAATGTATTTGACATAGACTCGAGAAGGCATGTGACTCGTGGGACAGCCCCCAGGTTGTCACTAGGTATGGAAATGGACACAAAAAAAGATACTAGAACAAATTATGGGAAAGAAAGCCTAAGACTCTGACTCCGACTCGGACCCGGACTTTGACTCGATCTTAGATCTAGAGTCGTAATCAACGGCCCATGCTTGAACATTTTCTCTTCCAGCAACTTGCTTCGACATCCGCCTTTGAGCATTCACCCATTTGAACACTTCGTCCTCATCATTGGGAATACTGAAAGGGTAATAGTCAAGAAAAGTTTCTTGACAAGTGGTATATCCATGAGGATTGCCTAAGTTGCCTTGTGGGCTAAAGTTTGAGAGGGGCAACTTCCCGCTTTCGATCATATCCTGAATGACGTTTTTTTAACTTGTAACATTTCTCTGTATCATTCCCTTTGCCTCTATGGTATTTGCAGTAGGCATTCTCATCCCAGAATTTGGATTTCATCTCTTGATTAGGCGTAGGTCCTGTGGGCTTCAACATTCGTTGTTCCATGAGTCTCTGAAAGGCATCGGCGTATCTAATACCAATGTTGGTAAATTTCGTAGGAGGTGTGCCCTTATTTTTGGAAGCCTTTGTAAATGGCCTCGGAGGGTTGATAGGTTTCTTTGACGAAGGGTCCATGAGGTTGCCTTTGTTGATTTTGATTCCCGGATGAGAAGAACTAAGAATAGATTGTCCACTTGTTGCTTTCTCCTTAGGACTGTCAAGTTGAGGGTTTGTCTGGACACTTTTCATCTTAAGAGCTTGGGCATCAAGCTTGTTACCCATTTCGGCGAACTGGTTTTCAATGTTGGAAAGTCGAGAGGTTAAGCTATCAATAGCTCCCTCTATTTTGGAAAATTTGTTGTCGAAAGCCATGGAAAGCATGAGCATTCCATTTTGGATATCTTCATCTTCGAGGACATTGAGTTCTTTGTCATCATGACGATCGAGGAGATGAGAACAATCCAGGAATGATTCTTCATCATGTTTAATGATATTGGAGCCAAGAGGGTCGGTCTTCTTGGATTTCTTGGCGGAAGGTGGCACAGGAAGCTTGCGATCCTCGATCATATCCTGAATAATATGCTTTAGACAAAAGCATTCCTCCGTATCGTGTCCCCTACCTCTATGGTACTGACAATATGAATCGCCCTTCCATCTAGGGAATATCTTTTCAGGGTCTGGGGTTGGACCAATTGGATGAAGTTTTCCTTGGGAAATTAGTCTTTGTAGAGCTACTTCGTATGTGGTTCCGAGGTCATAAAATTCCCTATGAGCTCGCCCCGGCCTTCTTGGTGAAGTTTGCAAGGGGTTAACTCCCTTGTCTTCATTGGCCTTTTTAGATGGGTGAGTCGTGTTGAAGCTATAACTTGGCCTTGGGGTATGAGAGAATGGTAAAGGTTTCATCATGTCTATCTTGTCTTCCATATTGGTGACACGGGTTCTCAAGTCTTCGGCGGTGGCCTGAAGCTTAATGACTGCAGCACTTAGTCCCTCGACTTCGACAGATAAACGTTCTTAAAAACTTTCATTGGAAATTGCAGAATTCCTACCGAGAAGAAAATGATGCGCATTACAACTTGATTTGACATGGGATCACGCATACTAAGGCAACAAACAAAGGATACATGACGAGACGAGATGACTAGACTCTTGACTTGTGAACCCAGGAAATGTCGTGAGTGACTTTCGTGTTTGGATTCATGGTGTTTTGACCTTGACCTTTAGACTCGAGTGTTGATTTTGACAGAGTGACCCTTACATGATTGACCTTATTGACAGGATTGGCGACACGTGTTAATCCTAAGGCGTGTGTTTTAGACAGACTTGACTCGAGGTTCGGGTATGTGTGTCCCGAACGTGTACTAGGAGAATTCAAGAAACGGATTTTGGAATGACTTGATGTGTTAGCCTCGAGTGCGTGAGTCGAGGTGTGTAAATGTTTAGATCCTAACTGAATTGGGGTAGGGGGGTCCAAAATGACGGCGTGACGCTTTAGGACTTGACTTGAATTTTGAAAAGACCAAAAATGTAAAGGAAGACGAGTTTATGACTCGACAGAGTTCCAACTAGGACATAGTCGGTTTGAACTTTGACTCTAACTTAGCCCAATTGAATTTACACATTTACATTTACATGTTGGAAAATCTTTTGATTAAAACATTTTTGGTTTTTTTTCTTTTTTCGATTTTTTTTTTCGTTGTTTTTTATTTTGGACTTTTTATCTTTTCGGTTTTTTTTACACGGGTTTTGAAATGGGTTTTAGGCCCGAAGTTTGACTCGACATATGGACAGAGTTTAGGCTTATTTTGCGCTATTTTGAAAATGTTTACATTTTGAAAAGAATTTTGTTTTACAAAATGGTTTTGTTTACAAAATGGTGATCACATATAATACAAACATATATACAGGTATTATAACGGGATGATGAGTGCATTTAAAAGGGTTTTGGTTTAAAGGGTGGGTTGCCATACCGAACAATCAAACCCGAAGTCTGTGGAGAGGCTCGTACCAAACAAGAGTAAGGCCGATTTCTAGTCCATTTCCTCAAGTAGTGAAGGTCCTTGATACAAACAAGAGTAAGCATCATGGTATGGATGACGTCAATTGCTATCCATCCTTAGGCCCAAATAAGAATTAGGACCGTTTAGACGGGACGATTGGTCGAATGGGTTGGGTTGGGCCTAGGAAGGCCAATTAAAACGATCTAGGAAGACCGAGTTATGAAAATCGACAATTGTCTTGTACAAACTATTCCCTAACCTTGTTCAAGTTTCACCCTTTTGGCTACATGTAAGTGTATTATCCCCAGCGAAGTCGCCAAACTGTGGACATGGGCCACGGGGGCGCTTGGGAAACAAGCGTTTGCATTTGTGGAGTCGCCAACAATTTTTATGGGAAATTGGAATCGTTCGAATACGTCGTGTCATGTCAAGACACAAAGTAGTGACATGAACACCAAGAACTCGTTACCCTTAGCATTCTATGTCTTGAATGACTCTCGTGGATGCCAATGAACACGGATGTTCACATAGATCTGGAGTAAGGGGTGAGGGTACGTATTAGGAAGCTCATTTGATCAAACACCTAATCCCGCCCGCCTCGATAGCAGCCTCTACAAATGATTACGGAAAATTGTCTATACTTGATATATTGTCGGTTATATGCATGCAATGCAACATCCAACGTTTTAATCCTAACATGTGAGAATTAGACTAAGTCGGTAAACACGTAGTAGTTTAACATACAATTGGATCGAAGTTGGAATTAAGGTTCAATTACATGTGAAAACATACAAATGATACAAAATACAATGATAAAAGAAAATTACAATAAAAATTACAATAATTACATCGGGTTTAACGATTTATGTCGAAAATACTCCTAAAACGGATAATTTGAGAAAAAGAATAAAAGAATGAATCAACGAACAAATCAGTAGGTGATAATACGGTTAATAGTTAATTATACGTAGACTAATTAAACTAGGTCAAGGCAGAACGGGAGTTCAGAGGCACAAATCAACCCGGAACAGGCGCAGCAGGACTGCGCCCTTTGGAAGAGGCGCAGCAGTTACTGCGTCTGTTCCAAGGGTGAGTTCTAGCTGTGAAGCCGGAACTGAAAACCGTTAATGTTAATTGGTGATTTTAAGGATTAATTATGATATTCGACTCGGATGGAAGTGATTTAATGGATTAATTACATATGAAAGAGTCATAAAAGCAATAAAACACGGATGAGACGGATGCAAACGAATTATTTGCATGAATGAAAGATTGATTAGTGACATAGGTGAACTAAATAGGTTAAACAAGATGAATTAATGACAAATTAACGACGAATACGATAATAGACAGATGGGAATATATCAAATGTCGAATTCCAGAAACTCAATATGAACAAATCGAATTTCTACAACCCGGATTGAGTTTAATGACAAAAACCCGCAAATATTGGATTATAAGGGATTAAGTCGAATTTAATGATGAATTAAACGTATTAATGATGCTTAAACAATATACATGTGAGACTATTGTGCTATTATGTCAAGTAATTGAAGAACAAACAAAAAAACAAATTACGAAAGACGAATTGACAGAGGACGAAGGAAGAAGAAAGGAAGCAGGAACTGCGTCAGCCTCACGAAGAGGCGCAGCAGGTGCTGCGTTCCTTCGAACAGGCGCAACAATTGCTGCGTCCTTTCTCGACGGTCATCCTCTGGTAATCCGTAAAAAAGGGTTTCAAAGCATGGTTTTATAAATCGGTTTTAACGAATATTTTCGACATAAACCTTACATGAGTGACACAAAAAGTAAATAACAATAAATAAAAGAGAGATTATACACCCTCAGACTTACATGTTTGACGAAACGAGATGAACTAAGTTTACGATTAGTGATGCTCGACTCGAATGTAACGAAAGTGCCCTCGTAAGAGGAAAAAGACTAAGATTGATTAAGTTGATTAATTGTGGAGTTGGTCAAATTGGTCGGTCATGCAAAACGAAGCTGGTACTCAGAAAGATCCGAGCTTACGTGGTCGAATGTTCAAGCACGTAGACGCCAAAAAGTCACGTGGTCTAGAATGCAAAGGGAGAAGAGAAGGGCGGACACTCGCGTCAGAAATATGTGAGACCGAAGGTCTCTATTTATACTAATCACGGAATTAGGGTTTAGGAAAGGAGAGAAAGATCCGGAAACAACCGACTTAGGTTAAACACGGAAACTTGGACAAAAAGAAAACCTTGAGGAAAAGGCGCAGCAAGTGTTGCGTCCCTTGGAAGAGGCGCAGCACTTGCTGCGTCCTTTCTTCAGCGGGTTCCTCCTGCGCAAGAAAGCGCGTTTGACAGCCTGTCGTATTTTAGGCATAACTTTCTCTACAAGACTCGGAATAAGGTGATTTCGGTGGCGTTGGAAAGCTAAGAAAAAGATCTAGAACTTTCTTTGAAATAGGCCTGACCCAAAAAATTCGATATGACCTCGTAAAACGGGCCTAAAGGTCGGGTTATCATTTTAACTAAATGAAATGCACATTTTGTAATGTAAACTTTAAGTTTAGCCTAAAGAAGTGACATGAGACTCAAAATAAGATATAATCTCAACATTTTATGACATCGTAACCTTAGGTAGACAAGCGCATTGCTTTTGACTCGGGATTTGACGGTTTTAGGAAATGAAGACGGTTTTTGACCCGGACTCCAAATATACTCTAATTACTGCCAAAACGACCGTAATGACACCTAGATGACGACCATGAGGTAAACATAAATGTTTGAGCGATCACTTGACGATAAACTTACGAACTGTCACAAATCGTTCCGTGTACCAAACATGCGGCCCAATCATCACCGGGTGGTTTGCGAGAGGTGCAGAAATGAGGTGTCTACATTATGTTGTATTATTGTTGTGAGTTTTTATTATGTTGTACTAGCTAGTTATTGTGTGTTTCGTGCTAGTTTTATTATGTGAGGTGTTTTAGTTGACACCTTAGCTTCGACAAGTTGTAGACTCGCCAAGTTCTATTTGTTGAAATTGTAATCCCTCCCTTTATTAATTAAATAAGAGGAATGCTCATGTCGAAAATTGTGAACGCTTGTTTCTTCCATCCATTTGGTGAAGGCAATTCAATTTGAATCGTCCTAAACAATTGCGCTTGGGAAAGTGGTATTTTGTGGAAAGGGAGAAAGGCTCATTTTTGTATTTTTGTGGGAAAGGGAATGGTTTTCCATTTTCTCCTTTTTTTTGATAGGGATTTTTGTATGTGGGGATGGTTGTTTTTTTATTGTGGGAATGGTTGTATCCTTCTTGTGTAAGAAAGGACTGCCTACGTATTCACCTGGAGAGGTGAAATCAAACCATGATCGTAGTTCGAAATGTTTTGTGAATTTTAATTGGGTTTTGTGGTTGTATCCCTCAGGCATAAGAGGGACTGCCTACGTATCCACCCGAAGAGGTGAAATCAAACCATGCTCGTAGTTCAGGGGGATTGTTTTAGCGCAAATGGACGTTGCCTTTGACAGATCAAAGGACATTCGAAACGGGTAAGGTGTCGTAGCTTAGACTTGATAAAACATGCAATTTCAAATCAGAACACGTTGAGGAACTTGACTTGAAAAGGGTTGAGGTCGTTGCTAGTTGTAAAACTAGGCTAGGTCGTTGGTTGTTATGGTTCAAGGGTAGTATTTCTTGAGTTGGTCTAGGTTGGTTGGGTTTGTAAAGTCTTCCCCATCTTGGTCACTCAGTCTCACTACGCCCCCCGAAAGTATATTCTTGACCAGGTACAGCCCAGCCCAGTTGGGTTTCAATTTTCCCCTCGGATCGACGGGTAATGGTGCTCGAACTGACTTGAGGACCAAGTCGCCCTCCCGGATGTTCCTGGGTTTGACCTTCTTGTTGAATGCCCGTTGTATACGTCGTTGGTATAGCTGGACATTGTGCAAGGCGTTGAGTCGCCGTTCGTCTAGAAGAGTGAGTTGTTCGTACCTTCGACGGGTCCATTCCGCCTCAAGGATTTGACTCTCCAGTAGGATGCGTAGAGATGGGACCTCTAACTCTACCGGTTGAACTGCCTCCATACCGTATGCTAGGAAGAAGGGTGTGGCGCCTGTCTGTGTTCGAATGGAGGTTCGGTATCCCCAGAGTGCGAATGGGAGTTTGCTCGGCCAATCGCGGTAGTTGTCTTGCATTTTCTTGATAATGGTGACAAGAGTTTTGTTCGCTGCCTCCACCGCTCCATTGGTTTGGGGACGGTAGGGGGATGATCGATATTGCTTGATCTTGTACTTGTCCAGCAAAGCTTGAGTTTCCGCCCAGAAGTGAGAGCCTTGATCGCTGATGATTTCATGGGGTACCCCATATCGGCAGATGATGTTGTTTTGAATGAACTTGGCCTCTTGTTTGGCGGTCAAGACTGCATATGACTTTGCCTCCACCCATTTGGTGAAGTAGTCGATGGCGACGAGGACGAAGCAATGCCCCTTGGTGCCTATCGGGTTGACTTTCCCGATGATGTCGATGCCCCAGATTGAGAAAGGCCAGGGTGATGTCATGGTGTACAAAAGGGATGGTGGTATGTGTTGTATGTTAGCGAAGATTTGGCAATTGTGGCAATGTTTGACGTAGTTACGGCAATCGGCTTTGAAGGTGGTCCAATAGTAACCTAGCCGCGTGATTTTCCGTGTAAGCATCATTGCACCAATGTGAGGGCCACATTCTACGTCGTGAACCTCACCTATGACCTTTTTGGCTTTGTGATGGTCGATGCAAAGGAGAAGAATTCCTTGGGGTGTTCTTTTGTAGAGTTGATTTTGGTTTATCATGAATTGTGATGCCAGTAAACGGATGGCTCTTTGTCCTCTTTGATCAGAGTTGGGAGGGAATTCGTTTTTGGTTTTGTAATTGAGGATGGCTTGGTACCAAGGTTCTTCATGGCTTTCCTCGTCGTTGATAATGGCACAAATGTGGGCTGGCTCGCTCCTTCTCTCAACACATAGGGGCATTGATGTCATGTCGTCAGGTATGTTGACGAGCGCAACAAGTTTTGCCAGGGCATCAGCAAATTGATTTTCCTCTCGTGGCAAGTGGAAGTAGTCGACTTGGTCGAAGAATTCGGCCTCTTGACTGATCTTCGCTTGGTAAGGAGCTAAGCTGTCAGATCGGATTTTCCATGATCCGGATACCTAATTGATGATGAGTGAGGAATCGTCGTGGACCCTCAATCTCTTGATGCCAAGTGTGATGGCTGCTTGTAGGCCGATGAGACATGCTTCATATTCAGCGGCATTGTTGGTGACGGCGATGTCTAGCTTGACCGAGATCGGAACATGTTCTCCCTCTGGTGATATTAGAAGGATTCCTACCCCGAAGCCTCTCAGATTAGATGCACCATCGAAGTATAGGTCCCATGCGTCGGAGTCGGCGCAAAGGATGTCTTCATCAGGAAGTGACCATGTGTCAGTCGTTGGATCCTCGTTGACGGGATTTTCTGCTAAGAAGTCGGCAACTGCTCTTACCTTGATAACCTTGAGGGGTACAAACTTTAGGTCAAACTCGGACAGCATGAGTGTCCATCTAGACAGCCTTATGTTTAGTACGGGTTTTTCGAAGATGTATTTGACCGAGTCCATCTTGGAGTAGATGTGGACCGTGTAGCTGAGCATGTAATGCCGCAACTTTTTTATTGACCATACTAGGGCAAGGCATGTCTTTTCCAGTTGGGTATACCTCGTCTCGTACTCAATGAACTTTTTGCTGATGAAGTAGATGGCTCGTTCTTCGTTGCCAACTGTTTGTGCTAGCATCGCTCTCATGGCCGTGTTAGTAACAGTCAGGTATAGGGATAGAGGAATCCCCGGTTGAGGTGGCATGAGGACAGGAGGTTCGGATAGGATTTCCTTTATCCTGTCGAAGGCCTTCTGACAGTCGTCGTCCCAATCGGTGTGATCGGAGGCACGAAGCTTTTGAATGTTGGTTCACAAATCATAGTGAGCTTGGCAATGAACCGGCTGATGTATTGGGCCTGATCGAGAAATCCCCGAATCTCCTTCTCGTTCCTAGGCCGAGGCATTTGTTGAAGGGCTTTGATTTTGGTTGGATTAATCTCAATGCCACTTTTGCTGACGACATGTCCCAAGAGTTTTCCTGAGGTGACCCCGAATGCAAACTTCTGAGGATTTAGTCTCATGTTGTATTTCCGCAGACGAGCGAAGAATTTCCATAGGGCACTGATGTGGCCGTCCCGTTCTTTTGATTTTACTATCATGTCATCGACATATACCTCCACCACCTTGTGCATCATGTCATGTAGGAGAGTAGTAGCGGTTCTTTGATAGGTTGCCCCGGTGTTGATGAGACCGAAAGGCATAATCGTGTAGCAATATGTACCCCACTGTGTAGTGAACGCAGTCTTGTGCATGTCTTCCTCAGCCATTTTAATCTGGTTGTACCCAGCATACCCGTCCATGAATGATAGGAGAGCATGTTCGGCAGTGTTATCCACCAGAATGTCAACATGTGGCAAAGGTAAGTCATCTTTTGGACTCGCCTTGTTCAGATCCCTGAAGTCGGCGCAAACCCGAATTCTTCCGTCTTTCTTTGGTACGGGCACAATGTTGGCCATCCAGTCAAAGTATTCAGACACTTTGATGAACCCAGCCTTGAACTGTTTGTCCACTTCTTCCTTGATTTTTAGGGCCCACTCAGGACGCATCCGACGTAGCTTCTGTTTCACAGGTTTAGCCCCGGGTTTAATGGGTATCCGGTGCTCTGCGATTTCTCTGTCAATCCCAGGCATGTCTCTGTAAGACCAGACGAACACGTCCTTGTATTCGTGGAGGAGGTCAATGAACTGTTGTCTTTCCGAGGGGTCCAGGGTTGTCCCTATCCTAAGTTCTTGAGGTGTATTGTCGGTTCCTACGTTAATAGGTTCGGTTTCCTCAATGATGGGGGTTCTGGTTTCCCATTTGTCAAGTTCTTTGGCTAGGTGAGGTGGGTAGTCACTCAAGTCAAATTCCTCATAGTCATTCACAATGGCATTGCAGTTAAAATGAGACTAGTCATAAGCAAACTTAGCGTTCATTAAGTTGACACGAGCGAAAAACTCGGAAAGGACAGACATCTCGTGGTCAGTCAGAGGCGACACATTAGAGGAAGTGGTCCCTGGAACAGGCTCCAGGTTATCACCATTCATAGGAATGGGGGTGACCCTAGTAGACTCAGCCTCTGAATCAGCCACGACTTTGTGATAAAACAGTGGGAAGGGGACCTTGGCTGGGACATCATGAGCGTTAGGAGCTACGACAGACTCTGACTCCGACTCTGACTCTGACTCAGATCCTTCTTCACTTCCCTCCTTGAACATAGGGCCTTCTCCAGTTGTTATCTTGAGAATGCGGCCTTGGCGATCAGTCCACTTGACGGTCTTCCTCCAGCCTTGGGTGACTTTATCCGGGTCAGTATCGGAGATCAAGGCGGTTGGATCAAATTGATTGTCCTTCAGGGCGATGTTGATGATGTCCTCATAGTCGAGGTGTTTGACGTTATCTTCCCCAAAGAGGAGTGTGACAGCTTGTCCGTCAAGGCATGGTGACGGTTTGGACTCAGTTGATGCAGCTTCGATGTTGTCGGGGATAAAGTAGCAGTCCTGGAAGACTTCCACTCCCGGGTACCTAGCCTTGGCCACATAGTCATAGATTGGTTCCGAAAAGCCATGGTAGGGCTCGGATTCTCCCTCGGGGACAAAGTATCCGTTGAGAGTCAGATGGTAGGGACGGAGGATTACTCCGTGCTTCTTGCGTTTTCGGACTAGGAGGTTCATCTCTCGGATATCTCCGTCGGTAGGTTCGTATCCCAGCCCAAAGGGAATAATGGGGACCTTAGCCTGTTTCAAGGGAGGCAATGGGTCCTTTAGTGGATTGAGCGGAAAACCCGGGAAATAACCTTGACGCATCATGATATGGTTGACCGTGAGGTTGGTGAACGGGTCACAATCAGAGGGCGTCAATTCATCAGTTATGGCGTTTACGGCTTGGAAACCCCACATTTCGTCGTCGTCCTCCTCAATGGTTTGGGAGGCCATTCCCTTTCTCATAACTTCTTTGATTGGGGAAGCGGGAATCCTGATCGTTTTCCCGTTGAAGGGCACCCTGATCTTCTGGTGGAGAGTTGATGTGACCGCCTTGACGGCGTGAATCCAGGGACGTCCTAGGAGCATATTGAAGGACGCGTCGATGTCGACCACTTGAAAACTGGTTTGTCTTTCCAGTGCTCCAGTTGCGACGGTCAAAGTGATAAGCTCGGCGACCTTGCGACGAGTACCGTCGTAGGCGCGTACTCCTTGATTTGTTGGGACTAAGTCAGCTTCCTTGATACCCAGCCTGTGGGTAGTCTTAAGAGGAATGACATTCACCGCGGAACCGTCATCCACGAGGACCATGGGGATATTTTTCTGGAGGCATTGTACGGTGATATACAGGGCCAGGTTATGATTGGCTCCGAACGGAGAGATGTCCTCGTCGGAGAAGACGACTGGGTTATTCAGATCAGGGGCGTCCCTCGTCATGTGCGCCACTATTTCTTCTGGGGAAGAGGTGGAGGGCACGGTTATGTTTCCCAAGGCCTGCAGCAAGGCCTGTCGATGCTCAAAAGACGTTGCGATCAGTTGCCAAATTGAGATTTTGGCTTTCGCTTTCTGGAGCTGTTTTATAATTGAGTTCTCGGGGGCCTTTGGTTGAGTGTCCACCTCTGGGAGGATTTGGTCATTCGTTGTTGGAACGACCGTTGGATTGTTCGGATTCTGATAGGGACGTCTGGACCGGGTGAGATGTCCGATTTCTTTCGCCCGTTTCTCCTTCCATGGGATGATATAGACATCCTCAACATCATCTCTCCATATGCCGTCAATTTCGGAGTCTCGAGGATACCTTGGAGGGGTATTTCTCGATGGGTAGTTCTTGTGGGGAATATTCTTGTGAGGATGGTTTTTGTGGGGGTGATTTTTGTGAGGATAGTTATTTTGAGGGTAGTTATTTTGAGGGTAGTTATTTTGAGGGTGATTTTCGTGAGGTCTATGCCAGAATGGTCGCGGGAGCAATCCATCCGGGGGTGGGTAGTTTTGAATGCTTGGGGAATTCTCCCTTGGGCGCGGTGTTGGTGGATTGAAGATGAGTCGACGGTAGGCGTCGTCGAGTCGGGTGATTCTCTCAGAGAGGCTGGCTATGGCCTCTTCAACTTGTTGAAACATAGTGAGCATGGTGGCAGCACTAAACACAAATACTCCGTCTGAAGGATCCTTTTCCAAAGCATTCACCTTGTCGTCAATTGGCAGAATGAGGTGAGAGGAGTCCAGGGTCGGCTCATCATCAGAGATAGCATGGATCCCCAAAGGATTCGTCTTGTTATTCGGCTTAGTTGGTGGGGGTAATGGCAAATCTCCCTTCTCAATCATGTCTTGAATAAGGTGCTTGATCTTAAAGCAAGTTTCGGTATCGTGCCCTTTCCCTCGATGATACTGACAGTAGGCGTTGGGGTTCCAGAACCGGGACTTCTTGGCATCGGTCGGAACTGGGGTAGGTCCGATTGGTTGTAACTTCCCTTGGTCCATGAGCCTTTTCAGGGCACTTGCATAAGTCGACCCTATGTTGGTGAACACTCTCTGGGGGCGTTCAGTTTTCTTAGCAGATGGTTCGACGAGGTTGACCTTATCAATCTTGTTCGTCTGACCGTAAGGGCGAGATACGGTTGAGGTGGATCCCTGGTAACCTCTGCCAGTAGTCTTGGCTAAGACACCCTTTCGGAGGTCATCCTTAATACGCGTCCCTAGAATCTGCAGATCTTGAAAAGTCTTGATATTCTGATACCTCAGTGGGTTGGCATAAACCGGGCGGAGATTGTTGACAAACTTTTCCACCAAAGTTGATTCACTTGGCTTACTGACCAATTGAGTACTCACCCTCCTCCAACGGGTTAGGAACTCAGTGAACCCTTCCTTGTCGTTTTGGGTTAGCACTTCGAGAGTACGGGTATTGGCCTGGGTCTCGACATTGTCAGCATATTGTTTGGCAAACTCAACTGCGATCTCATCCCAAGTAGTAAGGTTTTTCGGATCAAGGGAGTAGTACCATTGGCGAGGAATTGGCTCCAAAGAGGATGGGAATATCCGGGTAAAAAGCTCCAGTTTGACCCCCTTAATGGCCATGTAGTCCTTGAAAGCACAGATATGGTTGAGTGGGTCCTCCACTCCCTTGAACTTAGGCACATCGGTCAGGGTGAAGTTGTCAGGTAACTGGTCCCCAACGGGTTCGAACCTTCGGTTGTTCTCAAGATGGATATTGTTACCCCTGGCTAGGAGCGGCTGTTCTTCCAAGAGTTTGACCTCTTCTCGTTTCGATCGGAGGTGGGGTATTATGTTCCCCAGTTTCCTTGTTCTCCAGGGCGTCGATACGGGTCTCGACGCGATCCAGGGTGACCTTAAGAGCGGTAAGCAAGCTGGCTAGTTGATCAGTTGTGACATCTCTGTTGTTGTCATTGTTGTTGGACGAAGCTAAAGACGGGGCCATGGCTCTGAGGCAGAAAAACGGCTTACATTACAACTCAATCCGACACGGTTCCAAGACTGAACGCAGACAACGCAAAAGACGAGACAAAAATCAGACTCAACAAGACGGGGTGACCGTGTGTGGTCCCTCGGTGCTGACTCGATTTATGACGTGACGGTGTTTGACCGAAATTTTGACACGAGTCCAATATGACGGTGTGACGCCGTTGGACGGGTCTTTTGGTGAGATGACTCAAAAGTAAAGATCCATAAGTACGTTTGCTTTGATTCGATAGACACGAGGCGGAATTGGAATGGTGGACTGAAGTTTTCGAAAATAGAAGTTTTCAAAAAGATTCATTTGTCGCTTAAACGGACGGCTTCCGAAGATAGAAATCTCCGCAAGTCGATCAGTTGAAAGAGTTGTCTTAAGTTTATTTGCAAAAGACGGTTTGAGTTTGAGTCGGCTCGGAAAACAGTGCATTGTTTCCCAAGACAGTTTTTGAAATTCAAAATTATATGTTTTGAAAATTGAGTTTGAAATGTTTGAATAGGTCTCGGGGATGGTGTATGGTCCTCGGGATCTCGAAAGTGTCTCGAGAAAAGGGTGTGTGCTTTTCTCGGGTTTTGAAAGAGCCATTGTCGGTGCGAAACGGGTTAAAATCCGTGTCTAGACGCGGCGATTATAACGGCGTGAAAAGGTGATTTGAAATGGTTATACAAAACCGGGTTTGAAAATCGTCATTACGACGGCCTAGAAAGGCGTGTTGAAATGGTTATAAAAACCGAGTTTGAAAATCGTCATTACGACGGCCTAGAAAGGCGTGTTGAAATGGTTATACAAAACCGGGTTTGAAAATCGTCATTACGACGGCCTAGAAAGGCGTGTTGAAATGGTTATAAAAACCGGGTTTGAAAATCGTCATTACGACGGCTTAGAAAGGCGTGTTGAAATGGTTATACAAAACCAGGTTTGAAAATCGTCATTACGACGGCCTAGAAAGGCGTGCAACGGTCGGCGAAAGACCGAGCTTTGAAATGGCCATTATAACGGCGCGAAAAGGGTGATTTTGAAAATGACACGGAAGGACTTATGATCAAGTAGCACATAATCACTCACAGTTTCATTATATTATACATTATGCTAACACGGGTTTTGGCTTAAAAGGGTGGGTTACACACCAAGCAATCAAACCCGATTTGCGAGAGGGATACCAATCCAAAAAAAAATGTGTAAGGAGGGTGCCCTAGCCTCGTGCTCGAAAGTGATGAAAGCTCTTTAACGAAACAGAAATGTGTTACGTCAATGGTATGCTTAACTCAATCGGGATTCAAAACGCGGGGATGAGAAAACTCATGCCGACGAGACGAGCCAATTGGTCGAAAAGGGTTAGGTTGTGGGCCCGGACAAGGAACCCGACCGTGACCGTAATATCAATTAATGCATTCCAACCAAGACCTCGTTTGAGTCTCACCATCTAGGGATCACAAAGACGTAAGTGTCCTAGTTGTCCCCAGCGGAGTCGCCAATCTGTGGACACGGCCCACCTGCGAGCCCACTTCGATCTGTGGACGCACAGCGGTCTTTTTGAAAGCCACGCTCGGCGGCGTAAAAATGCTTTCGACTGAATCGTTTTAGATCGGTCGGTTTCGTCTCGGTAAGGGTCTCGAAATGATTAGAGATGTTCGGAGTCGCCACCAAGCATTTGTGGGATGCCTGGAACCCGTTCGAAATCCACTTTATACCTCGGTCAAATCGAAGCACAAAGCAGCGTTTGACATAGGTACTAAAGATTAGGAAATCGTCCCTCTTTAGCATCCTGTCTCTAGAATGACTCTCGTACGTCCTGGATAAGGTCGTCCACTATCCAAAGTTTCTGAGTAAGAGGTGAAGGTACGTATTTGGAAGCCCTTTAATCAGACACCCAATCCCGCCCGCGTTTAGCGGCCTCTATTGATCGATCTTGGTTGGTTGAATGCAAAAGTTGATAAAACGGTTTAAATGCATGAATGCGCATCCAATGATTTAAACCTAACATGTGAGAGCTTTCTAAGTCAGTTGATTTAATCCAAGTATCAAGTATAAGATGTCGAGTTGCATTAATGATTGATTTGCATGCAAGACGGAAATTAAACATCCATTTACTGTATTAGGTCTAGGGTGCATAACATGATCCATTTGTCTTAGTAAGGCATTTTGCAAATATGATTTTGAATAGTCATCTGATCCGTCCTATATCCAGGTTAACCGGAGTCGGGATCGTCCTAGACTAATGCTGGAAGGGAACAGGCCCTATACAAGACGGCTATATGAGGCGCGAGCCAGCCGGCGGTGTAAGGGGCCTCCCTCTGGTTTTGAAAATGAGAAATGGAGAGTCTGTTTAGGCGCGGGTTAGCCCACGGTTTATGTGTCGTGTTCTGACCTTTTAGAAAACGTTATAAAACGTGTTGAAAATGGGTATTTGAACCCGGTTTGATTTGAAGGGGTCGTTTAGACCGCATTTGTTGATTTGAAGAACTAGACTCGAATAATCATCATTATTTTGATAATATTCGGTGTTGGGTTCGATTTGACAAACTGGACATGAATAGTTTTGAAAATGATTATGGACTAATTGTCTTAAGTCCATTTGAATGTAATTAGTCGATACTCATCATCGTACCCGGGTTAAAATCCGGCATGGTATGTAGAACCAAGGATGACTTTGTGTTGGGGACTAATATGTTTGTTTGAAAATGTAAAGAAATGAAATAAAAGGCTTTAAAATACCTTTTAAATGTCATTAACCAAATATTATCACCGAAACACGGATTTAATCGTCATGGTACGAGGAACCAAGGGTGAAAAATGTTTTATGGTTAAAACAAGTGAAATAAAATAAAAAGGGTTCGAAAATACTTGAAATGGTGAAAACCGATTACAAATATGAAGTTGGATTAAAGGGAAATGACGAGAACAAACACGGTTGATCTTTGGTCTGAGCACCCCATTTAGGCGCGGGCCAGTTGGCGACCTAAGGGGCTTCTGCCTCAGACTAAAAATCAGTTTTGGCTCGTTTATTCCATGTTTTGGTTCATGTTATGCATGTTTTAGCATGTTATAGTCATGAAACAAATGAAAACATAATAAAAGAGGATTTTTACACCCTTATACTTACATGTTTGGTTATAGCGAGTGACCGACGTAAGTGTAACAACTCGTTTGATCGGAAAAAACTCGGTTTAAAACCGTTTTGGTAAGTAAAAAAGAGTGTTTTAATGTTAGTGATGGTGTAGTGGTCGAAATGGTCGGTCAAGTGATTTAATGCACGATGACGGTACCAAACAATGTGTAAGGCTCGTGTTTACGATCGGTAGGTCGTAAATACGCGTCGGGTTGTGACTTAAGAAGTCGAGTCGAGAATTTTAAGGGAGAAAAGAGGGGGCGGACACTCCCGTGTTTTCTCAAATGGAGGCATTTGAGGGGTATTTATAGGGAAATAAGTGGTTGTGTGAGTTTTGAGCGACGTGGCCACCTGGCCTACTCAAAGAGGCGCGAGCCACGTCGCGGTTCTTCGAGTTGTGTTGTCACTTTCACAACAAACGCAATCATGATTTGTTCTATCCTAGTTTTTGTAGTCACATGTTTGGTACTTGACCAACATGAATCCGGGAAAACTTAAGGTAGAAGATTTGAAATGTTTGGTTTTTTGTGGTTGACTCGGTTTGACTCGTTGTTGGAGTCGGGATTTGAATTTTTGAGTCGGTTTTGGTCCGGTGTCGGTTTTGACTCTAGTTAGTGTCATTGCGACCCCATCGTAGTGGATTAAACACTCCAGGTATTTTTGAAATGTTTTATTTTCGAAATCGTTTTAAATTTTCCGACGTAAAGTTGTACACAAACTGTCGATCAAACGCCGCGATTCCAAAACATGTTGTAGTCCGATAATCATCGGATGTTTGTCGGAGTCTCAGCAGATACTGGGTATCTACAATTTCATCCGAGTCATATATCGTAATCAATCATTAAATTTCACCCACGAATACTAACGATTTGCAGTTCCGGCTTCACAGCCAGAACTCAGCCTTGGAACAGACGCAGCAACTGCTGCGCTTCTTCCAGAGAGCGCGGCTCTGCTGCGCCTGTTCCACGTGGATTTCTGTCTCTGGACTCCCGTTCTGCCTTGACCTAGTTTAATTAGTTTACGTATTAATCCACTATTATTCGTATTATCACCTAATAATCTGTTCGTTAATTTGTTTATTCTTTCTTTTTCCAAATTATCCGTTTTTAGATGTATTCTCGACATAAATCATTAATCTAATGTAATTATTGTATTTTCCTTTATTGTATTTATTATTGTATTTCTTTTATCGCAGTGTTTGTATGCTTCCACATGTAATTGAATCTAAATCCCTACTTCGACCCAATTGTATGCTAAATTAATTGTTCACCGACTTAGCCTAATTCTCACATGTTAGGATCAAAACTTGGATGTTGCATTGTATGCATATAATCGACAATATATCGAGTATAGACTATTTTCCCTAATCATTAGTAGAGGCCGCTATCGAGGCGGGCGGGATTAAGTGTTCGATCAAAAGAGCTTCCTAATACGTACCCTCACTCCTTACTCCAGATCTCTGTGAACATCCGTGTTCATTGGCATCCACAAGAGTCATTCTAGACATAGAATGTTAAGGGTAACGAGTGCTTAGTGTTCATGTCACTACTTTGTGTCTTGACATGACACAAGGTATTCGAACGGTTTCCAATTTTCCACAATAAATTGGTGGCGACTCCACAAATGCAAACACTTGTTTCCCAAGCGCACCCGTGGCCCATGTCCACAGTCTTTCATGACTATTTCCCTTGTGAATAGGTTTACTAGGTTGAGATCGACAAGGGTTTTGTGAGGTGCTAGGTTTCTTGCTGTAGTTGAAGGCCATGTCATAGAACCAACGAAATTTATTGTTCCTTTCTTCGTTAGGTTCCTTAATGGGGGTTTCATCATTCTCATCAACCGTGTCAACAGTTTTAGCATGGTCGGCATTTTTTCGTATATCATGAGCCTTTTTGACACAATTGATTTGGATGTGACCTGTATGACCACAATAATTGCAAATCAGATATTCAGGAAGATCAGCATACTTCCTCTTTCTGAAATCAAAATCTGAAGGTGTTGATTTGCATTTAGAGTGATCTCTACGGCTGTAGCACTCATGTCCTAACCCCATCTTCATATTATTGTCAGATTGTTCGGTTAGGAAGTTTAGGACTTTTGTGCTACCTTCCCACTTATCATGGACCTTTCTAGCATGTAGAAGTAGGTCTTTTAGGGTTTTAATTTCCTCTTGACATTTCGTGTGATCTACATCATTATCTTTCTTAAAGTTATCACGAAAGTCTTGGAATCGTTTGTTAAGAAGGAATACAACATCGGAATGTTGTTTCTTAACATTGATCATGTCGGTCTTAGATTCCTTTAATTGCTTTGAAAGGGAATCTATCTCTTTCTTTTGGTCTAAGATCACTGCTTCATCAGATGTGATTCTAGTTTCCAAAAGTTCTTTGGCTTTTCTAAGTTCTAAAGTTATAGCTTCATTAGCTATAACTTTGGCTTAAAGGTGCTTGATGTTAAGCTTTAGGTCAGAAGTTATAGCTTTATTAGCTATAACTTTGGACTCTAATTCCTTCCTTTCAGCCATAGTAGAGTCTAACATTGTTGTTTTCTCAGCTGTAACCTTAGACTTTAACTTCTTAGCCTTAGCCTTCAGAGTGTAATTCTCTTCTGCAATTTCGAGAATTTGTTCCTTTAGATCTTTTAATTCCAAGTCCTGTTTGTGACACTTATCAAGAGATTGTTCAAAGAATTCAATTAAAGCACTTTTAGACAATTTATTAACGCGTTTTTTAAGCTCAAGATAACTCACCTCTTCATCGTCATCTTCGTCTGATTCTCCGAGAAAGCAATAGTTTGAGTGAGAGTTTGTGCTTTCATTGTCGCTGTCGGAGATTAGGTCAAGACTAACCTTTCTTTGAGACAAAGGTTGGCCACTTCGTCGTCTTCAGATCCCTCGTCATCTTCTGAGTCAAGGTCTCCCCAACACGAAGCCATCATCACTTGTTTGAATTCTCTCTTTGTCTTCTCGCGTTTTGTCTTGTCCTTGATCTTCTCCCATGTTGGACAATCCTTGATCATATGACCAGATTCTCCACACTTGAAGCAACCTCTATTTGCGAAAGATGACTTTGATTCAGTAACCTTTTTGTTGGATGACTTATTGTTGTTGTTGTTTTAGGATGATTTTGTTTGTTTGTTTCAAAATATCTTATTTTTGAAACGGCGTGCAAACAGAACAGTTTCATCCTTTAGTTCAGAGTCAACTTCTTCGCTCTTTAAGGCCATACTCTTATTACGGCTTGGTTCAGCGTCATCTTTGTTAAGAGTAATTTCATGGGCCATAAGAGCACCGATGAGTTCTTGATAGGATAGATTTTCAAGATCTCGTGATTCCTCCATTGCAGTGACTTTAGCACGCCACCTCTTAGTCAGGCTCCTAAGAACCTTTCTAGCAATGTCCTCAGTACTGAATTTCCGACCTAGGTTTTTTAGTTTGTTTATGATGCTTGGAAACCTTGCGGACATACTATCTAAGGACTCATTAGGCTCCATAATGAATAGCTCATATTTTTGCATAAGTAAATCTATTCGGTGCTTCCTAACCATGGAAGTACCTTCATAAGCTAGTTCAAGCCCATCCCATATCTCCTTGGCCGTAGAACACGAAGAAAATCGATCAAACTCTGTAGAAGTCATTCCGTTTTGCAGGAGACTTATTGCTTTGGGGTTCTTTTCGGCCTTCTTGTAGTCGGCCTCGACATAGTCCTCTTCTTTCTTTTCATAGGTAGTGCCTTCCTCGGATGCTACAAGGATTTTGTGCGGTCCGTTTTGGATAATCCTTCAGCACTCCCAATCGTGCCCTTTCACATAGGGAGTCATCATGTTTTTCCACAATCCATAATTCTTCCCATCAAAGACAGGACACTTGAGGTATTTGGAATCCATTTATCACGTGATAGGCAGCGGAATATAAAACTATAAGATAAATGAAAAACAAGATAGATCAGCCTCTTTGCGGTTAGGCAATCAAGAGCACGAGGCTCTGATACCAATTGAAGAGTCTATTGATCTAAAATACTCAAGAGGGGGGAGGGGGGTGAATTGAGGATTTAAAATTTTTGAAAGCTTTTTCGATTATGTGTATGTAATTGATTATTTAAAGTTTATTGATTAAATTTTAACTAATCAACTAGTGAATGTAAACGAAATAAACAAACGAATGAAAGAACGAGGAGACACACGGTTTTTGAAGTGGTTCACTTTCACAAGTCGAAACCTACGTCCACTATTCTCGATTAATAAATTTAGTACCTTTCTACGTATTACAAATTTACTAACCCAACTCGTACAACTAACTAACTCATGAATGAATGAGTACCGTTAAATACTCGAGTGGCTGACTTACGCTAATAAGAAAGCACTAATGATTCTTGCAAAGGTTCACGTTAATGAACAAGTAAGAAATCAACTAAACACTATTATCTTATAACAATAATAATAAGAACGAGTATACGAGTTTAAAACACACGACCTTTCAAAAATCACAAATCGGTTTTTCTGCTTGAAAACACACGGTTTGCTTTGTAAAATTAAAATCAATTTTTATGCTTAAGGTCTCTACTTTAAATTTGTAAAGAGCAAAGTATTTATAGGAAAGGAAGAGCAAGGCAATTCGGTTTATACAAACCCTAATTAGCCGAATAGAAGAGATATGTTAACAAATCATATCTTCTATTATCTCTTTCCTAAAAGCCTTAAAAGATAATAAAGAATATTCCAAAAGATAGAATATAATCTATTCAAATATTATCTTTACTATAAATTCTAAGATATGATAAGATTTCCTAAAACAAGAATATCTTTTATCATAAACAAATATATTAAGTAAGATATATAAGATATGTAAATATATTATTATAGAATAAAATCTTTACCAAATATACCCTTGGTAACACGAGATGTCACGGCTCATAAGCCTCGTGACTCGTGCAAACCCTAGCTCAATATATGGGTTAGAATTTAGTTTTTAGGAGAGGTCTTGTTGAAACCCTAATTAGTAGCAAGGTCCAACTCATAAGTTGGTCCAAAACAACTACTAGTCAACGTCCAACATAAAACCAAACTCCGCACTAAACCGGGCTTTATTATATAAATACTTTTATCAAAACATTTAAAATAAACTATAAACAATTTTCAAAACAATTTTGAAACATTATAAGTCGTGTATAATAAACTCAGCATCTCAATGTTATAGTAGGAGAGTTATAACATTGAGCTCTTTTACTAGTAATGTTATAGCTGCAAAGCTATAACTTTACCAATTCAAGAAACTCATTCTTGGTTATCATTACGAGATAATCACCTATACTATTCTAATCTTCAAGGAGATCTTCGAGTATAGGCTACGTCATCATCCAACCTTGATTAATCTTTAGACGGACTTCGTCTTCACATAAATCTTGAATGAATATTTATATCGTTTGAACTTGAATAGGGGCTTGAGCACTTCATATTATCATCACAATCTTCTTTGTTACTTGCTTGTAATAAGTTGATTCTAAAACAATTAGACAAACGATTACACGCAACAAGTATATAAAATATAAAACACCTTGACATCATCAAAACATAAACATATAAGCTATATGATTCAACAGATGCTGACCATCCTATTTCTCAGCCCACTCAGGTGCCCTCCCTAGCAAGCGACCGCCTCGTCCGACGTTGGCCCGCCTCGGGGCCTCCTCCTCAGCAGCCTGCTCAGAAAACGCCTCCTCTAACACCTCCTCAAAAGTAAGAGAAGGGTCGAAGTCAGTGTCCACGTCCATGGGAGCCCTCCCCAACGTAGAAGCGATGTCACCTGCAAAATTAGAGCAAATTAGGCCGCGTCAAGTGACGACGAGCCTCGGTCAAAGTGAATTCCATGCCTTTCAAGCTCCGAATATGGCCTTTTCCCGCCATCTTTGGCCATTTTTTTCGAAAACCGACCGCTCATGTGGTAAAATGGGTCAAGTCAAGTCTAAGTTCGAGCCTAGTAATGGGTTTAAGTCGAAATTTCGGCAGCATTTCGCTATAACGATGATTATGCCGTCACAAATCAAAAATCCGATATGGTAGGAAGTTTACCCATCACACAAGGATCCCAAATACCAAATTTCAACACAAATGGGCAATCCTAATGCCATTTTCGAAGCAATTTACAAAACAGCTGAGAAACCATCTCAATTCTACTCAAATGCTCAATACTCAATGAAAATTCGAAAAGAATACATTGTTATGTTCCTTACACTACCAATTATCCATTTCTAATATCAATTTCACAAGACAAATCCATTTGGGGGAAAAGCCCCAAATTTTCGAGTTATTAGGGTCGAAAATCCTAATTTTTTCGATTCAAATTAAGCAAAATGCGGATGTTTAAGCAAGAATAAGACACATACCTCGATTAGTCATGATTAATGCAAGATTTTGATCAAGTTTTGATGGAATATCGTTGGAATTTGAGAGAATTTAAGAAGAAATTGTGTTTTGTTATAATAACATAAACACGGGTTCTATCGGGTTTTTACTCAGACAGGGACGAACCCAGGAAAGGACGCAGCAGGTGCTGCGCCTCTTCCAAGAGTCACAGCTCTGCGCCTCTTCCTCAGCTTCCCTCCAATTCAATTTTCAAAAATTCGTTACAAGTTCGTTATTCGTGGGCCCATCTTTGGTGCGCCTCTTCTCCAACACCATATATCGTATATCTGGTCCGTTTGATATTTATTCTTTGTCCGGACCCGTGTTTTCGAGCAGACTATGAATCGTCGCAGTACTTTACCTTTGAGCAGAATGTGAATTGTCACAGTACTTAATCAAGACTTCGCTTGTAACAACGAGCAGGTTTTCTCTGACGGTGTTTCGACACGCCTCAATTATTTCCCCAGCAAGAGTTCATGACAGCCGATTGTACTTCTCAAGATATGGAGTTCATTTGAGACGGACGCAAGCAGATTCCCCCAGCAGTTTCTACCAACGTCTTGCTTCTTTCAATATTATATTATACTTTGTTCTCATGCCAACTATCTCATAGGTTCCCAGACTATCCCATGTTCCTACACCTAGCCTTCACCGATAAGATCATAATCCTTTAGGATCACCTGTTCTTAGAGTTCCTACACCCAAACCATGCTTACCCTTAGGCTGCCTTCTCGCCGATGTTTTCCTTTAGGGTCCCACACCCTTAGCATAACCTTTACATATCCTTCAGGTCCTAGCCTTTGCTCCCACTCTTACCTTTAGCTCCTACGCACCTCAGGAAGCATCTCGAGAAAGAAGTCTCAGGTATGGTTTCTTCTTATGGCTGGCGAGCTTCCTTACGTAGTCTAATGGAATTTAAACGACCCTCCCCGATAGTCAACAGACTCTAAAATGTTCCCGACAACAGGTCCTTGGCTCAGACCCCTTCAGCCGCCTCGCGTCGCTATAGTCGTCAGGTTGTAATCTTTGATTGACCTGATGGCTATACTTTGACTTTCGCCTTGTCTAAGCCTCAGTCAAAGTAGGGGCTCTGTAGATACCTCATTTCTGCACCTCTCGCAAACCACCCGGTGATGATTGGGCCGCATGTTTGGTACACGGAACGATTTATGATAGTTCGTAAGTTAATCATCAAGTGATAGCTCAAATACTTGGGTCTACCCCTTGGTCGTTATCTACGCGTCATTACGGTCGTTTTGACAGTAATTAGAGTTCATTTGGAGTCCGGGTGAAAAACCGTCTTCATTTTCTAATAAGCCGTTTAAAATGTCGAGTTGGAACGTTCTGGAATATTCCGGATAGTTCTATTCCATAATTTTAATCTTTTCATCTTTTGGCAAAATATATCCCGAAATCATATTTTAAACAATAAGGAAGTTGAGATCTACCGCAATTCCATAACAGAAACGCGGAAAATCTTTCTTTCGCGGGAGGAAACTTCTGGGGAAAGGACGCAACACCTGTTGCGCCTCTTCCAAGGGCCGCAGTGGTTGCTCCGCCTCTTCCCCAGCTCTTTTCTGCGTATTTTAAGATCTTTTCGAGATTTGTTTCCAAAGTTTTACCGTAATCCTAATTCCCCCGTGTGATTAGTATAAATAGGGACCTTCGTTCCTCATATTTCTAACACGAGTATCCACCCTTCTCTTCTCCCTTTGCATTCTAAGACCGCGCTCTTTGCTTATTGACATCTACGTGCTTGAACTTTCGACCACATAAGCTCAGATCCTTCTGAGTACCAGTCTCGTTTGCATGACCGACCAATTTGACCAACTCCACTCAATTAATCAAATCAATTTAATTTTATTCCTCTTACGAGGGCACTTTCATCATACATTCGAGTCGAGCAATCACTAATCGTTAACTTAGTTAATCTCGTTTCGTCAAACATGTAAGTCTGAGGGTGTAAATCCCATGTTTTATTATTGTATTTTTATTATTGTATAAATTAATGTAAGGTTTACGTCAAAAGCATGTCCAAAACCGATTTATAAAACCTTTTATTAAAACCTATTTTCACGGATTAACAGAAGACAGACGTTGAGAAGAAACGCAACAACTGCTGCGCCTCTTCGAAGAGTCGCAGCATCTGTTGCGCCTCTTCCTGAGGCTGCCGCAGTTTCTGCCTTTCTTCTTCTTCCTTTGTTCTTTGTTGATTCGCCTCTTTTGTTTCGTTTTGTCTTATTTTCTTCATATTTCCATTCGCATAATTATAATATATAATTCATATTAATTTATCACCTTTAAATCCGACTTAAATCCCAAGTAATTGATATTCGCGGGTTTTCGTCATTAAAATCAAACCCGGGTTTTAGAGATTCGATTTGTTCATATCAAGTCTCTAGAATTCGCCTTTTATATATTTCATCTGTTTATCATCATCTAACCTAATTAATTAGTCTAATTAATTTGTATTAATAAACCTAATTTGTGATTAGTTTATAATTCACTTCAATTCACTTTAGTTAATTCTCATCCATTTAAACTTGTTTTTTTATTGCTTTTATAACCAATTCACATGTAAATAATCCGTTAAATCACTTCTACTTGAGTCGAACATTAATAATCGATCGTTAAATTCACCAACGAACATTAACAATATGCAGTTCCGGCTTCACAGCCAGAACTCACCTCAGGAACAGACGCAGTGACCACTGCACCTCTTCCAAGGGACGCAGCATTGTTGCGGCTGTTCCGGGGTGATTTCTGCCTCTGAACTTCCGTTTCTTGCTTTGACCTAGCTTGTAAGCTTATGTATTAATTGACTATTAATCGTAATATCACCACTAATCTGTCCATTTTCTAACCTTAATTGTTTTCCTTTTCTTTTCTAAAATTATCCGTTTTAAACGTATTTTTGACGTAAATCATTAAACCATTGTAATTATTGTATTTTTTATTATTGTTTATTTTTGTTTATTTTACTCTTAATTATTGTTTGTTTGCTCTCATATGTAATCAACCTTAAATCCTTACTTCGACCTAATAAGTGCTAATTATATGTTCACCGACTTAGTTAATTTTCACAAGCTAGGACTAATTTATTATTTGTTGCATTGCATGCATATAATCGACAACATATCGAGTATAAATGACTTCCCTAATCATTAGTAGAGGCCCCTATCGAGGCGGGCGGGATTAGGTGTTCGATCAAAAGAGCTTCGTAATATGTACCCTCACCCCTTACTCCAGATCTCTGTGAACATCCGTGTTCATTGGCATCCACGAGAGTCATTCTATACATAGAATGCTAAGGGTAACGAGTTCTTGGTGTTCGTGTCACTACTTTGTGTCTTGACATGACGCGAAGTATTCGAACGGTTTCCAATTTTCCACAATAAATTGGTGGCGAATCCACAAATGCAAACGCTTGTTTTCCCAAACGCCCCCGTAGGCCCCCCGTGTCCACAACCGGGCACCTCAATGAGAGTAAAAGAGCGAGGGTAGATAGAGTGGATGTTCCTTATGTTTGATTTCATATAATATGAATGATGTGATGGTTTGTGCAACTAACAGAAAATGCAGGTACGATTGTGATAAAATTAGGCCGTAATGGCTAAAAGGTAAGTGCCCTGAAGGGTGAAGGGTGAAGGGTGATGAGCTATGAGGCTTAGTCAAATGGAACTTAAAATGCCCAATGCGAAGTATCCTTGAAATATGCCAAATAAAAGGAAGAAAATCGTTTGCATTATGCATAGTAAATTGTGTGTTAATCATTAATACTTATTTCCTTGTTTGGACATGCTTAGTATACAACGTGGAAGCTGTGTAGTATTGTGTGTGATTTAAAGTGAAATATAACATGCGAAATTTATGCCCTAAGCCAAGTAGGAAGTTTTTATTTGATAAGTGGAAACATATGTTGTTTATAATGTAGAGATATGATTAATGAGATACTTTAATTACGCATTTTTTTTTGTTCTGTTATGACAGAGAATATGGTATGCTGGAACCATATGAGAGTAGATCACTATGTGAGGTTTAGATTAGTTGTTGTGAGTATATTAGATTTGTGGACTTATGCTTGAGGGAAGAAATTACAGTGTCGTGCTATATTCTACCTTGGGAGCTTGAATTCTCGCTTAGACTTTAGCCTTAATTGTTCTTACCGTCGTTTTTAACGTTCGTAACATATGAGGATGAATTTTTAATATGTAGAAACCTTGGGTGTTAACTTTCAATTGCCGCTGGTCTCATGCTAATATGAGTTACGATTTAAGAGGAATAAATGTTTTAGCTATGCAGTAAAGGTTTCAACCTATCTTTTGTGAAAAAAAAAATTATCATTAAATGTGCACTCATGATTTTTACAGAATTCCAACTCTATTGATCAGTAGATACATGGAAAGTTTCTGAATTGATAAACCTCATTGGAGATCGTTGTGCCATCTATTATTTATTATTTTTGCAAAGTTAACCTTGAGTTGCGGTAAAATGTTGTTCTAATTCTTTTTGGATCAATTGAATTGTGAAAATTCCCATAAATTGATTATTTGCATTTTTGACTTAACTCCAACTCTCTGTAGTTTCTAAAAAGCGTAATAGCTCAAAAGTTGGTTAAGTGATTATTTAACTGTGATTTTTAGAAGTAGCAGTATGTTTGTAGTACTTGTGGAGGTGTGTTATGTGTTTAATGACAAGCAGGATTGTTACTGAAGAAGTTATGTTTATAATTATTGTCTGGTAAGAACTTTGGTTTATAATGACTGCATTTGAGGTGAAAGAAATTAGTTATATAGCTTTGTTGAGACCTGTTAAACGATGTTGGAAACTTTATACACGAAGTCGATCGACCAAGGGGCTGAGTCGATCAATGAAGGCATGAAATTTTATCTGTTGACTGATGTGTCGATTGGTGACAGCTGAGGTTGATCAACACACACTGAAAGTCGATCGACAAGAGGTATATCCGGGCTTTTTTCGTGTTTACATACGGTATTAGCTTTGCATGTCTAGCAATATGATGGATGCTTAAATGTTTACTCGTATGGATGCATAAATATACAGGAGATGAGAAGAATGTGCAAATTTTCATTAAGTTTTCATCGTGCAAGTTTTCATAAATGTTTGTCGTTTTAAGTATTGATGGCTAAGGCATTCTTTCCTTCTGTTTGATGTGGTTGTTTATGTTAACTATACTATTAGTTAATGTACTCTATGTTCCCATAGTTTTTGATTTTTCGTAAGGTTGGGATTTGTTGATTAAGGTTCCTGATTAAGTATAATTACATGGTCAGAGATGTTATTATAATTTTGGAGGAATATAGTTTTTATGGCCTTACCCTGTTTACATTGGAATGTAATGAATGAAGTAAGATTTGTTTGGTACGTATGATTTTAGTGTGAGCAATCATGTAACCCGTAACCATATAAAGTTATTAAGTTACTTTTAATGTAAGGTTGTCTTGAAAATAAAAGTCGAGGTTACTATATTTGGTAATAAATTTGGTGATTACTTGGTCTTTCTTATTGAGATTTATGGAATTGTTTTTTTAGTATTGTATTTAAATTGTCGTTTCTTTTAACATTGGTATGTGAGATGAGTTTGGTTAAGCTAAGCTTGAATGGCATATAAGTTGAGTTTATTTAGTTGTCTTACGAACTATATATTCTTTCGTTGCATAGATGGGCAGCATAGTTGACTATTTGACAATTAAAGAAAGTAAGTTATCGTATGGTGACCAAATTTATGGTGATGTAGTCTGATTTGTATTTATTCCTAAAGCTTGAGGTATTGAGTTGATAAACACTACTTGAGTTTATTGCTGCATTTTATACGAAGCTTGGTTATTTTGGAGTATTTACTTTGGGACGGAGTAATGAGTAGAGATTTGGTTAATTAGTTATGGGTATATGTGCTATTATTTGGCATTATGTGATAATTGTATGTTCTTAGTCAAGGATTATATGTGATTTTATTTGTCTTATATAATTGTGTTATATATTTTATAGTGATTTGTATATATATTGTATCTAAACTACTCGAATTTTGTGAGATTGGTCGAAAGTTGGTTGTGTTTCAGGTGAGTTTGTTTATAAAGCATTAATTAATAGCGGAATTGGTTTACAACGAGGAATATTATCATACGGTTTATCATGTTTTTAGCGAGTGATGATGTTATTGCAAGTTGAGAATAATTTTATTCATGTTTCATGGGCAGAGAAAAAAAAATATATAAGGCTACGTCCGGAGTGTTACTATTATTTGAGGTTGTGTGAAATATATGCTAATTCTTTTCCGTGTGTTGTGTTTTATGCTTCTATCGTCTGAAAAGTTATAGCTATGATGATTTATCACACAAGTATAAACGTTGACTTGGTGAGATGGTTAATTGCTTAAGTGGGTATAACGTTTTAGGTGTAATGTATTGGTAGAAAATCATGTTGCTGCAAATTTGGTAATTAGATAGTGGAGTATTTGTGTGCTAGTCTCGGACAATAATTTGGCAAGTTCTGTGTTTGTTACGATATTAGCGTAAGCATTGATTATTGACGCAGCAGGGGTGGTATAACTATTGGGTTGATCTTAACAATTATCATTGTGAATTATTTGCGTGGTTAAATTTTCAAGCTATATTTGGGTACGATACCCATCTTCTTAATAACGAATTTTAATATAATGTCTTATAAGACGGGTAGAATAGTAATTGTATAATCGATCATAAGATATAAAATTCTTATTAGCTACTGATTATTTGTTACCTTAATAATTTTATTGGCGTAAATCGGTTGCTTGTGCGATTGACTTGAACTTCAGGGACGAAGTTCGTTTTAAGGGGATGAGATGTAACATTCGACCTTCTTAGTATTTTGTTAGTAAAAATTGTGTATGCATATAGGATAGTTGAGTGTCATGTTTTGTAACTTGGAAATAGAGACAGAGGTTCTGTTGGAGGGAGTTTAAACTTCGAGGACGAAGTTTGTTTTAAGTATGGCAGAATGTAATAATCCGATGTTTAAGACCTTTTATTTCTATATTTGTGGTGTTCTATGTTAGTAGTATGGGTGAACTTCGGGACGAAGTTCATTTTAAGGGGGGAAGACTGTAATACCCGTAATTTTATAAAAGTTCAATTAGCATTTTTATTATATATATATATATATATATATATATATATATATATATATATATATATATATATATATATATATATATATATATATATATATATATATATATATATATATATATATATATATATATATAGAATTAGGATCACATGACTCACCCTATCTTTTTGAGTCCCGTGAGTCCACTTATGTATCACACGCTCTACACAAAAATATCACGTTTTTTTTTACAATTTTTTTTTTTTGTAAAAAAAAGTTGTTATATTGTTTAGTATAACCTGTGATATAGTATCTGAGTCTTGAGTCCAGTAAAAGAGTATCACGAGTTATACAAAACAATATCACACCTTACAATAAACAATATCACTGGTTGTACTAAATAATATCACGGGTTATACTATACAATATCACACCACTAAACCTAAAATATGCTAAACTACTTCTCTAAAGCTTGCACGTTATATCATTTTACAGCGGGCATTACAATGGAAGTTAGTATTCATACATCTATGTTTCATTCTATGATGAATTTATTTGCAGCTTTTATATCTTTTGTATAATGATTACATTCTTAGATAATAGAGGATTATTTGATGTATGAGATTCGAAGCCCGTCAGTATCGAAACTAGTCTTATGGCTCCCTTAATAATGCAGTTCTAAGAAAGTGAAAATGCCACAAGTCAAGACAACAAATACTACAAACCTGAAATTAGATTCGTCATTGTACAATGTCTTCATGTGCAGCCAATGTTCATCCGGTCCATCGAAAAGCAAGTAGTAATGTATCGCAAACATCTGCATAGACAAAATTATTTAGGAAAAAAAAGAAACGGTATTTAGAATTATACATGGAAAGCAAGAGACTTGGTGAACAATTTTAGGCTATCCTGACAACTATTTCAAGCGATCCTACCAAACTACAGCCATAAAGCAGTTAAGTAAACTCAGTACCAAGATTTAGGGTATATAATAGTTTGACAGAGTAAGAACTTACATCTGCAAGATCTTTTAACCTTTGCACTGGATCAAATACACCTCGGACAAAAGCTGCCAAGTCAACATGAGAGTCCTCATATTTGGTAATAAATGGATGTGAAAGAAGCTGCAAGATGGCACAAATTAAGTGTCAGATAACATTGTATCACTATCTAGTATCTCCTTAAGAATGCAAGTTGATTTCAAAAAACTTGAAAGGTGCGCAGCTAACCTGCTCTGCTGTAGGCCTAAATAATGATTTCAAGACAGCCTCGTTTTTTGTTGTGTGTCGAAACAGAATTTTTCTTCAAGTGATATTCTTGTGTACAACGGGTGATACATAAGTGAATTCATGAGACTCAAAAATATAGGTGGACTCATAGGATCTTGCCTCTATATATATATATATATATATATATATATATATATATATATATATATATATATATATATATATATATATATATATATATATCATTTTATTTTATAAGCTATTACGAGTCGGGATTAATAAGTTAAAACGGATAAAAACAATTTAGTTAATCTCGGTTGGGCCGAGATCTGGGTAGGCCAAGTGCCCAAAGTATAAATAGATGCAAAATACATCCCATATTTCTTTCTTTATCAAAAAAAAAAAAAAGAAATCAGAGGGGAGAGCAACGAGTGCGACGAACACGAACGATGGAGGAGATGATCTCGATTCGTTTTGTGAGACGGACCTTACTAGCTTATTTTCATCCTAAATCGTAAGTAACTCATCCTAACACCCTTAAAATTTGATTACTAGCTTAGTTAGTGTAGTGTATATGTCGACATGGGTAACCCTAGAAATCGATTTGGGGCTTTTTGGTATAATTGTCTTAAGACGGATTTAATTGTTATATAACCGTCGCAAATCACCCGAGCTTGTCTTAATTTGTATAAGCTCGTCGTAATTATTCCAACCAAGGCCGTGAGATGACTGTAAGGCTATTGGGCCATGGTCTGACCACCGTGGGTAGTGGTGGTCAGCCACGGTGGGGTGATTGTCGTTATTGTTGTGTTGTATAAAGCAGGTATTAGATGGTAGGTGGGTTGTGATTGATTGACTGTAATACCATCTTATAGCTCGTCTTAAGACCGTCTTATACATCATGGTTGTATGTGTGTTGGCTGGTGTGGTGGGTAGTGTGGTATACGTGCTGGCGAGTTGTTGAACATAGGGAGTTAATCGACTAAAATGAGGGCTGGCTGGTCGATCGACTATGGGGTCAGTCGATCGACTAGGTAGGAGCTGACCCTATTTCTTTTAGTTTCGTAATTAGTAAACCTCTACACTAAATTCATTTAGCTATTTAGTAATTGTCTGTTATTCATTTTATTTAGGTAACGTCTTTGTCGAGGAAGCTTTTTAGCATCGTTAGCTGAGCTTGGATATTTGCACAAAGGTAGGCTAACTACTCAACATTTGTATACGGGGTTTTCTTATGTGCTTTACTTGCCATGAATGCTTATTAGCTGTGTTGAATTTATTGGCAGCTTATCTGGCCGTTTACTTGGGATTGTAGATGGTTAATTATTGTTGTTGAGGTCATTTGGCATGTTCATATCATAAGATGGCGTTTTATTTTATTTCATCATGAATTGGCATATTAGATTGATTTTAAAGAAACTTTGCATTTTGGAAATATATTGTCGTTGGCATTTATATTGTTATTGGTTATTATATTCGCATTTGGTATTATTTGGCAACGAGGTTGCAAGATGGATTATGACTTGGATAGGTCAGGCACAGCTGCGGTTGTGGACCTGAATTGGATAGGTCAGGCACGGGGATGTGGAAGAGCCGTGGACCTTGGTTTGCATAGGACGAGCAGGGCACGGTGTAAGGAGTTAGCCCTGGACCTGGCGTGGCTAGTCCACATGGTGTGGTTGAGCTTGGGCTGAGAGCCTCGGCAACAGACTACTTGTGATTTATTATTGGGACACTGGCATTGTAACTTCGTATTCATTTCATTATTTATTTTATACTATTCACATGTTGTCCATTTATTTATTAAAGATCATGAGGTTGACTTGTTTTGGGTGTTGTGTGTCTTAAATGTCTGTTTCCGTCATTGGAACAGATTGATACAGGTAAAGATGCTATTGTTTGCTGGGACGGGGCGTTGAGCTGGATTCGAGTCATCACCTTTAGTTTTCGCTTGACTTAAACATTATTCATTAGTATTTACTTTTATTGGTTGTAAATTATTTAAACTAATTACTTATTCTTTTGTTGGCACGTTTAGGCCGCGAGTATTGTAAGTCCATTGCGGACATTTATTTTATCATTTCTTTTATTTAAAGTACCTTGAATCGTTTGTTTCTATACTATTTACCTCAGTCAACTGATATGGTAGCACCGTCTTTTATCTGAGATGTCTAGCTCAAAGCTCTTACATAAACGGGGTGTTACATATACTTTAATAATTGTTGTTTTGGAATGGTAACTTTGATATACTAGCCTCGGGAAATCGATATGGTGACGGTCTCTCATGCTATGGTGGTCCTGGTAAGGCACCTTGGTATGTAGGGGTGTCACAAAGTGGTATCAGAGCAACGATTCTGGAACCTAAAACTAATGAACCCTATGAACATAGGGAGTCTAAATAAAATGAACCCGGGGAGAATTGTTTGGAGCTACCGCAAAGACTTGGGAGACGTCTCGAAGTCGCATTAAGGTCCTTACGATCTCGAGCCAGTCACATGGGGAAGTCGTGGGAACTGTGTGTACTTCGAGTCATGTGTGTAGTACTTAAAACTTGGATCTTGTGAAGTTGTTGAATGAAATGATGAAAGAATTGGAACATGGTAGTATATGAAAGGTGAATTGCGAATTTGTATATGATAGATCTTGAGCATGAAGTATGTTGAGCATGTTATATGTTTAATATGTGGCTTTTAAAAGGGTAGTGGTGTATATGTGTATATTCTTATAGGAAGGCATGTTTACGTATGTTTACGATAGTTTACAGCTCGTTTTTGGCATGACTTGGCCGAGCAGGGCGGGTACTCGACCGAGTAAGGGATACTCGACCGAGTAACCAGGCACTCGACTGAGTGTTGTTTGGGGTATAGGTAGCAGTAGCTACTGGTTGTGATCACTCGACCGAGTAAAAGAGCATACTCGACCGAGGGAGGCATACTCGACCGAGCATCATCCATACTCGACCGAGTATGTTTTATGTGTTTTTGACGTTGGCTACTGGAGTGGAAAACTCGATCGAGTATGAGTAATACTCGACTGAGTAGTCCATATTCGACCGCGTATTTCACCATACTCGGCCGAGTACTTCTTTGGCGGAGGGTCATGTTTATTTTGAACTGTAGGCTATGTGCTTACGTTTCCTTGCTTTTATCAGCTCAAAATGCCGCCAAAAAGGTCAACAGCGTATATCCAAGCATCTTAGATGACCACAGATGAGGTAGCCCGTATGATTGAGCAGCAGGATGCACTCCTTGAGGCTCTTAAGAATGTGGGTAAGGGGGCTGAGAAACTGGTGGACGCAACCCACCTGAGCACTATCATTGCCCGCTTTAACCCATCGACTTACGAGGGCATCAGAGAACCTAAGCTGCTTGATAACTGGCACCGAGAGATAGAGAGTCTTCTTGAGGTTGTGAAGTGTCCGGCGGAGTTGGCTGTTGAGCAGGTAGTGTACTACCTGAGGGGTGAGGCTGCAGTTTGGTGGCAGAATGTGAAAGAATATGCAAGGGCATCTACAAGGATGAGGGGCTTGATGTTATACCATAGGCAGGTCTGAAGAGCGCTATGAGGGAACAGTTTGTGCCGGAGCACATCCGCCACAAGCTGAGAGCCGAGTTTGATTCTTTCACCACGTCTAACGACATGACTGTCACAGAGTACTATCACCGATTCCTTGAGTTATCTCGATATGCAGAAGATATGCAGCTGGGTCAGCGAGGTTTTGCTCTTCGGTTCGAGAAAGGGTTGGCTCCTAAGATCATGAAGAAGTTACCAGCTGGAGTTCTTAGCGATCTAAAGGAGGTCTATGCACGGATGGACATGCGGAGAGGTTGGTAGATTTGGCCAAGGAGGCTAATGAAAGAACTACAGAAAAGAGGAAAGCAGAGAGTGAGAGTGGCAATCAGTCAGGCCACAAGAAGAGCAACTATGGGCAGTCTAGGGCTTTTTCTGGAGGATATGGGTTTTCGGGGGATCTCGAGCTTGGGGGAGAGGTGGTGGTCGGAGTGTTAGTGACAACTCCAACCTTACTTGCTTCAACTGTGGTGGAGTGGGTCACAAGAGGCACGACTGTACCAGTGCCAAAGTTGGAGGGTTTTCAGGAGCTTATCAGGGGAGTTTCTCTCAGGCTCCGAGCTAGAGTTTTGCTAGAAACAGGCCGTCTGGATCTTGGGGTAACCGTGGAGGGCAAAACAACAACAATGGCGGTTTCAACCGCAACAGTGGAGGATCCTATCAGTGCCCGAATAACCGTGTGACTCAGAACTCGGCAGCTAAGCCGACTACTTCAAACACCTCGGTCCAGGGTGGAGGCCAGAAAAGCACCGGGAAGCTCTTTATGATGGGCAAACAAGAAGCTGAGAACGATGATCATGCAGTTACCGGTACCTTTCTTGTTCATCATACACCGTCTTTTGTTTTGTTTGACTCGGGGGCAACCCACTCTTTTGTGTCTAGAGGTCATGCCTTGTCTATGGGTTTGGGGGAGTATGAACTTGTAAAAGATGATGTGTTTATACCTTTTGGGGAGTCGGTGTCTTGTGTTAAGTTGTATAGAGATGTGTCCATGTTGGTAGGAGGGGTAGACTTATCGGTCAACTTGTTAGAGTTTCCTATGGATGGGTTTGAGGTCATCGTCAGGATGGATTGGTTGGGTAAGTATGATGCTAAGATAGATTGCCGACAAAAGAAAGTGTCTTTGAAGGGTCCCAAGGGTGTTAGAGTGTCTTATAAGGGGTTTGTTGTGAGGCCAAAGTGTAAGTTCATCGCTGTAATGACCTTAAAGTCATGTTTGAGGAAAAAGTGTCCCTTTTATTCTTTGCCAAGTGAGAGATCGGCGCGCAGACCAGCTAACAGCATCTGATATACATGTGGTTGGAGAGTTTAGTGATGTCTTTCTAGATGAGATACCGGGGTTACCACCTAAGAGAGATATCGACTTCAATGTGGAGCTTAAATCGGGAACAGGTCCTATATCTAAAGCATCGTACCGTATGGCACCTAAAGAACTGGAAGAGTTGAAGAAACAGCTACATGATCTATTAAACAAGGAGTATATCCGGCCTAGTGTGTCACCTTGGGGAGCACGAGTGTTTTTTGTGAAAAAGAAAGATGGGAGCATGAGGCTATGCATCGACTACAGAGAGTTGAATCATGTCACGGTGAAGAACAAGTATCCTTTGCCAAGGATTGATGATTTTTTTTTACCAGTTGAGTGGCGCAGGGGTGTTCTCTAAGATCGATTTGAGGTCGGGTTATCACGAGTTGAGGATAGCAGATGAAGATATCCCTAAGACAGCCTTCCGGTCGCGTTATGGTCACTATGAGTATGTAGTGATGCCTTTTGGTTAGACGATGCACCAGCAGCTTTCATGGATCTTATGAACCATATTTTTAGTCCGTTCTTGGACAAGTTTGTTGTCATCTTCATTGAGGACATCTTAGTCTACTCTAAGACCAAGAAAGATCATAAGGAGCATCTGAGGTTAGTTTTGCATGAAGGAAAAGTAGATCTATATACTTACATATTCATATATGTTTTAATTTAATTTGTCATAAAATTAATGATTGATCTTATGCATGCAAACATTAAAACAAAATAAGGAAGAAACATTGTTCTTACATTGTGATTTTCGGTTTAATGGGCACAAGAGAGATCACCTTTCTCTCTTGTTCTTGAGCTTTCCCTTTTGGATGAACTAAGACCCAAGTGTAGGATCTCTCCCAAGGATTTATACCCAAAGCTTACTCTTAATTAAAATTAATATTATAGTTACAAGTACAATATTAATTTAGTAGAAAAATGACCCAAAAATATTATAAAACACTTAATATTTTCTGTTTTTGGGAGAGAAGAAGAAGAGAGCTTTTTGTCTCTCTAGAATTCTTATTTTTGGATGAGTAAAGAATGAATAATACACTACAACATTTTTGTGTGTTATTAGGTAAAATAAGATGAAAAACCATAATGGTTTTTCCATCTCAAAAACCGGGTAGGAGGGAAGAGGAGGGAAGAAAGGAGACCCAATGCATGCTCTTGTTTGCCTTCACAATGCAAACTAGGGTTGCATGGCTAGGCTATCATGCAAATGATTGTGTTTTCCACTAATTTAAACAACACAATATTTAGCCTAAACCCCTCTAAATTTCGGTACATTAGATAATATGGATCCCGTATTATTTTTGTCAATTTGTCAATATGTCACATGTCATATGTAACATAAATTTGTTATGTATTTTTAACATGTTAAAATCAACGTATTAATAAAAATACGTCATATATAAAAATCAACTTAGTAATTCATAATTACTTGTACCAAAATATTTCTCCAATTATAAATCACAATAAATTGTATTTATAATAATTCATTCAATTTAATTGTTTCCTTAAACAATAATTTCATCTGAGTAATGATACAATTCAATTACTCAGACAGTATCTCATTTAATCAAATTTCAATGTGATACGTAAATTTTACTTCCAAAATCGTCCGTCAATTTTCAAGTAATTTAATTAACTCGTAACGTTATACGATTAATTAAATGATCAATTAAGAGTGTTGCCCTATAGGTATGACCTAGGGGTCAATCGATCACCACCGTCGCACGACAGTAATGTCAAACTCTAGTCACCAATCATTACCGATATATGTTGACCGTTGACAAAGAAAATTACTTCCCAATTGTATTCTTTATAATGAGATTTAAACATGTGATCATCGTGATCAACAGTCATGATCGCATTATTGTCGGAGGACACATATTCCAACAATCTCCCACTTGTCCTCGACAAGTGTGCGTCACCAATTCTCTTGTCCTATTACTATCTCCCACTCAATGCAAGGTGTCTTTCAGGTCGTACTTGCAAGTGATCATATCGAGAGTGGTTCCTCGATCTGGAGAATAACTGATTGACCGGATTTATCTATCATAGATACCTTCCGAGCGTGGCCACGCATTTCCAGTTCATTACTCCTCAAGTGGCCCTGAGATATTGTTATAACCCTGACTAGGGGTGGACAATTCCTATCGCACTCATTCCCTTCAACTAGCCACAGCCATCATAACCCAAAATGTGCCCATTTGATCCCATTTACGAAGGTCGTAGTAACACAAATCAAAGTTAATCTGAAACTGTGCCATCTTAGGTGAATAGTCTTTAGTCAAAAGAATCTACTCATTCGAATACTATAGTAGCTCTCGCCACGACCAGGCTATATAAATTTGCCAGAACTCTATAACCGGTCATTAGGCCCGAAAAAATGTTCCTAACAGTCTGCCTATGTGATCGACTAGTCATCTCACATGACTCTATGGCACTTGAACTTGCCATCAATCGCATCACACTCTAGTCACTTCGAGACGTCACCTCATGTAAGTAACTATGGGCAAATACAATGTTAATCCATGTTCACTTTAACGGGGTTCAATTGTCTCCACAACCCGTTTGGATATAACAATGTACAAGGTGAGTTAATAATAACTCAAACGACAAATGTCGACATCACACTCGGGTAGTCAATATCATATTACAACCTTGTGATGTATATCGTAAATGTAAACACTTATTGATTGCAATAGAAGTTTAACATGCCATGTGTCCATGTGTTCAAACTTCTTACACTTGCATTTTCCTTTACATTCATGTTCTCTCTCATAGCATGAACCTTACCAAGTACACATCAAGGTTCCCGACCTCGGTTTTGGTTCTTTATCTTGAAAGAACTTTCTTATCAATTATCACATAACGAACGAATTTGTGGTGAATGATATAACTCGTACTGATCAAGTACTCCATCCACACACAATGCACTAGGTACATGTTTTGTAGAGTCTTGCAACAATTTGCCAAGACAATTGGCCTAGCACTTCTCACAAGTCCTAACATAGTTAGGAATGATTAGTTTTGAGTAACTTCTTATTCAACTAAGTATCTTTCCAAAACTTCTTATTTCTTTTTCTAGGCTTGAAAGATTTAGGATTCTCATAAATCCTTACATGTGCTCGGATTTTCATTAATATGCGCGACCTCTTGACACATATAAGAGCATTCTGACAAACACCGAAATCGCTCATCGGATTCTACTCGAGAATTCATGACGTTTCTATTGTGGCTTACCAATGAATCATCATGCTCTTATGCATATGATTCACTATTGGACATGTGCATGATTATTCTAATGGCGGAAATATTAGTTACTAATAATCATGAGATCAACCATTCATAGGTTCAATGAACGACCATGACTGCTAATGGCAATTCCATTTTCATCTATATGAATAACCTATGTGTATGTTGATATGATGTGTATTTCTTAATACTAATTCAATATTTCTTGTCGTAATTGGATTCATCATAGTCCAAATTCATCCAGAATTGAAAACTCAAAACTTCCTCTATGAAGGAAGGTGTTAGCTCGTCATTCTTTAATGAGTGGTGAGTTGTAAACATTCAAAGGATGATAGCTCCCACTAAATTCCATGTCTTCACATGATAATTTCCTAACTCCCACTCAATTCCACATATTTCGAAATTGACTTCTCAATCGAAACTTTTCAAGAATTGAAATATAAATTGCATTGCCAAGATATTAAGATAAAACCATATATGTTCCCATCATATTGATGGGTGATGTCGTCGGGTCACATCCAATCAAACACATTTATAAAATCAACATACAACTAGTTAGTGGTAAGTCGAGGTCGATCCATGGGACGGTGGTTACTCAAATTATTCAATCTAATTATGGTTATGCTTGGGGTTGTCACAATTATTGTAACACCCCGATTTATGAAGGAGCCTTTAGCAAGACATTCCCTAATAAACCGGACTGTTACCATCTCGGTTTCCCGAGGTAGTGAATAACAAATTAAACTCCAAGGCAAAATATATAATTACTTTAACTTAATTATTACAAAACCTCTTTTACATCAAATTACAAGGAACTAAAATAAATGAAAGTGAAAGTCTTCTAAATGATGATCTAGCTACTAAGTCTTCTGATCCAGTGTCTCACGCCCATCAAGCTCCCAGCCTATCTCATAAACCTGTCAAGCCTGCTCCCCAATATTTGGATCGTCACAGGTGTTCACGAATACACAAGGTCAACCACGAGGTTGAGTAGGGAATACAATGAAACAACAAAATATGATATGCATGCTCCTCCGTCACCACCATCTCCATCTCAACTCATATCTCATAACCCGGAACACCCAGCCATACCGATCCCCGGTAGACTATATATCGACCGTAGCCGATCCGCCATTTCCTTGTTGAGGACACCAGGGCAAGTCTGCAGAACCCGCCCTGGGCCTTATCACAACATCATCTTCACCACACCACATCACCACAACATCCTCCATCTCCAATGCATATGAATGCTCAAAAGAAATTAATGCAACACAATATATATATCTTTGAACTGATCAATCATAAAATCATGCGAGTTCATCGAATGTTGTGATAACATACTCAATACGATCAATTCAGTCAATCACCTTCCAAAGATATGAATCATAACGTAAATCAACAGCCACGAAGCAAGTCAACGTTCACAGTTTGGTCATACGAAACACAAACAAGTCAACACAATTCAACATCAACGATAATAAGTCAAGTGTATTTCCCTACCTTTTCGCAATCCAAGCACACACAAGCAATCACTTATGATCCTTCACTTATCCATCACCTACATAACATAATTATGTATAATTACCATCTACTCAGTCAATTAATCATGAACATAACCTAGACTCATCATAACTTAATAGGAATATCAATTTAAAGAACAAACACGACTTTTCCTGATTTTCCTGCTCATGGCAGACTCGGTATAAAATGAATAACTAATTCCAGAAAATTCGAATTGATGCAAGGCCAATTGAATTAGAACCCCATGAGTCTTAGCTACAATTTATATCTAACGTGTTTTTCTCAAATTCCAAACTTATCAAGGGTTTTCAGACTGATTTCCAAAAACTGACAGAAACCGTCGCATAAAAAGTATTGATTCATAAAACGAGTTTGACAAATGATTCTTAAGTAAAACAAACGCCTAACTCATCTAAACTCTTTAAATTAAATATATGAAAACGACCCAGCACCAATTCAATATCTAAATTATGTTTTAGAAGTAATCTTTCAGCCTCTACTGATTTGCGAACGTTTTAGATAGACGTTCACAAATAATTTTTTCAGGAAAAACTACACGGTGAAATGCTACCAATTTTCACAGGCATAAACTAGGCTTGGAATAAATATGAGTCTATTCTTTAACTTTTTGCATCCCATGGCTTTAAGACAGGTAAAACACTCAAATAACACAGACCAACGAATCTGTAAATTGCTGTAACTATTCCATTCATTTATCTCATACAATTTATAATCAAAAACCCCCAAACCAATTCTAGGGTTACGAAAATTATCCCAATACTACTATAATTATGCTAATAATTGAATAAAGAGGTAATAGGATAGTCTACTTACGAAATAGGATGAGAATAGGCTGAGAAAACGCCTCGCAATTCCTCACGCGGCTCCCTTCACACACGGCTCCCTCTTCTCTCTTTTCTCATGGTTAAAATGAATATGGTGATAGGGAGATTAGGGTTTGGTTAGATGGGTTATACATATAGGATAGGTGCTATTAAGACGATACGGGCCTAGCCTAGTTAGATTAATTAAAACCCGAGTCACATAATTACCCGAGTCACAAATACACTACACGACCAGTGGTAACTCGGCCTAATATAATATCATATTAAAATACCGGGTATTACAGTCTACCCTCCTTAAAAGAAACTTCGTCCCAAAGTTTACCCTCTCTACCAACCAACGCAAACGAATTATGAAACGCATATACAAAAGTATGTAAGGCACCCACCAAATTGAATATTAAACGCAGTATTACATTCCACCCTCCTTAAAATAAACTTCGTCCCCGAAGTTTAACCATAACAAAAACACATCATGTAACACTCCAACATAACCCACACAACGCATAACCAATATAGCCAAACCGAGAAATCACACATGAAAGTATAAAGATTTTACAATCCTACCCTCCTTAAACATGGTTACGTCCCAGTAACCTTCATTATTATAACAAAAGTTCTCAAACTACCGCTAACAACTGAAAGAGGATAAAAGATTCACAACTCACGTTCAAGTTAACTAATCCCTACTAAAGACAATCAATATACAAGCTCTCTCAAGGAAGCTACGATTCTATCTGCTCAAAGACATCGCCACGGATCGGAGCAAAAGCCATGTTGAATAACTTAAGACATTTCAGTATTAATCTAAACACTCTTCATATCAATCAATACATGCAATAACATTCACAGGATCTGCTTGTCAATCTAATTTATACATTACTACTCGGGTTACAAAGATGAAGATGCTTAGGTGCTCACATATGGTTCATGTCAAATAGCATATTTTCCAAGAAATATTGGTCGAATGACGAATGACGAATGCACATTGATTGGCAAATTTTATAAGCTTATTGGTCGAGTCAGTCAAGCGAGTAAACAACGATATTGGAAAGTTAACATACAATACTATCATACATAAAATTTCATTCTTGGTGTTAAATATATTTAAACTGCACCCAACACCATGACATAAAAGATTAAATGTATTTAACTACACCAATTTTACAAATATTCATTACATATCATGCTAATATCAACATACCATGTTAACACACAACTCACTTAAATCACCACATTACATTTCCCGTTTTGACATTCGTAACTAACCACAACCCACTAATTCACTACATGAACGAACAACATGACTAAATTAACCCACTATTTGTGACTCCGTTCTAGCTTCATTCCCCCAGACTAGCAAATATCATGAAACCATACAACCAGACACGATTTGGAAATCTCATTCAATTTATACTCACACGACAAAATTTAACTTCATTTTCAAAACTTTTACTTTCATACTGGACGGTGAATAACTTTCTTAACATAAATCTTATAACAGAGCCGTCCATAGAATCCATTTGACTCAAAATCAGATAAACTTAACTCAATTCCTTCAAACAATACAAGCTTAGATGTCGACTCATATTTCGTAATTTACTGAGTTCATCTTATTCATTTCAGTCCTATCTTTACTAATGAACGACTATTACCTCAACATCAGGATTTTAGTTGCACTTCTTTACTCAGTTATATTCACGGCTAACACGACTACAACCTTTAATCGGAGACCTTTTAGATAGTACACATTCCCTGGTGACGTCTCAACAAAGCATACGATTCGTGCCATGATGTAAAGCAAGTAACTACAAATTAACTGTGTTCAATCAAAATTTTACCTCTTTATTACAGATCTATTTATCACGGGTTGCATGGTCACACAAAAGTATAAGTACTAACTCAATCACATGTTAAATTTTAAAACGATTTATCACGTCATAAGAACTAGACAAGAGTCTAACCATATAGTCAATATAAGAAGATTATTAGTTTAGATCGGAGGCACATTATAAAATTCTCAGTTAAACTCCTTACGGAACCATCGACTGTGCGTCATGAGTAATTAACTTAATAATGTAGAAGTCAAACAACTGAAATTACAATTGAGTATTAATGGTTATATGATTCACAATAACAACAAAATTACTTCCATATCACACGTATGTTTAACATTTTAGCAACCATACCATTCAATTGTATCCATCAACTCAGTATAATTCATTTTCAGCAAAATAAAAGATATCGCATAAACAACTTAAACATGTACATATACCATCATATAACTTGTAAAACATTATCTATGACAAAAGATTAGCAAGGTGAACAAGTTCTCTGGTTTGCACGGTTTGAACAAATAGGCAACTCGCGGCTCAATTAAACGTAATTATAACGACTATCATTTAAACATACGCATAACATGTGAATCATCAAAGGGTTATCTCATTATAATTCATAGCGACGGTTCGAGAATATATTTCAAATATCGTAACTATATCGTAACTATATCAAACTATATTTCAAATATCGTGACAATTGCAACAATCACCTTAGCATTTCATGACAATACAACTATGAACATATCCAATAAGGAGCAACAACACTATTTTATTATCATATCATAAGTTTAGGTTCAACTGAAATAAATTAATGCAATGAAAGTAATAAGTATAACTATAGGCACACAGACTCACATAAAAGACATTAGAACTCAGATGACATCCTACATGTGTGAACATTTAGACATACTCATTACTACCATCCATGTGTAAACATTTGAACATAATTATTATAAATATTCATGCGAGTATATTAGAACAATCAAGTTAACATTTAACGCCACCAACTTTACCAAGATATGACAATATAGTTTTATATTTATATATATCCGACCACTATACAAATATGATGAACACACCAGAGATATTATAACATGCCAAGCATAAAATATGCAAACAACTGGACTCGTATAAAATATTTCACCCTCGATTAAGAATCAAATTAAGTTATTCAATTTCACTCATACTATCATGCCAACAATGTTATAAACTAAACTTTAATTTTTTTTTTTATCACTAGTTAAGATACATAACCAATGAATATGTATGCTACTATCATCATATAAGGACACTATAATTTCACATTAATAAGGCTCATGAAATAATCGAACAACTGCATGAAAACTCAACATAGCATTCACATTTTAAAAGTTATGATTCACGTTGTAACTTCCAAAAAAATCACGAATAAATAACCGTTCAACGAAAACTTGAGTTATATTACTTTTTATAACATACAGAGAGTTAATAATTCGTGAGAAAAAGAATGAGGTCCAAAGCTCAAGAATTCAATTTTTAAAGGATTTTACAACTCAGTTGGTCCAAACAAGTATGTGACAAAGAATTGGTCGAAACTTGGGTCAGTTTGCAAAACTTACCATTTAATATAAAAACATCAAGAATTTTCGTGGCTTATCAATTTGAAAACATATGCGAATCTTCTGAACGATGGAGTTGGAATTATGCAAAAATTATTAATACAATTTAAATGAGGATTTTTACAAAATCGTTGGTCGAAACATCACTGCACAGGAACTTCCTGACCACAGCCCACTAAAATATTTATTACTCCTAATCCATATATCCTATAAGCATGAAACCAACGCAAAATGAACACTAACTCACGAGGCTATCTCTCATAAAATTTTCATCCATAGGCAATAAACAGAAAAGAAATGGCAGTAAGGTCAATTAAAGAGTAAAATCAAACAAAACGAGTTTCAGCACTAGGTCATTCTTTACTATGTTACAAGCTCTTATGAACATACTATGTATACTAACCCATCCCAACTTAAATATCACACTTTGTACTTACGTAAACATCTATCCCATAGAATCCCTTCGCATCTCGATCTACTCCTTACATCTAAATCACGATTGCTATGACTAGAAACAAGCAATTCAATAGTGTTTCTGATTACTATCACAATACTATACTAGCATGGCTTGGGGATCACATAACCGCATATCACTAGACATAATAGCACTATCAACACGTCATTCACATCCATCCAGATAAATATCATCAATTCGCAATTATTTTCACGCTCACGATTACCACAATCCAACACTTCATTGATTATCAATCTGAACACGAAAATTTATTTCTCATCTCCACAACATCATATGATCACGTCATCATTCATACAAAATACTTACCGTGACGTTGTCTTGCAGAATGGTTAGAATATATGGGTCTCAAGGTATACATCAACTCGATTATATCCAAGGTTTTCCTTCTAACTACCCCATTCACTCAATTTTCTCTCGGGTTACCTGGTTCAAAACTGAGAGGGCAAAAGAGCACGTATTAAGGGCGCCTTCTTAACCGCACTGTGAGCTCCTAACAGTTTATTCCCTGGGGTTCATTTTATTTAGACACATCCTACGTTCATTGGGTTCATTAGTTTAGGCACGAGGATCGTTCGCTCGATACCACTTTGTAACACCCCGATTTATGAAGGAGCCTTTAGCAAGACATTCCCTAATAAACCGGATTGTTACCATCTCGGTTTCCTGAGGTAGTGAATAACAAATTAAACTCCAAGGCAAAATATATAATTACTTTAACTTAATTATTACAAAACCTCTTTTACATCAAATTACAAGGAACTAACATAAATGAAAGTGAAAGTCTTCTAAATGATGATCTAGCTACTAAGTCTTCGATTCGGTGTCTCACGCCCATCAAACTCCCACCTATCTCATAAACTGTCAAGCCCGCTCCCCAATATTTGGATCGTCACGGTGTTCACGAATACACAGGTCAACCACGAGGTTGAGTAGGGAATACAATGAAACAACAAAATATGATATGCATGCTCCTCCGTCACCACCATCTCCATCTCAACTCATATCTCATAACCGGAACACCCACCATACCGATCCCCGGTGAGACTATATATCGACCGTAGCCGATCCGCGCATTTCCTTGTTGAGGACACCAGGGCAAGTCTGCGAGAACCCGCCTGGGCCTTATCACAACATCATCTTCACCACACCACATCACCACAACATCCTCCATCTCCAATGCATATGAATGCTCAAAAGAAATTAATGCAACACAATATATATATCTTTGAACTGATCAATCATAAAATCATGCTGGTTACCAAATGTTGTGATAACATACTCAATACGATCAATTCAGTCAATCACCTTCCAAAGATATGAATCATAACGTAAATCAACAGCCACGAAGCAAGTCAACGTTCACAGTTTGGTCATACGAAACACAAACAAGTCAACACAATTCAACATCATCGATAATAAGTCAAGTGTATTTCCCTACCTTTTCGCAATCCAAGCACACACAAGCAATCACTTATGATCCTTCACTTATCCATCACCTACATAACATAATTATGTATAATTACCATCTACTCAGTCAATTAATCATGAACATAACCTAGACTCATCATAACTTAATAGGAATATCAATTTAAAGAACAAACACGACTTTTCCTGATTTTCCTGCTCATGGCAGACTCGGTATAAAATGAATAACTAATTCCAGAAAATTCGAATTGATGCAAGGCCAATTGAATTGGAACCCCATGAGTCTTAGCTACAATTTATATCTAACGTGTTTTTCTCAAATTCCAAACTTATCAAGGGTTTTCAGACTGATTTCCAAAAACTGACAGAAACCGTCGCATAAAAAGTATTGATTCATAAAACGAGTTTGACAAATGATTCTTAAGTAAAACCAACGCCTAACTCATCTAAACTCTTTAAATTAAATATATGAAAAAGACCCAGCACCAATTCAATATCTAAATTATGTTTTAGAAGTAATCTTTCAGCCTCTACGGATTTGCGGACTTTTTAGATAGACGTTCACAAATAATTTTTTCAGGAAAAACTACACGGTGAAATGCTACCAATTTTCACAGGAATAAACTAGGCTTGGAATAAATATGAGTCTATTCTTTAACTTTTTGCATCCCACAGCTTTAAGACAGGTAAAACACTCAAAAAACACAGACCAACGAATCTGTAAATTGCTGTAACTATTCCATTCATTTATCTCATACAATTTATAATCAAAAACCCCCAAACCAATTCTAGGGTTACGAAAATTATCCCAATACTACTATAATTATGCTAATAATTGAATAAAGAGGTAATAGGATAGTCTACTTACGAAATAGGATGAGAATAGGTGAGAAAACGCCTCGATTCCTCACGCGGCTCCCTTCACACACGGCTCCCTCTTCTCTCTTTTCTCTCTTTTCTCATGGTTAAAATGAATATGGTGATAGGGAGATTAGGGTTTGGTTAGATGGGTTATACATATAGGATAGGTGCTATTAAGACGATACGGGCCTAGCCTAGTTAGATTAATTAAAACCCGAGTCACATAATTACCCGAGTCACAAATACACTACACGACCCAGCTGGTAACTCGGCCTAATATAATATCATATTAAAATACCGGGTATTACAATTATAATGGGTTGATGATTCTAATCTAATAGATGCAATAAACAAGCAACAAAAGGAGAGATGTAAACAATTGATTAAAAAGCACTAGGGTATCATGGGGTCATAGGGGATTCATGGGAATTGATCATACAAACATGTTCTTAAATTATAAGCAAGCAATTATTGTTGTGATGGATTGAGTTGGGTTATATCTTACAATCCTAGGAGAGTTTGGGTCCCGGAGCCGAATCGATTAGATTGTACAACACCTACAAGTCGACTTAGTCTTCCCTACTCAACAACATGCATGGTCTAATGAGACTCGAGTTGGTTTATGTCTTACAAGTCTCATTGAAAAGATAGGTGATGGTAGTAAATGCAAGGATTCATAGGCTTGACATTTCATCAAACATAACATGTGCATGAGTTGAGATCAAAATAAGCAAGCAAATAAACCATGAAAGCATATTAATTTAAGCATGAATCATTCCCCATGTTGGTTTCCCCTAATTACCCATTAATCCTAGCTAAGTAACTACTCACTCATGATCAAGTTTAACATGTTAATAAGTTTTTCAATCATACTAACAAAGCCAAACATGATGAACAATTAAGAATAATTAAAACAAGGATTAAGAGAATTATACCTATGGAGATTCCAAAATAATAATGCAAAGAATAATAGAAGAACTTGATGATTGATGGAAGGTTGTCAAGCTCTCAATAAACCCAATAATCTTCTAATTACCCAATAATAAACTTGAATTACTCAATAATAAACTTGAGCAATGATTAAAGAAAAGATTAATGTGTAATTTGTGGAAAGATTAAATGATAATCTATTCTAATCTACTACTAATCTAATCTAAGGAAGGATTGATTTTACCTAATGAAAACTTGATGGTTTGATTATTACAAATGGGGTATTTATAGTGGAAATTAGGGGGATGCATTAGGGTTAACTAAGGGCTAAACTAGTAATTACACTTTTTAGGTTGAGCAGGGAGGAGCCGGTATTTTTCGAGGGAAGGGCTTCTTTCTTTGAAGCTTGAAGAAACAAAATCTTGCTGGGCTGGAATCCGGGCGTCCAAGGGTGAAGACGGGCGGATTGTAGTTCACGTAGCAAGGAAAAATTTCCTGTCCAGGAATACGCCCGTCCCGAGCGAAATATGGGCGTCCTGAGCCTCAACCCGAGCGGGTTGAATTTGACCCGAGCGGGTTGAGCTGTATCTTGAGCTCGGATTGTAAAACGGACGTTATTTCCTCATCCGGACTCCTATTGGAGTGATTCAAAAGCCTAGATCACTTGATTTTTCGACGGCTTTCCATCTAGCATATTTTCAGAGCCAAAGGAGCAACTCTTGATTCGGTTTTCGAGCAATTTCTTCATAAATGGCTTCCTTCTCGTCATCCTTGCTTTTAACCCTTATGAGCCTTCTATAAACTCTTTATTCCTACATACTTGGACATCATTCTTGCCTCCTATTCATACTAGTCCATCTAATATCATCAATAAGCTTCCAAATATGCACGAAAGACGGGAATTTCCGCCTTATTATCTCTTTTTCTACAAAACATATGAAATGCGATAGAAAAGCAAATGGGAAGGTTTTGACGGATAAAATGGCCATAGAATGTTATAATAGTATGCAAAATAGGTTCAATTAGGGGACTAAATGTGCGCAAATAATGTTCACATCAAATATCCCCAAACCGAACCTTTACTCGTCCCGAGTAAAGAGGTGACTAAAACTAGACCTTTATTTAAACTATCCTACTAATATAACCGATGTGAGACAATTAGCGGGTCTCACTCCGCCCCTTCAACTCACAACAAGACAACCATGAGGTAGGATGCCTTCTTCAAGGCAAGGTGGGGCTTGCCAAAATGGCGACACATCCAAGCATTGAAGCACATAAAATCAGTAATGGATGCATCTACAAAAGAATAGCCACTTTCCTCATCTAAGTGGCGGAAATTATCTACAAGGGAAGCAATTCAAGGGTACACACTCCTTCATAGATGCAATTTCTTCAAACTACTAAGTTTAGAAGGATACCAATAAATCACCTCCAAGTTGTGTCAAGCTAGGGTACCTTTGTCCTCAATCGTTAAATGTTTTTGTCAAGAATAGACTCCCTATGGTGTTAGAAACACTGGAGGATCGCGGAATTCCCCCTCTTGCCTAGACAAGAAGAAGGGTCGTCCCCTCTCTACCATGCACAAAAATGGATACGATGGATAAAGGGATCAATATAATTTGAGTTTCACTTTGGGAGTTTGCTTTTGTTTTTGTTTTCCCCCCAATTTCTTGTGGCATATAACATTTGAGAACACTTCCTTTTTGCCATTTCTTTTTGATTTTTGGCATTTCAATACTTGACAACTTTTCAACTTTTCGCATTTTCTTTTTGAACATTTTCAAAGTCACCCCATATGTAGTGAGGGTGCCTTATTTTTGAAGCTTTAGAAGTTCTATTTTTGCTCCTCTTTTTCATTTGATGCATTTTTGCAAACTTTCTTTTCACTTTTCATTTCTTGAACTCAAATTTGAATAATTTCTTTTTGTGCCCATTCCCTTTGATGACAAAAATGTGGTAGAACATGGATGATGGATGGATGCATGGTTTCAAGGGTCACCTTGGAATAAACGGTAGCTAAGGAGTTATCACACCACAAGGTACTTTTGACTAGGCCTTAATCCATAGGTCAAAGGATACTAGCTTGACACATCCTAGGGTGTTTTACAAGCATTCTAACAAGCAAAGTCTTAAGAAGAAAAAGCATCTACTAGGGCCTATATACATTTGTCAAGCTTCCCAAGTAGACGGTTTCACAAAAATTTTCTAACATGCAAACTACATGCCATGATGCAACTAACATATAAACATCCTAATGCATATGATTCTACCAACTAATATGCCAAATAAACTAAATGCAAGTCCTAAGTTCACATTGTTATACCGCATCAATCAAAATAAAGCCACATAGTCATTAACATAAAGAGGAAAAAGGGCATTGGAAAGATCATACCATGCGGTCTTCAATATCCTCATGTCTCGGATGTGGCGTAGTCATTCAATGTGAAAAAGGATGGACAAAAACAATATATACAAGTCTACACTACAAAGGAAATGAACATGTTTTTGGTTTTTCAAATTTTTCAAATTTTTATGGGTTTTGTTTTTATGAAATTAAAAGACATATTTTTGTGATTTTTCAAAATTTTTCAATATTTATGCATTTTTGGAATATAAATTCCCATCCCCCACTTTATTTTGGACATTGTCCTCAATGTACATGTAGGAGTAGGAATAAAAAGGAAAACATGTTTTTGGATTTTTGAATTTTTTGAAATGAAGTACAAATGCAATGATATGATATGAATGAATGCATGCTCTAACTAAATGCAATTCTATATGACGTATAAAACAAATGAGTGCAATCTAAACTATACTATATGATGCATGATAAATTCTTAAGTCACCTATGATCAAACCTCCCCAAACCGATTTAAACACTATTTCTAGTGTAGAAATGAATAGGTTTGGCCATTAGTAACTAAACATGAATTCTAATCTATATGCAACTATCTACATGAATCATGTGAGAAAAAAAACAATGCAAACTAATCTAATCATGTGAGGTATATTACAATGCAAACTATACATGAGAAATAGGGAAAGAAGGGTCTCACAATCACGATCTCAATCAAAGCCTCTATCATTAAGGCCATCATCACTTTCTTCTTCTTCTTCCTCTCCTCCTCTTTGGTCATCTTCATCCAAGCCTTGGTTTGGGAACACAAGATGTGGTTGCACCCAAAAAGGCCTAGGACCATTAGGATCAATAAACCCTTGTTGTGCCATATGATAATATTGAGGATAGAGGGCCAAATTGTTGTCTTCTTGCCCTCGGTGCATCCTAACATCCATGTTGCTTATCATACCTATCAATATATCCATGGCCGATGGTGGGCTACTCGGGCGAGGGGGAGGAGGTGAAAAGGGTCGGTAGACATGGGGGTATGGAGGTATCTCCGCATATGAGGGCCGAACACCATGAAGGAATGGTGGAAATCCAAGGCTTGGACCTTGGGACGGTGGTGGTGTATGGGAAGGAGTAGAAGGTGCCTCCTCACGTCTCCTAGGTGGTGGAGCCCTAATCCTCTCAATGGGGAGGAGGTAGCTCGGCATGGGTGCAAGGTAACTCGACCTAGGTGTGATAGGAGGAAGGTCCCAACAAGGAAGGGTGAATGTAGTGCTTCCCTTGGTGTACCAATCAATACCTCCCAAATTATTATATTTGCACCATTTGTGATGCCTAAAGATGACCCTCTCATTAAGTAAATTATCTCCGGGTAGAGCCTCATATCTCCCATCATCATTAAACCCCGGACATAAAGCATCGGCCATCCTAGTCACAAGACCACCCATCACAATTCCCTTTGATTTTGTCGCACCCCTTGATAGATTCCGAAATCGGACAAGTAATTCAAGAGCGGGATTAAAGTTGTACTTTGGCAAACCTTGGACATTCAAATATGACTCAAGAAAAGTCATGTCAAGTTGACTCACACATCCCGTGTCACTTCTACCATGAATAGTCCCCGCTATAAATTGATGCCACATCCTAATAACCGGGTGATGAATGCAAAAGGCATGACACCTCTTAAAACCCTCTAATTCCAACCCGGTGATTGCTCTCCACAAATGTGACTCCGTGAAACCTACGGGCTTTTCAAGGTCGGTCTCGGGTATCGCAAGCCCAAAGATTTCACCAAAGGTACCCAAATGCATTTGATGGGTCTCATTACACAACCTAAATTCCAAAGACACCCCATATGTCTCTCCTTCAAATACTTTGAGACTAGACAAGAATTCCAAGGTGAGGCTTAGGTATGTTTCCTCATGCATATTAAATAAAGTCTCAAGACCCATTTCTCTAATTAAGAACTCGGTTCGTCCTTCAGTACCAAGTTTATCCAAAGTTTGACGACAAATGAAACGAGTGGGTTCGAACTCCTTACCAAGTAGTTTCAAAAATCGCCTCCTATGCTCATTTTTTATGAATACTACCTCCGGGAAATCATCAAGTTGCTCAATCTCCGATACTAGCTCCTCTTCTTGCATTTGGAACTCCGGTGGAGCATTAGAATTGCTTCCTTTTCTTCTTTTTGATCCCTTAGAATTAGTAGCCTTACTCTTGCCCCAAAAATTCATTGTTGTAGTCTTGAAATCCACCAAGTATCACTACTCAAGAATGCCACAAATCTTCACAAATAAGAGCCAAACAACCTTGAAAATGCCTTACTAGAACACTAAAAGTAATGTAGTGAAGCTAGAAGGCAAAAATCAAACCCGAAAATCAATTGTTGCTCACGGATTTTTGGAGCTCCAATTTTTGAAATGATGAAAATGGGTGATTTTGAGCAAATAGAAGGTTGGAAAGTTGGTTTTTATTGTGTAGAGATGGATTAGAATGATTTTTAGAGTAATTAGATGGTGATTTGGTTGGATTTTATGGTTATTTGGGTGAGTTTTGTGAGTTGAGGTTGAGTTTGAAGGTAGAAGATGAAGATGGTAGGTGAGCTTGAGTGTAGAGTGAATTTTATAGCTGAAAATCAATGCATGCACGAGTCAAAGGTCAACACGGGTGGGGTAGTATTATTCTCGCCCGTGATTACGTGAAATTTCAAAGAATCGGGAGAGTGGACCCGCTCGGGACAGAACTGACCCGCCCGGGTTGGCTGAAAACCCGCTCCAGACAATATCAACCCGCTCGAGTTGACAGCAAAGAAGGGCGTATTTCTTAAAATCCGCCCGGATTCTTGGGCAGGGAATTTTTCTTCTTTTCTTGGCCTTCAACCCGCCCGGATTAATCTCGGGATGGGCGTCTTTTTTGAAATTATGGCCCAACACCTTTCCCTTGATAACACACTTACTCATAAGCCCAATTTTTCCATTTTCTTCATTTCTTGACATTTTTCATCTTCTCATTTTTATGAATTTCCTTCAAAAACTCAATTAAAAATATGAGATCCCTCCCTTTCATCTCTCATGCAATTAAATGAATGCAAAACTACACTAAATGCATATATACAAATTAATGTTTATTAAGGAACTCCATCAAACCAAAGATTATCAATAAACAATTTCATGGAAAATCATCACTAGCACTCAAAGCACGTAGAAGTCGGTCAAATTCTTGGGAGTGGGACATGAATAGGCATGCATAGCAACACAAGATTATGCAATTGAAAAATGCCCAAGAAAAAGACCGAACAATCATATCAAGAGCATCATGACAAAAATCATAAGAGAAATGATGGATGGAAGAAACATGAAATGGGTAGTTGGTTGGCAATTCACTCAACTCTTCCTCCAAATAGTCAAAATCACCGCATTCAATGTAAGTACTCTCATTATCATTCAAGGTGATTTCAAGGGTGTCTATTTGGGGTTCCCAAATGTCCTCATCATATTCCTCATCCCAACAAGGTCCATTATCAAAGGAGTTGTCGTAACAAGGCTCACCAAGTTCAACACAATTGTCTCCCTCAAATATGTCATCCTCAAAGGGTGAGTTTTCACTCAAGCTCTCATCCATATCACTCTCACTTTGCCCATTAACATCAAATTCCATGGAGATTGAGTTCATTGAAACACAAGAAGAGTAGGATGATGGCATCCAAGAATTAGTTTCACAATCAAGAATGTACTCCTCCTCATCATCACTCTCCTCATCTAACACTCCATCTTCCCAAGGTGGGGTAATTTTGTGGACAAAGTGGGTTGACTCAAGGTTATAGGAAGGTTTCTCATCCTCACAAATCTCATTTTCATCATAGTTTTCCTCAATGAATTTTTGAAATGTGGCTTTTATCACTTCCATACCTTCCTTGGCATTCTCAAAGATGTCATGTATAATTTGCTTAAGACAATGAATGGTCATGAACTCAACAAATTCCCAAAATTCCTCACAACTCATCTCACAAATCCTACCACCACTCAAGTGAAATGCCAAGTTGCGGGTTTCAAGGTTCATGCCATTATAAACAACACAACATGCTTCATAATTTGAAAGAGTAAAACCATGATGCCAAGCATGAGTCATATAATCTTCAAATCTTGCAACATATTTATCAAATGATTCATTTTCATATTGCCAAAAAGTGAATGTAGACATGTTGAGCATGTGAAATAGAACAAGTACAATAAAACTCAAGAAAAAGAAGCACAACTAAAACTAGACAAAAGAGCAATTCAAATAAACAACACCGTCCCCGGCAACGGCGCCATTTTGATGGGTGATGTCGTCGGGTCACATCCAATCAAACACATTTATAAAACTCAACATACAACTAGTTAGTGGTAAGAGGAGGTCGATCCATGGGACGGTGGTTACTCAAATTATTCAATCTAATTATGGTTATGCTTGGGGTTGTCACAATTATAATGGGTTGATGATTCTAATCTAATAGATGCAATAAACAAGCAACAAAAGAAAAGATGTAAACAATTGATTAAAAAGCACTAGGGTATCATGGGGTCATAGGGGATTCATGGGAATTGATCATACAAACATGTTCTCAAATTATAAGCAAGCAATTATTGTTGTGATGGATTGAGTTGGGTTATATCTTACAATCCTAGGAGAGTTTGGGTCCCGGAGCCGAATCGATTAGATTGTACAACACCTACAAGTCGACTTAGTCTTCCCTACTCAACAACATGCATGGTCTAATGAGACTCGAGTTGGTTTATGTCTTACAAGTCTCATTGAAAAGATAGGTGATGGTAGTAAATGCAAGGATTCATAGGCTTGGCATTTCATCAAACATAACATGTGCATGAGTTGAGATCAAAACAAGCAAGCAAATAAACCATGAAAGCATATTAATTTAAGCATGAATCATTCCCCATGTTGGTTTCCCCTAATTACCCATTAATCCTAGCTAAGTAACTACTCACTCATGATCAAGTTTAACATGTTAATAAGGTTGTCAATCATACTAACAAAGCCAAACATGATGAACAAGTAAGAATAATTAAAACAAGGATTAGGAGAATTATACCTATGGAGATTCCAAAATAATATTGCAAAGAATAATAGAAGAACTTGATGATTGATGGAAGGTTGTCAAGCTCCCAATAAACCCAATAATCTTCTAATTACCCAATAATAAACTTGAATTACTCAATAATAAACTTGAGCAATGATTAAAGGAAAGATTAATGTGTAATTTGTGGAAAGATTAAATGATAATCTATTCTAATCTACTACTAATCTAATCTAAGGAAGGATTGATTTTACCTAATGAAAACTTGATGGTTTGATTATTACAAATGGGGTATTTATAGTCGAAATTAGGGGGATGCATTAGGGTTAACTAAGGGCTAAACTAGTAATTACACTTTTTAGGTTGAGCAGGGAGGAGCCGGTATTTTTCGAGGGAAGGGCTTCTTTCTTTGAAGCTTGAAGAAACAAAATCTTGCTGGGCTGGAATCCGGGCGTCCAAGGGTGAAGACGGGCGGATTGTAGTTCACGTAGCAAGGAAAAATTTCCTGTCCAGGAATACGCCCGTCCCGAGCGAAATATGGGCGTCCTGAGCCTCAACCCGAGCGGGTTGAATTTGACCCGAGCGGGTTGAGTTGTATCTTGAGCTCGGATTGTAAAACGGACGTTATTTCCTCATCCGGACTCCTATTGGAGTGATTCAAAAGCCTAGATCACTTGATTTTTCGACGCCGTTCCATATAGCATATTTTCAGAGCCAAAGGAGCAACTCTTGATTCGGTTTTCGAGCAATTTCTTCATAAATGGCTTCCTTCTCGTCATCCTTGCTTTTAACCCTTATGAGCCTTCTATAAACTCTTTATTCCTACATACTTGGACATTATTCTTGCCTCCTCTTCATACTAGTCCATCTAATATCATCAATAAGCTTCCAAATATGCACGAAAGACGGGAATTTCCGCCTTATTATCTCCTTTTCTACAAAACATATGAAATGCGATAGAAAAGCAAATGGGAAGGTTTTGACGGATAAAATGGCCATAGAATGTTATAATAGTATGCAAAATAGGTTCAATTAGGGGACTAAATGTGCGCAAATAATGTTCACATCACATATCCCTTCAAAATACCTATTTCGAAGAGGTCTCATTTTAACCTTACGGAAAGAGATTTTAAATCTCTAACACACTCATGTCATAATGATGTATAGCAATGTCATTATTCAAATATAAATAATATCTAGAACACGTCCTTCGAAATACCCTTTCGGAAGGAGGTTTAACTATTTCATAATGAGGTTAAGCAATGACATTTGCGTGGTTAAAACTTGGCCATTGAAGATATCGGTATATCAATCTTTGCAACTCGATTATAACTAGTATGTTACTATGATTCATTTAGGCTCTTAAGTAAATCTCAAGGTTGAAACTATTGGTCAAAATTTATCATATAGAACTTAGTCAAAAACTTGTTAAGACTTTACATTAGTCATTTTTCTTCCAAAACTTTCTTTTGGTCTCCTCGTGTAGTTATCATAAGAATATGTTCTTTCGATTACTTCACTTGGTCTCTTTTGTCATATAGAACTTACTTGAGACCATAGATCTCATCTATTTGGTATACTATGTAAATAAATATACCTTCATTCAAATCATTCTTTCTTGCGTAGATCTTCATATACACAAGTACACAATTTTTATCTTGTCTCGTGTGTTGTGTCCTCATTTTTCTCCCACTCTATCTTTAGAATAAATACACTATAGATTCAAAGATAGCATATGAGACACAAATAATGATGTTGAAGTTATAAGGAGAACTATCTCATAGATTGACTAATAGTTTTAGATTTCATATGTGTACTTGGTGATTGACATACCTTTAAGAGAGTTCATAGACTCAAAATCGCTTTATAAATGATCATACACAAGCCTTAAGCATGTGGACATATAATGAAACCCGTCATTATATTTGTCTATTATATCACTTTAATTTATATGTTTCTAAGAACAAGCATTTAAACATGAATTTTAGAACAAAAGGATAAAATGATAAAACAGGTGACTTGGGTTGCAAACCAAGTCACCATTATCCAAATACAACCCATTATCCAAAATACCTTTCCATGTCGAACACGGAAACTTAAGGTTCTAAAATCCAAAACATAATTTAAAATAAGACAATGAAAAGCAAAGCTCCATGAAAGCTATCCCTAGCTTCTTGATGGTTTCTCATGCTTGCTTTTCCTTTCCTTTGTCTTTGCTTGGTGGAGGCCCTATTTACAAATAAAAAGGGAGATACATTATCACAACTTTGCATCATAATACCATAGTTGAATTAGAAACATAAAAGAAGGATAGTCATTTACCTACTGGAGTAATATTTCCAGCCTTAATATCACCAAGGTATTTGGAACAATTTCTTTTCCAATGTCCCATACCATTACAATAATGGCATTTATCAAGAGGACCCTTCTTGATTCTTGAAGTGCTAGCTTCACAAGTCTTAGCTTTGGTGAATGTGGGAGTTTGCTTCTTACCCTTCCTCCCATTCTTCTTGAACTTCCCCTTACTCTTAGTGCTTATGTTAAGCACATCTTTAAGAGGGTTCACATTTAACCCCATGTCCCTCTCGGCTTGCACAAGTAACTTGTGCAATTCTTCAAGAGACACATCCTTGTCTTGCATGTTAAAATTCACCCGGAATTGAACATATGCTTTGACTTTGGACAAGGAGTGTAGAATCCTATCTACAATGAGTTCTTTGGGGATTTTAACCTTTTGAATTTTCAAGGTCTCGACAAGCTCCATGAGTTTGAGCACATGAGGGCTAACCTTTTGGCCCTCTTTGAAGTCGAGATCAAAGAATGCCGCGGCCGCCTCTTATTGGACGATTCGCGGATTTTGTGAAAACATTGTCACAAGCTTGGAGTAAATCTCATTAGCATTGCCCATTTTAAAGGCTCTCCTTTGGAGGTCCGCCTCCATCACAAATATCAAGACATTTTTCATTGCAGCGGACTCTTTTTGGTAAGCCTCATATGCTTCCCTAGTGGCGGCGGTCGACCTAGTAGTAGGTTCGGGTGGAGAGGCCTCGGTAAGGTAACAAAGCTTGTCGTCACCTTGGGCGGCCAATTTGAGTTGGGCATCCCAATCGGAGAAATTTGACCCATTCTTTTCAAGTTTACATCGATCCATGAAGGATCGGAGCCATGAAGTATTAGCGAGAGGCCTGGCGTTTGGTGTTGGTGTTGCCATTTGTTATGAGAAAAAGAAGTGGTCTACAAAACAAAATATAAGGAGTAAAACAAATGTCGTTTTAATAATAATACTCGTAAAATATATGATTTAAACCAATTTTATGCATTTTTCTAGTGACCTTTACCCAACTAGATAAATGATTCCAAGACCCAAATTCATATCAACTTAGGCACGGGATAGCCGATGGAACCCTTATTAATATAACTCGGTGGATTAACGTTTAATCGATTCTACTTTTAGAACTCTTGGTCGATAAAATTACGCTAATGTTTATCTATAGCCCGGAACACATGCGACTATGGTCACGAATACTTCCGTTGAGTTCAATCCAAATTTCGAATAAATGTGTCCATGATCCAAATTCACATTAATTTAGGCACGGGATGGCCGATGAAACCCTCATCAACATGAATTCGGTGGATAGACATTCATCACCCACTTCCCCTACGTAACAAGGTTTGTACCCCGGGATGGCCGAGTGCACTCCCTCGCGAAATAGGTTTTCATGGTTTCTACTATTTGGTAAGGCTATGTCTCAATTAATTGTTTTAGCGAGAGGTCATGTCAATATATTATCTATCACGTTTTAAGTGAACTAAAGTGGTGAACTACGATAATTGTATTTGACACGGTCGATTAACTCGATGAAAGAAGATACATGTTTTAGTTATGGCGATTTAGCAATGCATGCGACATAAAATAAAATGCAAGCAAAAAATAAATAAATCCTAGTATGGCCTTTCCTAAAATAGAAAAACTATTTAACTCTTACATATTCGGAAACCAACACCATTGGTCCCTTGAACTTCGGTTGTGGCACGCAACTCGAGGTAACACCGTCTTTATGTATCGCCATCTTGAAGAAATCCGTCTTTGGGAAACTCCGAGATAAATAAATTACATAGCAAATTACATAATTTCCTATTATACATTTGTAACTAAAATAAAATAAATCTATTAAATTACAAAACGGTGATACGAGATCACAATAAAATTACAACCGAATCGATATTCCCATACATTTCGGGAAATACCAATTAAAAACTAAGGCCATACTAAGTAAAATTACATAATTCAAAAATTACATAAATTAAAATTATGACAATCATAAAGAAAATGTAGCATTATAATATGTATGAACATGCCCAATTTTATGCTAAATCGCCTTTAATTAGCCAATATCGTATATTACTCGGTTTTTACGGATTTGCGTGATTTCAACATTTTATAATCACAAAAATTACATAAATTCATATTTATGCATAAGTTAATTACCCTAACCTCTTAGGACTCAAAATTTAGTCTTCACTAATAATTTGACCATAATTAACTCATATTTATAAAATTGTTCATTAATGGACTAAAAATTACAAAAATAAGCTATAAACTTCAAATAAATCACAAAATTTCAAATAAATTCAAAATTTGAAATTTAAACTCATGAACATTCTGGAAAAATACCATGACACTCATAATATTCAAAACCTTAGGTCAAAAATTTCAAATTTTTAGGAAAAACAATGTTGCGGTTTATCGGTTTTAACTAAAATAATCATAAAAACATGTGAAAAATTATATACATTAACTTTTCAATTTTAGATCTGAAAAAGATAATAAAATGCAACATTGGACGTTTTTCCTTAGTCATAGATTATGTTTTATTAATTTTTCACTGATAATGTCACTATTTATGCTATTTTTCTTCAAAAATCCATAAATCATGCAAAAAGATTTCACTATAGCCCATTATTTTACACACATCTTGTAAAATTGCATGTGACAACATACTAAATTTCTATGACCAGATTCGAAATTTATCTCATATTAACCTATTTTTCACCTAAATCCGAATTTAATAATGAAAAATCCACTTTTCGAGCATAAGAATTCCAAAAATTATGAAAATTTACAGGTTATCTCAAAACAATATATGTTACAACATATCCAAAAATCACTGGAAAATTCGAAGTATAGCTAATTTTAGACCGAAAATGACATTTTTACTCATAAAATCACATTTAAATGTCATTATTGTATAATATGAACAATAAAAATCCGTAAATTTAACCAAAATATCCTAAAACATTTTAGGACCAGAAATTTTAACATGCATGAATTAATTTCCTGATATATCATAATAACACAAATTTTACAAGTTTTATATGTTAATCTTTATAACTCGGAAAAACTTTTAACCGATTTGCATGCAAACAACCATGGCTCTTGATACCGATTGAAGGAAAAGTAGATCTATATACTTATATATTCATATATGTTTTAATTTAATTTGTCATAAAATTAATGATTGATCTTATGCATGCAAACATTAAAACAAAATAAGGAAGAAACATTGTTCTTACATTGTGATTTTCGGTTTAATGGGCACAAGAGAGATCACCTTTCTCTCTTGTTCTTGAGCTTTCCCTTTTGGTTGAACTAAGACCCAAGTGTAAGATCTCTCCCAAGGATTTATACCCAAAGCTTACTCTTAATTAAAATTAATATTATAGTTACTAGTACAATATTAATTTAGTAGAAAAATGACCCAAAAATATTATAAAACACTTAATATTTTCGGTTTTTGGGAGAGAAGAAGAAGAGAGCTTTTTGTCTCTCTAGAATTCTTATTTTTGGATGAGTAAAGAATGAATAATACACTACAACATTTTTGTGTGTTATTAGGTAAAATAAGATGAAAAACCATAATGGTTTTTCCATCTCAAAAACCGGGTAGGAGGGAAGAGGAGGGAAGAAAAGAGACCCAATGCATGCTCTTATTTGCCTTCACAATGCAAACTAGGGTTGCATGGCTAGGCTATCATGCAAATGATTGTCTTTTCCACTAATTTAAACAACACAATATTTAGCCTAAACCCCTCTAAATTTCGGTACATTAGATAATATGGATCCCATATTATTTTTGTCAATTTGTCAATATGTCACATGTCATATGTAACATAAATTTGTTATGTATTTTTAACATGTTAAAAATCAACGTATTAATAAAAATACGTCATATACAAAAATCAACTTAGTAATTCATAATTACTTGTACCAAAATATTTCTCCAATTATAAATCACAATAAATTGTATTTATAATAATTCATTCAATTTAATTGTTTCCTTAAACAATAATTTCATCTGAGTAATGATACAATTCAATTACTCAGACCGTATCTCATTTAATCAAATTTCAATGTGATACGTAAATTTTACTTCCAAAATCGTCCGTCAATTTTCAAGTAATTTAATTAACTCGTAACGTTATACGATTAATTAAATAATCAATTAAGAGTGTTGCCCTATAGGTATGACCTAGGGGGTCAACTGATCACCACCGTCGTACGACAGTAATGTCAAACTCTAGTCAGCCAATCATTACCGATATATGTTGACCAGTTGACAGTAAAAATTACTTCCCAATTGTATTCTTTATAATGAGATTTAAACATGTGATCATCGTGATCAACAGTCGTGATCGCATTATTGTCGGAGGACACATATTCCAACATTGCAGACTTTGCGAGATAATCAACTATATGCCAAGCTATCCAAGTGCGAGTTTTGCCAAGAGGAAGTGGCTTTTCTGGGTCATGTGATATCTAAAGAGGGTGTGTCGGTGGATCCTAGCAAGATTGAGGCAGTGACCAAGTCGGAATCACCGAAGAATGTGGCTGAGATTCGGAGTTTCTTGGGTCTAGCTGGTTACTAAAGGAGGTTCGTGAAAGACTTTTCTACGATAGCGCGGCCTATGACAGCTTTGATGAGGAAAGAGACCAGATTTCGGTGGGATGAGAGTTGTGAGATGGCGTTCCAGACCTTAAAGGAGCGTTTGACCACAGCTCCTATCCTGGCTTTACCTAAGGGAAGTGAGAACTTTGAAGTATACACCGATGCTTCAAAGAATTGTTTGGGATGTGTTTTGATACAGAATGGGAAGGTTATAGCTTATGCGTCGAGGCAGATGAAGCCGTATGAGGAGAACTATCCTACTCATGATTTGGGACTGGGTGCTGTTGTTTTTGGTCTTAAGATTTGGAGGCACTATCTTTATGGGGGCAACCTTTAAGGTGTTTTCAGATCATAAGAGTCTAAAATATATCTACACTTAAAAAGAGCTTAACATGTGACAGAGACGATAGATGGAGCTGATTGGGGACTATGACATGGAGATCATCTATCACGAGGGTAAGGCTAATGTTATTGCAGATGCTTTGAGTAGGAAGAGTGTTCATTCGTTATGTACAGCTATGTCCTTGCTGAAGCTGAGGGATGAGATGTCCAAGATATGGATCCATATGATTCGGAAAGGGGATACCATCGGGGATTTGACGATCGAGCCAGATTTGTATAAGGATATCAAGAGAAAATAAGAGCTTGATCCAAGAATGGAAGTCAAGAGTGTAGAGTGGCACGGTTTCCCGGTTTTCTATCCATACAGATGAGAGTGTTTGCTTTGATGGGAGATGGTGTGTTCCTGATGATGCAGATTTAAGGAGAGTAATCATGACAGAGTCTCATTGCACTCCTTATTCAGTTCCCCCAGGAGGTGACAAGCTTTATAAGGACCTCAAGAAAACTTTTTGGTAGCCTAACATAAAAAGGGGTGTGGCCGAGTTCGTGGCTAAGTGTTTGACATGCCAGAGGGTAAAGGGTGAGCAGCGAAGACCCCAAGGTAAGATTCAGTCACTTGAGGAACCCGAGTGGAAGTGGGAGTCGATCTCTATGGACTTTATCGTGGGGTTACCAAGGACACAGTAAGGTAACAATATGATTTGGGTGATCGTTGATCGGTTAACAAAGTCAGCTCACTTCATTCTGATGAAGGATACTTGGACAAAGATACAGCTAGCTTTGGGTTACAGAAAGCATGTGGTTCGATTACATGGTGTGCCTAAGAATATAGTGTCGGATCGAGATGCGAGGTTTATATCACGGTTTTGGCAGGAGTTGTAGGATTTGATGGGTACGGCCTTAAAGATGAGTACAGCTTTTCATCCTACCACAGATGGTCAGACTGAGAGGACTATCAAGACTTTGGAGGACATGTTGAGGGCTTGTGCCATGGAGTTCACTGGGAGTTGGGAGGATAGGCTAGATTTGATTGAGTTTTGTTACAACAACATCTATCACACCAGTATAGGGATGACACCGTTCGAGGCTTTATATGGCAGAAAGTGCCGAAGTCCAGTTTGTTGGGATGACAGCGCAGAGGGAGTGGTTTTAGGACCACAGATGGTGCAAGTTCAACTGATTCGTCAAAAGATAAAAGCAGCTCAGGATCGCCAAAAGAGTTATGCAGATTTGCACCGCAGAGACATCGAGTTCGCAGTGGGTGACAAAGTCCTTTTTAAAGTGTCACCGATGCGAGGGGTGATGAGGTTTGGAAAGAAAGGTAAGCTAAGCCAGAAGTTTATCGGTCCGTATCAGATCTTGGATCGTGTAGGTGAGGTGGCCTACAGGCTAGCCTTACTTCCAGCTTTGGATCGAGTCCACAACGTATTTCATGTTTCACATATCTGCAAGTATATGAGTGATTCATCACATGTGCTTGAGGTTGAGAACATTGAGCTTGATGAGTCTTTATCTTATGCGGAGGTTCCTAAAGAGATCTTAGACCGCAAAGTACGCAAGACAAGGAATCGTGAGACCGTCTTACTTAAGGCGCTTTGGTTTAATCATAATGTGGAAGAGGCCACATGGGAACCAGAGGAGGCTATGAGAGAGCGTTTTCCCCACCTTTTCAATCAGGTATGTATGGTTACGGGGACATAACCGTTGTCTTTTTAGGGGGGTAGGAGATGGTCGCATGCTTGTTTTTGAGTTAGTTTAAGTTAGTTTAGCTATGTTTTGAGTTGGTTTAGCTATGTTTGTGTCATCTGGTCAGTTCTGTTGGGTGTTTTATTTTATGTAGAGGGAGTTGTTTGGTTCTTGTTGGTCTTGTTTTGTGTGTATAGTGTGAACTTCGGGGACGAAGTTCCTTTTAAGGAGGGAAGACTGTAATACCACGGTTTTCTAAGTCTGTTACTCCGCCGAATATGGATTACTCGGCCGAGTAAGTGTGTCGTGTGTTTTTGGACAGTTTACTGCCCAGGATACTCGGCCGAGTATGGGAATACTCGACCGAGTAAAGGATACTCGGCCGAGTATACTCTATACTTGACCGAGTATCCGGTCTAACGGGTATTAATTCCGCGATTTGATTTAGAAAGGATTAGAGTTATTTAAGACGTGATTTACAGTTTCTAATCATTTTAACAAAACCTAAGCAAACAACGTAACTCTAATCCTCTCCAAATCTCTCTCTCAAGTGCGCAGATCGTTCGTGACTCTAGTTCATCTTTCGTTGCGTCGATTGTGTCGGTAAGCCTTTGATTTCATAAGCTCTATTGATTTATCTTTTAGGGTTTTGCCCTAATTTGTGATTTGGGGGAAAGGGGTTTTTGCATATGGTAATTGGAATTATGTGATTGTTGTTGGGTGAGGACTTCGTAGAGGAGCCATTCTAGCTTGCTTATGTATCTCATTGCAGTTTGTGCTAAGGTACGGTTTCCCTACGTTGTTTACTATTAATTGATTTAAGATTGTATTGTAATTGTTGTACGATTGATACTGTGATTATCTGCTGTTGTTGGATTGGAGTTTGGTGGTGGTGTTGTGATGGTTGTTGGTGATGTTCGCGAGGTGCATCCTCGGCTGAGTGGAGTCACTTGTGGGAGTGACTTCATGCCCTAGTTTTGCCCTCTGTGGAACCCGCCACAGGAGAGGATGTGCACATTAATGAACAGGGTTATCGCTCGTTGATGAGCGGGGCTTAGGTGGGTACGGTTGCGGCCCCCCACTGGCAGAGCTACACACTTTAGTGTGTAGTCAGTTACATGTTGTGATTGGGCGTGGAGGTGGATGATGATCATCTGTTTATCTTATCGTACTTGTCTTATGTTGATTATGCAGTAAACTGACCCCGTTGTTGTTTTGTAAATCTGTGGTGATCCATTCGGGGATGGTGAGCAGATTGTGACAGGTGATGATGGTCATTAGCTTTGGGACGAGATAGGGAGTCATCACTCGAGTCTAGCTTCCGCTGTCATGAGATTTATCATTCAGTTTTAGTTGTTGAACATTAGTAACCTTTATTTTGGTTTTGGATTTTGGAACATGTAAACATTAATCAGTTATACTTTAATAATTGTTGTTTTGGAATTGTAACTTTGATATACTAGCCTCGGGAAACCGAGATGGTGACGGTCTCTCATACTAGGGTGGTCCTGGTACGTCACCTTGGTATGTGGGAGTATCACAATAGACCACACGCCTCTCCCTTCTCATCCGTCTCAAAATTTCTTACCTTTTTGTTCGCATCCTGCAAATAAAGTTAGTACCTTTCGCAACTTCAGAACACAATTAGACCCTTAAGGCAAAACATCCACGCTAACTACCGACTCTCTTAACCTTCCTCGAGGTGACCGGCTCAAAACTGGAAAAGGGCCGGATCAAGAACGTCTCCCTAACCTAAGAAAAGGGCTCCTAGACAGTTTTTACCCCGGGTTCATTTTATTAGACTCATCCTAAGTTCATTAAATTCATTAGTTTAGGCCTAAGGAACATTCGCTCTGATACCACTTTGTAGCACCCCCATTTATTTAGGAGCCTTTAGCAAGACATTCTAATAGGCTATCGCACACCTATGCAAAAATAAATACCCTAGACACAAATGAATGTAGTACGTAGGTGTGAACCCCCGCGTTAAAGCGGAAAATATAACATATAAAATTAAGCAGAAATTAGGAAATTTTTGAAACTTTTAAAGTTTAAAGCGCGGGTTCATTAAAACCTAAAACATAAATAGGGAATGCGGGAATAAAAATTTAAATTATACAAACGTGATAGTCAAGGTGAGGGAAAATATATCCCTCGAATGACAAATGATAAAAGGTGAGTCTAAGCAATCCTACTAAAACGACTACTAGTCCAAGGTGCTCGCTAGCTCACACGTCTAAACCCCACAAATGCATCTTCACAAACTTGTCATTCATGTAAACATGAAAGCCACAGTCAGTGGGTAGTAACTCAGGGTTCTCTCAGCCACATTATGTTAAAATAAACATAACAAGGAACTCAGTTAAGCAAGGCGTAGAAAATAATTGTAAGCAATGTGAATAAATAAATGCAATGGAGTAAAACTTGCCAATTGAATAAAAGTAATTAAAGTGACTAAAATTAGCATAACATAAATTCATCCAATTATGTGAGATATTTGAATAAAAGAAGATGAGTAACCGTTAAATAATTATGGACACGCATCCCAAGTAAAAATGACATATGCAACCATTCTTAATGCAAGACATTTACCACTCTTAGTCTATAATTTCCCCGGGTAGGACTACGATGGTCCCAGTCTAAATCTGCAGATTCTCAGGTGTACATCCCGATTCGACGTGCGCCAGCACAGCACGCACCCTAGACTCGACTACTAATGGAGATCGAGTACCCCAATCGCCAGAACAGCACGAAAGTGGCGGAAAGACTAAGATAAAACTCACTTGCCAGAACAGCACAAGTGGCCAAAAGCCGTACTTGCCAGAACAACACAAGTAGGCCAAACCCGCACTTGCCAGAACAGCACAAGGGGGCGTAAATATAAGTCAAGCAAAAGGTATAGCAAAATGACAAATTTACATGGATATGACCCAATTTAATTAAACAAGTAGAATAATTGGCTCGTACTTGAAATATGATTAATATATAAGAATGAACGGATTAGAAATCATGTTATGGGAAATTAAGACATTTCATAATATATGACATGTATAAATAGTAAATTCCACATTTATGATTAATGTGAGAAATATACATAAATGAGCGGTAGATAAATAATTTAGGATGCAAAAACATGTGACGGAAGTTAAATAAATTAAACCCGAATACATGTATTTCACGGTCAAAAATTTACCCAAACGAGGCTACGGCCTAGCCATGACCAGCCCAACCAGGCCACGGCCTGGCCGCACCCCGTCTCAGCCTGCCACGGCCTGTGCCAAAACTGGCAGCCCTTGCACAAACAACCAGCATCACAACAGCATACAATACAGGCCAAAAACGCGGCATACCAGCAGACAAACACATTAGTTCCCCCTCTGTCCAACCGTCTTAGGACGGTTTCCTAGGCCAAACCAAGGCAGATTTCACCCATACAAAAGACCCAATCCCAACATGTACATGTACTTGAGACAATAGCAAAAAAAAATGGTTCAATATAGCATAAAGAAACCTATCAAAACAGCCCGCGAAAACTGCCCCACAAGGTTCATTTTCACGATTTATAAAGTTCATTTGTTACCGTCTTAAGACGAAAGTTTAAGCATGAAAAAGGTGAAATTTCTCACATACAACCAACCCATTACATACTTTGATATACATATGAGACGGAAAGCAACTATTCGGTTCAAATCATCTGTGGAATCGACTCAAAAACAGTCCGCAAAAGTCGTCCATTATCAACCTATATAAACATGGTTTTTCTAGCAACTTATGAGGTCGTCTTACGAAAAGTTTTTAAGCATGTTACAAGGCGGAATTCATCCAAACAAAAGACTATATTCATTCATGTATATGCACACAAGACATGAGCAATCAAATTGACTCCGACCAACAACCATTTCAGCCTAAAAATCGCGTCAAAACTGACCCGAAGACCGCCCATTTCCACAGTTTTTACCTCCATTTTTTTGAGACCCTTTTAAGACGAAATTTTGACCATGAAAGTGATAGTATCCATCCAAATAAATTACCCAACATAATTACCCACTTCACCGTGAATCCAAAAGTATCAACTTTTCTCAAAATAGACTAGTAAAACTCGGATAAAGCCGTCTCAAACAACCACCACACGAGCTCAGCAAGAAGGAAACTTAATATTATAAAAGAGTAACACAACATGTAAACACATATAAAATTTCAACATAATGTCGAGTAATCCCATCACCGTTACCTTATTTGCTCTACCATGAACACCATCCCGACTCTTAACTACTCCAGGTCGTCTAAGCTAGCACCTAAACACAAAGAACACGGGTTAGGGGAGGAAAACACAAAACTGAAATTGGGCAGTAGAGGTGACGCGAGGAGAAAGGTAGTGGCTTTCTTACATAGGAATGTAGAGGATGAAGAGAGGAAGAAAATGGCGCGAGAATCACTCAATTTGGTTGAAAAACGATTGAGAAATCGGGGTTTGAAGGAGGACGATTAATGGAGTTGGTTGTTGCTGTCTGAGCTGCTGTGAAAAACAAAGAGGATGGAAAGGTGGGAACGGGTGGATAATAATAATAATAACAACAACAACAACAACAACAACAACAACAACAACAACAACAACAACAACAACAACAACAACAACAACAACAACAACAACAACAACAACAACAACAACAACAACAACAACAACAACAACAACAACAACAACAACAACAACAACAACAACAACAACAACAACAACAACAACAACAACAACAACAACAACAACAACAACAACAACAACAATAAGAACAATAACAATAATAATAACAATAATAATAATAATAATAATAATAATAATAATAATAATAATAATAATAAACCATTAAATGAAACTATAGTCACTAATTTTCATAAATCAGATATTACAACCAGAAGAAAAATTAAATGGGAAGAAATATCTTTTCCTGATAGCTGGAAAATTGAAAGAGCTATGAAACCACAACTTAAAGTTAATACAGACCTTTTAGATGTTATACAGACAGGTGATGGGTCTGTAGATTTGATTTTTAAGAATCAAATAAATTTGTTAAAAGACAAGTCTTCAAGATTATCCAGATCTAATTCTGTAAAATCTTTTATTTCCCCATTAGACTATGATTTAGAAAGGCCTACTCCTTTTAGGGCTTCTACTTCTCACATAAGAGAGGATGAAAATGATGATCTTCAAGAAATAAGAATAAATAATTTTCAAAAATACAAAGAAAATATTATTAGAGGACATACAAATGAACCCCAATTCGAGACCATGTCTCAAGCAAGTTATAATTGTCTTAATGGATAATACAAACCAAAAGATAGACTTTAGCTTTAATAGTAAAGCTAGAAATATTATTAAGGAAGAATTTGAATTGCCTAAATGGGAAAAGTTTAGAACTTGGTTTTTAAAGAACTTTACAAATGACCAGAAGGATAAGCTTCAACAAGAATTTTATGATTATTGCACATATCATAACAAGATTATGTATTTTGCACCATGGTTTTTTTCTACATATGTAGAATCATATATCGCTGTCATGGAAAGAAAATATGAACTAGCAAAAAATAAAGTTTTTAAAGGAATCTATCCTCCATTAGAAGAATTTAAAATGGGTTCTTGTAAATTTACAGCCCTTTCAAATATATATCAATCTTGAGACAATACTTGACTCTTAAGGTTACACATTTAAATGTGTTAATTGAACAACAAAATTTTGCTAATCTTATTCTTCATATTGTTAGTGAACATTTAGGTTCTTTACATGAGAAGATAGATAATTTAGACTATTTACAGAAAAAAGTTTTTGATATAGATAAATCATTAACCTCATTAAAAGATAAAATTGATACAAAAAAGATGGAAACTATATCATGTAATAACCCAGGCCCCTCAAAAGTAAATATACAAAATCCTTTTGAAATAAAAAATTTTATAACTAAGGCTCCTTTAAATTGGGAAAAAGCTTTTAAAGAGCAAGAAGATTTAAGTAAACAAGTTGAATTAAAACTAAGAGAAAAATTTGAAAAATTATCTTTAAAAACTCTTAGTGATAATTTTGTTCAAAATCTTTCTGATAATGAGAATGATCATAGAGATATCATACAAGATGAGCTAAATAAAATGGATAAAAGATGGACAGATAAGCCTACTCAAAGATTATTCTATTATAATAGGCCATCGCCTATGGATATTCTTCATGAGGAACAAGAATATCATTTAAATAATAGTTATAGTGGAAAATGTATTTATGAATGGAATATTGATGGATTTACAGACAAACAGATTTATAATCAAATTCACAGAATTATGATGTATAGTACCATGTGTAAAATTGCTGGTAATAGTGATGTAACTGTTGCTAAAATGATTACAGCAGGATTTACAGGCCAACTAAAGGGTTGGTGGGATAATTGTCTTTCCGATGAAGTTAAGACAATTATTCTTAATACTAAAATTAATATGCCTGATAATACCCAAAAAGAGAATGCGGTTTATACACTTGTAGTTAATATAGTTGAACATTTTACAGGAAGATATTCTGATAACAATGAAAATATTAGAACTCTATTACAGAATTTAAGATGTAAAACTCTTACTGATTTTAGATGGTATAAAAATACTTTTCTCAGTAGGGTAATGGAACTTCCTGAAGCATCTAGTGAACATTGGAAATCTAAATTTGTTGATGGATTACCTTATTTATTTGCTGAAAGGGTTAGAAATAACCTTAGGAATGGTTATACTTCTATTCCTTATGATAATTATACTTATGGTAGTTTAATAGGAACTTGTATTCAGGAAGGTTTAAATCTTTGTAATGAACTTAAATCGAATCAACAATTAAAGAGACAAAATTTGCTTGAGAAAAACCAATTAGGCGAATTATGTAATCAATTTGGTATGGATGTACCAATTTATTCTAAAAAGAAAAGAAAAAACAAAATTCCAGTAGAAATTCAAATGAAAATCCTTTTTATAAAAGAAAAAAGAAAAGATATTCACAAGAAAAATTAAATAAAAAAGTTGAAAGGAAAGCTTTAAGAAAGTTGAGTAAGAGGACTCAGAAATATGAGAAGCCAATTATATGTTATAAATGTAATAAAATTGGTCATATAGCAAAGAATTGATGGACTAAGAAAAAAAAATTTAGTCTTGATATAGACGATAGTATTAAAGATAAGTTGTATAAAATGTTTTTAGTAACAGACAATGAACTTGAAAGTTCTAGCTCAAGCTCTAGTAATGAAGTAAAAATTATGGATAATGATTCATATTTATCCGATTCTTCTAAATCTTCAAGTTCAGAATGTGAACCTTGTTCTAGGAATAAACCCTGCATAAAAGAAGAAAATGAGTTTTATACTTTAATATCTCAATTTGAAGATAAATCAAATTAATGTTTTAGAATCCCATCAATGGGTTAAAATGTTTCAACATATTAAAGATCCAGAGATAAAGTCAAAGATTATAGATACGTTAAGTGAAGAACCTAGTAGTTCAAATAATCAAGTTTCTTTTTCAAGAAACCAAGAGAATAGTGAACCTTATACTATGAATGAAGTTTATAAATTACTAAAACAATGGAAAACTAGTTTCCAACCTACATCTCTCAAAGATGTTCTTATAGAAATGGAAAATTTAAAAACAGAGATTAAAGATATTAGTGAACAAGCAAAACAACAAGATATAAGAACATCTAATCTTGAAATGTTACAGGTTTTGGACCATAATAAAGAATTAAATAATAATTCAGAAAATCAGTTAGAAAACAAAGAGGAATTTAATAATTTTGATCCTAAGAATACATCAAAAGAACAAATAATTTCTGTAGAAAATAGGAAAGAATTTTTGCAGACCATAGAATCGGTCATAAGCCAAAAATGGTATATAAAAGTTAATTTAAAAATTAATACTTATTTTAAGAATGATTTGATTGCTCTGGTGGACAGCGGCGCTGATTTAAATGTTATCCAAGAAGGGTTAATACCTACTACATATTTTCAAAAGACTTCTCATACTCTTTCGCATGCAGGAGGAGAAAAGCTTAATATTGAATTCAAAATTCCTAAGGCTTATATTTGTGTAGCTAATAAATGTATTCCCTCATCTTTTTTACTAGTTAAAGATAAGTTAACTACTCCAATTATACTTGAAACTCCTTTTCTTAATCATCTTTATCCCATAACTTATGTTGATAAATAGAAAATCATTGCTACTTATAAGAAAAAACCAATTACTTTCAAATTTGTTACAAAACCTATTACAAAGATTTTACACCATGTTTATGACCATCTAATAAATAAAGAAAAGCAATTGAATTTTTTAAAACAAGAAGTTACAATATTAACTCTTAATGAAAAATTACAAAATCCTAAATTACAAAATAAAATTACTCTTTTAAGTAATAATTTTGCTACTACAATATGTGGTCATCCCTCTGCATTTTTGGATAGAAAAAAACATGTTGTAACTCTTCCTTATGAAGATAGTTTTGATGAAAAGAATATTCCGACCAAAGCAAGACCCTGTCAAATAAACTCTGAATATTTAGCTTTATGTCAAAAAGAAATAGCTTCTTTATTAGAGAAAAAATTAATTTCCGCTTCTAAATCACCATGGTCATCTACTGCTTTTTATGTTAATAAATATATTGAGCAAGAAAGAGGAGTCCCTAGACTTGTTATTAATTATAAACCTTTAAATAAGGTATTAAAATGGATTAGATATCCCATACCTAATAAAAAAGATTTATTAGATAGATTATATGAATCTATTATATTCTCCAAGTTTGATTTAAAATCTGGATATTGGCAAATACAAATTCATCCTAGTGACAGATATAAAACAGCTTTTAATGTTCCTTTTGGACAATATGAATGGAATGTTATGCCATTTGGGTTAAAAAATGTCCCTCTGAATTTCAAAAGATTATGAATGAAATTTTTAATGACTATACTGACTTTATTATTGTCTATATTGATGATATTTTAGTATTTTCTAAAACTATTGAAATGCATTTTAAGCATTTAGATATTTTCCAAAAAATTATTATCAGAAATGGGTTAGTAATTTCTAAACCAAAAATGATGCTTTTTCAGACTAAAGTCAGATTTCTTGGTCACAATATAGAAAAAGGAAGTATTATTCCTATTAATAGAAGTATTGAATTTGGTTCAAAATTTCCTGATGAGATAACTAATAAAACTCAGTTACAAAGATTTTTAGGAAGTCTTAATTATATTTTTCCTTACTATAAGAATATTGCTGAAGATACAGCTATTTTGTATGATAGATTAAAAAAGAATGCAACCCCTTGGACGGATGATCATACTAAAGCCGTTCAAAAGATTAAAGCTAAGATTATATCTTTGCCTTGTTTATCTTTAGCAAATCCCCATTGGGAAAAAATTGTAGAAATTGATGCCTCTGAAAAAGGCTATGGTGGAATATTGAAACAAGTTTGACCCTACTAATAAGCAAGAATTACTTGTCAGATTTTACTCAAGAAAACGGAATAAAGCCCCGTGTAATTATGCTACTATAGCTAAGGAAGTTTTAGCCATTGTTAAATGTGTTTTAAAATTTCAAGATGACTTATATAATAAACCTTTTATTATCAAAACTGATTGCAAAGCAGCAAAATATATGTTTACAAAAGATTTCAAGCATGACGTATCAAAGCAAATGTTTGCAAGATGGCAATCTCATTTAGCTCCTTTTGATTTTAAAATTATTTATAAAAAGGGTGAAGATAATAATCTTCCTGATTTTTTAACTAGAGAATACTTATGATCCATATTGCCTAATGATTACTATGCAGATGCTTTCAATACAGAAAGGAGATTCCTCTTATAGAGGAAGAGGAAGAGGAAACTCTTCCAGAGGAAGAGGACGAGGATCTAATATCCTTGTTCAATATGGAAATAAAAAGCTTATTGCTATGGAAGTCGGTAATACCGAACTTGCAAAAAATCAACAGAATCTGGATAAATCTGGATTTTCATATTCATCAGTAGTCCAAACTACTACCAATAAAGAAGATGAAATGCTTCTTAATAATAAAGAAGAAAGAGTAATACTCTTGTTAAGCAAATATGATGAAAAATGGGAAAATAATCCCTGGTACCTTCATAAAAGATATCTTGGAGGAATGGGTTATACCCAGGAAACATATAAACATCGAATTTTCTATGAGGAGATTCTGAAAGCTAATGAATGTACTGTTCAACATTTTACAAATAATGCAGATAAAGAGAATTATAAGTTCTCTAAAATTATTATTGGAAAAATATTGTCCATGACTGATTGGGGTATATCTCCCTTTTCAGAAAAATCACTTATAGTGAGAAATACTCAAATGAAATACAATTATTGGGATTATATCCAAGCATTTGATAAAGCATTTTTGTACGAAAATGAATTTTTAAGCCATGCTTGGTTTATTAAACTTATGGTTGATAACCATGATATTCCTAAGTGGTTTATTAAATGGTGGAATTTTTATGGTACTAGTCCAGAAATTCTTCCAAAACTTTTTAAAGACTATTTTACTAAATGGCAAGAGGTTAAACCTGACACTCAGGATTATATTCCTGAAAACATGAAATTCTTTCTAGAATTCTCTATTCCGTGGATTTGGAGAGGCTGCTCAATTCTGGTTATACCGGGGACTTTTCTGTCTCAAATATCGGTCATATTCTAAGTTCTGGGAAAGAATGCTTGATAAAAATGAAGAAGGAGAGCTTCTTTCGACTCCTACTATTAACTTATTAAAGGGGAAGATTAGCACTTATTTAAATCTCAAAGAGCAAGCAGATATGAAGCAGAAAGGGAAAGAGATTGATGCTACTTTAAGTCTTTGGGCCAGTGAGTCCGCTGATATTCAAGAATTTACTGAAGAAGAAATTAAAGAAGCTTATCAGAAAGCCCTATTAAAAACTCTTAAAAAGAAAAGAGATGCAGATAAAGCATCCACATCTGACAGATCAATGGCCTTAATTCACAACCAGTCTTCTTTCAACAATCTTATGCAAGATGTTCAAGATCCCTATGAAGATATTATACTTCAGCATAATGATGACGCTTAGGCATCCAGATGGATAGAAAATACAAAAGGATCACTCTAGAATAGCCAGCTTAAGGACAGATGTCTAGGACAGGTGTCCAGTACTGTTTTAGCTTTATCTTTTATAAAGATACTTTTGTAAAAGCATTAATAATGCTGTCGACAATGATGTAAGCGCTTACGCATATTTATTTGTCTTTTCACTTTTCCTCTGCCTATATAAAGAGGACTTGTATCATAGTTGAAGGCATCCGGTTTTCTAGCAAGCCTTCTATGCCTTCTCTCTAAAAACTCTCGTGTAAAATATTTCCCTAAATAAATTATCTTCTGCTGAGCACCTCCTATAGCTTGTAAGTATTTTATTTTTACTTTTGAATTTTTATTTTTATTTCTTATTTAAAGTCTAAGGATGAGCCTTCTAGGCTAATCCTTTGTATTGAACTATGACTGCCTAAACTAATGATTATCTAAGCTCCATGCTTCTTATACTTATTGTGGTGATGGTGCTTTTATACTCTGGCTGTATATAGCAGATAGTTTAAACTTGGGTCACTATTGTTACGAGTTCATGGGATCGTCCTGTTGCCCGTTTTACCTGGATCTGGCGTGTTTAGGGCGTTTGGAGTGGTCATTGAGCTGTAACAATATTAACCTTTAAGTTTTGTAAAATTAATAATAATAATAATAATAATAATAATAATAATAATAATAATAATAATAATAATAATAATAATAATAATAATAATAATAATAATAATAATAATAATAATAATAATAATAATAATAATAATAATAATAATAATAATAATAATAATAATAATAATAATAATAATAATAATAATAATAATAATAATAATAATAATAATAATAATAATAATAATAATAATAATAATAATAATAATAATAATAATAATAATAATAATAATAATAATAATAATAATAATAATAATAATAATAATAATAATAATAATAATAATAATAATAATAATAATAATAATAATAATAATAATAATAATAATAATAATAATAATAATAATAATAATAATAATAATAATAATAATAATAATAATAATAATAATAATAATAATAATAATAATAATAATAATAATAATAATAATAATAATAATAATAATAATAATAATAATAATAATAATAATAATAATAATAATAATAATAATAATAATAATAATAATAATAATAATAATAATAATAATAATAATAATAATAATAATAATAATAATAATAATAATACCATATTTTCAGGGACAGGGGTCATAATACGAGGTGGGCTAAGGTACTTAAGGCCTCCAGCGTTATTCCCAAACACCGTCTGTGCACCATTCAGGCCGTGCAGCGACAGCTCCCGACGGTCGACAATCTCAACCTGCGTGGTTTCATGCATGTAAACCGTTGTTGCCTCTGCAACGCTGCCAAGAAACGCATAGGCACATGTTCTTGAGATGTCATTACTCGCATGACGGTGAGGCGTAATATGTTTTTATGGCTTGGTTTTTTTGGTATAGGGGTGACATTGATGTTAAGGACTACCTCTACAAGCTCATGGGAGGTACTAAAAAACGAAAATGGAGGAACAAAGTTGCAGCTAGTTGTGTGGCTGGCATGGTCTATGTAATTTGGCATGAGAGAAACAATCGTATCTTCGGTGGGGCTTTTTCTACTCCTGACCTGATCTCTACTACGCTTCAATACACGTTGAAACTCAGGCTCTCGGACAACTGTGATAGATACACGCAGAATTGGTTGGCAACTAAAAGCTAACGCCTTTGTTTTCCCTTTGTATTCCTTTTGTATTGGTAACTTTGTAAGTTCATGATGGTCATTGGGTTTTTGTAAGATCCCTTCTCATTTTCCTTCCCAATTGGATGAATAAAATGAGTTTAACTTTCTTGCAAAAAAAAAAAAAAAAAAAAAAAAAAATAATAATAATAATAATAATAATAATAATAATAATAATAATAATAATAATAATAATAATAATAATAATAATAATAATAATAATAATAATAATAATAATAATAATAATAATAATAATAATAATAATAATAATAATAATAATAATAATAATAATAATAATAATAATAATAATAATAATAATAATAATAATAATAATAATAATAATAATAATAATAATAATAATAATAATAATAATAATAATAATAATAATAATAATAATAATAATAATAATAATAATAATAATAATAATAATAATAATAATAATAATAATAATAATAATAATAATAATAATAATAATAATAATAATAATAATAATAATAATAATAATAATAATAATAATAATAATAATAATAAATAATAATAATAATAATAATAATAATAATAATAATAATAATAATAATAATAATAATAATAATAATAATAATAATAATAATAATAATAATAATAATAATAATAATAATAATAATAATAATAATAATAATAATAATAATAATAATAATAATAATAATAATAATAATAATAATAATAATAATAATAATAATAATAATAATAATAATAATAATAATAATAATAATAATAATAATAATAATAATAATACCATATTTTCAGGGGAGAGGTCATAATACGAGGTGGGCTAAGGTACTTAAGGCCTCGTTATTCCCAAACAAATCGTGCACCATTCAGCCGTGCGAAAATGTTGACTCCGACGGTCGACAATCTCAACTGCGTGGTTTCATGCATGTAAACCGTTGTTGCCTCCGCAACGCGCCAAGAAACGCATAGGCACATGTTCTTCAGATGTCATTACTCGCAACAGGTGAGGCGTAATATGTTTTTATGGCTTGGTTTTTCTGGTATAGGGGCTGACATTGATGTTAAGGACTACCTCTACAAGCTCATGGGAGGTACTAAAAAACGAAAATGGAGGAACAAAGTTGCAGCTAGTTGTGTGGCTGGCATGGTCTATGTAATTTGGCATGAGAGAAACAATCGTATCTTCGGTGGGGCTTTTTCTACTCCTGACCTGATCTCTACTACGCTTCAATACACGTTGAAACTCAGGCTCTCGGACAACTGTGATAGATACACGCAGAATTGGTTGGCAACTAAAAGCTAACGCCTTTGTTTTCCCTTTGTATTCCTTTTGTATTGGTAACTTTGTAAGTTCATGATGGTCATTGGGTTTTTGTAAGATCCCTTCTCATTTTCCTTCCCAATTGGATGAATAAAATGAGTTTAACTTTCTTGCAAAAAAAAAAAATAAAAAAATAAAAAAAAAAAATAATAATAATAATAATAATAATAATAATAATTCAAAAAACCCCAATTTATAAATGGTTTTTACTTCCACTTCTTGAATAGTCCACTTATTAAGCAGATCTAAGTCTCTAGGTAAGTCAACCTCATAACTAACATCATTCTTGATAGTATTTTTACTACCAAAAACATACTTCATAAGATTCATAATTAAAATTTGTATTACACTATAACTAACCAAACCAAAAAATTATCCTCAACAACCATGGCTCTGGTACCAAAATGGGGAGCTCTCAAATCGGGCCAAGGAGACAGTAGTTTTACAAAACTCAAAGGTTAATATGGTTACAAGCTCAATGACCACTCCAAACACCCAAAACGCTAATCCCAGGCTTTTTTTTTAATAATAATAATAGTAATAATAATAATAATAATAATAATAATAATAATAATAATAATAATAATAATAATAATAATAATAATAATAATAATAATAATAATAATAATAATAATAATAATAATAATAATAATAATAATAATAATAATAATAATAATAATAATAATTCAAAAAACCCCAATTTATAAATGGTTTTTACTTCCACTTCTAGAATAGTCCACTTATTAAGCAGATCTAAGTCTCTAGGTAAGTCAACCTCATAACTAACATCATTCTTGATAGTATTTTTACTACCAAAAACATACTTCATAAGATTCATAAATTAAAAGTTGTATTACACTATAACTAACCAAACCAAAAAATTATCCTCAACTACCATGGCTCTGATACCAAAATGGGGAGCTCTCAAACCGGGCCAAGGAGACAGTAGTTTTACAAAACTCAAAGGTTAATATGGTTACAAGCTGAAGGACCACTCCAAACACCCAAAACGCCAATCCCAGGCTTTTTTTTTTAATAATAATAATAGTAGTAATAATAATAATAATAATAATAATAATAATAATAATAATAATAATAATAATAATAATAATAATAATAATAATAATAATAATAATAATAATAATAATAATAATAATAATAATAATAATAATAATAATAATAATAATAATAATAATAATAATAATAATAATAATAATAATAATAATAATTCAAAAAACCCCAATTTATAAATGGTTTTTACTTCCACTTCTAGAATAGTCCACTTATTAAGCAGATCTAAGTCTCTAGGTAAGTCAACCTCATAACTAAAATCATTCTAGATAGTATTTTTACTACCAAAAACATACTTCATAAGATTCATAATTAAAAGTTGTATTACACTATAACTAACCAAACCAAAAAATTATCTTCAATTACCATGGCTCTGATACCAAAATGGGGAGCTCTCAAACCGGGCCAAGGAGACAGTAGTTTTACACAACTCAAAGGTTAATATGGTTACAAGCTCAATGACCACTCCAAACACCCAAAACGCCAATCCCAGGCTTTTTTTTTTAATAATAATAATAGTAATAATAATAATAATAATAATAATAATAATAATAATAATAATAATAATAATAATAATAATAATAATAATAATAATAATAATAATAATAATAATAATAATAATAATAATAATAATAATAATAATAATAATAATAATAATAATAATAATAATAATAATAATAATAATAATAATAATAATAATAAGAATAATAATAGAGAGAGAAACTAGAGAGAAGATTCTCTGAAATTCATCATTCTGTTACATAAAAACCGCCATTGTTACAGCTCTCCCCAAGCTTCATGGCTCGAGGGAGGGGCCGCCCGCCTAAAGGAAGGCCGCCAAACGACTCCTCTTCTCTTTCCGAGTCTTCTGGTGCCATTTCCATGCCGAATTCTGATGTTCCTGAATCATTAGAGGAAACCCAGCTCTCTTCACCGAGACAACCGATTTTACTGAATACTCTGATTGTTGAAGCTGTTAATTCTGCGGGTATTCTTTCTCCCTCTGTTCCTACTACAACTGTTGACGGTAATTCTGTCATTTCTCCTTCTATTACGCTAAATTCGGCTGTTTTATTGAATAGTGGAATTCCCTCTTCCCCTGAGCACCCTACTATTTCGACTGTTACACTTGAGATTTCTACTGAGAAAATGAAGGATACAACAATGGCGTCGAAATGGTCGGATGTTGCTAAACCTAAAAATCAATTGGGTATGCGTCTCTTTTTTCACGAACAGAGTAAAATTGCGTCTGAGATTGATGTTGAAATGGACGATATTGCTAATGAATTGGAACTTTGGAAGTTTACTCTTATGGGTCACTTGTTGGGATCTAAGCCAACTGTTAAGCAGGTTACTGAGTATGTTGGGAAAAGCTGGGGTCACATTGCCTCTCCCGTGGTGCAATACTTTAGGAAAGGCTGGTTTAGCTTCAGATTTGCTAATGAGGAGGATATGAACAATGCTCTTAAAGAGGGTCCTTGGAAAATGGGCTCATATTCTTTAATTCTGAAATAATGGCATCCTAGCTTCTCTTTTGAGATGGAGAAGGTTTCAGTTGTTCCCATTTGGGTTTTGTTTCCAGGTCTAGACCCTTACCTATGGTCAAGTGTTGTGTTAAGCAAGATGTCAAGTAAAATAGGTAGACCTATGTTTGCTGATATCCCAACCACCAACAAAGACAAATTGTCCTTTGCTAGGGTTATGATAGAGGTGGACATATCTTCTGACCCTCCCCTTGAAATCTCTCTTAACACTCCTTTTGGTCCTTACACTCAGAGGGTGGAGTACGAGTGGATTCCTCACTATTGTGCTAGTTGTGGGAAAATGGGTCATCTCAAGCAGACATGTAAAAAGAACAAGCATGCTGTCACTGCTACTCAGAAGAAAGTAGGGGCCAAATACATTAAGAAGACTACTCCTTGTGTGCTAGGTGATACCTCAGGTTCAGATGGGGTTGTTTCTGTTTCTGAGCCTATTGAGCGAGTTCGGTTCTCATGCTCAGCCTTTGATTCAGGATCTAACTCCTTGAATGCTGAAATGCATCAAGAATGCACCAAGATGGACCAATTGGCTCAACCTCAAATAGCCTTGAAGAGAGGTTGTTCAATTGAGTCACCTGTGATAACTGTTATCCAAAATTCCTTTGCTCCCTTAACTTTAGAAGAGGGTGAGATTGTGTCTGATCTGGTCACTAATGAGAGTATGGTGGACCATGAAGTAACTAATCCTTGTGTGCTAGGTGGTACCTCAGCACCAGCTGTGGAGGGTCCTGACTTTGTGCCACCAGATGAGGAACACTCCTGTCATTTGGCTAATAAGTTGGAATCCCAGCTGCTGTCTGCTGAAAAGCATCAAGAATGCACCAAGAGGGACCAGTTTAGCCAGTCTCAAATAGCCATGAAGAGAGACTGCTCAACTGAGTCAGAGCATACCATCAATATACTTACTGCTAATGCTTTTGCTTTACTGGATGATCCCAATGATATGGAATCAGAGCTGCAGCATTCTATTATAGGGGACCCTCCTTCTGATCCACCTCTCCAATGATTCTTGCAACTTGAAATATCAGAGGCTTTAATAAGCCAATAAAGCATAGTGGGGTTAATCTCTTTCTTAAAGAAAATAATGTGGATGTTCTGGGTCTCCTTGAGACTAGGGTGAAGAGTACTAAAGCTAAAACTATCCTGAGATCTAAGTTCAAGAGATATAATGCTTTCTGTAATTACAATAAGCACTATAATGGCAGAATTTGGGTGTTATGGAACCCAGCTACTACTAAGGTGGACATTTTGCAAGAGGAAGGTCAGGTTATTCATTGTAAAATTAGACACTACCTTACTGGCAAGGAGTTCTACCTGTCTGTGGTCTATGGTAGTAATAGTGCCACTAGGAGGCATGATTTATGGGACTCTCTGAATCAGTTCTCTACAAGTGTTACCCAGTGGGCAGCTATGGGGGATTTTAATGTGGTGAGACATTCTCATGAGAAAATTAGTGCTACCCCTCCTATTCTGAGTGAGTTAATGGATTTCAATTCCTGTCTTCTTAATTGTGGACTTGATGATATGAGTGGCACTGAAAATGACTTCACATGGTTTAATAAGCAGGAAGTCTCTACTAGGGTTTACTCCAAATTAGACAGGATTTTAGTCAATAATACCTGGTTGCAGGCTTATTCTCAAACTACTGCCCATTTTCTTGACCCTGGTATCTCTGATCACTGCCCTGGCCTGCTTACTTTTCATGATAATGACAGACCCAGGAAGCATTTTAAGTTCCTTAACTGCTGGACTGAACACCCTCAGTTCCTTCAGTTGGTGGATGGAGCTTGGACTCATAGTCCCACTGGAAACTCTATGTTTCGTCTAATGAGCACGCTTAAAGCTGTTAAACAGGTGCTCAGGCACTTGCATTCTGAACACTATGCTAATATTGGGGAGAAGATTAAAACAAAAAAAAGAGGAGCTCTCCCAGTGTTTTAGAAAGCTTAGGCAGGACCCTATTAATGATCTTCTCATCAGTCAGGAAAAGGAACTTTCTAAAGAGCTTTGGGCACTTAAAGATACTGAGCTACAGATGCTCTCTCAGAGAGCTAAGGTGCACAGCATTAAATATAATGATACCAGCTCTAAATTTTTCTTCAATAAAATAAAGGAAAGGCAGCAGCAGCAAATGATAGGTGACATTAAGGGTCACAATGGTACTCATCACACTGGTTTGCAGGAGGTGGGAGAAGCTTTTGTTGACTATTATAAAGAGCTCTTAGGCAATACTGTCCAGGTAGCTCCTATTGATCCTGGTGTGCTCTCAAATGGACCATGTGTCAGCAATGATGGCCATGAGGCTCTTCTTGTTCCTGTCACCAGAGCTGAAATCAAGAAGGCTTTGTTTGATATAGATTCTAACAAAAGTCCAGGTATGGATGGTTTTTCTGCTGGATTTTTCAAGAAAGCTTGGGAGATTGTTGGAAATGATTTTTGTCTAGCTGTGGAGGACTTTTTTAAAACTGGGTTCTTGCCCAAGCAAGCTAATACTACTTTGGTCTCATTAATACCTAAGAAGTCTTTCCCACAAACTGTAAAAGACTTTAGACCTATCTCTTGTTGCTCTACTGTCTACAAAACCATCAGTAAGATCTTAACTGCTAGGCTCTAAACTGTTATTCCTGAAATTATTGGGCCAGAGCAGGCTGCTTTTGTTCAGGGTAGGAGTTTGTTTGAGAATGTGATGCTTACCCAAGGCCTTCTTAAGGGCTATGGAAGGAAGAATATCACCCCTAGATGCATGCTTAAGGTTGACATTAGTAAGGCTTTTGACACTTTACAATGGCCCTTCATCAGGAACATGCTAGCTGGTCTTAATTTCCCTCCCATTTTCATCAAATGGATCATGGCTTGTGTCACTGGCTCTTGGTTTACTCTTAAAGTCAATGGTACACACCATGGTTTCTTCAAAGGGAAAAGTGGTGTGAGGCAAGGGGATCCTTTATCCCCTTATTTGTTTGTTTTAAGCATGGAGATCTTATCTAGACAGCTTAGAACAATGTGCCTTTCTTCTGATGTTTCTTATCATCCTAGATGTTCAAAACTCAAGCTCACTCATCTGGTTTTTGCTGATGATCTCATGATATTTACTAGAGGGGATTTGCCTTCAGTTCAAAAAGCTACTGCCATTTTGAGCACCTTCTCCCATTGGTCAGGCTTGACAGCTAACTTGGAGAAAACTGACATTTATTTTGGGGGTGTGAATCCTACAGTTAAGGATCTTATTCTGGAAAGAGTTGGGATTAAAGAGGGATCCTTTCCCTTCAGATATCTGGGCTACCCAATAAATGATTCCAGGCTTACTATGGACATGTATAATGCTTTGATTCTAAAGCTTCAGACTCTAAAGGGGACCTACTCTATTCAGCATCTTTCTTATGCTGGAAGAATTCAAGTCCTGAACTCCATAGTTTTTGGTCTCAACAACTTCTGGTGTATTGGCTTATTACTACCACAGCAGATTTGTCTTCTTATTTCCAAGCTTAGCAGAGATATTTTCTGGGGAAGATTTGACAGCAAGAAGAAGCACATCTTTAAAGCCTGGCAGAGCATTTGTGCACCCTGGGAGGAAGGGGGTTTCCAGGTTAAGGATGTTTGCATCTGGAACAAGGCTGCCATGCTGAAATGGCTTTGGCATTTAGATAGAGGGACTGGAGCAATATGGACTTCCTAGGTTACAAAGTATTTCTTAACACAATGCTCTATCTGGGACCTTGCTATTAGGGACTGTTTCTCTGAAAGTCTCAGAGGAGTTCTTCTCCTTAGAGATGCCTGCATTAAGCAGCTAGGCAATGTTCTGGCAGTTCAGGCTATGCTCTCCAACTGCATTGTCAGGAATAAGTTCTCTGTGAAGAAAGCTTATGATAGCCTGAGATGTTCTTATCCTGTCCTTGCTGTCTATAAAGCTATTCACAGAACTACTATCCTTCCAAGGCATAAAATCATCCTCATGCTAGCTATTCAAAGGAAGCTAGCTACCCAAGATCTCTTAATTACTCGAGGGATTACCATTGTGAATAGATGCTACTTGTGCAAAGCTGCAGCTGAGTGTGCTGATCACCTGTTCTTTGCGTGTCCTTATGCTGCAGGATTACTAACTCTTCTGCAGCAGTGGATACAGATACCTTCCTCCATCACTTCACTCTACTCCTTGCTTACTTTTCATATCAGGGGTCAGGGAAGTAAGCAACCTTTGATTAGCTGCGGTATTGGTAGTCTGGTTTATGCTGTTTGGGCTGAGAGGAATGCTCGAGCATTTAGGGATCAGGAGAGATTTGTCCAGGCTGTTTTTAGTGAATTAAAATTCACTGTCACTGCACTACTAGCGTGTAGAGGTCCTAAAAATGTATTACTTGACATAGATACAATATTCATTTCTTAGACTTATAAGTCCTCTTGTATAGATAGTGGAGGAGTTTTGTATATGGTATAGGGGATATATCTTTGTAAGAAAACTCTTGTACTCCTAATTTTTGGAATATATGAGTAATAACCTTCTTGCAAAAAAAAAAAAAAAAAAATAATAATAATAATAATAATAATAATAATAATAATAATAGTAATAATAATAATAATAATAATAATAATAATAATAATAATAATAATAAAAATAAAAATAATAAAAATAATAATAATAATAATAAAAATAATAAAAATAAAAATAATAATAATAATAATAATAATAATAATAATAATAATAATAATAATAATAATAATAATAATAATAATAATAATAATAATAATAATAATAATAATAATAATAATAATAATAATAATAATAATAATAATAATAATAATAATAATAATAATAATAATAATAATAATAATAATAATAATAATAATAATAATAATAATAATAATAATAATAATAATAATAATAATAATAATAATAATAATAATAATAATAATAATAATAATAATAACAATAATAACAATAATAATAATGGCACCATTGTGGGTGATACTTTGGAGGTGGGGAAGGTTTTGGACTTGATTAGGTTGGATGGCCCTCGTTTTGGTTTACACCTTAATGTCTCCAAGACGGAGGTCTTTTGGCCGGTTGAGGACCCACGGAGCCGGCTTCCTGGGGTCTTCCCCACTTCTATCTCTCGGCCATTGCGCGGTGTTACAGTATTGGGAGGACTCACAAGATACTTGTCCGGGTTTAGCAGTGAGATTGTGGCGACGAGAGTAACTAAGACCATTGAGCTAATGGACTTGGTTGCGAGGATTGAGGACCCGCAATGTGAGTTGCTTCTTCTTCGAGCTTGTACTGGTATTTCTAAGCTCTACTTCTCCCTTCGTACTTGCTCCCCTAGTGTTTTTGGGTCTGTCCATCTTCCTTTTGATGCCGCTCTGCGTTCTAGCTTGGAACGTATTGTCACCGCGTCAGGGCCGGGATTTGGGAATTGGCAGTGGCGTCTTGCTACATTCCCTTTTCATCTTGGTGGACTTTGGTGTCTATGCGGCGGGAGATGTTTTATTTTATGCTTTTATTGCGTCCCGCTTGCAGTCTGCTGGCTTGCAGGCTAAGCTCCTTGACCCTTCTGATGTTGTAGCTGCTGGCCCTGCTTTTGATGATGTCGCGCAGGTGTTTACTGCGACTACAGGTTCTGATATATTAGGTCACCCTAGTGAAATTGCTGCACCCAAACTTATGAAGAAATTGGCAGACATTTATTTCACGACGGTTGCTGCTGCCTCAGAGTCTGTTTTCTCTTTGACACCACGCCAGCTTGCTTTATGGCAGTCTCAGCAGGGTTCTCACTCCTCCGATTGGTTACGTGCGGTTCCTATCTCTGGGTTGGGGCAGACTATGAACGGGAGGACTTACCGTAGTGTGCTGGGGTATCGTCTGGGTGTTCCGTTATTCACGGTATCTAGGCCCTGTCCGCTTGCTCTCGGGTTTTTTTGAGGATGTTTTTAGGGACCACGCTGTTTCTTTCTTGACGGTGCTTTGTGGGCGTTAAACATCGGCATAACCTTGTCCGGGACACTCTTTTCGACATTTGCTATAGATCTGGTATTACTGCGGGAAAGGAGGTTGATATCGGTTTGGTTGATGGACATGGTGGCTCTCTTCGTCCTGCGGATTTATTGCTTTATTCTTGGGACGGGGGCGTGATGTGTGCGTTGACTTGACAGGTTATTTTCCTTTGACTCAGACTGGGATGGCGGATTTTGTGCCTGGTCGGGTTGTCGCTGATGCTGCTCAGCGAAAGGGTGCTAAGTATGGGGATTTGTGCGCGGTGGCGGGTTACGGTTTCCTTCCTTTCTCTTTCTCTTCACTTGGGGAGCTGGGTTCGGATCCTGTTGCCTTGCTCAAGCGGATCCAGAAATTCTCGGTACCTCAGGATGCGGGGGCTCGAGTGGCCGCTTACATTTTTACTAGACTTAGCTTTGCTATTGCTAAGGGTGTGGGAGCCCAGATTGTATCTCGGCTCCCCACCAATTTCATGTAAACTTTTATTTTTATTTTAATGAAAGCTGCGCGCATCCCTTTATAATAGTAATAATAATAATAATAGTAGCAACAACAACAACAACAACAACAACAACAACAACAACAACAACAACAACAACAACAACAACAACAACAACAACAACAACAACAACAACAACAACAACAACAACAACAACAACAACAACAACAACAACAACAACAACAACAACAACAACAACAACAACAACAACAACAACAACAACAACAACAACAACAACAACAACAACAACAACAACAACAACAACAACAACAACAACAACAACAACAACAACAACAACAACAACAACAACAACAACAACAACAATAATAATAATAATAACAATAACGGTTATATAAATGAGTTGAAAAAGGTAGGTACGAGTTGTCGACTTGTGATTGGTTCGGGTTTAACTTAAATTCAAAAGTGAAATATGACGGTCTTTTGCTAGACGGGAATATGTCTCAAGTCTATATTAACTTAAGAAGGAAATTATTATTATTATCCGACTAAAATACGTATTTTTATATAAATTAATCTTTAAAAAATTACTTTTATAAAAGTCATGTTTAAAATTAAAATTAATTGAATTAAATAATTGAAAAATATAAAATAAAGTAATAGAATGGTTAAATAGATTATAAATGTCAAAATGAGAAATTCGCGGGTGTTACTGTAGGGGTCGTCTACTAAAACATACTTAGTCTAATTCATTTTCGTGCCTCTCGACTTATAAAAAACGAATTAACAAATTTAATCTAAGACAATGGCCAATAATCAAAGATTAACAATAAGGTACAGTGGTAGCCGGGTTAAACCTTGAAGCTTGCAGAAATGCAGAAGTTGAGAGGTCCCGGGTTCGACTACCAGCTGAGGCGATGATCACTTGGCCACTGCAGCCCTCTAAAGGGGTGGCTTACATGGTTCATGTGGTGTTGCGGGAATGCACTCGTCATAAAAAAAAAACAATAAGGTACAAGCATGTTATAGAAACTATTATGTGATCACTAAGCATCCTAATTTATCATGTTACAAATACTTTTTATACATGGCTCCCTTTATCCCCTAGACAAGATATACTACTCTTTCATTATGTAAATTAAGCTAATGTGAATAAAATGATAAACATAATGATAAAGAAATAATACTAGAAATAAATTACCTCAACAATGGAAATGGAACTGGAATTGAAGAACAATGCAAAAGGAAATAACTTGGAAATGAAATTGTAATTTGTAATACTTAAAGGGAATTATAACAAACTAATGAAAACTAAACTACACTAAGCTAATCTAACTACTGAAGTTTAAAGAGAATTCTATGTGGAAAATGTGTGGAAAAAGGTGTGTAAGAAGTGTGTTAAGTGTGTGTTGATCAACACCCTTTATATAAGAATAAGGGAGTAAAATTTGCAAAGGCATCCTAAGCACACTCTTAATTTTCCTTCAATTCTTGAGTAATTGTCAAGGGGATCCAATGTGAGCTATTAATCCCATCTTTAAGCTTCCGGTTAATTGCTTAATAACACAACTTAAGAGCATCCTAAGCTTGATATTTTCCACATGAATTTGGACTTCTATTTTGGGCTCTTTGTATGATCATTTTGCATTATCAACCCATGCTTCATACTTCTTGATCGGACTTGTCATTTCCATGATATCCTACCATGGTACATCTTGCTTCCACACTTAGTCTTGATTCTAGTTACTTGCACAAGTGATGGAATAAGCTTCTAAAAGCTCAACTTCCTACAAAATGTGACAAAACATGCAAAGACAACTAGAATACAATATTAGCTCATAAAATCACTAAGTTTAGTGCAATAATCATATAAATTAAAGCCAAAATAAGGAGATAAAGTCTATATAAAATAGACTTATCATATTCCCAGATAAAGACAGGTGTTACCATCTCAGTTGTCTGAGGTAGTAAGTATAAAAGACAAACAATTACCAAAGTACTTTAAGACGATATAATAAAAGTGCCTCAAATGATTTTATTACAAAAGTTCTAGCGAATAAATAACTAACACAAAATACATTTAAACAACTGCAGCGGAAATAAAATAAATAGTGTCTGAATAATTTAAAGTGATCTCTAGACTCTGACGTAGGTCAACGTCCCAAGCTCCCTCCAAGCATCCAACACATCACACAAGCTAACCTGAAATCAATCTGCTCCCCAATATTTGGTTCATCACAGGTGTTCACGAATACACAGTCAACCACGAGGTTGAGCAGGATAACTAAACAACAATAATAATACGAAAACCTGCAATAAAATATAACCAAGTGGTCGAGTCCGCTTTGAGCTTAGATTTCGGTTACTTGTCGTTGGGAGCACCTAGACCAAAACAATATTTATAACTTCACAAACAACTCTACTACTAGTAAAGAGGTAAGTAAAGGTCGGATCCCAAGGGACGGGTATTGATGTAGGATTTTAGATTGCAAGTAGTGGTGTCTAGGGGTGTCACAATTTAGGTTGAGATAAGAAGATCACTAAACTAAATAACAATAAAAGTAAACAAGCAAGATGACTAAAATGAGATGTAAACGATTGATTAAAAGCACTACGGTGTCATGGGTTCATAGGGGATTCATGGGAATTGATCATACAAACATATTCTCAAATTATAAGCAAGAAATTATTGTTGTGATAGGATCGAGTTGGTTTACATCTTACAATCCTAGGAAGGTTTGGGTCCCGGAGCCGAATCGATTAGATTGTACAACACCTACAAGTCGACTTAATCCTCCCTACTCAACTATATGCATGGTCTAATGAGACTCGAGTTGGTTTATATCTTACAAGTCTCATTGAAAAGGTAAGTGATGGGTAAAAAATGCAAGGATTCATAGGCTCGCATTTCATCAAACATAACATGTGCATAAGTTGAGATCACAACAAGAAAGCAAATAAATTATGAAAACATATTAAATTAAGCATGAATCATCCCCCATGTTGGTTTCCCCTAATTCCCCATTAACCCTAGTTAAGGAAACTACTCACTCATTATCAAGTTTAACATGTTAACAAGGTTGTCAATCATAATAACAAAGCAAAACATGATGAATAAATGAAGATGATTAACAATAACTAAAAAGGGATTAAGAGAATTATACCTAATGATGATTCCAAAATAATAATGCAAAGAATAATAGAAGTACTTGATGATTGATGGAAGGTTGTCAATCTCCCAGTAAACCCAAATAATCTTCAATTACCCAAAATAAAAGATGAACAATAGAGAAATTAAGGAAATGAGATTTGTATTAATACTTGATTAGAAGTTGATTACAAGATTAAAGAGAGATTAAAATAATATAAACTATACTAAAGATTCATAAGAAAAACATGATAATCTAATTAGACTAATGGGGTATTTATAGTGGGGATTAGGTGCACAAATTAGGGTTACTAAGGGCTTAAATGACGATCAAGTCCTTGAGGAATCGCTCCTCTCAAGAAAAGATGCGGGTCTCCTTTTAGCTAGTCTTTCAAAAATATGCGCATCTCGAATGAAGAAATAAGGGGGCGTGTTTCTCTGGAGGACAATCCGAGCGTCCAAGGGTCGGGACGAGCGGATTGCATAGGGCTTGGACGAGCGGCCTGGAAGCTTGGACGAGCGTCCTGGGGAGCTTCTGGACGGGCGTCCCGAGGGGTGAGACGAGCGGATATTAGCTCAGCTTCCATTTCTTCTTTTCTTCTTCCAACAATCCTCCGGGATTTTGTCGAGGATGCAAGGATCTTCTTCATCATTGCCCATCTACTAGATTATGTACAAAGGCCTTCTAGTCTTGTCTTCTCTTTGATGCTTGGTCATTAGATTCGATCAATTTAGCTCTATTTTGCCATGAAAATGCAAGGTTTGCACTCCTCTCCTACCAAGGAAACAAAACCTTAAAGAATATGCAAAATAAAGGACTAAAGATAGTAAATGACCCAAATATGCACTAAAAAGCATAGGAACGAGGCTAATTCGGGGACTAAATATGCTCAAATATTGATCACATCACCAAGAACTCAAGCCAAAAGACCGTCACACACGGTACCACCGTGTGCCACAACCACACGCCACAACCGATACAACACAACACCGTCACAATGCGAGTACTGCTCAGGTCCACGGCCAACCCCACGCCACCGTGTCTGGCCAACCAAAACCGCACAGGTCCACGGCACCCTACGTCCCCGTACCTGGCCGACCAAATAATCTCACTTGCAATGCCAATCCTCTTCCAAGATACCAACCAACCACAGAGAACCAACCGACAATATAATAATATGATTATAAGATGCTCAAGACAACAATTATAACAATATGCTCAAGATGATATAGTTATCATAAGACAATGCAACCAACAACTTATCTCATGCCGACAATACAACAATAATCAATTCAACAAATAAATTTAGAAAGCTTCTTCCACAAATCCACCACCTAATCAATCAATTAAATTATATATGATTATAAACTATTCTTATTAATGAATTTAAGATGTAAACTACCCAAAACAATCCCGAAAACCTGTCACAAACACACCCCCATAACACGGCTGACCCGACGGTGGTCAACCTGTCGGTCAACGGCTCCCCCCACGGTCACGGTCCAGTCAACGGGTGGTCAAAGGTGCGGGTCAAAGGTCAAACGTAAACAATTGATGTGAGGCGATAAAATAACTTACCATAATTAATTAGCGCGGGATGAAAACTCCGTCTTAAGGTTGTTTCACAAAATAGCTCTTCCTCACAAATTATATGTTGAGTTATTGATGTGTAATAAATATGATGATGAGGCATGAGTTATATATATATATATATATATATATATATATATATATATATATATATATATATATATATATATAGGCGGGATCTCGTGAGTTGGGGTCTTATGGTGAGTTGTGAGTTGGGGAAATCAAGGGATGAGATTAAAAGAAATCAAGGGCTGAGATTAAATGATAAATTAGAAAAAAAAGAAGGAAAAATCGAAAAATACAAAAGCAAATTTGAAACATGTAAAGAAACTTCATTCAAACGATATTCTCTCTCTCTCTCTACATCTCTCTACAAATCAGAAACAGAGAAACACAAAAAACAGAACGCCGGCTATCGAAATTTTATAAAAAACCTAATAAGATTACACAAATTCGTTGATTTTTAGCTGCAATCGAATTACAGGTAATGTAAATTCGTTGATTTTTAGTGTATTCAATCGTATTTTTGAAATTAATGTAAAATTCGTTGATTTTAATTGAATTGAATACTTGATTTTACTGTTTTCAGGTATAAAAGATGGACAACGATATAATAACAACTGTAGCGAAGAAATCAACTCGACAGTAAATATGGAAGCAGTATATCTTGTTATTGATTCTTATCTCTTTATCGCCGTTGTTTATAAATCAATTATTGATTTTTATGTGTTTCTCATTTATTATTCGATATTATTTATCTTTGTCGGCTTGTATTAGAGTAGAAAAAGAGAATCATTATTACGATATTAATGTACTATTATTGTAATAAAGTACAACAACATGATTATATTATTGTACTGTTATTGTGATATTATTGTAATATTATTGTGCTATTATTGTGCAGTAGCATGAAAATATATGGCTTGTAAAAGAGTAGCGTAAAAAATACAGTATTATCTGTATTATAATAAAGTAGAATCGAAATCTTATTATTCGATATTATTGTATTATTATTGTAAAAGTAGAGAAATATGATGATATTATTGTACTGTTATTCTGATATTATGGTACTATTGTTGTGATATTATTGTGCATTGGCATGAAAATATATGGCTGATAAGAGAGTAGCATAAGAAAAACACATTTAGTGTTATTGTGATGTTATTGATTGTCGTCTGTTTCCCAGCTGCTGTTATCATACTGTTATTGTAACATTACTGCAATGTTGATCTCTCCCCCATGCTACTGTTATTGTGATGTTATTGTCATTTTGTTGTCCACTGACTGTACTCATTATAATAATTTAATGTCCCAGATCTTTCTACTGTCTCTATTGTTGAAGACAATGCAGTCTTAGCTATTGGGGATTCTTCTAATAACAATATATTCACCAGCCCAACTTGTTCAGACGAAGAAAACGATGAGTTTGTTCCAACTCTTCATTACAGCAGTACACCTGGGGGTACTGAGCAGTGGGTAAGGACTGTTGAGAGTGATTTTATGCCTAAACGTGGCATGTTCTTTCTTACCTTGGAGGATGCAGTACAGTTCTACAACATATATGCATTCGCTTGCGGATTTGATGTGAGAAGGTACACAAATGCGAAATATAAGGGGGCGTCAACGTCAAATCACTGGGATCAGTAATGCATGGGGTATAGAGATATGAAAAGAAAAGCTGCGACTTGAAGCAACAAATCACGAAGTCTGGTAATTTGAGTACGAAGAGAGAACAAAGAACGACGAATTAGACAACCAAAGAAGCTCTGCTCGACAAGGTGTGGCTGCAAGGCGCACATGAGGTTGAGAACTTGTGAAAAAACAGACGACATACCATTTGGATATATTGTGGACGTCTTTGTAGGCGTTCACAATCACTCTCTTTACTCTGTCAAAATCGAGAGTTCCAAAAAGCTGTCAAGGGACGTCCATGATTACATTAAGAGGACCATTATTGATCATACTAAGCTAAACATAGGTCCAACATTGAGCTTCAGAATTCTCAAGGAATACTCAAATGGTTATCAGAATATCGGTGCCTCTTTGCTAGACTTCAAAAACTTCAAACGAAATATCAAGTGTTACATTGGGGATAAGGATGCTAATATGTTCATTGGGCATTTCAAAATCTTTGTTTGAAACAAAGAGGTTCTATTTTGCTTATGATCAGGATGAGAACAAATGCTTGACGAAGGTTATTTGGGCTGATAAGGAAGGGATAAACAACTACAAGTTATATGGAGACACGATCTTGTTTGACCCTACTTATGGGACAAACAAATATTTCATGGTGTTTACTCCGTTCACCGGAGTAGACCACAACAAGAAGACGGTAACTTTTGCAGCTGGGTTACTTGGATTTGAGAGTCAGGATTCATTTGAGTGGATATTTACAAAATTCCTCGAAGCAATGGGGCAGCAGCAACCTTAGTGTATAATAACAGACCAATGCCCTGGAATTAAAAAGGCATGCCCAAATGTTTTCAAGAATTCTGTGCACAAGTACTGCATGTGGCATATCATGCAAAAAGTGCCTGAGAAGGTGGGAAGGGCAATCTGCAATGACACGGAATTTATGACAGACATAAATGTCGTTGTTTTGGATGTCGACTTAGAACCAGAAGAATTTCAACAAAACTGGCAAACCGTTATTGAAGCACATGGTATGCAAAGCAACCGGTGGTTGAAGTATGTATTCGCAATCAGACAAAAGTGGATACCGGCTTACTTTCGCGATCTGCCTCTAAGTTGTTTGCTGCGGACAACCCAGAGATCCAAAAGTTCAAACAGCTATTTCAAACGGTTGGCAAGCCACTTTGGAACCCTTGTCGAGTTCTGGATGAGGTACAATTCTGTAATAGAACAGCAAAGGCATTCACAAAAGAGTATGGACACCGCCAACGAGCATAGTATGCTCGAGAAAGTAGGGCCGATGAAGGTAGAGATGCATGCCTCACTTGTCTACACACATCCTATCTTTGCAGACTTTCAGAACGAAGTCAAACATGCGATATGCAGCATGGGGGTCAGGGGTTTGACAACAGTAGGGACAGTGGAGTACCATGATGTTCGTGATGGATTGAAGCACAGAAACTTCCGAGTGGAATTTAACACCAAAACTAACGAGAGTAAATGTGCATGTAAGCTGTTTGAGAGGCATGGCATTGTCTGTCGGCATATACTGTGGGTGTGGAATCGAGCGGATACACGGGATACCCGAGCCTTATGTCCTTGCTCGATGGACAAAGAAATCCTACAGACCAATTGTCCAAGATGAAAATGAAAAGGTCATAGAAGACATTTGAAGCCGACATCAAGAAAGCGAGATGTCAAAGATTTGGTTCGAGATTTATGCAACTGTCGGGGTGATGGACGGTTATGCTACGGTTAAACAGATGAAGCAACTTGAGAAAACCACGACACGATTCAGGGGAGAACATCACAGGACCAATTGAACCGAAAACTAAAAACTAGGAAATCGAGGATCTTCTTGGCATCACAGCTTCAAATGATATTGACCTTCGACCGCCAAACAAGGCCAAAAATAAGGGCAGTGGCAAAATATTGAGGTCGTCGAAAGAAAAGGCCAAGAGCAAGCCAGAAAACGGGAAGCGAAGATGCAGAAGCGCAAGAAGTGGGTGAACCACAACAAGTAGAACTTGTAATCTTCCTTTTGCTTTGAAAGTCCCCTTCGATGACGATGAAGAAGAAGAATCGTAAAGCGAAGAGGTATGAATCGAACTATTACTCTCCTATTATTCTAATGTTATCCTCTTATTCTATTGTTATTCCCCTATTATTCGGGTGTTACTCGTTATTCTAACTGCTTTGTTGTGTTATTCTACTGCTATTCTACTATTAATGTGTTGTTATTTTTCCTCTAATTGTTACTTTACCTCAATGACAAATACTAAGCAAAAATTGCAGGAATATGAATCGGATGCATGAACTGAGAAAAACAAAAGAGACACAAAAGACAACGGCTACGATGAAGACCTCGCTTAAATGTCAAAGACTTTTACTATTTGTCATTGTTTGAATTACATTTTATCCTAAAATGTTACTTTTAGATAATAAAGTGAGACCTACATTATATGACAATTAATACTAGTTACTTTAATTTTTTTTTGTTAATATTATCTGACTGTTTTCCACTAACCACCCACAAAATAAAACTGCATTTACACACTATAATAATAGTTGAATAACAGATTAGTAATATTTATAAAAAGCAGTTCCACTTTTCAGTTTTTATTAAAAACAGTTACCTAAGCTAATCTAATATAATTACAGAAAAACTGTTTTTGTTCCCCAAGCCCCTATAAATACTGCTATTTCGAGTAAAAAACAAACACACACACTGAAAAAGTCCATTCCAAAAAAAAATTTATCTCCTCTGCAAAAAAAGGTAATTTCTTATCTTTCTATTCTTTATTTTTCTTTGATGTTTATTTTTCTTGTCTGTCTACACTATACTGGATACTGTAGAAAAGGTAATTCTCTTTCTTCTGCTTTGCTATGCTTTTAATTTGGTTGAAATATTTTAAACATCTTTTTATAATGCAAAAAGTTTCATACTTCCAATGCTGCAGAATGAGTGACGTAACTGACGATAACCGAAGGTCCCCAACAAGGGAGGAAATCAATGAAGCGAAACGGAAGATAGAGTCCCTTTCGAAGAGTTGATCGAGACAAGGACAAATGTAGAGGCATCAGAAAACCGTGAAGAGGCCTTAATAAGAGAGGTCGACAATGTTAGGGCACAGTTGAAGGTTGCTGAACTTCAAAATGAACGTATGCGTAGACAGTTGCAGAAAAAGAAAAATAGGAACTACACAGAAGCCGACATGGACAATCAATTCATTGCTGGTGTGAATGCTTTGAAGAAGTATTACACTGAAGTCTATCCTTCCATCTCTGCCGATTGGACACCAGTTCTGAAAGCCATGGAACTTATGGAAGGATACAAAAACCCTTTTCAGGATGAGTCGGTGGAAATTGAGAGCCTTTGTCAAGGACTGCGCGCAGGCGTCAGATAATAGAATAAAGATATAAAAATCTAACGATGATGGTCCAGGGCTGCTGCTTTAAAATATGTTTAAAATATTTATTGCTTTAAAAATAATGTCTTTAATATTTTAGAACTTTAATGTTTATTACGTAAGTACTATGTTTAAGTACTATTTACTACTATGTTTAAGTAATATTGGAATAACAGAAGTCTTTACCAGAATAATAGTGCAATAACAGCATAATAACTGCTAATTATGCAGAATAATACTGCAATAACAGCAGAGTAATGGTAGAATAACAGTGAACTAAAATCAGTCTAAAACGACTGCATTTACACTTCACTAACAGTCGAATAAACTAGTCCTTATGCGCAATAAAACTGCAATAACAGCAGAATAAACTACTTATTATGCGGAATAATAGTGCAATAAAGTAAATAACAGTGCAATAGCAATAGAATCACAGATGAGAAAAAACCGCCATTGACAGTTGAATAGAAAATGGATATTCTTCGTGGAAATGGATAGTGTTGGTAAAGCTTAATTAAACTAGTGGAATAACAGCAGAATAAGTGTAGACTAATAGTACAATAACAAAGTGAGTAGCTTTGCTTATTATCTTGAATAATCTGCAACAATGAGAATAATGGTAGAATAACAGTGGAATAAAAGCGAGTCTTAACCACTTTGCTTTTACACTTGACTAAATTTACACTTGAATAAAAATGAATAGTTTTAACAACATAATCTTTGGACTAACAATGGAATAAAATGAGAATAAACTAGTCCTTTTGTGGAATAATCTGCAATAACAATGTGAGAATAAACTACTTGTTATGCGGAATAATAGTGCAATAACAGCAGAATATCGGTGCAATAAGAATAGAATCACAGTTGAGAAAAACAACCATTGACAGTTGAATAGAAAATGGATATTCTTCGTAGAAATGGATAGTGTTTGTAAAGCTTAATTAAACTAGTGGAATAATGAGAATAAGTGTAGACTAATAGTACAATAACAAAGCAGAGTAACTTCTTATTATGCGGAATAATCGCAATAATGTGAGAATAATGGTAGAATAACGAGTGGAATAAAAGCGGTCTAAACCACGCTTTTACACTTGACTAAATTTACACTTGAATAAAAATGAATAGTTTTAACAAAATAATGTTGAACTAACGGTGGAATAAAATAGAATAAACTAGTCCTTTTGTGGAATAATACCGCGATAACAAATTGAGAATAAACTACTTATTATGCGGAATAATAGTGCAATAACAGCAGAATAATGGTGGAATAACAACAGAATCACAGTTGAGAAAAACCGTCATTTACAGTTGAATAGAAAATGGATAGTGTTTGTAGAAACCAAAGGTAATAGGAAAGCTTAATTAAACTAGAATAACAGTCGAATAACTGTAGACTAATTGTGCAATAACAGCAGAATAACTGATCATTATGCTGAATAATACTGCAATAACAGTAAACTAATAGGGGGATTAGAGTAAAAATGGATGGTGTTTGGAAAAAGTACAAGTAATATGAAAACTCAATTAAATTAGAGTACACACTGTAATAACACTAGAATAATAGGGGAATAACAGCACAATAAACTAGTTATTATATAGAATAACAGTGCAATAATAGCACACTAATTGTTTAACAAACAGTTTAATACACTAACTTAGTCTGACTTAACTGGATACACAACAGTCAAAGTTACAACATTCACTACGACGCCTGATTCTTCACTAGAAGCAGATGATTGGGGTTTCAATTCTTTCAACTTGTTCCTAGCTGACCCCAAACCCAATGTCTTAGGCATCTGATTCTCACAAGACGTCGCCTTATCAAGAACTAACTGCTTATAGATATTAATATCAGCCAAGATCAGGGAAGCCGATATTTCAACACAAAAGCTTTGACGAGCTACCTTGCTGTGAAGATTGGACTCAAATACGCTGCCACCATATTCAGCCATTGTATCTGATAAAGAAGAAACACCGGACTCGGTATCCAGTAGTTCCTTCTTTTTCCATTTAAAAAGAACATCCACGACTTCAAAATTGCGGCAATCTTGAGACTTCATAACATTATGAGCCTCCATAAAAACATACATATAGTTTGCCACAATCTCTGCCAATCTTCTGTACTCGGCTAAATTTTTGGCATCGTGAGTCATGTTGTCCAAAAAATCAATCGATTCATTCATAAAATTGATGCAGAAACAAGAGTAGTGATCATTGTACAGAATCGGCACAAACACAAGGTCCGAGTTCAGACGACATCTTCCATTGCAGGAATCGAAAAACACATTCCAAAATTTCAACAACTTCTTACCCGGACCGTCAAGAGGGCTTGAGGAATCAAAGTTCTCTAAGAGTGAATAAAGAGCATCCTCCTAAACAGAAAGCATAAACAACCAAAAATAGTGCACATGTGTTAAATTTAAATCACTACTTGTGAGTAAATATGTAGGTAATAACGCAAAATAGCAAAGGAAAAAACAAAATACCATATGACGAAGTCTGAAAAACATTGAGCTTAGTTCTGAACGTTCCTCAAACTCCAACGAATTCAAAAGAATCGACCAAACATCGACTACTCTTGTTGACATCATAGCAGCTGCATCTACAATGGAAACAATATCCCCTCTGTCCAAAAACACGCCGACGTCATCGTTGTACACCACTAACATCTCACTGTATTCACAAAAAATAACATATGATAAGAACAGTGGGATTACAGTGGTATAACAGTAGAATAACAGTTCAATAACAGAACAATAACAGTAGAGTAATAGTGGAATAACAGCGGAATAATAGTGGTATAACAGTAGAATAACAGTTCAATAACAGCAGAATAACAAAAGGAATTAACAGTGGAATTACCTTTGGACTACAAATGGAATAATAGTGGTATAACAAAGAGAATAATAGTTCAATAACAGTTGAGAATAAAAGAGGGAACTAGCGGTGGAATTACTGATACTAGTTTGACAAAATAACAGCATAATAACAGCAGATTAACAGAAGAATAACAGTGGGAAACAGAAAGACTAACTGAACAGGAACACCACAATCAAAGAAATGAAAATCGACACCTACTCTTCTTTCAAGTGAGCGTCTTCACGAAGAACAAAGTCCACCACTTGCTTCCGCACCTTCAGCATCTTAGAGAACTGTTTTTTTGTTTTTCCGAAACAAATCCGACACCGCAACAAAACTACTGTCCTCTGGCCCGCAATCCATAGAGCAACCCAGCCCATCGTCTGACTTACCCCATTTACGGCTACCCAAAGCCGACTTTGGACTCACGGTGCTATCCATACCCATGCTTCCCACTTGACGGCTGGCAGTAGGGGTGTTTGTAGAGAATTCAGTGCTATCAATGATAGTAGGAGAAGCGACGGGCTCGACAACAGGCTGCGTCGTCTTAACCTTCTTACCAACAATTTTCACCCTGCCAGAACCACGACGTTTCTTAGCGCTTTGAGAAACCCTCGCTTCCGTATCCTCAATACGTCGTTTCTCTTCAAGCACACTCAGGGTTTCCTTTCTCGTCTTGTTCAACTCCTCCAAAGTTTTCAACACATCTTCCCTGGACTCGTTCATATCAGACAACACCAACAAGGCAGCTATCTCAGCGCGGTAAAGGGCTCTTGAATCAGAATTACCCAAGTCACAATCAAAAATAGTTCCACGGTAAAAGAGCATGTGCAACATCATATATACACCGCAGTCCAAATTTTCAATCTCAGCGGTTTTCCAGGTAAAAGGGACGTTGACAATTTTATAATCTTTAACCTCCCCGCCTCGGGCAACTCCTTTTTTGACTAGGAAATCAGACATCAAGCTAAGCTTCAAATAAGCAGGGAAAAAGAAAACATAATTAGTAACGATACTTAAACAAACTAGGCAAAATACCAAGAGAAAATTAGGCACAATAAATGACTTACAACAGTTTGACAATACACCAAACGTACACACGGCTATTGATCATTAGCAAACAACGCCTCTTGATATACATTATCAAGATATTCAACCCTCTTCGCATTGAAGTTGATGCACAAACAGCTAAAGTGCTCATACAAAAGAATTGGGATGAAAATCTGGGAAAATATTTGGCCAAAAAAATTGTTACTAATTATGTGGTTTAAAAAAAAGCAGAAACACAGCAGAATAATAGTAGAGTAATAGTAGAATAATAGTAGAATACACACAAGTACAGAAACATACCATATCAGAATTAAGATCACAATCTCTCTTGTTGTTATTTACAAACACAGTAAATGACAATATGACTTCCGCACATAAATCACTCCTGGAAGCCTTCTCATGTTTCGACGGCATACAAATTCGCTCCAATGGACTCTAAACACAAATTGGAGAAAAGAGTTGAAACGTGATGCAAAATGAAAAATAAAGTAAAAGACACCATAAGATAGAATAACTAACCATTGCACCCATCCCAAAGAAAAGTCGACTTGGACTTCCTCTTATACAAGTATCATTAAGAAAGAGGGACCACCAGTCCACAACACTAAGCATTATCATTGAGTTTGGAACCATGGATTCCATATCCTCTCAATTCATGTAACTCTGAACACCCCAAGTGACAAGATTCTCGCTTCAAAACCGAAAAAACAGAAAAAATAAGAGTCACATAAATATATTTTTGAAGAACACAAAGCAGAATAATATTTTAAACAGAAAGCGGAAATTTTTTAAAATTAAAACGAGGTCTTACCCTTGCGAAATGTTATGATCATTCAAGAAACAGTAGTCTGCAACCTCATTCCTCTTGGATAGCATTGGGTTGAAAACATGTCCCATTGTTATCATTGATTTTGACAGGACAACTAGCTGAGGATCCACAGTACCACAATTATAGCTGCATCCGAAATTCTGAGGCACAACAAACAACAGTAGCTCCTCATGTGCAGCAGAGTGCAGCAAATAACTTGTACCGATATTAGGAGCATTCAACCCAGCAACGCCATTGTCCTCTAGGACAACCTCACCAACAACAGTACCAGCCTTCAACACAACCTCGGCATCCTGTTTATCAGATTTATCTATCTCAGACGCAGCCCCAAGCAACAAGTCTGCATGACAAGACATCACCACATTCCGCTACTTTCTCTTCTGCAGTCACAAATGCTTCACTGCCAATTTGAGTGGAATGTTGAGTGTCATTAGGCAATGGAATGTCAGCACCGGTATCCGTCACCTCTGTCTTAGGCAAACAAGCATCAGTCTTTGGAATTTGAGTTGCTTGAACATCTACCGGTGTACAGGCAACAGTATTAGGCACGTCCTCTGGCGGATTATCAACAAGATAGTCTTCAACTTGAATGTTAACGTCCTCCACATCATTGTTAACATCCTCCACATCAATGGTAATGTCCCCCACATCAACTACTTTCTTACCAACATCATTTGGCTCTCCATAACGAAACTGAATGTCAGCACAAATATCCATCGTAATAGCATCTAAACCGAGCGGTGACAATTGTGGAGTCCCCACCTTTGCACTTTGTTGAATGACGGGACTATGTTTAACACCCTTCTTTTCAGCTATAGTCGGCTGCACATCAGAAAGCCCGACACACTCCTCATAAAATTGAGAAAACAGATTAAATGATGGAGGTTCAATAATGACATCTTCATGTCTAGCTTTTTTGGAAGCTGGTTCTTCAGGAACAGTTGATCGCGATTTATTTGTCGCTTGCATAGCCAATACATGCTTAACCCGTTCGTCCAACTCACGGATAACTTGATCCATGAAGAAAGATAGGGTGGCAACCAAATTCTCTGACCCTTCACAATGCACTTTTTCTGACTGTTCAGTCGTGCTTTCTTTAGCAGCTCGTCGGGTTACTTGGCTGGGCAACTTAGCAGCAGGTGCTTGACACATAGCCTACTGGTTCTTCTTCATCATCTTTGACTTTATTAGTTCCGCCCGTTCCAAGTATCGGCGGCATAAAATATGAGAGTCCCTCTCATTAAGCAGTATAAGTTGATGAACATCCTGTCAAGATAAAATCCCAAAATTTTACTTAAAACTGAATTCCAAAACATAATAAAAGTACAATAATAGTAGAATAACAGAGGAATAATAGTACACTAACAGTAGAATAGATAACAGTGGATTAGTAATAGAATAACAGTAGCATAACAGTGGAGTAATAAAATAACAAAGGAATAACAGTACACTAGCAGCAGAATAAATAACAGTGGAGTAATAGTAGAATAAGAGTAGAATAACAGTGGAGTAACACAATTGGAATGAAAAATAGAATAACAGTGGAATGACAGCAGGAAAACTGAGGAATAACAGTGGAATAATCGTAAAATAATAGCAGTAGGAAAACTAATACTTAAAGACAATAACAGAATAACATTTTAGAATGATTCGTTTAAAAACAATCAAAGCAGTGCTTACGTCGACCGTGCGGTTGTATTTGCTCATCCGTAAGAATATCATCAGGTAGATCCAAAGACAAGACATCGACGTTGACTACGTTTACGAGCCAACGATGTTTGGACGAGACAATGGGAAAGCAACGTCGAACGCTCCCCGGTGCCCGAGCACCGAACAAGCGCCTCACGCCGCAACCTCTCACTGAAAGACTTAAAATCCCAATGTTTAATGAGCGGTAGCTCATTATTCACCTGATCACCGCTAAAGAAATAACGGTGAAAATAGGTGATAGCCAACAGCACTAGACAACAACGAATATTTTTCCTCCCGTTAAAGGTTTCATGCACAGAAGTCACCAAGTCTGAGAAGACAAACTGACACCAATTAACTTCCTTGATCCTAGAAACATCTTCCACAGCGCTTAGAAGTCTAAGATCAACCACAAAACCCGACACAGGAGCAACGAAACACGACATAGCAAAAAGAACAAAAGTCTTCTTAAACTCATCATCCGCAACCAAAGACTCTAGCAATGTCTCCTGAACTTTATTAAGTGGTATCCCACTTTTGTTATTGCTGATACCATACTTCTCACGCCAAGCACGCTTCAAAGCTTCTCCATCACCGTCTGCAGAACCCGGAAACCCAATAATAACCAAATCCAATTTTGGTCCAGAATTTGGTAAACCAAACACATCGTGCACATCATCTTCAGTCAACTCGTAGTTCTCCGTTTCAGATATTTCAAAAAACTTCCCACTTCTAAAAGCATATATAATCTCCCATGGTATGGGGGAGGGAAGAAAGCTTCAACTCAAGTAAACCCCCGAATCCCATTTCCCTAACAGCCTCCTTCTGCTCCTCGGTGAAGGCTTCAATAACTCCGAGAAGAAAGGCAGGACAAATGACTAACAAATGGATCTAAGACTTTGCACACAAAGCGGAAAAAATATGCAATGCATTAAAACATTTAACATAACAAAAGCAAAGCAGCAGAATAATAGCAAAATAACAGGAGAGCAGCAAAAAATAACACGAAAAGTAACATATTAATAGCAAAATAACAGCAAAATAAAAGTAGAATAACAGTAGTACATACACTGGGTTATTTTCTGCGGCATCTCCAGCCTGAGGTTGGTTGCTACTTATCACAATTCCCTTCTCATGCTTAACTTTCCCAGCCAACTTACTACTAGTCTTTGGTGGACTAGACGACAACTTCGCAACTTGGGTCTCAACCTTTCGTTTGGTTTTTTTAGTGGGTGGTTCAGTTGTACATATTTCTTGACTACGAGTACCCCTTCTCTGAGAAGCAGTGCTCTTTGATGGAGATGTGACAGGGGATTTGGTTGGAGATGGACCCGGAGAATTTGATGATGACGGGTGAGTAGACTTTGATGAAGCTGCGGATTTGATTTTTAACTTCATTTTCAGCTGTACTATCGAGAAAATAAAAATAAGGATCACTTTCAATGATAAATAGGTATTAATTTGGACTTTTTAATAATGACGGAGAATGAGAGTACGATTCAGAGAATAAGAACACTAACAATTAGTCAAACTACTAACAGAACCGTTATAATACAGCAGTAAAACACAAAAAGAAGAACACGGAAGTGTAAAGAAAAACACAAAGAGAATCAAAAGAAAGCCTCTTTGAATAAAGATTCAAAGACAGTTTCAAAATTACATACAGCCTACATAAGCCTTCATAAAACAAAATAACGTACTAAATTACAACCAAAGACAGTTTCAAATTACATAATACCCAAAATACATTCTTTCCGAGAAAGAACCAAAATGTACTTCCGAAAATACATGACATAACGTAAAAAGTCAGTCAAGGTCAACAACATCGACTGACTTATAATACAATTCGTAAGCAAGATCATAAGCAGCAGGATAGTCACTGAGTGTTTCAAAGTACTCGTGAATTAGCCTGATCCGTTCAGATACAGGTGCATCAAGGATCGAGTCATGATCGTGTATATACCGGCAAGCATGCAACACCGCCTTTGCTGGCTCACTTGCAGGCATGTAGCACTTGCATCATTTGGAAACTACTTTCGATCCCCTTGACAAAATTTTAAAACCTTGACTGTGACTTGTTGTTAGAACTTTCATATATTCGGCGTGAACACCGGGCGTAATTTTATGAAATAGGAACATTTGTGACCATTTCTTACAAATAAGACACATATTGCTCTTGTGACTATCCTCATTCACTATATTTATTGCCATTAGGTCCTGGCTATTTAAAACTGCCGACATTGATTGATTACGACGATGAACTCGTACATTAACTTCAAAGCACTTATCAGTCTTATCGTCCAATAACCAACCCAATTTTTTTTCTTTTCAGTAGCGAACTCTCTAGCAAGTAACAATTTATCTTCATTCACTATATTTATTGCCCATCTCTCACAAACTAAGTCCATTAGTGATGCTGAAACCTACAAACAAACAAACAAACCCAAACAAACAAGCCACAAGAATAACAGTAGAATAACACAAAAAGAATAACAGTAAATAAAAATAAGAAAAACACTACAATGACAGGAAGAGTAACGCTGCAATGACACCATAGGACCAAAGATAACAAATGGAATATGAAAATCTTGAAAAGTGAAGACAACACGAACAAACACAAAACCCTAGAAAAGCACAGTAAACAATTAAAACATGACAAATAACTTGACAACAAACTAAGCGCTAGAATAACAGCAGAATAACACAAAAAGTAAAGTGTGTAGAGATCAATAGTAAAATACTCAACACAACTCTTCAAATAGAACATGCAAATCACTTCAAAACAATAGAAAACTGCAGAAACGACTAGAACATGCAAATCACTTCAAGAAAAATCAGAAATTCAAAATGCAGCATGATATTACAATGAAGAAACTGCATAAACGCAATAACGGCATTAAAGTACTCGATTAAGTAAACCTAGCGATAATTAAACTGAAAAAAGGAATAAAAAAGCATACACAAGCATGAAATAAAACAAAATAACAGAATAAAAGAGGAAAATGTCATGAAATTACCTTCAATCGGAAGAAAGATGATGAACGGCGAAGAGAAAACAGGAGAAAACACGAAGGTGATGAACGGTTGAAGAAGAATAACACAAGAATAATAGAAGAGAGAGAAACGCTTGCAGTTAAAAATGATTATATAAACGGTTTTGCAGTAATAGGGAATATTAATTAGAGAGGGAAACAGTTAGAATAGTAAATGACGGAAAGAAGAGAGAGAGAGAGAGAGAGAGAGAGAGAGAGAGAGAGAGAGAGAGAGAGAGAGAGAGAGAGAGAGAGAGAGAGAGAGAGAGAGAGAGAGAGAGAGAGAGAGAGAGAGAGAAAGAAAGAAAAAAAAGAGAGAAAATAAACTAAATAACAATGCTTTTATATGACAACTAAGATTAATCTTGGCCACTCATTTCTAATTTAATCTAATGGCTGAGATTCCCCCGACTCACAACTCACCATAAGAACCAAAATCACCAAATCCAATATATATATATATATATATATATATATATATATATATATATATATATATATATATATATATATATATATGAATTGGTAGGTGGATTTGGAAAGTTCTAGGAAGTTGCATATATTATTAAACTAATGAAAATATCTAGGTAGCATTGATAACACCCAAACCACATATCACCTCCCCTTCACTCTTGGTCCAACCCGTGACCACACACGGTCCTGAAGTTCACCACACTACCCAAGGAGGTTGTGCACACTTGGATCAAAGGGTATGTGGAATTAGTTATCGAGAGAATTATGAGAATGAAATTTTTATGTTGGCTAAGTATAGTTCATATTGAGTAGTTTGGTTAACCTTTGTTGTTGTGTATTGTTTTGAGTCATTTATATGTTGTTAATGGTTACCGTTACTTTTACTTGTTTGGTTTATGTGTGTGTCACCCACCCAACACTTTAATTTGGCAACCTGTGATGATCCTTATGATATTTCCGGTTATAATGGGTAGCAGCGACTCAGACATATAATTTGAAGAGGTGTCCTCAATTTGTGCGAAAAGGACGGTTTTAATAGATGACTCATATTTTGATAGACATTTCACCGGGACATTTGCAGTTTATTCATTATTGTTATTGGTTTAGGCATCGGTTGTAGTTTGTTTTACATTTGATTTGGTGTTATCATTGGAGTTCGTCGTTGTGGTAACACACCTGGTTATCGAAAAAGGTCTAATAAAGGTTCCTGGATAAATGAAGTGTTAAATGGAACATGTCGACTAGTAGATCTTGACTAGAACTTAGTGTTAATTATTATTCTTATTATCATTTAGGAATATAATAAGGCAATTGTTGTGCCATTAGAAGTTTGCTAATCGTTAGAATAAGGTGTCGGGTAAAATTAGTTTTTCTACTTCCGTTAAAAAGGTCACCAGAAGTTATAAGCAAAACACTTTGTATTCGTTTAAATTCATTCAATTTGCCAATAAAATTCATAAAAACTTCGATTAAGTGTTGATCACAAATTTTGATTTGAGAACATAATTCAAATCTTGTTTAAAGCTATAATAGGTCGTTAGTTTTAAACATCCATTAAATTGAAATCTAGGCGGATTTATAGTCAAATATCGTTCCATTTTTGTTGGAGCTTGTGTCCTCCACAAATTATTGTGATAACAATTGTAAATCTCTTACAGGTTCATAAGGGTATACTTCGTATTTAATCAGTTGATTAACGATTACCTAATAACGGTTGGCTTGCTAGAAAGTTTGACGTTATTATCATACAGATGGCGGTGATCAACTGGTCCCTAAAGGTCACACCTAAAGGATGTGTTTGGGAGATGTGGTTATGGAAATGTAATCACATTGATGCCTTATATGACTAAACAGTTAGTCAATGTGTTGATGAGACGATTATGTAATGCCGATTAAATAATATTAGTTGAGACGAATTAACTGTCAATTCGTAAATTGAATATAATAAGTTATATTTAATTAATGTATATGATGTAAGCTTGGACAAATTAATATGTTAATTCGTAATTAAATGTAATCGGTTATATTTAATCAACAAGATAAATGCATCATAGTGGTAATAGTAAGGGTACTCAAACCAAGAGGTTATGGGATCAATCCTCACTAGATGACAATTTATATTTAACACGTTTTATACATTTTTGGAATAACCGAAAATAAGGAAATTATACTCCTTATTAATTTCGGAAATTATGGGCCGAAAAAAGGAAACAAAAAATCTACCCTATTCTCTCCTTATACCCGGTTTTATAAAAGGGAGAAGGTGATTTTTCTTAACCTAATTCTTTTTCCCATTTCTTGCCTCTCATCTAAAACACAAAAACGAAAAACCCTAATTAATTTACTGAAATTTTGGGGATCGATTCTAGCAACAAGTTAAGGGCATTTCTCATATCGTCTTGGGTGCAACTAATAGGCGAATATCATTGCGATATTGTTCTTAGGCCAAATTTGCTAGGACCGAAGGTTGATTCTTCATCTCTTTACCCTTTTGTTTATGTAATTTAATTTTATGACTAGCATTCATCATGATATATTCGTTATAATCCTTAAATTTAAAGGGATCCATACAGATAAATCCCACAAGTGGTATCAGAGCCAAGGCCACAAATTTTATTTTGATGATTTTCATAAAATTTGATGTAAACAATTTTTAGTGTTTCGAAAAAAAAATTTGGTTCGACTGAAATTTTTTTGGCCGAGAGAAAATGTTTTTTTCAGCCGAGTATGGTTCTTGTTTTTGATGATTTGTTCCGTTTTGATTCATTCATATTGTTGTTTTAATCAGTTAAGATGATAATAAAATGAATTTGTAGATGTTTTGATTTAATTCGGATTAAATTAAATTGTAAATGGAATAGTCTTGATTGTTGATGATAAATTGTTTTTTGCTATAAAGTTTTTGGCATCAATGGTTCTAAATCGTTGTTTAGAATCATGTTTCATAAATTTACATGTTTAAATTATAAGGTATGATGCAAATCTTGTTAATAGCAACTATAAACGATCTTGTTCATCAATATGTTTTATTTTTAGGGCATTTTGCCGCAAAGAAAAAATTTTGTTTTTTTTGAATTCTTTGAAATGCCGAAAGCGAGAAAAAAAGGGTCATTTTTTTTTTTTTTTGCTTATGCCGTGAAATATAAAAAAAAAAAATTTGTGTTTATGTTCACTGTTCACGATCAGCAGTATTTTATAAAAAAAAAAAAAATTTGTCTTTTTCCGGTTTTTGAAGAAAAACCGAGGAAATTTTTCTGTTTTTTTTCTCTTGTTGTTTTTGGCCTAGAATGATTATACATTAAATTTGCAATGTATGATAAATAATTGTGAAGCGGTTCATAATTCATAGATACCTAATTATTTTAAAGCAGTTTAAAATATTGATGGATTAAATTCATATTACAAGTTTAATATGAATTAAGATTAAAATTAATGTGATTAATTGAGGAATTGTCACTTAATTTAATCAATTAAATAGGTGGTTTGGATAAAATTAATCTACATAAATAAAGAATTATGTCTTGTATGTTTAATTTATTTTTAGTTGATGCATTTTATTTTAGTTGAATGAATCGTTTGAATGGTTTTATTTACGTATTTTTTTTTGCAATCGGTTGTAATTTGTAATACTTAGTGTGGCCTTAGTCAAATTATGTTTTCGTAATGATGGAAACATAATTTTTAATGTAATTTGAGATCTCGAATCTCCTTTATTATTCTTTAGTTTTTGGGTTTTGAAATTAGAATGTAATAAATAGGTTTATTATGTAAATTTATTTATTGTAATTTTCGAAGAAGACTAAAGATGGAGATTGGAGCTCACTCCCGCTACATGGATCAAGATGGAACATCGAGACAAACTTATCGGGTTCAAGGATGGATTCCAAACTTGTATTTAATGTTCATTTTGATAGGATAGGCCACACTAGGACTTTATTATTGCTTTTACGTTTTTCATTCCTATTGCTTTTCTTTCACATGATAGTTTATGCATCATTTTCCGCCTAAAACCAAACCACCTACTACTAAAATGCATGAAAATTGACACATATCGGTTGTATGTTAGTTTTCATAGACATACAGATGTCACATGTTTATTAAGCCATCACCTTAGTTTATTCATTCACGCATGCTAGATATTAGTTCACTTAAAATGAATTAAAATAAAGTTGATGGGATCTTCCTCTAAAACGGAAATTGAGATTAGTCTTTATAAGGGCAAACAACTATGAATCCCTTCTTCGTCGGTAGGCATAATATGACCCCTTCTACGTTGGGTAAGTAGTTCGTGTTGACTTAGTTTATCTCAACATTATAGTCCGAAGAGTTTCTCGTGATTATGATGGACTAAAGATAGAATTTACAGAAATTTATCGACCAAGAATTCTAATGAGTAGAATTTAAAAGGTTGGCTTATCAATTTCTGAGATAATTGAGTCTTGGGCTCATTTATATAATTCTTGAGGAAGGTCAATTGTACAAATGTTTTGAGTCTTCGCGTTATGACATTAGATCATTAGACTTAAATTAAAATCGATGCACATGCTTATTATTTATTCTTCTTTTCGGAGTGTAGAACACGTTTACATTATTGTTACACCAAATGGCTGGAAATAACGAAATCTCAATGCCTAGTGCCACACTTGGACGCGAGTCCTGGCTGAAAGTTTTTATGGACAACATGAATCAGTACACGCGACTGAAGAATGATGGGTCCAACTTTGCGGACTGGGAGGCAGCACTACGGAATGCTGCCATTGCTGACGGTAAGCTCAAGTACTTAATTGAGCCAATACCGGTAAACCCAGGCCCCAATGCGGGAGTTAACGAGTCACTTGCTTATAGTGATTTCGTTATGGAAGCGGGTGCGATAAAGAACGTACTCATCTTTGCAATGGAAACCAATTTGCAGAGACGCTTCATTGCCCAAGGTGCGAACAAGATTTTCACCACGTTCACTAACGAGTTCTCAAAAGCACCGAGGATCGTTACTTATGAGCATATCTGTCGCTTCTTTGATGCGAAACTCCAAAAGGGCCAACCGGTTAGCCCACACATTCTTAACATGATTGAGAATGTCGAGAAGTTGGAGGCATTTGATTGCAAAATCAGTGAGAGCATTGTCATTGACCGAATGCTTCATTCTCTTCACGATGGGTTTGCCCTTTTCAGGGCGAACTACTACATGAATGACTTGAAAAAGAATTCTCATGAGCTACACTCCCTTCTCGTACAGACCGAGAAGGATATGAAATTGAGTGGGAGCATGAAGTAGGGTGTTCTCACGATTTCCAACAAGGGTAAAGGTAAGGGCAAAGCTCCAGGCGACCTAACTGTAGGTAAGCCAAAATTCAAGAAGCCAGGAAACGGTAAGAGTGGGTCCGGTGAGACTAGTGGCTCACAGGGCAAGGCAAAGAGCAAGGGTGGTGACATTGAGTGCCACCATTGTCACAAGACTGGACATTGGAGGAGGAACTGTCCCGTCTACCGTGAGGACATCAAAGCAGGCCGCGTCGTTCCTGTTGGTATGTCATCTTATATTCATATGATTGAGATTAACCATGCAAGTTTCGGAACTTGGGTACTTGATACTGGTTGTGGTTCTCATATGTGTAATCATTTGCAGAGCCTAAGAAACATCACACCTCTCGGAAAGGGTGATGTGGACCTGCGAGTCGGGAATGGAGCCAGAGTTGCTGATGTCTCGAAGGGAACATATGTAATCCAACTACCTAGTGGTTTTGAGTTATTTTTAAATAACTGTTACTATGTACCCAGTTTGTCTAAGAACATTATTTCAGTTTCCGTACTTGATAAAGACGGATTTTCATTTTTAATAAAGGATAATAGCTGTATTTTCTCTTTCAATGAAATAATTTATGGCAAAGCGGTTTCTATGAATGGAATTTACATCTTAGATCAAACCACTGAAGTATTACACGTGAATAATAAGAAATTGAAGGTTGGTGACAAAGATCAAACCTATCTATGGCATTGTCGAATGGGACACATAAATGAGAAACGCGTAAAGAAACTTGTCGATAATGGGACTATTCCCACATTCGAATTTTCTACATATGGCACGTGCGAATCATGTCTCATTGGCAAAATGACTCGAATTTCCTTCAAAGGTGTTGGAATGCACGCTAGTGACCTATTAGGACTCATACATACTGATGTTTGTGGACCTATGTCAATTACCGCTAGAGATGGCTATAGATATTTTATCACTTTCACGGACGATTTGAGTAGATACGGATATGTCTACTTAATGAAGCATAAAAGTGAGTCCTTTGAGAAATTCAAGGAATACGGAAACGGGGTTGAAAACCAACTGGGTAGAAAGGTTAAAGCACTCCGTTCAGATCGGGGTGGCGAATATCTTTCAAATGAGTTTGATCAACACCTTAAAGACTGTGGAATCGTTTTGCAGTTAACTCCACCTGGAACACCTCAATTAAATGGTTTGTCCGAACGGAGAAATCGAACCTTACTTGATATGGTTCGATCCATGATGAGTCACACGGTAGTGCCTGATTTATTATGGGGTTTTGCACTTTTGTCAGCTGCTCTTATACTTAACCGAAGTCCGACTAAAGCTGTCGACAAGACTCCATATGAAATGTGGAAGGGAACGGTACCTAACTTGTCCTTTATTCGGGTTTGGGGCTGCGAGGCTTATGTCAAGTGGAGACACGAGGATAAGCTCGGCCCGCGATCGGTCAAGACATACTTTATAGGTTATCTAAAAGGAACGTTTGGTCATTACTTCTATTCGCCTACCGAACATCGAGTTTTTGTTGCGGCTAGTGCGACGTTCTTAGAGAAAGAATTTCTCGAGAACAAGACAAGTAATAGAACCTTCGAGCTGTCGGAGATTCCAGAACCAACAACCGAGGAACAGATGGAGGAAGTGGTTCCTCCAACTGATGATACGGTTAACATTCCTGAGGAACCTAGGAGGTCGGGTAGAGTCTCTCATCCTCCGGACAGATACATTGGTATGGTCGAGGAGAATGACGTTTTACTCCTAGAGAGTAATGAACCCGCTACCTATAAAGGTGCTATGGCATGTTCCGACTCAAAGCTATGGCTCGAAGCCATGCAATCCGAGATGAACTCCATGTATGAGAATGACGTATGGGATCTAGTTGATTTACCTAATAAGGTAAAACCTCTACAGTGCAAATGGCTTTACAAAATAAAGCGTTCTGTAGACGCGCAACCAGATACCTATAAGGCACGACTAGTGGCAAAAGGTTTCACTCAAGTGCACGGATTGCATTATGATGAGATTTTTGCACCTGTAGTCATGCTACGTTCCATTCGGATAATCTTAGCGATTGCCGCATTTCATGACTATGAAATTTGGCAAATGGATGTGAAAACCGCCTTCTTAAACGGTTATTTGGAGGAAGAGTTGTACATGGTGCAACCCGAAGGTTTCATAGATCCTGAACATCCTAAGAAAGTATGCAAGCTTAAGCGTTCCATTTATGGACTTAAGCAAGCTTCTCGGAGTTGGAATCATCGTTTCGACCAAGTGATAAAAGAATATGGTTTCACTCGATCGGTCGAGGAACCATGCTTATATATCAAGTCGAGTGGGAGCAAGATTGTATTCTTGATATTGTATGTCGATGACATACTCTTGATTGGGAATGACATTCCTCTCCTATCTTCGGTTAAAGAATGGTTGAAGAACCATTTCCAGATGAAAGATCTGGGTGAGGCACAACGCATTTTGGGAATCCGTATCTACCGAGATAGATCACGGCGGACGTTATCACATAGTCAGGAGTCTTATTTGGATAAGATTCTTGAGAAGTTCAGCATGACCAACTCCAAGAAGGGGAACCTTCCAATGACGTACGGGATGCGGTGAGCAAGTCTCGATCACCCACGACGCCTGAAGGGATTGAGCGCATGAGTCGTGTTCCTTATGCATCTGCAATAGGATCAATTATGTATGCCATGATATGCACACGTCCAAACGTGGCTTATGCATTGAGTATGACGAGTCGGTACCAAAAGAATCCAGGTGAAACACACTGGATAGCTGTTAAAAATATCCTCAAGTACCTACGGAGGACTAAGGATAGGGTATTGACTTATGGAGGCGATACTAAGCTATGCGCAATCGGTTACGCAGATGCTAGCTTCCAAACGGATCGAGATGATTCAAAATCTCAGTCCGGGTTCGTCTTCACTCTTAATGGTGCTGCGGTCAGCTGGAAGAGTTCCAAACAGAGTGTTGTAGCAGATTCTACCACTGAATCCGAGTACTATGCCGCTTCGGAAGCAGCTAAGGAAGCGATATGGATGCGTCAATTCTTACAAGGACTTACGATAGTTCCTAGTTCGAATGACCCGATCACCATCTATTGTGACAATAGAGGTGCCATCTTCCAGGCTAAGGAGCCTAAGTCTAGCAACAAATCTAGACATGTACATCGGAAAGCTCACCTGATCCGTGATTACGTGGAGCAAGAAGAGATAGTGATTGACAAGATTGCGACGGATGATAACATCGCGGACCCTCTCACTAAACCGTTGAATTTTGATAAGCATGAAGGGCACGTTATTTCCATGGGAATTAAACGTGTTCCTGAGTTGTAGTAGTTGATTATGAATTTGATACATTATCTTTTTCATATACTATTTATACCTTCATCGTTTTATTATAATATTTTGTTTTTCAAGTGGATTGTACTGACAACTTTGAACGCCACAAAGTGAACTGAATTACATTATATTTTGTTTTGGTCCGTAATCGCCTACAAGAGCTGATAACTCTGGCTATTATATTGTGCAGTCGATTGATGGTGGGTTCAACGAGCCATAAGTCAAACTGTTGACTGATCGATCACAAATGCGAGATTATAACGATACCTCGTAGGACAAATTTTTGTGACAACGTAATGGAGTCCTAAATGTTTAAAAACATTCGGTGCCAGGTCGTGGATAGGACATCCATTGTGTTCCTAGAGTTGATTCTTTTGACTATCGACTGTCTCTTGAGATTAAGGCAGTTTTTGGGTGACTTTGGTTTCTTTCTCACGGTCTGCCGTAACTGGAGGCTAAGTAGATTTTTTCTGGGTCATTTCATACTGTGCTTACATCGGCAGGATTCGAGTTGAGGAAAATATCCAACCTTTATCAGGTATAGTTATTTCTCAGGGCCACTCGAGGAGTTGTAACTGAAATGCATGGCCATGCTCGAATGATGATTCGTTTATCAGTTAAGTTACTCTCTAGTCGGGGAAACCACTCTTGATAATGATCGCTTGTAAAATACGACCTTTGTGAATACGGATTTGCAAATTTTTTTACATTGAGTGGGAGAAATTTTAGGATATGTGAATCGGTTATCGCACATACACTTGTGAGGACAAGTGAGAGTTTGTTGGAGCTTGTGTCCTCCACAAATTAGTGTGATAACATTTGTAAATCTCTTACAGGTTCACAAGGGTATACTTCGTATTTAATCAGTTGATTAACGATTACCTAATAACGGTTGGCTTGCTAGAAAGTTTGACGTTATTATCATACAGATGGCGGTGATCAACTGGTCCCTAAAGGTCACACCTAAAGGATGTGTTTGGGAGATGTGGTTATGGAAATGTAATCACATTGATGCCTTATATGACTAAACAGTTAGTCAATGTGTTGATGAGACGATTATGTAATGCCGATTAAATAATATTAGTTGAGACGAATTAACTGTCAATTCGTAAATTGAATATAATAAGTTATATTTAATTAATGTATATGATGTAAGCTTGGACAAATTAATATGTTAATTCGTAATTAAATGTAATCGGTTATATTTAATCAACAAGATAAATGTATCATAGTGGTAATAGTAAGGGTACTCAAACCAAGAGGTTATGGGATCAATCCTCACTAGATGACAATTTATATTTAACACGTTTTATACATTTTTGGAATAACCGAAAATAAGGAAATTATACTCCTTATTAATTTCGGAAATTATGGGCCGAAAAAAGGAAACAAAAAATCTACCCTATTCTCTCCTTATACCCGGTTTTATAAAAGGGAGAAGGTGATTTTTCTTAACCTAATTCTTTTTCCCATTTCTTGCCTCTCATCTAAAACACAAAAACGAAAAACCCTAATTAATTTACTGAAATTTTGGGGATCGATTCTAGCAACAAGTTAAGGGCATTTCTCATATCGTCTTGGGTGCAACTAATAGGCGAATATCATTGCGATATTGTTCTTAGGCCGAATTTGCTAGGACCGAAGGTTGATTCTTCATCTCTTTACCCTTTTGTTTATGTAATTTAATTTTATGACTAGCATTCATCATGATATATTCGTTATAATCCTTAAATTTAAAGGGATGCATACAGATAAATCCCACAAGTGGTATCAGAGCCAAGGCCACAAATTTTATTTTGATGATTTTCATAAAATTTGATGTAAACAATTTTTAGGGTTTCGAAAAAAAAATTTGGTTCGACTGAAATTTTTTTGGCCGAGAGAAAATGTTTTTTTCAGCCGAGTATGGTTCTTGTTTTTGATGATTTGTTCCGTTTTGATTCATTCATATTGTTGTTTTAATCAGTTAAGATGATAATAAAATGAATTTGTAGATGTTTTGATTTAATTCGGATTAAATTAAATTGTAAATGGAATAGTCTTGATTGTTGATGATAAATTGTTTTTTGCTATAAAGTTTTTGGCATCAATGGTTCTAAATCGTTGTTTAGAATCATGTTTCATAAATTTACATGTTTAAATTATAAGGTATGATGCAAATCTTGTTAATAGCAACTATAAACGATCTTGTTCATCAATATGTTTTATTTTTAGGGCATTTTGCCGCAAAGAAAAAATTTTTTTTTTTTTGAATTCTTTGAAATCGAAAGCGAAAAAAAAAGGGCATTTGTTTTTTTTTTTTTTTTTTTGCTTATGCCGTGAAATATAAAAAAAAAAAATTTGTGTTTTATTCTTGTTCACGATCAGCAGATATTTTATAAAAAAAAAAAAATTTGTCTTTTTAGGTTTTGAAGAAAAACCGAGGAAATTTTTTCAAATTTTTTTTTTTCTCTTGTTGTTTTTGGCCTAGAATGATTATACATTAAATTTGCAATGTATGATAAATAATTGTGAAGCGGTTCATAATTCATAGATACCTAATTATTTTAAAGCAATTTAAAATATTGATGGATTAAATTCATATTACAAGTTTAATATGAATTAAGATTAAAATTAATGTGATTAATTGAGGAATTGTCACTTAATTTAATCAATTAAATAGGTGGTTTGGATAAAATTAATCTACATAAATAAAGAATTATGTCTTGTATGTTTAATTTATTTTTAGTTGATGCATTTTATTTTAGTTGAATGAATCGTTTGAATGGTTTTATTTACGTATTTTTTTTGCAATCGGTTGTAATTTGTAATACTTAGTGTGGCCTTAGTCAAATTATGTTTTCGTAATGATGGAAACATAATTTTTAATGTAATTTGAGATCTCGAATCTCCTTTATTATTCTTTAGTTTTTGGGTTTTGAAATTAGAATGTAATAAATAGGTTTATTATGTAAATTTATTTATTGTAATTTTCGAAGAAGACTAAAGATGGAGATTGGAGCTCACTCCCGCTACATGGATCAAGATGGAACATCGAGACAAACTTATCGGGTTCAAGGATGGATTCCAAACTTGTATTTAATGTTCATTTTGATAGGATAGGCCACACTAGGACTTTATTATTGCTTTTACGTTTTTCATTCCTATTGCTTTTCTTTCACATGATAGTTTATGCATCATTTTCCGCCTAAAACCAAACCACCTACTACTAAAATGCATGAAAATTGACACATATCGGTTGTATGTTAGTTTTCATAGACATACAGATGTCACATGTTTATTAAGCCATCACCTTAGTTTATTCATTCACGCATGCTAGATATTAGTTCACTTAAAATGAATTAAAATAAAGTTGATGGGATCTTCCTCTAAAACGGAAATTGAGATTAGTCTTTATAAGGGCAAACAACTATGAATCCCTTCTTCGTCGGTAGGCATAATATGACCCCTTCTACGTTGGGTAAGTAGTTCGTGTTGACTTAGTTTATCTCAACATTATAGTCCGAAGAGTTTCTCGTGATTATGATGGACTAAAGATAGAATTTACAGAAATTTATCGACCAAGAATTCTAACAGTAGAATTAGCCAAAAGGTTGGCTTATCAATTTACAGATAATTGAGTCTTGGGCTCATTTATATAATTCTTGAGGAAGGTCAATTGTACAAATGTTTTGAGTCTTCGCGTTATGACATTAGATCATTAGACTTAAATTAAAATCGATGCACATGCTTATTATTTATTCTTCTTTTCGGAGTGTAGAACACGTTTACATTATTGTTACACCAAATGGTCGGAAATAACGAAATCTCAATGCCTAGTGCCACACTTGGACGCGAGTCTTGGCCGAAAGTTTTTATGGACAACATGAATCAAGACACGCGATCGAAGAATGATGGGTCCAACTTTGCGGATCGGGAGGCAAAGCACGGAACGGAATCGCCATTCGACGGTAAGCTCAAGTACTTAATTGAGCCAATACCAGAAACCAGGCCCCAATGCGGGAGTTAACGAGTCACTTGCTTATAGTGATTTCGTTATGGAAGCGGGTGCGATAAAGAACGTACTCATCTTTGCAATGGAAACCAATTTGCAGAGACGCTTTATTGCCCAAGGTGCGAACAAGATTTTCACCACGTTCACTAACGAGTTCTCAAAAGCACCGAGGATCGTTACTTATGAGCATATCTGTCGCTTCTTTGATGCGAAACTCCAAAAGGGCCAACCGGTTAGCCCACACATTCTTAACATGATTGAGAATGTCGAGAAGTTGGAGGCATTTGATTGCAAAATCAGTGAGAGCATTGTCATTGACCGAATGCTTCATTCTCTTCACGATGGGTTTGCCCTTTTCAGGGCGAACTACTACATGAATGACTTGAAAAAGAATTCTCATGAGCTACACTCCCTTCTCGTACAGACCGAGAAGGATATGAAATTGAGTGGGAGCATGAAGTAGGGTGTTCTCACGATTTCCAACAAGGGTAAAGGTAAGGGCAAAGCTCCAGGCGACCTAACTGTAGGTAAGCCAAAATTCAAGAAGCCAGGAAACGGTAAGAGTGGGTCCGGTGAGACTAGTGGCTCACAGGGCAAGGCAAAGAGCAAGGGTGGTGACATTGAGTGCCACCATTGTCACAAGACTGGACATTGGAGGAGGAACTGTCCCGTCTACCGTGAGGACATCAAAGCGGCGCGTCGTTCCGTTGGTATGTCATCTTATATTCATATGATTGAGATTAACCATGCAAGTTTGAAAACTTGGGTACTTGATACTGGTTGTGGTTCTCATATGTGTAATCATTTGCAGAGCCTAAGAAACATCACACCTCTCGGAAAGGGTGATGTGGACCTGCGAGTCGGGAATGGAGCCAGAGTTGCTGATGTCTCGAAGGGAACATATGTAATCCAACTACCTAGTGGTTTTGAGTTATTTTTAAATAACTGTTACTATGTACCCAGTTTGTCTAAGAACATTATTTCAGTTTCCGTACTTGATAAAGACGGATTTTCATTTTTAATAAAGGATAATAGCTGTATTTTCTCTTTCAATGAAATAATTTATGGCAAAGCGGTTTCCATGAATGGAATTTACATCTTAGATCAAACCACGGAAGTATTACACGTGAATAATAAGAAATTGAAGGTTGGTGACAAAGATCAAACCTATCTATGGCATTGTCGAATGGGACACATAAATGAGAAACGCGTAAAGAAACTTGTCGATAATGGGACTATTCCCACATTCGAATTTTCTACATATGGCACGTGCGAATCATGTCTCATTGGCAAAATGACTCGAATTTCCTTCAAAGGTGTTGGAATGCACGCTAGTGACCTATTAGGACTCATACATACTGATGTTTGTGGACCTATGTCAATTACCGCTAGAGATGGCTATAGATATTTTATCACTTTCACGGACGATTTGAGTAGATACGGATATGTCTACTTAATGAAGCATAAAAGTGAGTCCTTTGAGAAATTCAAGGAATACGAACGGGGTTGAAAACCAACTGGGTAGAAAGGTTAAAGCACTCCGTTCGGATCGGGGTGGCGAATATCTTTCAAATGAGTTTGATCAACACCTTAAAGCGTGGAATCGTTTTGCGTTAACTCCACCTGGAACACCTCAATTAAATGGTTTGTCCGAACGGAGAAATCGAACCTTACTTGATATGGTTCGATCCATGATGAGTCACACGGTAGTGCCCGATTCATTATGGGGTTTTGCACTTTTGTCACTGCTCTTATACTTAACCGAAGTCCGACTAAAGTCGTCGACAAGACTCCATATGAAATGTGGAAGGAACGGTACCTAACTTGTCCTTTATTCGGGTTTGGGGCTGCGAGGCTTATGTCAAGTGGAGACACGAGGATAAGCTCGGCCCGCGATCGGTCAAGACATACTTTATAGGTTATCTAAAAGGAACGTTTGGTCATTACTTCTATTCGCCTACCGAACATCGAGTTTTTGTTGCGGCTAGTGCGACGTTCTTAGAGAAAGAATTTCTCGAGAACAAGACAAGTAATAGAACCTTCGAGCCTGTCGGAGATTCAGAACCAACAACCGAGGAACAGATGGAGGAAGTTGTTCCTCCAACCGATGATACGGTTAACATTCGAGGAACCTAGGAGGTCGGGTAGAGTCTCTCATCCTCCGGACAGATACATTGGTATGGTCGAGGAGAATGACGTTTTACTCCTAGAGAGTAATGAACCCGCTACCTATAAAGGTGCTATGGCATGTTCCGACTCAAAGCTATGGCTCGAAGCCATGCAATCCGAGATGAACTCCATGTATGAGAATGACGTATGGGATCTAGTTGATTTACCTAATAAGGTAAAACCTCTACAGTGCAAATGGCTTTACAAAATAAAGCGTTCTGTAGACGCGCAACCAGATACCTATAAGGCACGACTAGTGGCAAAAGGTTTCACTCAAGTGCACGGATTGCATTATGATGAGATTTTTGCACCTGTAGTCATGCTACGTTCCATTCGGATAATCTTAGCGATTGCCGCATTTCATGACTATGAAATTTGGCAAATGGATGTGAAAACCGCCTTCTTAAACGGTTATTTGGAGGAAGAGTTGTACATGGTGCAACCCGAAGGTTTCATAGATCCTGAACATCCTAAGAAAGTATGCAAGCTTAAGCGTTCCATTTATGGACTTAAGCAAGCTTCTCGGAGTTGGAATCATCGTTTCGACCAAGTGATAAAAGAATATGGTTTCACTCGATCGGTCGAGGAACCATGCTTATATATCAAGTCGAGTGGGAGCAAGATTGTATTCTTGATATTGTATGTCGATGACATACTCTTGATTGGGAATGACATTCCTCTCCTATCTTCGGTTAAAGAATGGTTGAAGAACCATTTCCAGATGAAAGATCTGGGTGAGGCACAACGCATTTTGGGAATCCGTATCTACCGAGATAGATCACGGCGGACGTTATCACATAGTCAGGAGTCTTATTTGGATAAGATTCTTGAGAAGTTCAGCATGACCAACTCCAAGAAGGGGAACCTTCCAATGACGTCTGGGATGCAGTGAGCAAGTCTCAGTCACCCACGACGCCTGAAGGGATTGAGCGCATGAGTCGTGTTCCTTATGCATCTGCAATAGGATCAATTATGTATGCCATGATATGCACACGTCCAAACGTGGCTTATGCATTGAGTATGACGAGTCGGTACCAAAAGAATCCAGGTGAAACACACTGGATAGCTGTTAAAAATATCCTCAAGTACCTACGGAGGACTAAGGATAGGGTATTGACTTATGGAGGCGATACTAAGCTATGCGCAATCGGTTACGCAGATGCTAGCTTCCAAACGGATCGAGATGATTCAAAATCTCAGTCCGGGTTCGTCTTCACTCTTAATGGTGCTGCGGTCAGCTGGAAGAGTTCCAAACAGAGTGTTGTAGCAGATTCTACCACTGAATCCGAGTACTATGCCGCTTCGGAAGCAGCTAAGGAAGCGATATGGATGCGTCAATTCTTACAAGGACTTACGATAGTTCCTAGTTCGAATGACCCGATCACCATCTATTGTGACAATAGAGGTGCCATCTTCCAGGCTAAGGAGCCTAAGTCTAGCAACAAATCTAGACATGTACATCGGAAAGCTCACCTGATCCGTGATTACGTGGAGCAAGAAGAGATAGTGATTGACAAGATTGCGACGGATGATAACATCGCGGACCCTCTCACTAAACCGTTGAATTTTGATAAGCATGAAGGGCACGTTATTTCCATGGGAATTAAACGTGTTCCTGAGTTGTAGTAGTTGATTATGAATTTGATACATTATCTTTTTCATATACTATTTATACCTTCATCGTTTTATTATAATATTTTGTTTTTCAAGTGGATTGTACCGACAACTTTGAACGCCACAAGAGTGAACTGAATTACATTATATTTTGTTTTGGTCCGTAATCGCCTACAAGAGCTGATAACTCTGGCTATTATATTGTGCAGTCGATTGATGGTGGGTTCAACGAGCCATAAGTCAAACTGTTGACTGATCGATCACAAATGCGAGATTATAACGATACCTCGTAGGACAAATTTTTGTGACAACGTAATGGAGTCCTAAATGTTTAAAAACATTCGGTGCCGGGTCGTGGATAGGACATCCATTGTGTTCCTAGAGTCGATTCTTTTGACTATCGACTGTCTCTTGAGATTAAGGCGTTTTTTGGGTGACTTTGGTTTCTTTCTCACGGCCTGCCGTGAATCGGAGGCTAAGTAGATTTTTTCTGGGTCATTTCATACCGTGCTTACATCGGCAGGATTCGAGTTGAGGAAAATATCCAACCTTTATCAGGTATAGTTATTTCTCGGGGCCACTCGAGGAGTTGAATCGAAATGCATGGCCATGCTCGAATGATGATTCGTTTATCAGTTAAGTTACTCTCTAGTCGGGGGAACCACTCTTGATAATGATCGCTTGTAAAATACGACCTTTGTGAATACGGATTTGCAAATTTTTTTACATTGAGTGGGAGAAATTTTAGGATATGTGAATCGGTTATCGCACATACACTTGTGAGGACAAGTGAGAGTTTGTTGGAGCTTGTGTCCTCCACAAATTAGTGTGATAACATTTGTAAATCTCTTACAGTTTCACAAGGGTATACTTCGTATTTTATCGGTTGATTAACGATTACCTAATAACGGTTGGCTTGCTAGAAAGTTTGACGTTATTATCATACAGATGGCGGTGATCAACTGGTCCCTAAAGGTCACACCTAAAGGATGTGTTTGGGAGATGTGGTTATGGAAATGTAATCACATTGATGCCTTATATGACTAAACAGTTAGTCAATGTGTTGATGAGACGATTATGTAATGCCGATTAAATAATATTAGTTGAGACGAATTAATCACAATTCGTAAATTGAATATAATAAGTTATATTTAATTAATGTATATGATGTAAGCTTGGACAAATTAATATGTTAATTCGTAATTAAATGTAATCGGTTATATTTAATCAACAAGATAAATGTATCATAGTGGTAATAGTAAGGGTACTCAAACCAAGAGGTTATGGGATCAATCCTCACTAGATGACAATTTATATTTAACACGTTTTATACATTTTTGGAATAACCGAAAATAAGGAAATTATACTCCTTATTAATTTCGGAAATTATGGGCCGGAAAAAGGAAACAAAAAATCTACCCTATTCTCTCCTTATACCCGGTTTTATAAAAGGGAGAAGGTGATTTTTCTTAACCTAATTCTTTTTCCCATTTCTTGCCTCTCATCTAAAACACAAAAACGAAAAACCCTAATTAATTTCTTGAAATTTTGGGGATCGATTCTAGCAACAAGTTAAGGGCATTTCTCATATCGTCTTGGGTGCAACTAATAGGCGAATATCATTGCGATATTGTTCTTAGGCCGAATTTGCTAGGACCGAAGGTTGATTCTTCATCTCTTTACCCTTTTGTTTATGTAATTTAATTTTATGACTAGCATTCATCATGATATATTCGTTATAATCCTTAAATTTAAAGGGATGCATACAGATAAATCCCACAAGTGGTATCAGAGCCAAGGCCACAAATTTTATTTTGATGATTTTCATAAAATTTGATGTAAACAATTTTTAGGGTTTCGAAAAAAAAATTTGGTTCGACTGAAATTTTTTTGGCCGAGAGAAAATGTTTTTTTCAGCCGAGTATGGTTCTTGTTTTTGATGATTTGTTCCGTTTTGATTCATTCATATTGTTGTTTTAATCAGTTAAGATGATAATAAAATGAATTTGTAGATGTTTTGATTTAATTCGGATTAAATTAAATTGTAAATGGAATAGTCTTGATTGTTGATGATAAATTGTTTTTTGCTATAAAGTTTTTGGCATCAATGGTTCTAAATCGTTGTTTAGAATCATGTTTCATAAATTTACATGTTTAAATTATAAGGTATGATGCAAATCTTGTTAATAGCAACTATAAACGATCTTGTTCATCAATATGTTTTATTTTTAGGGCATTTTGCCGCAAAGAAAAAAATTTCTGTTTTTTTCGAATTGCTGAAATGCCGAGCAGAAAAAAAGGGCTGTTTTTTTTTTTTTTTTTTTGCTGCTTATGCCGTGAAATATAAAAAAAAAAATTTGTGTTTCTGTTACTGTTCACGATCAGCAGTATTTTATAAAAAAAAAAAAAATTTGTCTTTTTCCGGTTTTTGAAGAAAAACCGAGGAAATTTTTCTGTTTTTTTTCTCTTGTTGTTTTTGGCCTAGAATGATTATACATTAAATTTGCAATGTATGATAAATAATTGTGAAGCGGTTCATAATTCATAGATACCTAATTATTTTAAAGCAGTTTAAAATATTGATGGATTAAATTCATATTACAAGTTTAATATGAATTAAGATTAAAATTAATGTGATTAATTGAGGAATTGTCACTTAATTTAATCAATTAAATAGGTGGTTTGGATAAAATTAATCTACATAAATAAAGAATTATGTCTTGTATGTTTAATTTATTTTTAGTTGATGCATTTTATTTTAGTTGAATGAATCGTTTGAATGGTTTTATTTACGTATTTTTTTTGCAATCGGTTGTAATTTGTAATACTTAGTGTGGCCTTAGTCAAATTATGTTTTCGTAATGATGGAAACATAATTTTTAATGTAATTTGAGATCTCGAATCTCCTTTATTATTCTTTAGTTTTTGGGTTTTGAAATTAGAATGTAATAAATAGGTTTATTATGTAAATTTATTTATTGTAATTTTCGAAGAAGACTAAAGATGGAGATTGGAGCTCACTCCCGCTACATGGATCAAGATGGAACATCGAGACAAACTTATCGGGTTCAAGGATGGATTCCAAACTTGTATTTAATGTTCATTTTGATAGGATAGGCCACACTAGGACTTTATTATTGCTTTTACGTTTTTCATTCCTATTGCTTTTCTTTCACATGATAGTTTATGCATCATTTTCCGCCTAAAACCAAACCACCTACTACTAAAATGCATGAAAATTGACACATATCGGTTGTATGTTAGTTTTCATAGACATACAGATGTCACATGTTTATTAAGCCATCACCTTAGTTTATTCATTCACGCATGCTAGATATTAGTTCACTTAAAATGAATTAAAATAAAGTTGATGGGATCTTCCTCTAAAACGGAAATTGAGATTAGTCTTTATAAGGGCAAACAACTATGAATCCCTTCTTCGTCGGTAGGCATAATATGACCCCTTCTACGTTGGGTAAGTAGTTCGTGTTGACTTAGTTTATCTCAACATTATAGTCCGAAGAGTTTCTCGTGATTATGATGGACTAAAGATAGAATTTACAGAAATTTATCGACCAAGAATTCTAACAGTAGAATTAGCCAAAAGGTTGGCTTATCAATTTACAGATAATTGAGTCTTGGGCTCATTTATATAATTCTTGAGGAAGGTCAATTGTACAAATGTTTTGAGTCTTCGCGTTATGACATTAGATCATTAGACTTAAATTAAAATCGATGCACATGCTTATTATTTATTCTTCTTTTCGGAGTGTAGAACACGTTTACATTATTGTTACACCAAATGGCTGGAAATAACGAAATCTCAATGCCTAGTGCCACACTTGGACGCGAGTCCTGGCTGAAAGTTTTTATGGACAACATGAATCAGTACACGCGACTGAAGAATGATGGGTCCAACTTTGCGGATCGGGAGGCAAGACTACGGAATGTCGCCATTGCCGACGGTGAAGCTCAAGTACTTAATTGAGCCAATACCGGTGAAACCCAGGCCCCAATGCGGGAGTTAACGAGTCACTTGCTTATAGTGATTTCGTTATGGAAGCGGGTGCGATAAAGAACGTACTCATCTTTGCAATGGAAACCAATTTGCAGAGACGCTTCATTGCCCAAGGTGCGAACAAGATTTTCACCACGTTCACTAACGAGTTCTCAAAAGCACCGAGGATCGTTACTTATGAGCATATCTGTCGCTTCTTTGATGCGAAACTCCAAAAGGGCCAACCGGTTAGCCCACACATTCTTAACATGATTGAGAATGTCGAGAAGTTGGAGGCATTTGATTGCAAAATCAGTGAGAGCATTGTCATTGACCGAATGCTTCATTCTCTTCACGATGGGTTTGCCCTTTTCAGGGCGAACTACTACATGAATGACTTGAAAAAGAATTCTCATGAGCTACACTCCCTTCTCGTATAGACCGAGAAGGATATGAAATTGAGTGGGAGCATGAAGTAGGGTGTTCTCACGATTTCCAACAAGGGTAAAGGTAAGGGCAAAGCTCCAGGCGACCTAACTGTAGGTAAGCCAAAATTCAAGAAGCCAGGAAACGGTAAGAGTGGGTCCGGTGAGACTAGTGGCTCACAGGGCAAGGCAAAGAGCAAGGGTGGTGACATTGAGTGCCACCATTGTCACAAGACTGGACATTGGAGGAGGAACTGTCCCGTCTACCGTGAGGACATCAAAGCAGGCCGCGTCGTTCCTGTTGGTATGTCATCTTATATTCATATGATTGAGATTAACCATGCAAGTTTCGGAACTTGGGTACTTGATACTGGTTGTGGTTCTCATATGTGTAATCATTTGCAGAGCCTAAGAAACATCACACCTCTCGGAAAGGGTGATGTGGACCTGCGAGTCGGGAATGGAGCCAGAGTTGCTGATGTCTCGAAGGGAACATATGTAATCCAACTACCTAGTGGTTTTGAGTTATTTTTAAATAACTGTTACTATGTACCCAGTTTGTCTAAGAACATTATTTCAGTTTCCGTACTTGATAAAGACGGATTTTCATTTTTAATAAAGGATAATAGCTGTATTTTCTCTTTCAATGAAATAATTTATGGCAAAGCGGTTTCTATGAATGGAATTTACATCTTAGATCAAACCACTGAAGTATTACACGTGAATAATAAGAAATTGAAGGTTGGTGACAAAGATCAAACCTATCTATGGCATTGTCGAATGGGACACATAAATGAGAAACGCGTAAAGAAACTTGTCGATAATGGGACTATTCCCACATTCGAATTTTCTACATATGGCACGTGCGAATCATGTCTCATTGGCAAAATGACTCGAATTTCCTTCAAAGGTGTTGGAATGCACGCTAGTGACCTATTAGGACTCATACATACTGATGTTTGTGGACCTATGTCAATTACCGCTAGAGATGGCTATAGATATTTTATCACTTTCACGGACGATTTGAGTAGATACGGATATGTCTACTTAATGAAGCATAAAAGTGAGTCCTTTGAGAAATTCAAGGAATACCAGAACAGGGTTGAAAACCAACTGGGTAGAAAGGTTAAAGCACTCCGTTCAGATCGGGGTGGCGAATATCTTTCAAATGAGTTTGATCAACACCTTAAAGACTGTGGAATCGTTTTGCGTCTAACTCCACCTGGAACACCTCAATTAAATGGTGTGTCCGACGGAGAAATTGAACCTTACTTGATATGGTTCGATCCATGATGAGTCACACGGTAGTGCCTCGATTTATTATGGGGTTTTGCACTTTTGTCACCGCTCTTATACTTAACCGAAGTCCGACTAAAGCTGTCGACAAGACTCCATATGAAATGTGGAAGGGAACGGTACCTAACTTGTCCTTTATTCGGGTTTGGGGCTGCGAGGCTTATGTCAAGTGGAGACACGAGGATAAGCTCGGCCCGCGATCGGTCAAGACATACTTTATAGGTTATCTAAAAGGAACGTTTGGTCATTACTTCTATTCGCCTACCGAACATCGAGTTTTTGTTGCGGCTAGTGCGACGTTCTTAGAGAAAGAATTTCTCGAGAACAAGACAAGTAATAGAACCTTCGAGCTGTCGGAGATTCCAGAACCAACAACCGAGGACCAGATGGAGGAAGTGGTTCCTCCAACTGATGATACGGTTAACATTCCTGAGGAACCTAGGAGGTCGGGTAGAGTCTCTCATCCTCCGGACAGATACATTGGTATGGTCGAGGAGAATGACGTTTTACTCCTAGAGAGTAATGAACCCGCTACCTATAAAGGTGCTATGGCATGTTCCGACTCAAAGCTATGGCTCAAAGCCATGCAATCCGAGATGAACTCCATGTATGAGAATGACGTATGGGATCTAGTTGATTTACCTAATAAGGTAAAACCTCTACAGTGCAAATGGCTTTACAAAATAAAGCGTTCTGTAGACGCGCAACCAGATACCTATAAGGCACGACTAGTGGCAAAAGGTTTCACTCAAGTGCACGGATTGCATTATGATGAGATTTTTGCACCTGTAGTCATGCTACGTTCCATTCGGATAATCTTAGCGATTGCCGCATTTCATGACTATGAAATTTGGCAAATGGATGTGAAAACCGCCTTCTTAAACGGTTATTTGGAGGAAGAGTTGTACATGGTGCAACCCGAAGGTTTCATAGATCCTGAACATCCTAAGAAAGTATGCAAGCTTAAGCGTTCCATTTATGGACTTAAGCAAGCTTCTCGGAGTTGGAATCATCGTTTCGACCAAGTGATAAAAGAATATGGTTTCACTCGATCGGTCGAGGAACCATGCTTATATATCAAGTCGAGTGGGAGCAAGATTGTATTCTTGATATTGTATGTCGATGACATACTCTTGATTGGGAATGACATTCCTCTCCTATCTTCGGTTAAAGAATGGTTGAAGAACCATTTCCAGATGAAAGATCTGGGTGAGGCACAACGCATTTTGGGAATCCGTATCTACCGAGATAGATCACGGCGGACGTTATCACATAGTCAGGAGTCTTATTTGGATAAGATTCTTGAGAAGTTCAGCATGACCAACTCCAAGAAGGGGAACCTTCCAATGACGTCTGGGATGCAGTTGAGCAAGTCTCAGTCACCCACGACGCCTGAAGGGATTGAGCGCATGAGTCGTGTTCCTTATGCATCTGCAATAGGATCAATTATGTATGCCATGATATGCACACGTCCAAACGTGGCTTATGCATTGAGTATGACGAGTCGGTACCAAAAGAATCCAGGTGAAACACACTGGATAGTTGTTAAAAATATCCTCAAGTACCTACGGAGGACTAAGGATAGGATATTGACTTATGGAGGCGATACTAAGCTATGCGCAATCGATTCCGCAGATGCTAGCTTCCAAACGGATCGAGATGATTCAAAATCTCGGTCCGGATTCGTCTTCACTCTTAATGGTGCTTGCGGTCGGTGGAAGAGTTCCAAACAGAGTGTTGTAGCAGATTCTACCATCAACCGAGTACTATGCCGCTTCGGAAGCAAACTAAGGAAGCGATATGGATGCGTCAATTCTTACAAGGACTTACGATAGTTCCTAGTTCGAATGACCCGATCACCATCTATTGTGACAATAGAGGTGCCATCTTCCGGGCTAAGGAGCCTAAGTCTAGCAACAAATCTAGACATGTACATCGGAAAGCTCACCTGATCCGTGATTACGTGGAGCAAGAAGAGATAGTGATTGACAAGATTGCGACGGATGATAACATCGCGGACCCTCTCACTAAACCGTTGAATTTTGATAAGCATGAAGGGCACGTTATTTCCATGGGAATTAAACGTGTTCTTGAGTTGTAGTAGTTGATTATGAATTTGATACATTATCTTTTTCATATACTATTTATACCTTCATCGTTTTATTATAATATTTTGTTTTTCAAGTGGATTGTACTGACAACTTTGAACGCCACAAAGTGAACTGAATTACATTATATTTTGTTTTGGTCCGTAATCGCCTACAAGAGCTGATAACTCTGGCTATTATATTGTGCAATCGATTGATGGTGGGTTCAACGAGCCATAAGTCAAACTGTTGATTGATCGATCACAAATGCGAGATTATAACGATACCTCGTAGGACAAATTTTTGTGACAACGTAATGGAGTCCTAAATGTTTAAAAACATTCGGTGCCAGGTCGTGGATAGGACATCCATTGTGTTCCTAGAGTTGATTCTTTTGACTATCGACTGTCTCTTGAGATTAAGGCAGTTTTGGGTGACTTTGGTTTCTTTCTCTCACGGTCGCCGAATCGGAGGCTAAGTAGATTTTTTCGGGTCATTTCATACCGTGCTTACATCGCGCAGGATTCGAGTTGAGGAAAATATCCAACCTTTATCAGGTATAGTTATTTCTCGGGGCCACTCGAGGAGTTGAATCGAAATGCATGGCCATGCTCGAATGATGATTCGTTTATCGGTTAAGTTACTCTCTAGTCGGGGAAACCACTCTTGATAATGATCGCTTGTAAAATACGACCTTTGTGAATACGGATTTGCAAATTTTTTTACATTGAGTGGGAGAAATTTTAGGATATGTGAATCGGTTATCGCACATACACTTGTGAGGACAAGTGAGAGTTTGTTGGAGCTTGTGTCCTCCACAAATTAGTGTGATAACATTTGTAAATCTCTTACAGGTTCACAAGGGTATACTTCGTATTTAATCAGTTGATTAACGATTACCTAATAACGGTTGGCTTGCTAGAAAGTTTGACGTTATTATCATACAAATGGCGGTGATCAACTGGTCCCTAAAGGTCACACCTAAAGGATGTGTTTGGAAGATGTGGTTATGGAAATGTAATCCATTGATGTCTTATATGACTAAACAGTTAGTCAATGTGTTGATGAGACGATTATTTAATGCCGATTAAATAATATTAGTTGAGACGAATTAACTGTCAATTCGTAAATTGAGTATAATAAGTTATATTTAATTAATGTATATGATGTAAGCTTGGACGAATTAATATGTTAATTCGTAATTAAATGTAATCGGTTATATTTAATCAACAAGATGAATGTGTCATAGTGGTAATAGTAAGGGTACTCAAACCAAGAGGTTATGGGATCGATCCTCACTAGATGACAATTTATATTTAACACATTTTATACATTTTTGGAATAACCGAAAATAAGGAAATTATACTCCTTATTAATTTCGGAAATTATGGGCCGAAAAAAGGAAAAGAAAAATCTACCCTATTCTCTCCTTATACCCGGTTTTATAAAGGGGAGAAGGTGATTTTTCTTAACCTAATTCTTTTTCCCATTTCTTGCCTCTCATCTAAAACACAAAAACGAAAAACCCTAATTAATTTACTGAAATTTTGGGGATCGATTCTAGCAACAAGTTAAGGGCATTTCTCATATCGTCTTGGGTGCAACTAATAGGCGAATATCATTGCGATATTGTTCTTAGGCCGAATTTGCTAGGACCGAAGGTTGATTCTTCATCTCTTTACCCTTTTGTTTATGTAATTTAATTTTATGACTAGCATTCATCATGATATATTCATTATAGTCCTTAAATTTAAAGGGATGCATACAGATAAATCCCACATTATTGCTACTTTTTTATTGTTGTTGTACGTAACCCAAGCCGCACCACAATCTTCATTATTTCACCCAATTCGCTTCCGCATTTGTATCATTAGTTGTATCAAAGCTTTGACTATTGATCGTAACTCATGATGGGTGACTTTGACGATGAAAGTCTGCTGAATCGTCAACGTGATATGTTGCGGAACACGTTAGAGACATGAAATTAATAACTCCTTATCCTATGATACGAAGTAACGTTATAGGTAAACAGTTGGTATCTATGGTACGACAGAAACCGCATATTTTATGATTAAAATAAGTGATTATCAGTCTATCATAAAATGAGATATTTAATGCGTGCTCAAACTTGATTGAAAACTTTGCATCTCCCAAATAGAAATTTGGTATAGTTAAAAAAGAAGAGGAAGGCAAAAGGAAGCCCGTGAAAAATACTCCCTCCATTCAACTCCACTTTGCAAGTTTGCTTTTTGCACGGGTATTAAGGAGCGGATTAAAAAACTATTAAAAATATATAGGGAAAGAGAATTGAGAGGTTAAAAATATTAAAACAAATATAAATGTGGGGTTTTGTGGTGGATTATTATGGGGTATAGATGACATTTTTTGTAAATATAAATTTTCAATAAGGATAGAATGATCATTTTTTTAGCCAAATAAGGAAACATGTAAAGTGAGTTGAATAGACAAAAAAGGAATATTTGCAAAGTGGAGTTGAATGGAAGGAATATGACACTTGCAATGTACTCCCTCCGTACTAGAGCAATGGTTACACTTACCTAATATGGTCGTACTACACCAATGGTAACATACTATAAATGGGCTGTTTTTTTTACAATAATACCCATATAGTCTCCTTATATTTACATAATGACCACTTGTGGCCCACTCACTAACCCAATAATTTAATCCCTTATATTTACTTTACTTTCCATCTTTGTCCCTACTTTTACCCTCTTTTCTTAAATATCCCATTTTTTACCATGTTACCATTGGTGTGATACGGGGAGTACATAATAAACCCACTGAAGAAAGAAAGTTTGGGGGTAGGTTATTGAGTGGTGAAAGTTTAAAAGGCATTAAATTGGCATAAAGGTTGGGGGGCGGGGGAAGAGGGCCTAACTTTTTGGTGTGTCATTGAACGAATCAAGGGTCCCACTTAAAAAATGCACTTTTTATCAATAACTCACAAATATCTTCCACCCAACTGGGCCCAACTCTTCTCTTTTCATCCTTCTTTATTTATTTTAATTTCAGTCCACGTCCTTTACAAATCTAAATTCTCTAGATATTTCTATCTTTTCCACTCTCTCTCTTTCATTTCATTTCATAATTATTATCAGCTCATCTATAATTAAACTTTCTTCTTCACTCAACTATTATCTTCATCACTTTTTTTCATTCCTCAATTTGGAATTGGAATTCTTTTGATTTATTCCTGGTAATTATCTTCACTTTTGGTTTTTTTTTTTTGATTTTTAGATTTTCTTGTTTTCATTCATGTGTCTTATCTTATTTCTTATCCATATGTTTTTAGACTTCATTCGATCATCATTTCCTATTTGATTCTCAAATCTCTGCGATTTTGATAATCAAGTTCGCTCAATTGTCTTATTATTCAAAGGTTTTGATCAATTTTATCTTATTGTTTTTTTTTTTTTTTTGTTGGTTCAAATGAGCGAACTGTGCGGGGTGAGAATCGACCCCCCAACTTCATGGCGGGGGGTGAGATAGCTCTTAACACTCAGCTAACTCTTGTTCTCAATTTCATCTTATTGTTTCTAACTATCTTTTCTCTTCTGAAACTGCATCATCCCTGTTGTTGTCTGAGTTATGAAGAATATCACCTTCCCAGTTCCATTTAATTGTTTACGTTTTTCAAAATATGTGACTGAGATTTTCTAAAATGCGTACAATTAACGGAACCTGGGTACTTTACGCTAAATTTTCTGCCTTTTGCGTTTATCTTATGATACCTGCTCAAATTTATGAATCTGATTTAGAATTAGTGTGTCAATCTCTCGTTTTGTATGCGTTTCTCAATTTATAATTAACGATTGATTGTACATGTTCAATTCTGTCAGGCTATCAACAAGTTTCAGAATAAGAACTTTTTGCTTGTAGTTGGGCAGGATATTTGGATTTAGTTATTGATAGGTGAGACGATGGGGTATGTATGCGATTTTTGTGGAGAGGAGAGAGCGGTGGTGTATTGCCGCTCCGACGCTGCTTGTTTGTGTTTGTCTTGTGATCGCAATGTTCACTCTGCAAATGCTCTCTCCAAGCGTCATTCTCGGACACTTGTTTGTGAAAGATGCAATTGCCAACCTGCTTCCGTTAGATGTATTGATGAGGGGGTTTCCCTTTGTCCTAATTGTAATTTGTTAGGACATAATGGCTCTACCCCCACCTTTCACAAGACGGAAGATATTAGTTATTACTCTGGTTGTCCGTCATCAGCAGAGCTGTCCACAATCTGGTCATTTTTCTCGGATATTCCGGTACATGCATCAGACAGTTCTACCCCTAAGCAAGGGTTAGGCGCTTTATGTATTGACGATGGAGGAATGAAGAACTGCTTGGATGCTGTTGGCAAAGACAGTGGACCTGATACAAGGGGTACTGTTGCAACAAATGATGTGCAGAGCTTCAGTAAATCTAATGATATGGTTGGGCTTTCATCTATCCCTGAGATTGTTCCACGCAAGAGTACTAATCAACCCGGATGCAGTAACTCGTCTGAGGTAGCTATACATTGCCTTATATAAAGTGAAGTGTGATGGCAAATTTATTATTTTGTCATATGCTATACGTCTATATTATTATTTTCTCGATTTAAATTCTAAGTTTTTATAAAAGAAATCAGGTCTTCGATTTTAGAACCTACTAGTATTGGTGCCCGGCTTCGCCCGGGCTACCTCTACTTACCAATAAATTTTTTTTTTTCATTAAATAAAACTATGTAAAGTTGCATAACTTATAAATTTATCATTAATATATTTTTCTATGACATATCCTAAAATTACGATGAAATAAATTTTGAGACAAATTCACTACTTCTGCGATTAATATTTTACTCTTATTAATGAAATAATAGTAATAACATTTCACTACTTGCCCGTAATCATTGTTACTTTCACTACTTCCGCCGTAATTATTGTTACTGTCACTACTTGCCGCATTAATATTGATAATTTCACTACTCCCGTCGTAATTATTGTTAATTTTTCAATTGCCGCATTAATAATGAGTATTTCACTACTACCGTTGTTGTTTCTACCACTTTCACTAATCTCGCTGATAATATTGTTCCTTTTACTATTCAAATGAGTAATTACTATCATATACCTATATCCAATGTTACTACAATTTTTTTCTTTACTGATGAAATTACTTTTACTACGTGGGCATGCAATTTTAAGAGGATTATATATTTATATAAATATATTACATATATGCATTAAATCAAATCGAAAGAATTATGCAATATTATATATTATGGAATCTAACTTGAATTATTTATAACCTACTTATATTATATTTTTGTATGTTAAATAATTAACAACTCTATACATCTAATAAACTATAAAGTTTAATAAAATTTCATAGATTTTAAATTTAATATATAATTTCATGATGATAATAATTAATACCATAAGTGTGCATGTTTATACTAATTTATTATTTTATTTTAAGGAAATTGACCATCCTCTAGTATTCTATAAATATTTAGGAAAATTACCAAGCATCTTATTTCTTTTAGTCTCTTTGAAATTGATCATCTTAATTAATTAATTATTTTATTATAAGGAAATTAATCATCTTAATTAATTATTTTATTTTAAGGAAATTGACCATGTTTTAGTCTCTTACAAATGTTTAGGAAAATTATCAAGCTTCTATATAATTTAATTTTAACCCAAACTATATAATATTTGCATTGAGATCCCTTAATCGGGTCCATCACACGGTGCTAGTGATTTAAAACTATATAGTATAATTAATTTGTATAACTTTCTTTAATTACATTGAAATCCCTTGGTTTCTGGAATTAATATATAGTATTGATAAGTTTACCCTGGCTTTTGTATTATGTTTCACTCCCCTTTTGTTTGGCACTTTTCCTTTTCTATATTTTCGCATTTTGGGGTGTGCGTTCACCCATGGACGGTTCTAAAGGATATTCATGTCACTCGACCCCAAATCATTTTGGGATTAAGGCTCTGATGTTGTTGTATGCTATACGTCTATACCATACATAAAAAAAAACGCATTCTTTTTTATTATATTACATCTGTTATGTGATGTGGCAAAACCTTTGGTGGTTTAATGTTTTGTGGAAAGCTCTGATGATTTGTTTGGTTTTTGATTCGGTGTTGATTTTTTAATGGCGCTGTTTGCTAAATCAATACTCTTATGATTTGATTGTATGCAGTTGTTCAATCTTGCTTCTAATATTCCTGGAATCGATGAAGACGACCTGTATGCCGACTTTAACATGGATGAAGTTGACATAAATCTTGAAAATTATGATGAGCTTTTTGGTGTCACTCTTACTCACTCCGAAAAGCTCCTTGAAAATGGTGGGATTAACAGTTTGTTTGCAAGACAAGGCATGCTCAGAGCTGATCCTAATTGCCGGGGTGGATTACGTGTTGAGGTTTGATCTCCTATAACTTTAATACTCCTAATTGCTGTAAACATATTTTAGTTGACACAAAGGGCCAAAGGGGAATATAGATTTTTTTCAATTTTGTCTGATATCAAATACGTAATTAACATCAACTTATTTATTCACTTTGTGTTATTAGAGATTTACTAGGTGAAACAGAAGAAGAAAAATAAAATTAAAATGAATAATTAAATGCCAAATGTTAAATAGATCAAAAAGCCCTTGTGAGTTATTATTAGTACATCATTCTCCTTTTACCTTTTTCTCATCTTGCTCTTCTTTGACACCATTGAAACTGAAGCAGGTGACATTAGTGAATTGTCGGTGTCTGTGTCTGAAATTGATCTATCGGACGTTTGCCATGTATTGTGTCGGATATGCTGATAAAGTAAAGCGTCGGATTAACATAGATTTGAAGGCAAATGAAACTTTGTATCAAAAATAATAATGAAACAGTAGCTATATTTGTGGTGGCCGGCTTTATGGCTGGTGTTTCTTAAATGGTACAAATGTGGCATCGCTGACAAAGTCCGAAACTTTAGTGTTTTTCTTAATACAAGCTCAAAGGAGGTGGAGTCCCTCACTCTGTTAGTTGACGAGGAGTGTTCTCTGACAATGAGCCAGCTGAAGGATCTTTTGGAGATTTCTTTCTCAGTAACAGAAAGTGGCAATGATGCTACTGTAGCTGGTCCTCCCGACAAGACACAGGTTCACTCAATTCAAAACTACGAGAATAGATGGAGAGTAAATAACACTTCCAGTGGCTAAATTGGCAGTTCATAGTGAGGATGGACTTGGTTTCTTTGAGAAATTGGGAATGCATTCAAAACTGGGTTTATTAGAGAAATTGGCAGTTCATAGTGAGGCTAACCTTTGAATCCGAACCTTGGGAGCTGAAGGAACTTGAAGTTTTAGTTTTTGCTCTTTGTAAAACGAAGGCTGACTTCAAAGATGGACTTCAACTTTTGGTAGAGGACAAGCGGCTTAAATGTCATAACAGTTAGACGTGCTGCCCTGCTAAGAGGATGATTTTTGTTTGGAATAGTGAGGTTGTGATATTTACTTTTGTGGTGGATGTGGCTGTTAACTTTATCATGGACAGACCGACTACACTGCTAAGGCCGACCTTAAGGGTATCCACAATGATTAGTTTATAAATCCCGTTGATCTTTTTTATGGATTCTTGGGCAAAAAGCAACTATTGATGACCACTTCAACTATGTAGAAGTGGATTGCTTGTGAAGAAGTTGCTTTCTGGGTTTTGCAACGAGAAGTAGAGAAATTTTGGAACCCAGTTTAGGATCAGTTTTGCCATTGATTGGGATACGTTCTGGGGAGGATTTTAAATTTTAAAATTGATGACGTCTTGGTAGGGTGACAATAGTAAGGTAAGTAAAATAGTAATAATGGAGAAAATTAAAACCTGCGTTGTTGGCGTGCATTAACAGTAATAAGTGTCATGTTATGATTATAACTAGGTACAAATATATTATTTACTCAAAGTCAAGGATCCCCTACACTCTGCCTTGAGGCCTTGATGATAAGAGTTGAAAAATAGCGATTGTGAATGCCCTGATGGCCTATAGACTATCAATGCTTAACGACTGTCAGGGTCGTTTCAATTATGCAATTTTATGTATTTCTTCCTAATCACTTTGGGACTGAGGTTTTTTTTGGTCTAATTCTTTGGATATTATAGTTGAAGTTCAAAGTCCCCTATGTTCTTTTGTAAAATTCCTCAATTGCTGACTATTGTTGTTTACTTCTTTCAGGCGTCATCTATTGGAGTCACCAATACAGTGCAACCAGCATGCAGCAATGCAGCATCTGCCGACTCGGCGATGAGTATTAAAACTGAACCTAACCTTACCTTGGTAGCAAGACAAGCCCATTCTGGTCACTCCTTTTCCGGACTTACAGGAGAGAGCAGTGGTGGGGATTTTCAGGACTGTGGGGCTTCATCAATGCTTCTACTTGGGGAGCCACCTTGGTGTCCCCCAGCTCCTGAGGGTTCGTTTAAAACTACTCGATCTGAAGCAGTTATGCGATACAGGGAAAAGAAGAAGACCCGTAAGTAAGTATTTGGAGATAATAGCAGTAGTTCAATTGTGTTGGCTGAGAGTTTAGTCTTTTCATTTCTGCATTTTATTTTTTAATTAGATGGCACTTCAGTCTCCTTCTATTAAATTGTATGATCTTTCACCAAAAACCTAGTTCTTCTAAGAGAATATTGATTAATTAACGCCCAGTTGCTAATGGGGGGCAAGACGATCACAACAATGTTAAAAAAGACACCATGGGGAGACACCTACACACAACTACAAATTGAGAGCTGCATAGCTGTACTCTCATGCTATTATGAGTAATCATATCTACAAAAAGAAAAAGAGGAAAGAGGTGATACAGGATATATGATGCTTTATATCCCTACAAGTGCACTATCATCATATAGGCAAAGGAACCATCTTCCAAAATTTGGGAATATAAATTCTTTTCATTCATCTCAAGGCCGAGAGTACATCTTTAGACTTATGAGGATGAAGATATGAAATCACCTTATACCAATGAGTTATACGATATGAGCTATAAAGACAAGACCCAAAGGCAAAAGGTATCAATGGATTCTTCACTCACCTGCCACAGAGAACAACATGCTTTAATCTTTTTTTCTTAAGAATATACTTAACTTGGAGTTTCTCTTTGGATTCTCTAATGAAAAGAACCAGAGTTAGGAGGGGGCATACACTTCCAAATCTTTCCGATTGGGAAGTATTGATTATGGGTTTTCCTCGAAGATTGTAAAAATAGCAACTAAGAAATAGCCAATTTTGTCATGCGCCCAAATCAACTCCTCGTCCCCAATGTTAACAATTTTAGAGGAAGGTAATTCTCTCTAAGGCCTTGTTTAGATAAGAAAATTCGAGGGAAAGGGAGGGGATGGGGAAGGAGGAAGGGAAAAGGAGGGAAGGGAAGGGGAGGGGAATGGAGAGAGTTTTCCCTCCAAATCTCTCATTTGCTGGAAAGATTTTAATTTGCCTTGGAGGAGGGAAATGGAGGTATCCAATTTCCCTCCCTCTACCTCTATTTTGCTAACCAGACAAAGGAAATCACTTCCCTCCCTTTCCCTCCTATTCCCCCTATCCAAGCACCTGAAGGGTTAAAAACTAGATACCCCAGAGGAGGCATAGTTTTCCAACTTCTCCACATTGGCTTCTTTGGAAAAGCCATTTAAAGAGGTTATGAAATTGGATAATGAAAGTGAGACGCACAGAAGTGTCATGTAAAAATAAAACTCCCATTCCATTTTCCACTTGAAAACTCAACAAGGACTGAAAAAACAAAAAGAAAATTAAAACATGCCTAATTTTGAGTTTTTATGAAAAGATTTGAGGAAATTTTGTGATAGCTTTTATGTTGGGGGGTATATTTAGCGGCATTTTCATGCTTTTGTTTAGTTTAGTGCTGGGAAAGATATTTTATCCTGCTGCACAATTTAAAATCATCACAAAAAAGTAATTATGTTTTTTTTTTTTTTCGGTGCACATCGCAGAATTCTAAGCATCTAGAATTCTGGAAAGTGGAAACTATACAAGTGTTTTCAGTTGGCATTATAAAACATCTAAGCTTGTCTATGGAATTATGGTTACAAGAGGTCATTTTGAAGCTAAAAGTTTTACTTATAGTTGCCTACTCAAGTATAATTTTGACCATCTTATCTGTGATCCCTTTCTTTGTTGCTTGCACTTTTTATTTCTTAGATATATGCCCTATTGTTTAAGCAGTTTTTTTTTTCAATCGTTTGGCAAAGTGGCTCCACAAAGCGAATTAGGCTTTCGTTTATTGTGAAGTAACTGCTATTTAATTCAATTTTTGACACAGAATTCATTCTGAGTTCCTCGGAAACAGCCTATATTTATTGTTAACATAGGGGTAAGGCTGCGTACATTCGACCTCATTATCCGCATAGCCTTTAAGGCACTGGAGTGGTGTTGTGTTACCTAAGCATTTTCTACTAATGCTAACTACGATGTTTTATTTTCATTTGACTCGTCAAACCAGATTTGAGAAAAAAGTGAGATATGCCTCTCGCAAAGCCAGGGCTGACATTCGGAAGCGTGTGAAGGGACGATTTGTCAAGGCTGGTGAAGCTTACGACTACGACCCACTACATGATACACGAAGCTACTGAAGAGTAAACATCTCACCATCTTTACGAGGAACAAAGTTTTGGACTTCAGTTTTGTCTCCTCAGTAAATCGATATGAGTACACTAGTGACGATCTATGATATGATTGTGTTGCAGGAGCTTGTGAGTGACAAGGCAACCTCGGGTTTATCCTCATGTTTATTGAACTCTACCTCCTTGGTAAAATCTGATCAGGTAGCCATCAACATGAAGGGTGGCTGTTTGCCTTGGGGGTTGGGCCTCACATTATTGCTGTTGTAAATCCTGGCACCTGCAGGCCCCTTGTTCTTCATTCCCTGTACCTCTTAAATGTTGCTTGGTACTTGTTGTTTTGTAGCAACTTATACGGTCATGAGAATACCTTTCTTGCGAATAGATTCTCTGTAAATTGATGTCAATTTGCGAGATCAACTGGAGGGACGATGTAATCTATTATTTGAATAATAGCAAATGGAATATTATTTTAGTTTGTCAATCCGACCATGGTCTCAGAGATGAAACTATGGTATTGAGCATGGATCCGAGACACTGATGTCGAAATATGCAAGGTTACATCTCATGTCAATTGTCAACTAGCAAGGTTATTACTTCACGTCAACTCAACGGCCATTTAACTAGTACTTCTAGAGTTGCAGGAGTTCAAGGTGATTGTTATATTCTAGTATGTGTGGCATTTCATATTACCAGTATGCAATATGCTTTAAATTAAAATATCAAAAATGTCTTCTTGTATTCATCTCATCAAATACAATTTAATCAACATGGTTCAGAATGGGTTTAAGTTGTTTTATTTAGATGAATACGAGTGCGGAAGTGCTCGGGGTGTGGTGGTATCTCTTGGAAAAGTAACAAAACGGACAAAGTGACAAATTGACCACAAATGTTTACTACTACTACTTTTTTTTTTTTGTTTTGTTTTTTTGTTTTTTTGGCAACTGTAAATAAAGGGATTACAATCTCATGGCCCTAGAAGCAAGACCATGTGCTACAACATTAAGGTTTCTAGCAATATATGAAAAACATAGACAATGAAACGAAGCATAAAGACCTTTAATATCCTGCAGGATGCCTTTGATAACATGATTTACTCCCGCATGTCCTGCAACCTGACATATTAGCGCTAAACAGTCTGACACCACCTCCAAATGTAGAAAGCCTTTATCAACAGCCAACTGAGTAACCGCCAATAGGCCGAGAGCCTCTGTATGCAAAGCTGATTCTGCTGCAATCTTCGTACTTCCGTGCTCAAGCATGATCCCCTCTTCGTCATAAGCCACCCACCCAATCCCAGCGGCCAGACTCTTAGATCATCCCGCATCGACCTTTATCCTGATCCTCCTACACTGATTTCTCCCACCAACCATATACACAGGAAAACCATCCTTGATAACCCTCATCTCGTTGCCTCCTAAGGAAGGCATCACTTGTCCTATCCCCTTCTCATTTTGCTCCTTCTCCTTCCGCAAAGCTTGTAAATAAGTATCCACATTGTTTATGACCGACTCAAGAAGGACGCTTGGCATAATCCTACCCCCCTTAAAAATCGCATTGTTACGAGTAGTCCAAAGCCCCCATAAAGTTGCCAGAAAGACAAGAGCCCTTCTTTCACCATCCTCCATCTTTTCCAAATATCGGAGCCAATTAATAATCCAATCACTAAGTGGTATCATATTGACTCCTTCAACCCTAATGCCTAATAGCGATCCCGCCCATACCCTAGCCGCCAGATCACAATCCCTAAAAATATGTTCAACCGTCTCACAGTAGGATTGATCCCCCAAACACATCCGACAGATATGGCTCCCATCAATTGATCGCTTCTGGAATTCATAGCCCACTGGAAGATTGTTTGTAATGATTTTCCATATCAAAATTTTCCATGAATTCGGCCCAGGTAAGCTCCACAAACGTGACTTACAGAAACCCCTCCCATCATTGATATCCTAGATTTATCTTTAACAGTACCTTTTTTCTCAAAAAACTCCATGAATGCAATGCCGTACCCACTTTTAACCGAGTAGACTCCATCATTAGTGAGCGGCCAAAAAGCTTCATCCTGCTTCCGCGACCTACATAGTGTTGATGCGAGAATCCTCTCCGCATCCTGTTCTTTGAAGAGCGCACGTACAAGTGGAGCATTCCAAGTTAAATCTCTATTCCATAACTCTCGAACTTGAAGACGCCTCAGATATAGAAAACCAGTATCCAGCAAGCGATCCTGCGGTTCAGGTGTGGCCTTGTTCACCCACTTTGCATTCCACGCATTAAGGCCCGAGTCCAAACCTGGTTTCCATCCGATATTATCCATGATCAGCTCCAATCCATATCTAATACTTCTTACCCCCCAAGAGCAACCACCCCCCTGATTAGGTTGAGCGCCATCAACAAATATATTTGAACAAAAAATCTTCCGTCGGAAAATCCCGCTGAAATAAGAATCCTCCCCCGAGACCAATCTCCACCCCTGTTTGGCGAGCAAAGCCTTATTAAGACATCCAACATTCCGTATGCCCAAACCCCCGGAGCTCTTTGGAAGACTTAAGAAAATTCTTACTGCACCAATGTAGTTTCTGCCCCAATTTACACCCAGCCCACCAAAATTGTGCCAACAAAGAATTAAGCTTTGATGACACACTTACCGGAATTTTGAAAACCGATAGAAAGTAATTTGAAAGATTTGAGAGGACTGAAGAAATTAGGGTGAGCCTACCAGCAGGCGACAAGAAAATTCCGTTCCATGAAGAGATGCGTTTTGAAACATAATCAAGGAGCGAGTCAAATATCCCCTTTTTCACCAAAAGCCAACATTTCTGAAAAAAACACGCAGGAATACCATCTGGGCCCGGTGATTTAAAAGCACCCATCTGGAAAACAGCACCTCGTACTTCCTTGGCCGTAAAAGGCCTCATGAGGTAATCCGCATCATCATTCGAGACTTTCCTTCTTACCGAAGAGAGAATCCTATCAAAAGAAACCGCAGATCTCCACACCTCCCCCTCCTGATTGTTATCACAAGCAGCATACAAGTCCATAAAGTTCCGTTGGAAAGCAGCGCCGACAAGGTTATGATCATAAATCCATGCTCCATCCTCCCCCCTTATGCCATGAATATAATTCCTTCCTTTCCTCCCCTTAACCCAATTGAAGAAGAACTTTGTACATGTATCTCCATCCACCATCCACCGCATCTTAGCACGTTGTTTCCAAAAGATTGCGGTTGCCCTTGCAAAAGCCTTAACCTCCTCATTTGTCTTAGAGTACAACTCATCTCCGCCACCCATGACATCAACATTTAAACCATCTGCCAAAAACCTGTCAAAGTCATCCCAAACCTGCCTCCACTCACTCTTTTTATCCAAAGCCCACTTTTTTGCCGAAGTTCTCACCCGAGCAAGTTTCCGAGCTACACGATACGCCGGCGAGCCAACCACCGCAAGATTCCAGGAAGCCCGAATTCTTTGCATACACTCCTCATGATCTAACACCCACGCATCCATCTTATATGGTCTTTTCCCCCCACTTTCAGTAAGATGTAAATCAAGCTCTATCGGGGCATGATCCGAGATTTGGACCGGATATTGCTTAATGCCCGTATTGGGAAAATAAATAAGCCAATCCTTTGAGGCCAAAGCTTTATCAAGCCTCTCATAAACTCTCTTTTCCCCCTTTCAATTGTTGCACCAAGTGTATCTCGGTCCCTTAAAGGGGATATCAATTAATTCATTCCTAAGCTTCCAGTTGATAAACTCATTTGCTCCCTTAATGGGATTTTGACTACAACTCCATTTATCCAAAAAACAGTCGACTTGATTGAAATCACCAATAATAAGATAAGGGTATGTACAAGTCTCAATCCATTCGTCCAATTCACTCAAAACAGCGGAGCGTAAATGAAACTCAGGGGCACCATGAAAAAGCACAAGGTACCAAAAGAGACCATCATATTTCCTTACCAAAAGCACCATAAAATTCTTACAAGCTTTCACAAGAGACATTTTCGCCTCCTTTTCCCATCCTACCCACAAACCACCAGATGCCCCTACTGCATCCACCCCAAAATAATTTACAAAACCTAAAGATCTAAACATAGGGAAAACTTTATTTGCATTACATTTGGTCTCTATTAGGAAAAGGAAATCATAATACGTACTATCTAATAACGCTCTTATCTTTGGAATTGTAGGGGCGAGCGTGTTATTGAGACCCCTAAAATTCCAGACCAAGCCCATCATGGTGACAAAGGAGGTTGTGACGGCCCAACCTCCGCAAAGCCATTAACATCAGAAACCTCAATACCCGCAGCACCTCCATTAACGGAGGAAGAAGAGTCACTTGAATCAATCATAACAATGTCGGGGACACTCACCCTGAAACCATACCGCTGACCTTCCTTTCTTCCAGCCAGGAGACCCTCCCCTGCACAGCTCCTCTTTGCTAGCTACCTCAAGTATTCCTTAGCATTTTTCAGAGATTCCTTTGTCTGCTCAGGCACAATATACTCTACCACATCGGTACTGCATTTCCTTTTCCTGGCCATCCGTATTTCTTCCTTATGCGTCACTTGCAGCTCAGAAATATGATACGCATCCGCCAACCCCATAAATCCATCCGAGATATTACCAGAAGAAACCTCAGCAATGAGCCTAGCCTTATTACCAACTGCAGGGATATCAAACAGATTATCAACACCATGCTTGCTTCCTTCACCCATTTCCAAAGCAATCCCAGCCATTTTCCTAGCACTCTTAAAAATCACTTTCAGAGGCTGCAAAGTAGAGGACTCAGCTTGCATCTCTTTGTCCTTTCTCTCAATACCCACAGATTTCAGGGAAATGGAGGGCACCTCCTCGAACCCGTGCTCCCCAGTCCCCTCCAATTCTTTCTCAATCAATTCAACAGTTGTACTTGGACCACCCACAGCTACGGTATTTGGAGCCTCACCTGCTTCATTCCCAGCCTCCTCAGAAGATGTGATGACAATGACAGCATCAGTAAACCTGTCCTCAGATGGTTCCTCATAAAACTCACCCTCATCTTCAGCATCCTCAATCCAGACATTATTAGGAGCCTCTGACATATCAGAATCAGAGTCACTGATGATAATAACCTCGTTGGGATTCATTGCTCCTGGAGCAGCTTCCACATTTTGAAGTTGATCATTTAAATTTGTTCCCTCCAATATTTGATGGACAGACCCATCAGGATAGTGGTACCTTATGGGTATCCCACCAGCAGGAGGTTCAAAAAACTGATTAAAACCTCTTAGTTCATCATCCCAACGCGCCCATTGTTCATCCCCTTCTACCCTGTCACTTATAGCTTCCTGGATTCGTAGGTCCCTATCCAGAACCCCACTCACATTTCCCTCTCCAGCATAAAGAACATAGGGATCATTCTCCTGCAGCTGCCTTAACAATTCATTAGACTGCCTACTAAAACCCTCCCCATGATTACCAAGGTCCCCATGACTACCAAAGTCTTCCTCAGCACTGTGATACCTCTCCTGATGCTCATCTTCCTCATCCAACCATCCCCGGCACCTGGAACCAAAGCCCTTGTATTCTGGTCCTCAACATGGTACATCTCCGCATCCTGAATGGGCACCACAGGGGCAATCACATCTTCATAAGCTTGTGTTCCTGTCACCTCCTCCCTCAAACCTTGATTTTGATTGTGATTTTCCCCCATAACAACATCCCCCCGACCACCCACTTGACCTTCACCAACTCCCCTACCATTTACTCCTTGTCCACTGCGAAAAACAACAGGCCCTGCAAAAGGTTGTGTAGTTACTGCAAACCTCATACCAGAGGTCACCCTTCCTCCAGCAGTAATTCCCAAATCATAATCAACATATCTTTCAGGTGACTCCCTCCTACTGCTCGGTCCAGCTCTAGACCTGCTACCCCCAAACCTCACTTTAGGAGATAAAAATTTCGTAGTAGAAGGCATAGCCCTGAGATCCATGTTAAACATGGTATGATTACTGTGAGCTTGAAACACCACAAATCCCTTCTCCACGGACCTATCCAACATTCTCTCAATACCCGACACCACTGACACCAAACTCTCTCTACACTGTGAACCTTTATGCCCTATTTTCCCACACCTTACACAATACTTGAAAACATTTTCATACCTGAACTGAACCCAAAGTAAGTGTCCCGTTTCCATCGCCAAAAAGAAACCCGACATCAAAGGTTCGTTTAACTTAATACATACCCTAATCCTGAGGTAGTCATGATCAGGCACAAAATTAAACGGTTCAACCTGAAACTGATGACTGAGCAGCTTACCCGCAACCTGAGCGACGTGCATATTGAGATACTCAAATGGCAAGCCACACACCCTCACCCAAACTTCCGCAAAAGGGAACCTGACAGTACGTGGTACCGTATCAGGGTACCACCTTGACAAAACCATTACTGCACCATCCACAGTCACCATTGATTTCGCCAGAAGCCCCTGCAAGTCTTCAGCATCCTCACAATGGAAGACATACACTTCCCCCATTTTAAAAGCAGTAATCCTTCCATTAGAACTCCACTTCTTTGAAATAATATCGTTCAGTTTCTCAGCTTCAAAGAGATGATAGTCCACTATGAAGCCTAAAGCACAGTTACCCCAAAACTCCCTTGACTTTCCTAATTCAGCGGGGTCCACATTGATAACTCCACCCGTCCTCGGATATCGCCAGATATTAGCATGTAGTGGATTCATTGGATTGAAAGCAGCATCCTGTGGAGGTTGATGAGCATTATGATTGTGTTGTTGATAGTCATGGAAGTTTTCACCCCCCACTCCCTCAGTACCCGGATTATACCTTCCAAACTGGTGTTCAAAATCCATTTCAGAACCGTTAAAAGTATGACAATTAAACTGTGATGAATGAGTTTTAAGTCTTTTTGAGTTATTGTTTTTAAGGGAGATGAAGTGTGATGACTGTGGTGACAAACCCACAGCCATAATGGGCAACTTAAATAGGGAAAAGAAAAATGAGTAAAATGAGACGTCAATCCCAAATGACACCTCAAGAAAGATTTGGGGAAATCGAAGAGGAAGAAACAAAAACAACAGACCACCAATTAAATGAAACGCAGAGTAATTATTGATATCAATTAAGAAGGATTTACACGCGAAGGAGCTCAAAGATCAGTAAACAAGAAAAGAAATAAGGAGACGCCAATTAAATGAGCTAAACCATAATGATTAGGAATAGGTAGGAATGTAGAGTTGCATGAAATGATTGAATTAGAAAACCCCTAAAAACGCAGAAAGAGGAATTAGGGTTTCAGACGCCCAATTAGAGCCACTGTTGCTCAATCATTATAAGTAAGTAGAGTGATAATAATACGGAAAGGATAAAACCTAAGATCCCAACCCAATACCCTTCAACTTCTTGATCTGACAACACACTTAGGGAATGAAAAAAGAGGAGGAATTTGCAGAGATTGAAGATTAAGAAAGGCAGAGAAAAGCTCTCGTAACGAGAGAAGAAAGCTCTCTTTTTTAGAGAGAGAAAAGCTCTCGTAATGAGATTTTAGGATCTCTGATTACTACTACTATTATGTGTCATTAAGTCCCTTGACTTTTAAAAGGAGCACATTAGTCCTAAACGTTTTGGTCTACTAACATATTTCCATGTTTATGCTCCTGGAAAAATCGAATGTAGCACCGGAAAGTAATCAGTCCCTAATTATTTCTCATTTTTTCCCTTGACGGAGCTCCATTGTTATCTACTGATCTGCATTCTCCATCTCCACAGCCACCATAAGGACACCATTGATACTAGTATCGAATTTTTCTCCTTCCCCATCAAACTAATAGTCCTCTACAATCTATCCACCATCTCGGACTATTCATATGGTAAAATAAAGTGTCAGAGAGTCGGAGAATAGAGGGATATCATGTTAAGGACGGTGTAGGTAATTATGATTGTACCGTGAACTGATAGCCTGATAAGAGTTCACCTGGAGAGATAAAAGTGGATGCAAGTGAAATAAAGTGGATGTAGTGGTTGTGGCTCATGCCTGATAGCCAAATGTGCTCTCTCCTAAAATAGTGCGTCTTGCTTCAGATGTGCCTTTTTGGTCTGAAATAATAAGACGGGATTTTGTAACCATTTTACAGTTAAATGTGACCACTATTGAAAAACCAGTTTACCATAAGCTGTAACACTGCCTATACCATTGTGGTTACATTTAACTATAAAATGGTCACATATGCCCGTCTGAAAAATAAGACGAAAAGTGTCCGTCTCGAAATTTGAAGACTTTCATGCGAGTCGTGCTCTTTTAGTCCACCATCCGGGTATAAGAGTATGGCACAAGGTCGTAGGATACACCATCAATGCAAGAAAAGACACCAACCATTTCACCAAACTCGATTTTGTTCTTCTTGAGTCGGCTTTGAACATTGGAAGAGTACACACCAAGCCTTTCAACTTTCTAAGGCTTTTGGTGGATAGATGGTTAAATATTGATTGTGGGAAGAAAGGCACTACCGTTATTGTGAATGGAGGCCTAGTCACTATCCTAGCTAAATACTTTGATCCTAACTTCAACAAAGATAACAAGTATGAGGCGAAAGAAGGTGGTCATCTCGTTGATTTGCATACTATGATACACAAGTACAAGTGGGTTGCCCATAACCCTCTTGACACCAAGTATGGATGGCTCACTAGTGAGGCTAGTTCTTTCACTTTGCCTTCAAAGATTTGTCGATTGAGTGCCCACCGGACCAATTATCTAATTCCTCTTTCAAAAGAGGCCGAATATATTATCCATAACAAAAGGGTGAACTTGAAATACCCTCCTCTTCCATTGTCACACCACCTTACCCTTTTGAGTACAAAGAGTTCAAGCCGGAAGGTGTTGAAGCAAGAAATGATTATTTGACTCTTCTCATGCAAGCAATGCACAAGCAAGCCTTTGAGGATCGGAAAAATGCTTACTTAGCTCAATATCCACCCCTCTTACACTTAGCTAGGCAAGGACTACTTGACCCATCATGTCCTTTGCCTAGTTGGGCGGATAAGGAAGTCCTATTTCCGAGTGCATCTAGGGTTGTTTCGGGTGATAATGAGGTTGTTGGTAATGAAGAAGTTGATGATAACATTGATGAAGAAGCTATTGAAGAAGGAGAAGAGGATGATGAGCAAAGTGAAGAAGAAGGTGAAGAAGCAAGTGAAGAGGGAAGTGGCAATGAGACCACTTCTAATGAGGAAGAGGATGATAGTGATGATATGATGGAAGATTAGCAAGCTTTGGAGGCTCCTACCCTCTCAAGGTTTGTCTATTTCTCTCTTTGTTCTATTTATTTATTTTTCTTGATCATTGTTGGAGTAGTCCTAGCACCATTGAGGACTCACACCTCGGTACTTTTTGAGGTGTTCTCATTTTATTGTTCCCACTTTCAAAATCCAAAATGACAAATTAGTTTCATGCATTGCATAGTGTGTGCATGAACTACACCCATCCTTGGACATTAGCAATAGTGTCTAACTCGGTTTGGGGAAGTTAATGCATACACAACGGGAGGTAATCTAAATTATCCTCTCCGTCATAAACAAAAACCATGCATCATGTAGTGTAGACTAGTGTAGCTTGCATTTAGTGTAGAAATCATGCATCATGTTTGCATAATTTCCCATCATTTTAGCCATTGAGGACAATTCCCATATTAGTGTGGGATGGGGAATTCTAACTTAACTCTTATTCAAAAATCCAAAAAAATTGAAAAATTTCGAAAAACCATAAAAATTTGAAAATTGAAAAACCCAAAAACATGTTTATTCCTTTTGTAGTGTAGTTATATTGTATATATTGTATATATTGTGTTTGTTCTATCCTTGTTCACATTGATTGACTATGCCACATCCGAGACATGAGGATCATGAAGACCGCATGGTATGATCTTTCCAATCTCCTTTTTCCTCTTTATGTTAATGACTATGTGGCTTTATTTTGATTGATGCGGTATAACAATGTGAATTTAAGACTTGCATTTAGTTTATATGTCATATTAGTTGATAGAATCACTTGCATTAGGATGTATATATTAGTTGCATCATTGCATGTAGTTGCATTTAGATAAAACATTTTGAAAAGTGCCTAATTGAGAACTTTGACAAGAGCAACTAAGCCATTACAAATACTTTTTCAACTTAAGACTTTGCCTACTAGAATGGTTATAAAACACCCTAGATAGTGTCATACTAGTGTCTTTTGACCCATGACCCAAAGCCTAGTCAAGGGTTTGCATGTGAGTCACCTATCCAACCCCGTGATGCGATGTGGACTTGGTTAACTTGTCTAGGTGACCTTGATTGACCTTGTGGTAAGGCAACCCAAAAATACTTTCTATCAATAAGCTTGAAGTGCTCATTTCAAAGAATTTTGTCATGTGGAAGTAATTTAATGCCAAGGAAACCTCAAATGTTATGAATTGTTGAATGTTGAGAAATTTAATTGTTTTGATGGAGGCGTACCACTTCGATGTGCTTTGGAGCGGGATCCATTGAATTGGGCCCCCACACGGTTGTGAATTCGGCCACCCAGAGACAGAGTGACTATCACCCCGAAAAGCTATTGTCTAGAGGTTAACCGGTTGCCTAATAAGCGATTGGCGAAAGCAAAGGACACTAGCCCGGAAGGGACAAACCCCATCTTAAAATTTTTTGAAATGTGAAATGAGGACAATTTTGAATACTATTCATATCCACCCTTTGTTTATAAAGATTTGAGCATTTGATTCCCAAAAAAGCCTTTTGTCAAGCCACTTTGTCGAGCTTGGGACGATCCATGACCTTTACTTTTGTAGAGAATTCGAGACTTGTCATGTCATATGCTACTAGCATCATAGGGATCTTCATTCCACCACCATCCGATCGCCCTTGACGAAAGCATTTGGAAATTGAGGACGAAAGTAGTCTAGTTTAACACCATTTGGAGGTGATTTAGTGCCATCCTCTTAGCCTTAGTAATTTCTTGAACTAGTATTTGTGAAGGATTACACGCTCTTAAATTTGCTCTCTTTTAGTTGCCTCCGCCACTTGATGAGGAAGTGGCTATTCCTTTTGTAGATGAATCCATTATTTGATTTTCTGTGCTTAATGTTTGGATGTGTCGCCATTTTGGCAAGACCCACCTTGCCTTGCAAGAAGGCATCCTACCTCATGGTTGTCTTGTTGTGAGTTGAAGGGGCGGAGTGAGACCCGCTAATTGTCTCATATCGGCTATGTTATTAGGTTAGTTTAAATAATGGTCATAGTCTTTGTCACCTCTTTACTCGGGACGAGCAAAGGTTCGGTTTGGGGATATTTGATGTGACCATAATTAGCGCATATTTAGCCCTCGAATTAGCCTTGTTCCCATGATTTTTAGTGCATATTTTGGTCATTTATTGTCTTTAGTTCTTTGTTTTGCATATTCTTTGAGATTTTGATCCCTTGGTAGGAAAGGAGTGCAAATCTTGCATTTTCATGGCAAAACGAGACTAAATTGATTGAATTCAATGACCAAGCATCAAGGAGAGACAAGACTAGAAGGCCTTTGTACATATTATAGTAGATGAGCAATGTTGAGAAAGGATCCTTGAGTCCTAAAGGAAATCCCCAAGGAATTTATGAAGAAAAGGGAAGAAAAGAAGAAGAAATGTTGCTGAGGTACAATCCGTGCGGTTTCTCCACAATCCGCCCGTCCTCCACAAGCACAATTCGTGCGTTTTCCTCCAAAGACGCCCGGGTTAGCAGCCACCAGAATCCGCCCGGATTCCTCCAAAGACGCCCGTGTTCCACCGCCAGAATCCGCCCGTCCCGATTCCAAAACGCACGGATTCCAGTACAGCGCAATTTCGTCTTCTCCAAGCTACAAAGAAAGAAGCCCTTCCTTCGAAAAATACCGGCTCCTCCCTGCTCAATCTAAAAAGTGTAATTACTAGTTTAGCCCTTAGTTAACCCTAATGCATCCCCCTAATTTCCACTATAAATACCCCATTAGTCTAATTAGAAGAGCATGTTCTTCTTATCAATAATTAGAGTAGTTAATATCAATCAAATCTCTCTTTAGTATTGTAATCAACAATTAATAAAGTTCTAATATAAGTTTTATTTCCTTAATCTCTCTTTTGTTCATCCTTTATTTTGGGTAATTGAAGATTATTTGGGTTATTATTGGGAGATTGACAACCTCTCAATCAAGCATCAAGTACTTCTTTTATTCTTTGCTTTATTATTAGAATCATTAGTAGGTATAATTCTCTTAATCCCTCTTTAATTATTGTTAATTACTTTCATTTATTCATCATGTTTCCTTTTGTTGGTATGATTGACAACCTTGCTAGCATGATCAACATGATAATGAGTGAGTAGTGACCTAGCTAGGGTTAATGGGTAATTAGGGGAAACCAACATGGGGAATGATTCATGCTTAAATTAATATGCTTTCATGGTTTATTTGCTTGCTTGTTTTGATCTCAACTCATGCACATGTTATGTTTGATGAAATGTGAGCCTATGAATCCTTGCATTTTTTACCCATCACCTATCTTTTCAATGAGACTTGTAAGACATAAACCAACTCGAGTCTCATTAGACCATGCATGTTGTTGAGTAGGGAAGACTAAGTCGACTTGTAGGTGTTGTACAATCTAATCGATTCGGCTCCGGGACCCAAACTTTCCTAGGATTGTAAGATATAACCCAACTCAATCCATCACAACAATAATTGCTTGCTTATAATTTGAGAACATGTTTGTATGATTAATTCCCATGATTCCCCTATGACCCCATGACACCCTAGTTCTTTTTATCAATTGTTTACAACCCTTTTAATTCATCTTACTTATTTACTTTCTTTGCTATTTAGTTTAGTGACCTTCTACATCATCCCAATTTGTGACACCCCTAAGACACCACTACTTTCAATAGAAATCTCATCTCAATTCCCGTCCCTTGGGATCCGACCTTTACTTGCCTCTTTACTAATTGTAGAGTTGTTTGTGAAGCTATAAATTGTGTTTTGATTCGGACGTGACCCAACGACCACATCTATTTAATTGTGAACACGAAACGGACCGATCACATACACCAGCAGATATATACGGGGAAATAGGAATATACAACCAAAAAGAAAAATAACAGCAATAAATAAAAGGAGACGAAATAAAAGAGTAAGAGATGCATACAAAAGACGAACTTCCCCAAACCAGCCAGAAAACTGGGGAAGTGAGTAGACCAGTAGCTACTCGTCGTCGTCGCCGTCGTCGTCCACCACCGTGTACTCCGGGTCTCTCTACTCCTCTCTCCTCCTCCGCTCCTCCTCTCGGGCTCTCTCCACTGCCACCTCTGGGTCCTCGTCCTCCTCCTCCTCAGACACCGGGTACCCCTCAGGTTGGTACCTGTAGAAGGAAGAGCGTGGCCAACCCTCTGGGATCGGACGGCGTCGCCGCAAGTGGTACTCGTACAGAGGGTGTAAAGCAAGAGCAAAATCCCTCTCCATACGAGCATGACGCTCTGCAACCTCAAGCAACAAACCGTAAACGGCGCCCCCTTGGTCCAGGACCGCGGGCGCCACAAAGGGTGGAGGTGGTACGAAAGTAGCCGGTAGGTCCGGCTGAGCCTGTGTCTGGTCAGTGGGAGCGGGAGTAGGAGTGGTAGTAGTAGTGGGAGTAGGGGTCGGGTTGGGAGTAGCCGTGGAAGGCTGGGTACTCCCTGAAGGTGTGGACCCCTCTCCAGTCTCAAGACGCCACTTCTTGGCGGCGGGTGTAGCAGGAGTAGGTCGGAGTGGAAGGAGAAGGTGAGGCAGTGGTGGCAGACGGGCGCCCCTAGCAACAGTAGGAAGGGGCTCTAGACGGGGGAGAGTGTCACAGGGTAAGTCAGCGGACAAGGAGCCGTCTATCTTCCAAGTCGGTAGTGCAGGGTAAGCCAATCGAGAAAGCATGGCATCCAGACTCAGTAGCCTCTCTCCCTCGAGGTACTGCAAGTCACGAGGCCAATCGGGGAAAAAGGAGCGGGCAAGAATGGTGGCTATGCCACCGCAGGCAATGGTTCCCGTCTCCTTCTTCCCCTGGCTCTGAAGGTACTGGGCGGTCAAGTAGGCAATGTTGAGGGTAAAAGGACCCTCACAGTCAATATTCAGGTAACCGCCCAGGATGAAGAGCTTGGTGTTTGTGATGTTGTTCAGCTCCTTTCGGCCGAAGATAGTGCTCCCCATCAGTCTAAGGAAACAACGGACAGGGGGAAGGTGGACCTGTTGGAGCTTTCGCTCCCTAAAAGTGGTCTGGGCTAGGGTCCTCCAAAGCTGACGGAAGACCCTCCTAGGGGCTGCAGTCTCGCCCGTAGAGGTAAGGCCAAGTAACCTACCAAACTCCCTAAGGTCATTGGAAAGGTCCGGTTAAACAACCGGAAGGAAACTGAAGAACTAGTGGGGTCAGTGTCGTGTGCCCCTGAGGAGAAGTTAAAGGACCTGAGAAACTCGAGGCTCAGCTCCAGAAAAGTGCGGCCGCTCATAGTGATGAGCCCGGCCATCCCCGTGCCCCGTAGTAAGTCAGAAACCGACTCGTAAATGCCGAGTCTCTCAAGTGCCGATTTCTCTAGAAATCGGGAAGGTATAAACACACGGCACAGCAGGTTATAAAACTTCTTACGATGTAAGGCGTTAACAAAAAGTACCTGCGGGTAGTCTGGGTGAGGGTCGAGGGAAGCGTCCCCTCGAACTGTGACCGGGCCAGAAGTAGAAGGAGCAGCAGCTGTAGATGTGCTAGGAGCGGAAGAGGCGGAGGTAACAGGAGCTGGGGTAGCTCTAGTGTGCCCACGAAACCGGCACCGTCCTCTGGAACTCAAGGCAGACGCTCGTGCAGTGACGGTGTGAGGTACCAGGGCTGCTCTAAAGGTAGCTGCGGCTGCTGGCGAGTGCACCACAGACGTGAAAACAGTGGCTGGTGTAGGAGGAGTGGCTGCTGTGGCCACCACTGAAGAGAAACTAGCAGCAGAGCTAGCGGTGGTGGTGACCGTAGAGGAAGTGGCAGCCTAAACTGAGCTAGCAGCAGAGCTAGCTGGAGCGAAAACTGTTCCTACAGCTGAAACTAGGAACACTGGGGCTGCAGTACTCACTAAAGTGGAGACACTGGCAACAGCAGGGGCCACTGTCTCAGACAGAGATGGACTAGAAGTGGTACTGGTAGAAGGCAATGAACTAGAGTCCATCCTGTAACAAGGGCAGGGGACTGGATATGATAACAATGGCTAAACAGCGGCTAAAACAGCAAGAAACCAGCATGAAAACAGCATGTGAATCCCCTACCAGTCGAAAATTTCGACTTACAGCACATAATTCCCAACAATCCTCAAAAATTTCGAATCATAGCATGTAGACAGCGATAGGGAACGGGATAGCAGGTAGTGACAGCAGTAATTAACAACAACGAAAGTTAATTAAGTCAAGGAAGCATATAACCCGTCTGACAGTCAAAAAATTCGACTGAAACAGCCCTAAGCGTGAAATATCGCGTAATATTCGAGTTAAAACAAGCAACAACAACGAGGAATGGGGGTTTGATCATCAAGCAAGACAAGTAAGGGCAAACAAGGGCAATTAAAGTCGAAAAATTTGACTAAACCAAAATTTCGAACCCTAATTCCAATTTTTCCTTATGAAATTCAAAATAATCGAAATTAAAATGCATAGAGGATGAAGGAATCACTTACTTAATGATAGAAATCCTACAAATGCAATTAATCTTCAAATATACAAGCAAAAGAGGCGATTTTTCGAGCTAAAAACCGCAAACCCTAAACCCTCTTTAAAACCGAGAAAACGGGGACCAATCAAGGGGAAATTAAGGGGCTATGAAAGATTGATTAGTAAGCAACAATTTGTAGGATGCGGATTTGGTTTTTGAGCAAGAAAGATGGGGATTTGGGGGAGTTTTGGGTCACAATTAGGGAAGGGTTAGACGAAAATTAGGGGAAAATGAAATTAGAAACAAAACATAAGAGGTTTAAAGTAAAACTCCCTGCGTCCTGTGCATTTTCACTCGATCGAGTGGTTTAAATCTACTCGATCGAGGACTTTTGATGATCCAGCTACTCGATCGAGTATAATTCTGCTCGATCGAGAAGTCCCCTTTTATGCTTTCCTCGATCGACTAAGAGAAGCATTTGATCGACCAATTTTTCACTCGATCGAGTACAAAAAGTACTCGATCGAGCTCTTTTCTCGCGTAAGCTCTTGAATTTCGTCTTTCTTCCTTTATATTTGCGTAAAACTTCCCCAAAGCTGCATAAAAACATGTGCAGAAGTTTTCCGAAATACCAAATACGCATGAAAACAGTCTATAGTCTTAAATCTACGCTAAGAACAGTCTAAAAGCTAATTGTCCTAATTAAAAGCAATAAAACAAATTCAGCGGAAATTCAAAAAATATTTATTACAAGGTATTACACGGGGCATTTCCCCGCTCAATTCCCAATGCACTTCAGTAGCCCCTTGGTGGGCTCCTGACTGGAGGACGTCATCTCAGCAACATTGACTGTCCTCTTCAACTTCCATGAGCTTGAATAATCATTTGAAATAGTAGGAGGGGAGTAGTTCACATCCACATAAGCACGAACTTTCCTCATCCTTGCTCCTCTATCACCGTCTTTAGCATCCTCACTTCCAATTTGATTGACAGCAGTTGCACAACACCCTTTTACAGCTCCTTCATTGCTTTCATCTGTACCTACAGCAAGGAAAACAGACGAACTTTCCTCCTTTTTGCTCTCAGTCTGAGGCGGAGGGGTAACAATTGCAGCACAATACTCCAAATTTTCAACTGGAGTGTCAATAATAGGGTCAATAGAAGAGAGAGCATTGCAAGGCTGAGCTTACATGGGAGCCCTCCGGGACTTAGACTGATGAAAAATCAGCTCCTCATCCCCTACCTGAAAGGTCAAAGTCTTCCCCCCGACGTCGATAACTGCACGGGCAGTAGACAAAAATGGTCTCCATAAAATAATAGGGGTGTGTGCATCTTCGGGGATGTTTAAGACAACGAAATCAACGGGAATAAAGAACATCCCGATCCTCACAGGTAGGTCTTCTACTACACCTAGTGGCCGTGATATACTACGAACGGCCATCTGGACAGTCATGTTGGTGCAACTCAGCTTTGTCAAACCAAGTCTCTTGGCCAGAGACAGCGGTAAGATACTCATGTTGGCGCCTAGATCGCATAGCGCGTTATCAATCAAATAGGTACCGATATGACACGGAATTGAAAAACTACCCGGATCTGACTGTTTGGGAGGTAACTTATTTTGAAATAGGGCTGACCCCACCTCAGTCAAAGCTACAGTCTCATTATCACTTATACTCCTCTTACGCGAAATAAAATTTCTTTCATAAACTTAAGATAAGAGGGTACCTTTGTCAGCAACTCAGTGAACGGCACAATGACTTCTAAGCTTTTCAGGAGTTCGACAAATTTGCCGAATTGTTCATTAGCTTTGGTATTCTGCAGCCTCCTCGGGAAGGGAACCGTGATGGGTATCTCGAGTCCCTTGTTTCTCTCTTCCAATGTATCACCCGGAGCAAGCTCTGTATCTTTTGGACACTTCTTACCTCTCGAACGAGGCCTTTCCGGTGATTTATCGCTAAAACAAGCACTAGCAGGCTCTCGAATAAGCTTCTCGTCATCAAAACTACTCGATCGACCAAATTGCCCATTCGATCGAGTAGAATCTTCATCAATATCACTCGATCGAGTGGAATTTTCACTCGATCGATCAACTCCATTTTGCTGTTCACTCGATCGAGTAGAAAAACTACTTGATCGACCAGTCTGCTTTTCCTGTTCACTCGATCGAGTGGAATTTTCACTCGATCGACCACTTTCTTCACCAAATCTGCTCGATCGACCACCTGAAACCAGTCGATCGAGCACTTGCTTTGACGTGAGCTCACTTTCTTCGACAGAACACTATTCACCATCAGTTATAGCCCTCCTCGGGTCTGATTTCGACACTTCCGGTCCCTCATATGAATGATCGGAGCCATTTGGTGTTCACAATTAAGCATATGTGGTCGTTGGTCAATGGTCGATACAAAACACAATTTATACTTCACAAACAACTCTACAATTAGTAAAGAGGCAAGTAAAGGTCGGATCCCAAGGGACGGGTATTGAAATGAAGATTCTATTGTAACTAGTGGTGTCTAGGGGTGTCACAAATTGGGTTGATGTAGAAGGTTACTAAACTAAGATAGCAATGAAAATAAACTAACAAGATAAATAAAATAAGGGTGTAAACAATTGATTAAAAGCACTAGGGTGTCATGGGTTCATAGGGGAATCATGGGATATGATCATACAAACATGTTCTCAAATTATAAGCAAGCAATTATTGTTGTGATGGATTGAGTTGGGTTATATCTTACAATCCTAGGAAAGTTTGGGTCCCGGAGCCGAATCTCTTGGATTGTACAACACCTACAAGTCGACTTAATCTTCCCTACTTAACACATGCATGGTCTAACAAGACTCGAGTTGGGTTATGTCTTACAAGTCAAGTTGAAAGGATAGAAGATGATAGTAAATGCAAGGATTCATAGGCTTAGCATTTCATCAAATATAACATGTGCATGTATTAAGATCAAAACAAGCAAGCAAATAAGATATGAAAGCATATTAATTTAAGCATGAATCATTCCCCATGTTGGTTTCCCTAATCACCCATTAAACCCTAGCTAAGAGACTACTCACTCATTATCATATTGATCATGCTAGGAAGGTTGTCAATCATACTAACATAATGAAACATGATGAATAAATGAAAGTAATTAGCAATAATTAAAAAGGGATTAAGAGATTATACCTACTAATGATTCCAATAACAAAGCAAGAATAATAGAAGTACTTGAATCCTAGATTGAGAGGTTGTCAATCTCCCAATAATAACCCAAATAATCTTCAATTACCCAAAATAAAGTAAGAACAAGAGAGAGATTAAAGAACTAAAACTTGGATTAAAACTTGATTAATATTTGATTACAATATTGAAGAGAGATTTGATTGATATTAACTACACTAATTATTGATAAGAAGAACATGCTCCTCTAATTAGACTAATGGGGTATTTATAGTCAAAATTAGGGAGGATGCATTAGGGTTAACTAAGGGCTAAACTAGTAATTACACTTTTAAGTTGAGCAAGGAGCCTCCGGGATTATCCGAGAGAAGGGCTTCTCCATTTCGTAGCTTGAAGAACGAAACTGTCTTTGTCTTTGTGATCCGTGCGGCCGGGAGTCGGAACGGCCGGATCAGGATGGACGATCCGAGCGGATCAAGGAACAAGACGCTCGGGATCGGGCATGGGGAATCCGAGCGGATTCTGGTGAGGACGCTCGGGGCGGGACGGACGGATTCTCTACAATCCGTTCGGATTGTAGTTCAATGACTTTCCTTCTTCTTTTTCTTCCCTTTTCTTCATGAATTCCTTGGGGATTTCCTTGGGGACTCAAGGATCCTTTTCTCAACAATGCTCTTCTACTATGCTATGTACAAAGGCCTTCTAGTCTTGTCTCTCCTTGATGCTTGGTCATTGAATATGATCAATTTAGCCTTGTTTTGCCATGAAAATGCAAGATTCTTACTCCTTTCCTACCAAGGGATCAAAATCTCAAAGAATATGCAAAACAAAGAACTAAAGATAAGAAATGACCCAAATAGGCACTAAAAAGCATGGAAACAATGGTAATTCGGGGGCTAAATATGCGCCAATTATGGTCGCATCAAATATCCCCAAACCGAACCTTTGCTCGTCCCGAGTAAAGAGGTGACAAAGACTAGGACCAATACTAACCTAACCTAATAATAATAGCCGATATGAGACAATTAGCGGGTCTCACTCCGCCTCTTCAACTCACAACAAGACAACCATGAGGTAGGATGCCTTCTTGCAAGGCAAGGTGGGTCTTGCCAAAATGGCGACACATCCAAACATTAAGCACACAAAAACACATAATGGATGCATCTACAAAAAGAATAGCCACTTTCCTCATCTAAGCGGCGGAAATTATCTACAAGGGAAGCAATTCAAGGGTACACAATCCTTCATAGATGCAATTTGTTCAAACTACTAAGCCTAGAAGGATACCAATAAATCACCTCCAAAAGGTGTCAAGCTAGGGTACCTTTGTCCTCAATCGTTAAATGCTTTTGTCAAGAGTAGACTCCCTATGGTGTTAGAAACACTGGAGGATCGCGGAATTCCCCCTCTTGCCTAGACAAGAAGAAGGGTCGTCCCCTCTCTACCATGCACAAAAATGGATACGATGGAAAAAGGGATCAATAAAATTTGAGTTTCATTTGGGAGTTTGCTTTTGTTTTTGTTTTTCCCCCCAATTTCTTGTGGCATTTTGACTTTTTGAGAACACTTTCTTTGCCATTCTTTTTGATTTTTGGCATTTCAATACTTGACAACTTTTTGCATTTCTTTTTTGAACATTTTCAAAGTCACCCCAATTAGTAACGAGGGTGCCTTGTATTTGAAGCTTTAGGAGTTCTATTTTTGCTCCTCTTTTCTTTTGATGCATTTTTGGCAAACTTTCTTTCACTTTTCATTTCATTGAACTCAAATTGATTTCTTTTTGTGCCCATTCCCTTTGATGACAAAAATGTATGGTAGAATATGGATGAATGATGGAAGTATGCATGGTTTCAAGGGTCACCTTGGAATAAACGGTAGCCAAGGAGTTATCACACCACAAGGTACTCTTGACTAGGCCTTAAACCATGGGTCAAAGGATACTAGCATGACACATCCTAGGGTGTTTTACAAGTATTCTAACAAGCAAAGTCTTAAGAAGAAAAAGCATCTACTAGGGCCTATATACACTTGTCAAGCTTCCCAAGTAGACGGTTTCGCAAAATTTTTCTAACATGCAACTACATGCCATGATGCAACTAGCATATACACATCCTAATGCATATGATTCTACCAACTAATATGCCATATAAACTAAATGCAATCCTAAGTTCACATTGTTTTACCGCATCAATCAAAATAAAGCCACATAGTCATTAACATAAAGAGGAAAAAGGAGATTGGAAAGATCATACCATGCGGTCTTCAATATCCTCATGTCTCGGATGTGGCGTAGTCAATCAAAGTGAACAAGGATGAACAAACACAATATATACAAGACAATATATACAAAGGAAATGAACTTGTTTTTGGTTTTTCAATTTTTCAAATTTTTATGATTTTTGAAATTTTTCAATTTTTATGGTTTTTGAATAAAAGTTAAGTGTTAGAATTCCCATCCCCACACTAATATGGGCATTGTCCTCAATGGCCAAAATGATGGAAATTATGCAAAGAATGATGCATGATTTCTATACTAAATGCAATTCTACACTAAGCTATACTACATGATGCATGGTTTTTGTTATGACGGAGAGGATAATTTAAATTACCTCCCGTTGCGTATGCATTAACTTCCCCAAACCAAGTAAGACACTATTGCTAATGTCAAAGCATGGGGAGTTCATGCACACGCTATGCTATGCATGAAACTAGATTGTCATTTTGGATTTTACAAAAGTGGGAACAATAAAGAACACCTCAAAGGAACCGAGGTGTGAGTCCTTTGATGTTGCTAGGACTAAACCAACAATGAGTCAAAGTTAAATAGAATACAAACAAACAAGATGCAAAGTTCTTTTCATGAAAAATAAAGATAAAGAGGAGAGATTGGAAAAATTCACTTGAACTAAGGTGGGTGCCTCTTGCCTGCTCCACCTAGTGATGAAGTAATCTCCTAGAAATCGGCATCATCTCCTTCAATATCGGTATCCCAAATATCCCTAGAAGCATCACTTAAACTTGGATCCATGAATTCATCTTCTTCTTCACTCTCAAGCTTCACCGTATCACCTCCACAAGAGTCGCCGCTCTCCTCCCCTTTGTGACCGTTTGCCCCTTCATTGGCCTTGTCCGAGTTAGGAAAGAGCAACTCCATTTGAGCCCATGAAGGAAAAGCTCCTTCTTCACTTATCCGTCCCTTTTGAACCATGTCGTGGTATTGAGGGTAAAGAGCATAATAGTTGTCCACCTTGGTTTCATATTGACGGTAGTGCAAGTCTTGCAAGATTCCCGTGACAAAATCGTCACGGGGGAGGATGAAGGGATTCGGATGGTTGTAAGGTTGGTAGGGAAAGGGGTAGGGAGGCACCTTTATCTTTTCACCTTGAGTTTGTTGTTCTTGTTGTTGTGGTGGAGGAGCTTGTGGGGGTGGAGCTTGCCTTTCTTGACTTTGAATGAGGTAAGAGGGTATTGGGGACATGCTTCCTCTCCTTGGGGAGACTCGAGGTAGGTCGGCCATCGGAAGGTAGATAGGATCACTTCCTTTTGTCAACCATTTGATCTTTTTATCAACCCCCTCAAGGGTTATCCAATGGTGTTGGACAACAAGGAGGTCTTCATTAATTCTCATTCCTCCCGAGAGTGGAGTGTACTCATTGTTCTCATTGAACCTAGGATTAAAGTGCTTTGCAAGTCTTGTTATGAGTCCACCATTCACTATATGCTTCTTCCCATCATCATCACCATTTCAGAATTTCGCCCACTTTTCTAGCAAGACTAGCGGTGCATTGAGATGATACCCATCCCTCCCTTGAATGTTTAGATAGGATTCCATGAACATGAGGTCCATTTGATTCACAATAGCCGGGTCTCGGCGGGCGAAGAGGGTACCCGAAAGAAATCGGTATGTGAGCCTCAAGATTGGGTTTTGGATGTGAAAAGCAAGACACTCTTTGGTAAGAATGAAGTCCCGGCCCGTCATGGCCCTCCACAAGGGTGCGACACTATACTTCTTGGGTCTTGATGTTCGGGTAGGCGAGACATCAAGACCGAACACTCTCGCAAATTCCACAAGGGTCATTGTTCTAGAGACATTCTCCAACCTAAAATCTATGCTAATCACTTTGTTTGAAGTGGTAATCTTTAAGCAACTCAAGAATTCGAGCACAAGAGACCGATAGGTGGGTTCAAACATGCGAAAGAGTGTTGAAAGACTAAAAACCTCAAATAAAGCCTCCACTTGGTGGAAAATTCCAAGTTTTCTCAAAGTATCATGACAAAGGAATTTAGTGGGAAGAATATTCTTACTTAAGAGTCGATGGAAGACCAATCGCTGCACATCATCAAGGAATTCCACATTCGAGAAGTCGTCGAGCCTTGTGAGGTCTACAATTTCCACATGCTCTCTTCTAATGGTGTTGAGATGTGAGGTAGAGGAACTTCCCACCATCCTAGGTCTTCTTGCATTTCTAAAGGAGGATCTTCTAGGTGCCATCCTTGAGTTCTTTTGATTTGGGTTATTTTGTTTGAAGATTTGCTAAGGTTGTTCTTTGTTGATTGAGAATTGGAAACCCTAGAAAATTTGGGGGTTTTTGATTTTGAGGGTGAAGAGAGTGATTTGGATATGTATGGGAGTTACAAGGGGGTGAGTTTTATAGGGTGAGTGGAAGGAGTAGTGATGTGTCATTATATGGGTGGTGGGGTGTAATTTAATTGAGAAAAGTCGGGTCGAGAAACGGGCAGGGAGACGAGCGGATTCGAAGCTGAGACGCTCGGATTCTCCTCTCACGGGACGGGCGGATTCTGGGCAAGACGCCCGGATTCTGCCACAGAGTAAAATCCCAGAATTTTTCTCGCCTCAAGACGAGCGTCCCGAGCATAAGACGCTCGGATTCATCGAGTCGGGGACGGGCGTCTTATTGAGAAGACGGGCGGATTCTTCGACATAGATTTTTCTTTGAAATGCTCAGGGGAAAAGACGGGCGTCTTTCCACTAATCCGGCCGGATTCTCTCGGACGGGCGTCTTCTTCCTTAGGACGCTCGGATTCTTCATCGGTCCGAAACCTTCAATTTCTCAACACACTGGACGCGCGGTTTTTCCCTTGGACGTCCGTATTCTCGCCGGGACGTCCGGATCTCCGAGAGACGCACGGATTCTTGCCGCGAGTGTTGATTTCTTCTCCTTTCTTTCAATGCATCCCCACACTTAGGAATTTTCTCCTTCCTTCATTCAAAAACTCATTAGTAACCCTCCCTCACTTGCGCTCATGAAAAGAATTTATGCTTATTAAACAAATGCAATTAAATAATAAATACAAGTTAGAGGGTTAGTATATTTACAAATGGTGGTTTAGGGAGGACTCCACCAAACTCTAATTCTTGATGAGATGTCAAGGAGAAGGAGGACCGAGGTAGGTAGCCTCGACCTCTCCAACAAATGCTCCTTCATAGTATGGCTTCAATCTTTGACCATTTACCTTGAACTTGCTTCCATCTTCGGCCTTGAGTTCGAAATCTCCATACTTCCCAACTTCGGTTATCACATAGGGACCCATCCATCTAGAGTTCAATTTTCCGGAAAGAGCGGTAGCGGGAATTGAATAGAAGGACTTTGTCTCCCTTGTGCAAGGCCTTTTGTCGAATTCTCTTATCATGAAGCAATTTTGTTCTTTCTTTGTAAATCTTTGCATTCTCATAAGATTGTAGTCGGAATTCCTCCAACTCTTGGATTTGGATCATCCTCTTTTGACCGCTCAATTTGAGATCAAGATTGAGTGCTCGGATTGCCCAATAAGCTTTGTACTCCAATTCGATTGGCAAATGACATGCTTTTCCATATACAAGCTTGTAGGGGAGGCACCAATGGGAGTCTTATAGGCCGTCCTATAAGCCCAAAGAGCATCATCAAGCTTTGTGCTCCAATCTTTTCGAGTCTTGTTCACAACTTTTTCAAGAATTTGCTTGATCTCTCTATTTGAAATTTCCACTTGACCGCTTGTTTGAGGATGATATCCCAAGCCGGTTCGATGTTGAACACCATATTTGGTCAAAAGGGATGCAAGCTTCTTTTCATGGAAATGTGTTCCTCCATCACTAATGATAGCTCTAGGAACTCCAAATCTTGGGAAAATTATCTTCTTGAAAAGCTTGGTGACCGTTTTTGCATCATCATTTGGGGTGGCAATTGCCTCTACCCACTTTGAAACATAATCTACGGCCACAAGGATGTACTTATTCCCATTGGATGTCACAAAGGGTCCTTGGTAGTCAATTCCCCAAACATCGAAAATCTCTACCTCTAGGATGCCTCTTTGTGGCATTTCGTTTCTCCAAGATATATTTCCCGTTCTTTGACAAGCATCGCAATGAATGATGAATTCTCTTGTATCTTGAAACATTGTGGGCCAATAGAAACCCGATTGGAGGATTTTCGCAACGGTTCTTCTTGCTCCATGGTGCCCACCGTAGGGTGATGAATGACATCCTTCCAAGATTCCTTGGATTTCCCATTGAGGGATGCATCTCGAGTAGAGCCCATCACTACACTCCTTATAGAGGTTTGGATCATCCCAAAAGTACCTTTTCACTTCGAATAGGAATCTCTTCCTTTGGTTGTGGTTCAAGTTAGGAGGGAGCACTTTTCCAACAATATAGTTAGCATAATCGGCAAACCATGGGGTGATGTGCCTTTCGAGTTGAGTTTGAATAGCCATCAAGATATCGTCGGGGAATGAGTCATTGATCGGGGTTTCTCCATTCTCATCATGAAACCGGATCCTTGACAAGTGATCCGCCACTACGTTCTCGGCTCCTTTCTTGTCTCTTATTTCCAAGTCAAATTCTTGAAGTAGCAAAATCCATCTCAACAACCTTGGTTTTGCCTCCTTCTTTATCAAGAGATGTCGAAGAGCACGGTGATCCGAAAATACAATCACCTTGGATCCAAGTAAGTAGGACCGAAATTTATCCAAAGCATATACAATGGCAAGAAGCTCCTTTTCGGTCGTGTCATAATTCACTTGAGAAGGGTCGAGGGTTTTGCTTATGTAATAGATGGCATGAAGAGCTCTCCCTACCCGTTGGCCAAGTACCGCTCCAACGACGTAGTTGCTAGCGTCACACATAATCTCAAAAGGTAACTCCCAATTTGGGGGTTGGATGATTGGTGCCGAGATCAATGCTTCTTTGATTCTATTAAAAGCTTCAACGCACTCGTCAGTAAATTGGAATTGGGCATCCTTAAGCAAAAGTTGAGTGAGGGGTTTTGCTATTTTAGAAAAATCTTTTATGAAACGTCGGTAAAAACCCGCGTGACCGAGAAAACTTCTCACCCCTCTAACATTCACGGGAGGTGGGAGTTTCTCTATCACCTCAACTTTAGCTTTATCTACCTCGATGCCTTTTTCCAAAATCAAGTGACCCAAAACAATTCCTTCATTAACCATGAAATGACACTTTTCCCAATTTAAAACAAGACTAACATCTTCACATTTTTGCAATACAAGAGAAAGATTATGCAAGCATGAGTCAAAGTCCTTTCCATAAACACTAAAATCATCCATAAAAACTTCCATTATGGTCTCTAGATAATCGGAGAAGACACTCATCATGCATCTTTGGAAAGTAGCGGGGGCATTACATAATCCAAAAGGCATTCTTCTATATGCAAAAGTGCCATAGGGGCATGTGAAGGTGGTCTTATGTTGGTCATCCGGGTGTATAGGGATTTGGAAGAATCCTGAATACCCGTCAAGGTAACAAAAGAATTTGTTAGAGGCTAACCTCTCAAGCATTTGGTCAATGAATGGTAAGGGAAGTGATCTTTTCTTGTTGCGGAGTTCAATTTACGGTAGTCAATGCACATACGCCAACCGGTGATCATTCTTGTGGGTATTAATTCATTCTTTTCATTTGTCACTACCGTAGTACCTCCTTTCTTAGGTACCACTTGGACGGGGCTAACCCACAAAGAATCCGATATGGGATATATGATTCCCGCATCAAGTAATTTCATGACTTCTCCTTTGACAACTTCTTGCATGTGGGGGTTCAATCTTCTTTGGGGTTGAATGGTAGGTCTATGGTCGTCCTCTAGATGAATCCTATGCATGCAAAAGTTGGGACTTATCCCCTTAAGGTCATCTAGACTATAACCTATAGCCTTTTCATGTTGTTTCAACACATTAAGCAATTTACCCAATTGGTCATCATCAAGTCTATCATTAACAATCACGGGTTTGGTCTTTGATTCATCAAGGTAAGCATATTTCAAATTTGGGGGAAGGGGTTTCAAAGTAGGAGTTTGTACCTCACTTTCCTCCTTTGGAGTTTCATTGAGAATTTGCTCCATCTCCATTAGACATTCCATTCTCATGACATATTCTTCTTCACTTTCATTAACCTCATCATATTCAAATTCCATGATGGGTTCCTCTTGCTCTTGAGTTTGTAGAATATCCTCTAGGATAGATTGCTCATCCTCTATGGGTTGACATGCTTCCACTAGAATATTATGCACCAACTCGGATTGTGCATGGGTGAGTTCTTTGTTAGCTAGAGCGGCCTCAAAGAGATCCACCTCCAACTCCCAATACATTCTCTTAGCCTCACTTGCTTCTAAGGCCTCTAATGCTTGCATGGGATCCTTGAAGTAAGGGATACTCAAGTGGTCCTCTACAAAACAATCTATGAAATCCATTCTCGCAAAATATCAAACAACTAGAAAACAATTAGAACAAACCTTGAGGAGTTTTACTTCCCCAAGGTGAAGAAAGACACAACTAAAAACAATAAAAGAAATCTTAAATCAATTAAACACCGTCCCCGGCAACGGCGCCATTTTTGATCGGAGCCATTTGGTGTTCACAATTAAGCATATGTGGTCGTTGGTCAATGGTCGATACAAAACACAATTTATACTTCACAAACAACTCTACAATTAGTAAAGAGGCAAGTAAAGGTCGGATCCCAAGGGACGGGTATTGAAATGAAGATTCTATTGTAACTAGTGGTGTCTAGGGGTGTCACAAATTGGGTTGATGTAGAAGGTTACTAAACTAAGATAGCAATGAAAATAAACTAACAAGATAAATAAAATAAGGGTGTAAACAATTGATTAAAAGCACTAGGGTGTCATGGGTTCATAGGGGAATCATGGGATATGATCATACAAACATGTTCTCAAATTATAAGCAAGCAATTATTGTTGTGATGGATTGAGTTGGGTTATATCTTACAATCCTAGGAAAGTTTGGGTCCGGAGCCGAATCTCTTGGATTGTACAACACCTACAAGTCGACTTAATCTTCCCTACTTAACACATGCATGGTCTAACAAGACTCGAGTTGGGTTATGTCTTACAAGTCAAGTTGAAAGGATAGAAGATGATAGTAAATGCAAGGATTCATAGGCTTAGCATTTCATCAAATATAACATGTGCATGTATTAAGATCAAAACAAGCAAGCAAATAAGATATGAAAGCATATTAATTTAAGCATGAATCATTCCCCATGTTGGTTTCCCTAATCACCCATTAAACCCTAGCTAAGAGACTACTCACTCATTATCATATTGATCATGCTAGGAAGGTTGTCAATCATACTAACATAATGAAACATGATGAATAAATGAAAGTAATTAGCAATAATTAAAAAGGGATTAAGAGATTATACCTACTAATGATTCCAATAACAAAGCAAGAATAATAGAAGTACTTGAATCCTAGATTGAGAGGTTGTCAATCTCCCAATAATAACCCAAATAATCTTCAATTACCCAAAATAAAGTAAGAACAAGAGAGAGATTAAAGAACTAAAACTTGGATTAAAACTTGATTAATATTTGATTACAATATTGAAGAGAGATTTGATTGATATTAACTACACTAATTATTGATAAGAAGAACATGCTCCTCTAATTAGACTAATGGGGTATTTATAGTCAAAATTAGGGAGGATGCATTAGGGTTAACTAAGGGCTAAACTAGTAATTACACTTTTTAAGTTGAGCAAGGAGCCTCAGGGATTATCCGAGAGAAGGGCTTCTCCATTTCGTAGCTTGAAGAACGAAATCGTCTTTGTCTTTGTGATCGGTGCGGGTGGGAGTCGGGACGGCCGGATGCAGGATGGACGATCCGAGCGGATCAAGGAACAAGACGCTCGGACTGGGCATGGGGAATCCGAGCGGATTCTGGTGAGGACGCTCGGACTGGCGAGGACGGACGGATTCTCTACAATCCGTTCGGATTGTAGTTAATGACTTTCCTTCTTCTTTTTCTTCCCTTTTCTTCATGAATTCCTTGGGGATTTCCTTGGGGACTCAAGGATCCTTTTCTCAACAATGCTCTTCTACTATGCTATGTACAAAGGCCTTCTAGTCTTGTCTCTCCTTGATGCTTGGTCATTGAATATGATCAATTTAGCCTTGTTTTGCCATGAAAATGCAAGATTCTTACTCCTTTCCTACCAAGGGATCAAAATCTCAAAGAATATGCAAAACAAAGAACTAAAGATAAGAAATGACCCAAATAGGCACTAAAAAGCATGGAAACAATGGTAATTCGGGGGCTAAATATGCGCCAATTATGGTCGCATCAATGAACGACCGCTTCTCAGATTGATGAAATTTACCGTCTCCTGTGGATTCTTCTCATTTTGAGTCGGTAATTGACCCTGCTTTCTTGAGGATTGATTCATGGCTTGTTGGGCAACTTGAGTTTCAAGTGCCTTTATGGATGCATCTTTCTGTTGATCGCTCAGCTGAAACTGCTTTGTAAAGGCTTGCAACATAGACTTTAGCTCACCTATTTCACTCACCCCACCGGAAGATGATGCACCGTGATTAGGAGGAGTGAAGGACGGAGGCTTCTGAAAGCCTTGTTGATTCTTGTGTGGAGGAACATACGGCTGCTGCTGGTGCGGAGGAGGAGTAGGATTGAGCACATTTTGGCTACTCCACCTCAAGTTCGGATGGACATTCGACTCATAATACGTTTTTGTCTGCCTATAATGTTGAAAGGCAGCACAAGACTCAAAGGGATTGGGACAATTGTCTGAAACATGTCCCTCAGCTCCACATCTTTTGCAGACGAAAGGACCGTCTGAAACAGCATTCACATGGTAGATCCCTCCTTTTGAAGCTCCTCCCAACTCGTACTTGTCAAACCTCGCCGTGAGAGCCTCTAGTGCAGCTACAGAAGGAGATTCAGCACTCCTCCTTTGATTTCCCCTGGAATTCTCATACTCAGCTTTATGGGTGGCCAAATCATCGATTATTTTCCACCCCTTAGTCTCTCCAACATTCTCCCGGAACCTACCACTAGCTACAGCATCCAGGATAGCTCTTTGATCGTCATAGAGCCCATTATAGAACTGATTGCATAGGCTCCACTTCTCAAACCCGTGATGCGGAATGGTTCGCATCAGCTTCTTGAAACGGACCCATGCCTCATGAAAGTTCTCATCCGGACCCTGTTTAAAGCTCGTGATCTGAGCTCTAATGGCATTAGTCTTCGAGGCGGAGAAATACTTCTTGTAGAATGCTAGGGCCAAGGAATTCCAGTCAGTAATCCCGTTGGCAACTCGATCCAGGTCTCGGTACCACTCCCTTGCAGCATCACGAAGAGAGAATATGAACATGGTCTCCTTTACCTGATCCGGAGTCACACCAGTCGGTGGGGGTATGAAACAGCAATAGTCAATGAATGTTTCCATGTGTTTAGCTGCATCTTCATTTGCAGCTCCCCTGAATTGGTTTCTCTCAACCAAGTTAATGTAAGAAGGCTTCGGCTCGAATTTTCGGTCTTCCCCTGGTAATGCGAATCCTTGTAAAGATTCGCAGCTGTCGGCTCAGAGTGACTGGCTATACTCGCTTCTTCAGCCATGACTAGAAAATCTGGAGATGTAACGGTCTTAGCTGATGAAGTAGAAATAGGTGATGAAGGTGGATCCTCCTCAAACAGCTCGTTCTCGTAGTAACTAGACAGAGTACTCACCTCTTCCTCTGTCGGCAATACCCTAGATGATCGCCTCAACTCATGCAAAGTCTTCTCAATCTCAGGATTGTACGGTAGTAATTCACCGCCCTATGACCTGCGCATAAGAAGAAACTACAAGTAGGATATGAGAATAGTTTAAGGAATGGATGTCCCTTAAACTAAGAGAAAGACTAAAAATAAAACAATTGCCTCCCCGGCAACGGCGCCAAAATTTGATACGGTCGTTCTGTACCAAAAATAAACCTAAATACAACTAACAGAAGCTAGCGGCAAGTAGGGCCGATCTCCTCAGGGAGGAAAGATATATTTATAAGTCCTTCTATTTGTTCACAAATGGGGGGTTTTTTGAATATGATTTCTAAACTACGAGGTTTAAAGGAAGAGAAATAAGGATAAGAGCAGTAAAAGCAAGGAAATAAGTTTAAACTATCAGATAGAGAGGGACATGTCAGGATTTTGGTTCACTACGGTAGTCCAGTGACTCAGCTGTAAATGATTCAGACGAATTAATGTAAGACGGATGTTGAAAGGTCCTTTCGGTCCACTTTCTATCCTAAAATACCGCTAACTTAACTTTCATTCTCGTCAGGGTAGTCTACTGTTCATAGTAGGCTTATTTAGTCCAATCTTTCGATCTAGGATTAATTTTAGCCAGATTAAAAGGTGACCCAGAAGTGTGCACTCAACTAAGTCGATAAATACAATTAAATTGCTATGGTGACAGAATCTCACAATCAATTCAGCTATTTCATTTACTACCTCGTCACATTCCTACCGCAGATCCCCTAATCCCAACATGCAAGGGGTTTAGCTACTCATAACGCTAATTAAACTATCAAAACTATCAGCAGATAAATTCCCAGCAGTAAACATTATGAAATAACAGTAAAATTGCATAAAAGTAAATTAGGGCAGAGAAATAAATGTAACGAAACAAAGAATTAAAGCAACAAAAGATTAATTATTATTAAGAGAAGAGGAAGGAATTACAATGAAGCGAATCCGGCGTAAAGAACACAAAATCCGAGCGAGTAAATCCGAAGAACAAAGTTACAGTGAAGAAGAATGTTTAACGCAATAAAGTTTTATAAAGGCTAAGTAGTGAGTAAATTCTGATACTAATGACCTAACTAAAGCTTGCTTAAATAGAAAATAATTAAGTTTTGCGGAATAAAACATAACACGGGCTAAATAAAAGCCCATAACAGCGAAACCACTCGATCGAGTGGTATAAAACCACTCGATCGAGCAAACACTCAGCAGCATCTACTCGATCGAGTAGATAGTTACTCGATCGAGTAACTCGTCTTTCAGCAACTTAAGGATCGAGTAGAAAACTACTCGATCGAGCAATAGAGGACGTAAAAACCACTCGATCGAGTGGTAAAACTGCTCGATCGAGTTCTTTGACTTCAAATCAACTCAAGTCCGTTACCGAATGCCTCGTAATGCGTGCCTTGACGCTTCCCAACGCAGTATCTCACTCTGGAAAAATCCCGTCTCCTCTAAATGCATGCAAAAAGGACGAAAAAGAGTACGATTCCACTACTTTCGCGTTCATTTCTACAAAATGGACAAAACGAACCAAAGTAGCCAATTCGGGGCAAAATACCATAAAAACAGTATAAAAAATGCATAGAAATATGTGCTGAAATAGGCTAAAAAGACTATACAAAATGCACGTATCACAACTTGTGGTTTGAACCCAGGCGAGCCGAGGCTTGGCTCGGGCGAGCTGAACTTGGCTCGGGCGAACTGGCGCTCAGTTAGGTTATTTAAGTTCGGATTTTAAAACGGGCGTCATTTCCTCATCTGGACTATTATTCGAGTGATTCAAAAGCCTACACCACTTGATTTTTCAACGTTGTTCCATCTATCATAGTTTAAGAGCCAAAGATATACTTCTTGGTTTGGGTCCGAGTGAATTTATCTCGTAGTTGCTCCCTTATCGTCATTTGTTGAACCCTAACTCGTGGGGCTTAACATCCTAATCCATGCTAAATCTTTATTTATTGATCTAAGGGTCCTTGGCCTTGACCTACTGGATGTGACTCGTATTTACGCACACTTAGTCCCTTAACTAACCTCCTTCCTATGCTTCCTAGCATGTATTAGGGTAGTTTCTATCTTAAGCTTCCTACTTTGCATATTCTATGAGGTTTTGTGCCCTTGGTAGGGGAGGAACACTAGCCTTGCGCGTATGGAGCAAAATGGAGCTAAATTGATCGCATTTAATGACCAAGCATCAAAGAGGAGACCGATACTAAAGGCCTAAGTTGATAGAACAAATAAATGGGCACTGATGAAGGACCCCCACGACCCTTGAAGGATCCCCACGAGTTATGGGACAACCAAATAAGGAAGAAGTAAATCAGTCCTTCAGGACGGGCGTCCCAGAAGCAGAACGGGTGTCCCACTGAGGAGGATGGGCGTCCCCAAGCTCTTCCCGAGTGTCCCCAAAGCAGGACGAGGGTTTTCAATATAGGATGGGCGTCCATCAAGAGGAGGGCGTGCGGCCCGTGCCAGGACTTGCAAGGTGTTAGACCTCACTTTAGGGGCTTAATTGTCATTTAAGCCCTTAGTTAACCTAATACTTGTATTTAGTATAAATACTCTCTTGTAATAGGTGATTCGCATCAAGTCATTAGAGTAGATTAGACATCAATTCGCTTAATAACATTTTAATCCTTCCTTAATTATTGTTCAAGAATTCTTAGATCTAGTTGGGTAATTGAAGATTATTTGGGTTTATTGAAGAATTGACAAATCTTCATCATCAATCAAGTTCTCTTCTATTATTGTTTCCTTTCCATTTGTTCATCATAAGTTTGAAACAATTGTGGACACGGGGGCCACGGGGGCGCTTAGGACAAGCGTTTGCATTTGTCGAGTCGCCACCAATTTTTATGGGAAATTGGAACCATTCGAATACCTCGCGTAATGTCAAGACACAAAGTAGTGACATGAACTCTAAGAGCTCGTTCCCCTTAGCATTCTATGCCTAGAATGACTCTCGCGGATGCCAATGAACACGGATGTTCCTAGAGATCTGGAGTAAGGGGTGAGGGTACGTATTAGGAAGTACTTTTACTAAACACCTAATCCCGCCCGCCTCGATAGCGGCCTCTACTAATGATTAGGGAAATCATTCGTACTTGCTATGTTGTCGATTATATGCATGCAATGCAACAAACAATGGATTAAACCTAGCATCTGAATTAAACTATGTCGGTGAACGTGTAATTTTGCATTCAATTGGGTCAAAGTTGATGTTAGATTGATTACATGTGAAGAACAAGTAAATAAATCATCCATAATAATGTAATAAATAAATAACGATAATTAAAATTACAATAAATTGCAATGATATAAATTATTTACATCGGAAATATATTTAAGACGGACGATTTGAGGAAAATAAAGGAAAACAAATAAGGTTAGAAATATGGACAGATTAAGGGTGATATTACGGCTAATAGTCAATTAATTACGTAATTAAGGGATTAAGTCAAAGCAAGAACGGAAATTCAGAGACAGAACTCATCCCGGAACAGGCGCATCATTGCTGCGTCCCTTGGAAGAGGCGCATCTTTCACTGCGTCTGTTCCTGAGGTGAGTTCTGGCTGTGAAGTCAGAACTGCGGGTAGTTAACATTCGTTAGTGTGTTTGAATGATTTATTATCGATATTTGGCTCAAGTGAAAGTGATTTAGCATATTAATTACAAATGAAATTGTCATGAAAGAGATAAACACAAATTAAAACGGATCGGAACGAGTTAAAGACGAATCAAAGCGAGTTAAAACTAATTAGGTTTATATATGAAGACGGAAACGAATTTGAAAGACATGATAAACTGGAAATAAATAATGAAAACATGTACAAGAGTCGAACTCCAGAAACTTGATATGAATGAATCGAGTCTCTAAATATCCGAGTTTGATTTAATGGTGAAAACCCGCAAATATTAATTATAAGGGATTTAAACCGTAAAAAAAGCGTGATAATTATTAAGAATGTATTAGGATATATTATACATGAAGGAAAGAAGAAAATAAGAAAGTAAAATAAAAGGAACGAAATCAACAGAAAAACGAGGAAGAGGAAGAAGAGTAGAAACAGCGGCAGCCTCTGGAAGAGGCGAAGCTGTTGCTGCGACTCTTCGAAGAGCCGCAGCTATTGCTGCGTTTATTCTCGAAGTCTGGTTACTTCTAATCCGTAAAAACGGTTTTATAATAGGGTTTTATAAGTCGATTTTAAGCAAACTTTTGAGTGAATCTTACAATAATGAGTACAAAAATAAAATACAATAAAAAAGATGGGATTTACACCCTCAGACTTACATGTTTAATGAAACGAGATTAACTAAGTTAACGTATAGTGATTGCTCGTCTCGAATGCATGTAGAAAGTGCCCTCGTTAGAGGATTTAGATTAAATTGATTGAAGTGTAGTGGTCAAATTAGCCGGTCATGCAACGTGACTGGAACTCAAAATGATCTGAGCTTACGTGGTCGATTGATCAAGCACGTAGGCGTCGAAAGCTTAGAGTACGGTCTTAGAATGCAAAGGGATAAGAGAAGGGCGGACACTCGCGTGAAAAATATCTGGAACGAAGGTCCCTATTTATACTAAAAAATATGGAGAGCTATGGAATGACTCAAACTTTGGAAACAAATCACGGAAAAAACTGAAAATATGCAGAAACGAGCCGGGGAAGAGGCACAGCAGTTGCTGCGATCCTTCGAAGAGGCGCAGCATCTGCTGCGTCATTTCCCTAGTGGTTTCCTCCCGCGGAAGAAAGAATTCCGTGTTTATTTTAGGGAATTGCGGTAGATCTCAACTTTCTTATTTCTTAAAATAAGATTTTCGGGATATATTTTACCAAAATATATAAAATTAATTTATGAAATAAATATCCGGAATATTCTAGGACATTCCGACTCGGCATTTTAAACGGTTTTTAGAAAATGAAGCGGTTTTTGACCCTGACTCCAAATGAACTCTAATTACTGTCAAAACGACTGTATCGGCGCGTAGATGACGACCAAGGGGTAGACACAAGTATTTGAGCTATCACTTGATGATAAACTTACAAACCATCATAAATCGTTCCGCGTACCAAACATGCAGCCCAATCATCACTGGATGTTTGGCGGGAGGTGCAGAAATGAGGTACCTACAGAGCCCCCACTTTGACTGAGGCTTGGACAAGGCGAAAGTCAAAGTATAGCCCCCAGGTCAATCGAAGATTACAACCTGGCGACTATGGCGACGCGAGGCGGCTCAAGGGGTCTGAGCCTAGGACTTGTCGTCGGGAACATTTTATAGTCTGTCGACTATCAGGGAGGGTCGTTTAAAGTCCATTAGACTACGTGAGGAGGAACGCCAGCCATAAGAAGAGATCATACCTGAGGCTTCTTTCTCGAGACGAATAATATTGAGGACAACATGACATCGGTAGAAACTGCTGGGGGAATCTGCTTGCGTCGGTCTCAAGCAAACTCTCGTCGGGGAATATGTTGATGATTCTATCTGGATTGAATCATTTTCTAGGAATCTGCTTGTGTCTGCTTCCAAACAAACTACATCTCTCGAGAAGTGCAATCGCCTGTCATGAACTCTCGGTGGGAAAAAGGTATTGTTAAAGGTGTGTCGAACAATCGTCATAGAGGCTTGACTGTAGTGGCGCATCCTAAGCACCGTTGGAAATCCGCTCGTTATTGCAAGCGAAGTCCTGATGAAAGATGGTTGTGGGAAGATAGAATACTACGACAGTTTCGCAGTTTCGCAGTGGCGCATCATTATTTCTATTTTTATCGAATTATGAAAGATCATTATCGATCTTCTTGTTTGCAGGCGTGGGTGTGCTCTTACTTTCCCAGCTTCGCACCCAAGAGGACGGAGCCTGAGCCGAGGGCATACCCGGTTGTGAGGGGCTGGCTAGTGTGTCGTAGGAAGAGCCAGCGCTCTTCTTACGATGTTTGTCGATGGGGCGTGAACGCCCTGAAGTTGGAGAGCGTAATTACTTTTGACTACCTTTCCTTTACTTATGTTTAGTTATTATTATTTAGAGCCAATCATAGGAATGACCCCTTTCCCTGCTTGCTTAGAGCCGATCATAGGAATAACCCCTCGTTTGCTTGTTCTAGTGGGTGCCTAGACCTTGGGAGGACTACCCTGACGCTCCAGCCTTCATGGCCGAGGTCCTTCGTCCTAGTTACTCGAGCGGCTGTTGCTGAGGACGCCCATGAGACCTGTGTGGTACCTGGGCGAGCGTTTGACTCGTCAGTGCTCTCGTGACACTTTTGCGGTTCCCATCAATCCTCCACGGACGATGTTTAGGGAGCCATCTGACGCTAAAAGAGAGGCTGACTTGGCGGACGCTAGCGGTGACGCCCTTCTCCTTCTTGGCGAGGAGTACTCTGAGTTCGTTCATCAAAGGTTGGCGTTCTGGCTGATCGTGGTAAGTATCTTGCTTTTCCTGCTTTTGAATTGATTTTACAAATGACGAATGATCGTCGAATAAAAAAGGTCATTCGAAACTCGTAGGATATCGAGGTGGCAGGCGTCGAGCCTCCAGCTTACCCAGAGACGCTAGAGTACACTGACGCGGTGGGGATGACGACGATCTCGTAGATCCGCGACTTCGGCGAGGAGGTGACGGACGCCGGTTTGGGGGAGTGGAAGCACTTAGTGAGGAGGGTAAGCCCCCAAGTTTGACTGTTTTTATTATTTTTTATTGCATAAGAATGCGTTCGTTCCTTTTGAACCTTACTTGTATTCGAATGCAGGTGGCACCATCTCAATACGTGGCGCTGTGGAGGACGGCTAACCGGCTGCAGGCCACGGCCATCGAGGCACTTGCAGGTGGCCGAGGACGAAAAGTATGAACCTCTCATTCTCTTACTTATTTCATTTCAAATTTTGTTGCAATTTCTCGCGTTTCATTTTGAAATGATTGAAATGAGGCATTTCTACTTCATTTTTATGCAGAGAGAGCGTGAGCGCGAGCTGGCGCGGTCCCAGGAGGAGATAACTCGTCTGTTGAGGGAGTTGGAGGTCAGGGACGCTGATATCGCTGCTCTCGAGGCGACCGAGACTAATTGCCTTTTTTGTTGTCGTCTTGTATATACTTTGTGTCTTAACATTTTGGACTTCATTTTGGATTTTTGGACATGTTTTGGGCGAGAGCCCCCATTTTGATGTATATACCGTATTTTAGTTGTATATATAACAACTTGAGTGCCTTTGTTTCTGGTAGTTTGCTGTTCCTGCAGGTTAGCTTAAAACCAGGTTTGGTAGATGACGGTTTGTGCCGTCATGCTGCCAAAATTTACATAGAATTTACAAATAAAACACATAGCATATAGATGGTGTAAATTAGCGCAAAATGAGAAAAAGTGAAAAAGTGCCCAAAAATGAGTAAAAATATGCCCAGAAAAGAGCAAAAATGACCGGACGGTAGGGAGGGCTACCCCCTAAAAAAAACATAAAAAGAAATGTATTAGTGTGAACAGTAGTGAAAACGAGGAGTCAAATGATTCCTCTAAAAATGAAAATAAAACAAAATGGGTAAGGGCGCTCGTTTGGCGAAAATATCGAGTTCGTCTCGAAAGCGAACCCAAAAAGAATTAGGAAATATAAAATTTGGTAATTTGACGGAATTAACAAAAATAATTACCTATAGGAATAGGAAATCATAGCAAAATCAAATTAGGAAAGATCCAAATCTGAAAATCACGAAAAACAGCCTGGGGAAGAGGCGCAGTAAGAGCTGCGACTCTTCGAAGAGCCGCAGCAGATGCTGCGCCATTTCCCCAGCTAGTCAGACCTCGACAGAAATTAGGAAATTGCGTTTAGTATAAATAGAGACTTCGGGGAAGCTTTTATTCTCACAATTCCTTCATCTTTATTCCGTCTATCACATAAAAGCTCTCCTATCTCATAAAAATTTCAAAATCATGGATGCTTTTGAAAACCGTCTCAAAGAGTGGACAAACGAGTTCACAAATGTTGAGAAACACGACATGGGTGCTTTTAATTTAGAATCGATTTTGAGTCTCAACTTAGTGAAAATTGTGAAGCCTTCCCTTTGGATGTCTGTCTTGGGTATTGGGACCCAAATTTTCATGTATTCACCTTTCCTGGAGGCGATATTTGTCCTTTCCCTGAAGAAATAGCTGCTATTGGAGGATGGGACCCGGAGAATGCACCCGCTGTACCTCTTAGCTCTCAAGGGTATAAGAGTAAATTAAGAGACTTGCTCGGATTGACCAAGGCTGAGGTGGATCGTCTCGTGACCTCGATAGGAGTCCGTATGTTTGACTATATTGATCGATTTATAAATCGGGAAGACCCTTCTATTTCTTATGTTGCGAGGCGCAGGGCATTCGGGTTTTGTCTACTTCACTCCTATGTCCTTCAAGGCCATGTCGACAAGGAGATGAGAGGGGATCCTCGTTTTCTGAGCCTAGTGGAACAAATGGAGCTGTGCAATAGCCCAGCATGCCTTTGCTTAGGGGAGACCATTCTTGGTTTAGATAACAGAAAGGCCAACCGCGAGCTTCCTTATTTGGGAAGTCCCATCATTCTACAGGTAAGAACCCACTTTCTTTATTTTTCATATATGTCAACCGTTTTCCTTTTTTTTTTTTCTTTTTTTCATTTTTTTTCGTCGTTTGTTTTCTTTTTCGTTTTTTCGGTTGATGAAAGGGTATTAATTACCTTATTTCTATTTTAGGTTTGGCTGATGGAGCGGCTGCGATTGATCGAGCCCCCAGTTAATGTGCCAAGATATCATGATCGATCGATTGCAATGAGAACTAGGCTCTACATGGTGGACTTCACTCGGGTTTGCAATTACTGGGAAAATAAATTAAAGAATGAAGGAGGTCTTCTGATCCGGTGGATCGTACAGTGGTGGCATCTCAGGTCAGTCACTGGAGTTTCATCTTTGGACCTGACACGGTCAGTTCGTATCCCTGGCTTGGAATTCGTGATCTGCATTTATCCGGAGAGGTTAATGCGGCAAGTGGGCCTTAAGAAGAACATTAGGAAGCTTGACACCGTCCCTCAAACTGCATTGGTGCATACTACAAAGATTTGTCGGGAATGGGCAATTTGGTGGGCTCAGAGGAACATGTGGTTCATACCAGCTTCTGTTGGCTCCTTATGGGTATCTGACTCATACTGGCAATGGAGGAAGGCTGGTACTCCTAAATAGCACGAGAAATTGAGGAAACACAAGGCTGTTGACTACAAGATTCGTGAGTTATCGAAGGAGAACCAGAAGTACTTGACTGAAGAGGAAGAAGAGCCCGGATTCCGAGTCGTTCATCCGTCGAAGAAACCGAAGACCGCTTCTGTCGTAGAGATGGTGATGGATCGAAATGGCAAGGCTAGACCGCGAGAGAGACCTTTGGTGATTAGGTCGGAGATAGCACAAGAGCGCCCGGCTCGTGGTCGAGACAAGAAATATGACAAGGGTGACAAAGGCAAAGGGAAAATGGAAGAGTAGCCTTAGTCGTTTATTATAGTATTATTTATTATTATATAAGTTGTAATAAACGGCGGGGTTTTTAGAATCCTAGCCTAGCATTTATTTTCAGCATTTTATATTATTTGAAATATTATTATTATTTATGGAACAAATGAATAAAAGATTAATTAGTTAAGAAACTATTATGATTTCCTTTTATTATTCTTGTCGAATTTCAAATGCGAATGCAAATGTCCTTCTACTTACATTTTAAAAATAATGGGTTGTATCCTGTGAAGGATTGCCTACGTATTCATTAAAAATGAAATCAAACATTGTGCGTAGTTCGAATAAATGCAAAAGAATAATTGTTCGAAGCAAGAGCTTGTAATGAACTTTAGAAAATAAGCATGAGCTTTACTTACTCCTAAAATACAATTCAATTTATTTGATGATGGGAGGATGTCGAAGTGTCAAAATGCAAGAACAAGGTGACATAAGCTTTCTTTTAGCGGGCCAAGAGCCATTCTTATTTCGTGTGGCATGAGCGGCACGTGGGTGTTTATACGAGGCGCGTTTCCTATCCTGTACTAAGGGTAATATCGTTTCAGTTGGTCGAGGTTAGATGGGTTAGCAAATTCATTCCCATCTAGGTCTGTAATCCTTACCGCACCCCCCGAGAGTATGGACTTGACTAGGAAAGGTCCGGCCCAATTGGGTTTAAACTTTCCACGTAGATCGATAGGTAGGAGAGCTCTGACCGATTTAAGGACCAAGTCTCCTTCTTTGATGTTTCTGGGCTTAACCCGTTTATTGAAGGCTCGTTTGATATGTGCCTGATATGTTTGCATATTATGAAATGCGCGCAACCTTTGTTTATCCAAGAGGATGTGTTTTTCAAATCGATCCCTATTCCATTCAGTTTCTGGAATTTTACTTTCAAGCAAGATGCATAAAGACGGGATTTCTAGTTCCACAGGTTGCACAGCTTCCATGCCATAAGTTAGAAATAAAGGAGTGGCCCCAGTGGGTGTCCTAACTGATGTACGTTAACCCCATAGCGCGAAAGCTATTTTGCTAGGCCAATCTCGATAATTGTCGATCATTTTCTTGAGGATCATGACGGCATTCTTGTTAGCTGCCTCAACCGCGCCATTAGTTTGAGGTCTATAAGGCGAGAAATGGTGGTGCTTGATTTTGTATTTGGCTAGCAATTGTGCAGCCTCGGCTTGGAAGTGTGACCCGTTGTCACTGATGATCTCATGTGGACAACCATATCAACATATGATATTGGTTTGTATGAACTTTCCCACATGTTTAGCCGTAAGAGCAGTATAGGATGCTGCTTCGACCCATTTGGTAAAATAGTCGATAGCTACCAAAATAAAGCAATAACCTCCGGTTCCAGGTGGAGTGATCTTTTCAATGATGTCGATTCCTCAAGCAGAAAACGGCCAAGGAGAGGTCATGGTGTAAAGCAGTGAAGGAGGGACGTGTTGCACATTCCCGAAGATTTGGCAATTATGGCAATGTCTGACGTACTTGATACAATCTGACTCCATTGTCTTCCAGTAATATCCTAGACGCGTGATTTTCTTTGCCATCATGGGTCCACTTATGTGAGGACCGCATTCTCCATCGTGAACTTCTTCCATCACTTTTTGTGCCTTTGAATGATCGAGGCAACGCAAAACTACACCAAGAGGTGTTCTTTTGTACAATTCTCCTTGCATGAGGAGGTATTGAGAGGCTAGTAGGCGTATGGCACGTTGTCTCCTCTTATCCATATCTGGTGGTTATTTACCGTTGAGCTTGAAATTTTGAATGGCTTGAAACCAAGGTTCCTCTAGGCTTCCTTCTTCATCTGTAATTTGGTGTACATAGGCTGGTTCTGACCGTCGTTCGATGCATAAAGGCATTTATATCATGTTGTCTGGCATATTAATCAAAGAAGCAAGTTTTGCAAGAGCGTCTGCAAATTGATTCTTTTCACGAGGTAGGTGTAGATAAGTGACCTGATAAAAGAATTCGGCAACTTGATCTATCCTAGCCTGATAGGGTGCTAGATTTTCACTTCGAATTTTCCAAGATCCCGTAATTTGGTTGATGATCAAGGAGGAGTCTACATGAACTCGAAGATTATTGATTCCTAAACTTATTGCTGCTTGTAGACCAATGAGGCAAGCTTTATATTCCGCTGCGTTATTCGTCACCTCGAAGTCGAGTTTGACAGAAAGTGGTGTATGCTCGTCTTCAGGAGAAATAAGCAACACTCCTATTCCAAATCCTTTTAAATTTGGTGCTCCATCAAAATAGAGATCCCAAGAGTCTACACTGGTTTGTAGGATATCTTCGTTTGGAAACGACCGCATGTATATTGCTTGGGTGTCGTCGATGGGATTATCTGCAAAGAATTCGACAACGGCGCGTCCTATTATGACCTTCAGAGGTACGTATTTGAGATCAAACTCTGAGAGCATTAAGGTCCACCTTGCCAAACGTCCGTTGTAAATGGGTTTCTCGAAGAGGTATTTGACAGGATCCATTTTAGAATACACCTTGACAGAGTAGCTAAGCATGTAGTGGCCTAGCTTCTTTGTCGCCCACACAAGAGTGAGGCATGTCTTTTCGAGAGGTGTGTACTTACACTCGTATTCTATGAACTTCTTACTAAGGTAGTAGATAGCTCTTTTTTCTTTCCCAACAGTTTGTGCGAGCGTAGCCCCCATGGCTGTTTCGGTTACTTTGAGATATAAACCAAGAGGTTGATCTCGTTGAGGTGGCTTTAGCACTGGTGGCTTAGCTAGTATCTCCTTAATTCTGTCAAACGCCTTTTGACAGTCTTCATCCCATATGGTCTGATCTGTTTTCTTGAGCTTCTTGAAAATAGGTTCGCAGATCATAGTAAGCTTTGATATGAATCGGCTTATATACTGAACTTTGCCTCGAAATCCTCTAACCTCCTTCTCTGTTTGGGGTTGCGGCATTTCGATTCAAGCATTGATCTTTGATGGGCCGATTTCTATTCCTCTTTGACTAACGATGTATCCTAGGAGCTTGCCTGATGTTACCCCAAACGCACACTTTTGAGGATTGAGCCACAGGTTGTACTTTCGCAGTCTTAGGAAGAACTTGCGAAGGTTATCAATATGCCCCTTCTGATCTTTGGATTTAAAATCCTATAATCGACGTACACTTCTACTTCTTTATGCATCATGTCATGTTGCAAAGTGGTCGCAGTGCGTTGATATGTAGCTCCAGCATTGATTAGCCCGAATGGCATAACAGTATAACAATATGTGCCCCATTGAGCAACGAAGGCTGTCTTATGCATGTCTTCTATAGCCATTTTGATCTGATTATACCCTGCATAACTATCCATGAAGGATAAAAACGCGTGATATGTTGTATTATCTACCAATATGTTGATGTGTGGTAAGGGGAAGTCGTCTTTGGGACTTGCTTTGTTTAAGTCTCTGAAATCAACACAAACTCGGATTCGCCCATCCCTTTTGGGTACGAGGACTATGTTAGCCACCCAGTCTGAATACTCGAAAACTTTGATGAACCCGGCTTTGAATTGTTTATCGACTTCTTCTTTGATCTTAAGAGCCTATTCGGTCCTCATCCGACGAAGCTTTTGTTTCACGGGTTTGAAACCTGGCTTGATTGGAATTCGTTGTTCTGCAATATCCCTATCGATTCCTAGCATGTCTTTGTAAGACCAAGCGAAAACGTCATTGAACTCGTGTAGGAGATCTATGAAATCGGCCCTTTCAGGGGGGGTTTAAGGTCGTCCCTATCCTAAGTTCATGGTGTTCTAGTTCGGTTCCTACATTGATATGTTCGGTGTTCTCTATGACTGGTGCCCCTTCCCACTCTTGTAATATTTTTTTAACTATGTAGGGAGGTAATTCGACTGAGTCTGGGTCAGGATCATGCTCATTATCATCGTAAACAGAATTGCATTCAGAATAACACAAAGAGTAAGCAGAATCTGATTTATTTATATTAAATTTTGAAAAGAGTTGAAACAAAGAAGCCATCTGTTCAGTAGTCAGTGGCGGTAAAGGGACAGCAGCTGGGACATTTCCCATGCCACTGTTACTACACGATGCTATGCTAGGAGAAACAAGGGGATGGGGAGTGACAACAGAAAAAGACCCTCTAGCAACTTCTCTAGACTCAGACTCTAACTCCGACTCTGATTCCGACTCCGACTCCGACTCGTATTCGTTGTCTTCAGGTTCTCCTTTGAACATCTCTCCTCCTGTGGTGACTTTAAAGAGCTTTCCTTGGTTGTTAGTCCACTTGATCAACTTTCTCCATCCTTTCTGCTGATTTGAACTGGTTTCGGTGATCAATGTTGTGGGGTTGAAATGGTCATCTTGAAGTATCATGGTAATGATCTCATCCTGTGCTGCTCTAGCGAACCGGTCCTCTCCAAACAAAAGGCTAACGGCCTGTTCGTCTAAATAAGGTGTTTGACGGGTTTTGACGGTAGGAACCGTTTCGGGAGGGATGAAGTAGCAATCATGGAAGACCTCGATTCCAGCTAGTTGCATTCCTTTATAGTGCCAAGGTTCTGGAAACCCGTGAAAGTATTCCTGACTCCCTTCTCTAACGAAGTATCCATTTAGTGTAGGGAGGTAGGATCGCATTTGGATTCCTTTGTTCTTACAGTTTTGAAACTAAGTGAGCTTTTCTAAGGCTTCTTCTTTTGTGGGCTTGTATCTCAATCCTAGTGGTATCCTTTGAGAGTTTTCTTCTTTGTAAGGTGCGAAGGTATTTTTCTTGGCATGATTTAATGGCATTCCCGGGAAGTATCCCTGAGACTTGAGTATGTGGTTGACCACTAAATTAGAATATGGGTTGAAGTATAGAGGTGCCAGTTCGCTCTCTACAAGGTTTATGCTCTGAAAGCCCCCAAGCTCGTATACTGGATCTATGACAACTTGTTTACTTAACATTTTCTCTATCACTGCCTTGATAGGTGATGAAGTGATTATCACTACTTTGCCATCTAGAGGAATCTTAATGTTCTGGTGCAAGGTGGATATTACCGCTTTGGAAGTGTGAATTCAAGGCCTTCCCAGAAGTATATTGAATGTTGCTTCGATATTCACTATTTGAAAATTAACCTTTCGCTCGATTAGCCCTGTGGCTATATTGAGGTGGATTAGTTCTACTACCTTACGTCGTGTTCCATCGTATGCTCGAACACCTTGGTTGGTAGGAGTCCAATCCGATTCTTTCATGCCCAATTTGTATGCAGTTTTTAGTGGTATGACGTTGACTGCAGAGCCATCATCCACCAAAGTCATTGGTTCGTTCTTCTTTAAGCATATGACTGTAATGTATAGAGCTAGGTTATGACTGGCGCCGAAGGGAGGCAAATCTTCATCTGAAAAAGTAACTGGGTTACTTGGTTTAACTGAATCTTAGAAGACCAAGTTGACTACGTCTTCAGGCGTAGAGTTGTGTGCTACGTTCAATTTAGCTAATGCTTGCAGTAAAGCTTGACAATGGGGAAATGAACTTGCAACTAGTTGCCAGACTGAAAGATCAGCCTTTGTCTTCTGTAGTTGTTTTAGCAAGTGGTCAGTAGATGTATCTTCGCCATCATTTGGTGTGATGACATTGATGTTAGTAACTGGAATATTAGTCGTAGGACCATTCTGAGTGACATTTTGATATGCACGCCCTGAACGAGAAAGATGGTCTATAACTTGGTCCTCGCTAGCCTTGACTATATCTTCCCTGGCCTTAACTAAATTGTGCTTTGTGAGGTATTCATCTTCATCATCATCGGCCATATTCCGTTGACGATTCTGAGCTCTATCAACCTGGTGATCTCGGCTTCTAGACTGATTATTTGGTCGACTAGGTTGTCAACTACCGTGATTACCTCTTGCATTGTAGACTCTTGAGATAGACTTGGGATTAGTGACACGTTTTCCCTAGGTATGGTGCCTAGATTGCGTAGAGATGCCACCACAACTTCCAACTCTGAAACTTGCCCACTCACACTTTTTGCCCATGCGATAAAATCGGTAATGGTAGGAGAGATGGTGTAATAACTTCTTCGGTTGGAGAAATGAGGTGTGAACAATCCAAGGTGGATTCTTCATCTGTAATCATTAGAAATCCAAGACGATTCTGAGTATTATCAGGCTTACCTCCGGGAGATATGGGTAGACGACCATCTTCGATCATATCTTGAAGGACATGTTTTAGTTTAAAGCATTTCTCTGTATCGTGTCCTTTGCCTCTATGATACTCGCAGTACGGATTCTCATCCCAAAACTTAGACATCTTTTCTGGGTCAGGTGTAGGTCCTATGGGTTGAAGCTTTCCCTGTTTCATCAATCTTTTCAGGGCGTTAGAATATGAATCACCAATGTTTGTGAATTTCCTTTGTGGGTTATTCTTCTTAGATGATTCGACAAGGTTAACCTCATCAGTCTTGCTAGTAGAGCCATAATAATGACTCGTCGAACCTTGATATCCATGACCTACCATCTTGGACAAGAGTCCTTTATGGATATCGTCTTCAGTTCTTATCCCTAGCACAATCAGATCTTTGAAAGACTTTATGTTTTGGTACCTCAAGTTATTTGCATAAATAGGTCTCACGTTATCCACAAACTTTTCCACAAGAGTGGCTTCGTCTAGACGTTCAACAAGTTGTATGCTAGTCTTCCTCCACCTACTTAGAAAGTCAGTGAAGCCTTCTTTTTCATTTTGGGTAAGAACCTCTAAAGTGCGCATGTTGACTTGGATCTCAGCATTATTCGCGTACTGTTTGGTGAATTCAATTGCGGCATCATCCCAAGTGGCAATCTTCTTGTGTTCTAAAGAGTAAAACCATTGTTTAGGAATGGTGTCAAGAGATGAAGGAAAGATGCTTAGGAACATCTCGGGTTTGATGCCTTTGATAGACATGTAATCCTTGAAAGCACGAATGTGGTTTAACGGGTTTTCATGCCCCTTGAACTTTGGGATGTCAGTTATATTGAAATTGGTCGGCAATTGAGCATTTACCGCCTCATACTTGGGATTATTCTCCCTGTAGATATCATCTCCCTTAAGGTACATTAGTTGCTCCTCCAAGTATTGAAGGCGCTTTTTGTTGGAGCTTGTGTCCTCCACAAATTAGAGTGATAACATTTGTAAATCTCTTACAGGTTCACAAGGGTATACTTCGTATTTAAATCAGTTGATTAACGATTGCCTAATAACGGTTGGCTTGCTAGAAAGTTTGACGTTATTATCATACAGATGGCGGTGATCAACTGGTCCCTAAAGGCCACACCTATAGGATGTGTTTGGGAGATGTGGTTATAGAAATATAATCACATTGATGCCTTATATGACTAAACAGTTAGTCAATGTGTTGATGAGACAATTATTTAATGAAGATTAAATAATATTAGTTGAGACGAATTAACTGTCCATTCGTAAATTGAATATAATAAGTTATATTTAATTAAATGTATGTAACGTTAGCTTGGACGAATTAATCTGTTAATTCGTAATTAAATGTAATCGGTTATATTTAATATCAACAAGATGAATGTGTCATAGTGGTAATAGTGAGGGTAGTCAAACTAAGAGGTCATGGGTTCGATCCTCACTAGATGACAATTTAACACATTTTATACATTTTTGGAATAACCGAAAATAAGGAAATCATACTCCTTATTTCGGTGATATGGGCCGAATTTAGGGAAAATAATATCTCCCTTATTCACTCCCATTTTTCGGTTTCAATAAGAGGGGAAGGGAGATCATTTTCTCTTACCTAATTCTCTTTTAACCTAATCTCTCCTCTCATCAAAAAAACACAAAATAACCTAAATTTTTACAGAAAATTTGGATCGATTCTAGCATAATCAAATGGCATATCTCATATCATCTTGGGTGCAACTGATAGGAGAATATCATTGCGATATTGTTCATAGGCCGTTTTTGCTAGGACTGAAGGTTATTTCTTAATCCTTTACTTTTGTTTATGTAATTTTATTTTATGACTAGTGATCATCTTCATAAAATTCGTTATAATCCTTGCATATAAAAGGAATCATACAGATAAATCCCACACTTTTCAGCTTCAGTTGGACCCAGTGGAGGGTTGGTTTCTTGTTGTCCAACGAAAGGTGGGATATCATCATGGAAGCTCGCGTTAGGAACATCATTCTCTGCAGGAGGAAGCCTAGTTTCTACAGCAACAATTTGTCCTTCAATAGCGTTGAGGCGAGCATAAGCTTGGTCTTGGCTAGTTTGGAGACGAACGAGCGTAGCTAGGATTAGGTCATTACCATTTCCGGGTTGTCCATTAATACTTGCGTGACTAGTTCCAAGCATCTTGGAAACTAGATAAGAGATCAACGGCGAATCAAAACACGATCGACCATTTTATCACACTTACTCGAAAAAAGACTCAATTTGTGAAGTGGGAGTGTGCCACTGTGTTAAGTGAGGTTTGAAAATGACAACGTTTTGAAATGGCTGTCCTAAATAACTGTACTGTCGTTGTAGGAGTGTTGACTCGAAGTGAGGTATTGAAATGGGTTTTGAGGCCTGAATTTTGACTGGACATTTGGACAGAGTTTCGACTCGTTTTGCGCTATTTTAGGCCATCTTTGAAAATGCTTACATTTTGAAAAAGGATTTTTATTTTACAAAATTCCGTCATGGTTTTGTTTAAAATGGTGATCATGTAGGATACAAGAATTCATACAGGCATTATAACGGTATGCTGAGTGCATTTATAAGGGTTTTGGCTTAAAAGGTGGGTTGCCATACCAAGCAATCAAACCCTGGTCTGTGGAGAGGTCCGTGCCAAACACGAGTAAAGTTGGTTCCTAGTCCATTTCCTCGAGTAGTGAAAGCCCTTGATACAAACAAGAGTATGTACCACGGTATGGTTGACGTCAATCACTATCTTTATTTAGGCCCATGTAAGAATTTGGACCGTCTAGACGGGACGATTGGTCGAATGGGTTGGGTTGGGCCTAAGAAGGCCGAATAAAACGACCTAAGAAGGTGGAGTAATGAAAACCGACAACTGTCTAGTATAAACTATTCCCTAACGTTGTTCATGTTTCACCCTGGGTAACACGTAAGTATATGTTCCCCAGCGGAGTCGCCAAATTTGGACACGGGGGCGCTTGGGACAAGCGTTTGCATTTGTGGAGTCGCCACCAATTTTTATGGGAAATTAGAACCGTTCGAATACCTCGCGTCATCTCAAGACACAAAGTAGTGACATGAACACTAAGAGCTCGTTACCCTTAGCATTCTATGTCTAGAATGACTCTCGCGGATGCCAATGAACACGGATGTTCACAGAGATCTGGAGTAAGGGATGAGGGTACGTATTAGGATGTCCTTTTACGAAACACCTAATCCCGCCCGCCTCGATAGCGGCCTCTAGTAATGATTAGAGAAATCGTTCGTACTTGATATGCTGTCGATTATATGCATGCAATGCAACAAACAATGGATTAATCCTAGCATGAGAATTAAACTATGTCGGTGAACGTGTAATTTTGCATTCAATTGGGTCAAAGTTGATGTTAGATTGATTACATGTGAGGAACAAGTAAATAAATCATCCTTAATAATGTAATAAATAAATAACGACAATTAAAATTAAAATAAATTACAATGATATAATTGATTTACGTCAAAAATGTAATAATGTGAAGAATAAGGTTATAAAATATGGACAGATTAAGGGTGATATTACGGCTAATATTCAATTAATTACGTAATTAAAGAATTAAGTCAAAGCAAGAACAGAAATTCAGAGACAGAACTCATCCCGGAACAGGCGCATCATTGCTGCGTCCCTTGGAAGAGGCGCAACTTTCACTGCGTCTGTTCCTGATGTGAGTTCTGGTCGTGCAGTCAGAACTGCGGGTAGTTAACATTTGTTAGTGTGTTTTAATGATATATTATTGATATTTGACTCAAGTGAAAGTGATTTAACATATTAATTACATATGAAATCGTCATGAAAGCGATAAACACAAATTAAAACAGATCGAAACGAATTAAAGACGAATTAAAACGAGTTAAAACTAATTAGGTTTATATATGAAGATGGAAACGAATTTGAAAGACACGATAAACTGGAAATAAATAATGAAAACATGTACAAGAGTCGAACTCCAGAAACTTGACATGAATGAATCGAGTCTCTAAAAATCCGAGTTTGATTTAATGGTGAAAACCCGCAAATATTAATTATAAGGGATTTAAACCGTAAATAAAGCGTGATAACTATTAAGAATGTATTAGCATTAATTATACATGAAGGAAAGAAGAAAATAAGAAAGTAAAATAAAAGAAACGAAAACAACAACAAAACTGAGGAAGAAGAAGAAGAGCAGAAACAGCGGCAGCCTCTAGAAGAGGCGCAGCAGATGCTGCGACATTTCGAAGAGGCGCAGCTGTTGATGCGTTTCTTCTTGACATCTGGTTACTGCTAATCCGTAAAAACGGTTTAATAATAGGGTTTTAGAAGTCGATTTTAAGCATACTTTTGACGTGAATCTTACAATAATGAGCACAAAAATAAAATACAATAAAAAAGATGGGATTTACACCCTCAGACTTACATGTTTGACAAAACGAGATTAACTAGGTTAACGTATAGTGATTGCTCGACTCGAATGTATGTAGAAAGTGCCCTCGTTAGAAGATTTAGATTAAATTGACTGAAGTGTAGTGGTCAAATTGGTCGGTCATGCAACGTGACTGGAACTCAGAATGATCTGAGCTTACGTGGTCGATTGATCAAGCACGTAGGCGTCGAAAGCTTAGAGCACGGTCTTAGAATTCAAAGGGAGAAGAGAAGGACGGACACTCGCGTGAACAATATGTGGAACGAAGGTCCCTATTTATACTAAAAAATATGGAGACTTATGGAATGGCTCAAACTTTGGAAACAATCACGGAAAATCTGAAAACAGGCAGAAACGAGCTGGGGAAGAGGCGCAGCAGCTGCTGCGATCCTTCTAAGAGGTGCATCATCTGCTACGTCATTTCCCCAGTGGTTTCCTCTTGCGGAAGAAAGAATTCCGCGTTTCTTTTAGGGAATTGCGGTGGACCTCAACTTCCTTATTTCTTATAATAATATTTTTGGGATATATTTTACCAAAAGATATAAAATTAATTTATGGAATAAATATCCGGAATATTCTAGGACATTCTGACTCGGCATTTTAAACGGTTTTTAGAAAATAAAACGGTTTTTGACACTGACTCCAAATGAACTCTAATTACTGTCAAAACGACTGTATCGGCGCGTAGATGACAACCAAGGGGTAGACACAAGTATTTGAGCTATCACTTGATGATAAACTTATGAACTATCATAAATCGTTCCGTGTACCAAACATGCGGCCCAATCATCACGGGATGTTTGGCAGGACGTACAGAAATGAGGTACCTACAGAGCCCCCACTTTGACCGAGGCTTGGACAAGGCGAAAGTCAAAGTAAAGCCATCAGGTCAATCGAAGATTACAACCTGACGACTATGGCGACGCGAGGCGGCTCAAGTGATCTAAGCCTGGGACCTGTCATCGGGAACATTTTATAGTCTGTCGACTATCGGGGAGGGTCGTTTAAAGTCCATTAGACTACGTGAGGAGGCTCGCCAGCAATAAGAAGAGATCATACCTGAGGCTTCTTTCTCGAGACGAATAATATTGAGGACAGCAGGACATCGGTAGAAACTGCTGGGGGAATCTGCTTGCGTCGGTCTCGAGCAAACTCTCGTTGGGGAATATGTTGATGATTCTATCTGGATTGAATCATTTTCTAGGAACTTGCTTGTGTCTGCTTCAAAACAAACTCCATCTCTCGAGAAGTGTAATCGGCTGTCATGAACTCTCGGTAGGAAAAAGGTGTTGATAAAGGTATGTCAAAAAATCGTCATAGAGGCTTGACTGTAGTGGCGCGTCCTAAACACCGTTGGAAATCCGCTCGTTGTTGCATGCGAAGTCCTGATGAAAGATCGTTGTGGGGAGATAGAATACTGCGACAATTTCGCAGTCTGCTTTGGCAAAAATATACGGGAGATAAAATACTGCAACGGCTTCGCAGTCTGCTTTGGAAAAAATATGGGTCCGGACAAAAATGAATTCCTAATAGACCAAATATAAGATATAAGGCGTTGGAGAAGAGGCGCATAAAAATTGGGCCCACAAATAACCAACTTATAACGAATTTTCAATAATTGAGCTGGAGGAAAGCTGGGGAAGAGGCGCAACAGGAGCTGCGAGTCTTGGAAGAGGCGTAGCAGGTGCTGCGTCCTTTCCCGGGTTCATCCCTGTCTGAGTAAAAACTCGATAAAACCGTGTTCATTATTCATAATAACAAAACACAAATCCTTCTCAAATCCTCTCAAATTCTAACCATTTTCTATCAAAATTTGATCAATCCACTCCATTAATCATGACTAATAGAGGTATGCATCACATTCTTGCATTTAATTCTAGTTTTTGATCAATTTAGAGCCGAAAAATTAGGGTTTTCCCTCCCCTTTATGTCGAAAATTTGGGGGTTTTGCCCTTAATGGATTTGTTTGATAAAATTGACTTTAGAAATGGGTAACTTGCAATGTTAGGAATATAACCACGTATTATTTTTGAATTTTCGTCAAGTATTGAGCATTTGAGCGAAATTGAGACGGTTTCTCAGCTGTTTCGAAAATTGCTTCGAAAATGCGTTTAGGATTGTCCATTTTTGATGAAATTTGGTTTTCTGGAACCCTCGTGTAATGAGTGAACTTCCTACCATGTCGGATTTTTGATTTGTGACGACTTTTCATGACACTTTTCTAGGGCATAATTGCTATTATAGCGAAATGCTGCCGAAATTTCGACTCAAACCCATGACTAGGATTGAACTTAGACTTAACTTGACCCAATTGACCTCATGAGTGGTTGGGTTTCTAAATAAATGGCCAAGGACGGCGAGAAAAGGCCCCTTTTAGGGCTTGAAAACACTCGAAAAACGACCTCATCAAGGCTCGTCGTGGCTTAACGCAGCCTAATTTACTTTAATTTTGCAGGTGACATTCCTTCTACGTCGAGGGGGCTCCCATGAACGTGGACGTAGATTTTGACCCTTCTCTCGCTCTTGTAGGGGGTGAGAGAGAGGAGGTTGTTGAGGAGGAGGCTGAGGAGGTCCCGAGGCGGGCCAACGTGGGACGTGGTGGTCGGCAGCTAGTAGGGGCACCTCAGTGGGCCGAGAAATGGGATGGTTGACATCTCCATTGGGCGGCAGAGAGCCACCCGTTTTAGAGTATGGCGAGGATTCTGGTAAATTTTGAACTTGTCATTTCTTCATTATCTTTCCTTACTCGTTTATCGTTTCATTTCTCAATAGCCTTCGCGCTAAAGATAGCATTTGCTTCGAATTGATGCAGGATGCCGGGAACATAAGGTCCTTTTTCGGCTACACGATAATGATGGACGCCTTCGAGAGACTGTCGGAGGAGGAGAAGGCCATCATCGAGTTGGGAGCCTTCAGAGCTTTGGTGGGAGCATGGAGGGCGATCAGGGAAAGGAAGATTCGGGCTAACCTTTGCCTGATTTGAGCTTTCCTTGATCGGTACTGGGACACGACCTCGACTTTCCATATGCCTTTTGAAGAGGTCGGGGTCACTCTAGGTGACTACGACATGATCTCTGGTCTGTCGTGCGGAGAGGAGGCGTTGGTGTGGCCGTTGAAGGCCATGAGGGTGGACTCGGCCGAGGCGAGGAGGCTGATCGGCTGGAGCCTGGCGGAGGGTGCTGCCAGCGTTCCAGGGTTGGTGCCGAGTTCTTACGTCAGGTACTACTATGCGGGTAGGACCCCGGCGACGGTGATGATGGATGGGAGGAAGGTGCCTCCTCCTCCTTTTACTGTTGAGCAGAGGGCTCGTCTGTGGCTGTGGTGGTTCTTATCTTCGATTTACCTCGGAGACAAGGGAGAGAGGTTGTCGACGTAGCTTCTTCCCTTTCTGTCTGACTTGAGTAGGCTAGGTCAGTGGGACTGGGTTGCTCCTGGTTTTGCGGTCCTCACCCGCTACATGAGGGCCATGGTACGTCCTGAGCTAATGGAGAAGGGGACTTCTCCTGCTACCGTCGGTTCTGGACTCTTGTTGGAGGTACGAATCTTCTTTTGAATTATTAAAGATCATTATTTCTTCATTTATTTCTATTTTTATCGAATTATGAAAGATCATTATCGATATTCTTGTTTGCAGGCATGGGTGTACTCTTACTTTCCCAGCTTCGTGCCCAAGAGGACAGAGCCTGAGCCGAGGGCATACCCGGTTGTGAGGGATTGGGTAGTGTGTCGTAGGAAGAGCCAGCGCTCTTCTTACGGTGTTTGTCGACGGGGCGTGAACGTCTTGAAGTTGGAGAGCTTAATTACTTTTGACTACCTTTCCTTTACTTGTGCTTAGTTATCATTATTTAGAGCCGATCATAGGAATGACCCCTTTCCCTGCTTGCTTAGAGCTGATCATAGGAATGACCCCTCGTTTGCTTGTTTTAATGGGTCCCTAGACCTTGGGAGGAATACCCTGACGCTCCATCCTTCGTGGCCGAGGTCCTTCGTCCTAGGTGCTCGAGCCGTCTGTTGCTGAGGACGTCCATGGGACCTCTGTGGTACCTGGGCGAGCGTTTGACTTGTCAGTGCTCTCCTGACACTTTTGCGGTTCCCATCGATCCTCCACGGATGATGTTTAGGGAGCCATTTGATGCTGAGAGAGAGGCTGACTTGGCGGACACTAGCGGTGACGCAATTCTCCTTCCTGGCGAGGAGTACTCTAAGTTCGTTCATCGGAGGTTGGCGTTCTGGCCGATCGTGGTAAGTGTCTTACTTTTCCTGCTTTTGAATTGATTTGACAAATGACGAATGATCGTCGAATAAAAAGGGTCATTTGAAACTCGTAGGAGATCGAGGTGGCAGGCGTCGAGCCTCCAGCTTACCCAGAGATGCTAGAGTACACTAACGCGGTGGGGATGACGACGATCTCGTAGATCCGCGACTTCGGCGAGGAGGTGACGGACGCCGGTTTGGGGGAGTGGCAGAACTTAGTGAGGAGAGTAAGCCCCCAGTTTTGACTGTTTTTATTATTTTTTATTGCATAAGAATGCGTTCGTTCCTTTTGAACCTTATTTGTATTCGAATGCAGGTGGCACCATCTCAATACGTGGCGTTGTGGAGGACGGCTAACCGGCTGCAGGCCACGGCCATCGAACCACTTGCAGGTGGCCGAGGACGACAGGTATGAACCTCTTATTCTCTTACTTATTTCATTTCAAATTTTGTTGCAATTTATCGCTTTTCATTTTGAAATGATTGAAATGAGGCATTTCTCCTTCATTTGTATGCAGAGAGAGCGTGAGCTGGAGTGTGAGCTGGCGCGGTCCCAGGAGGAGACAACTCGTCTGTTGAGGGAGTTGGAGGTCAGGGACGCTGAGATCGCTGCTCTCGAGGCGACAGTAGCTGAGCTGAGTGGCGACAGAGACTAATTGCCTTTTTTGTTGTCGTCTTGTATGTACTTTGTGTCTTGACATTTTGGACTTCATTTTGGATTTTTGGACATGTTTTGGGCGAGAGCCCCCATTTTGATGTATATACCGCATTTTAGTTGTATATGTGACAGCCTGTGTGCCTTTGTTGCTGGTAGTTTGTTGTTCCTGCAGGTTAGCTTAAAAACAGGTTTGGTAGATGACGGTTTCTGCCGTCATGCTGCCAAAATTTACATAGAATTTACAAATAAAACACATAGCATATAGATGGCGTACATTAGTGTAAAATGAGAAAAAGTGAAAAAGTGCCCAAAAATGAGCAACAATATGCCCAGAAAAGAGCAAAAATAACCGGACGGTAAGGAGGGCTACCCCCTAAAAACACATAAAAAGAAATGTATAAGTGTGAAATATAGTGAAAACGAGGAGTCAAATTATTCCGCTAAAAATGAAAATAAAACAAAATGGGTAATTGTGCTCGTTTGGCGAAAATGTCGAGTTCGTCTCGAAAAGCGAACCCGGAAAGAATTAGGAAATATAAAATTTGGTAATTTGACGCAATTACCAAAAATAATAACCAATAGGAATAGGAAATCATAGCAAAATCAAATTGGGAAAGATCCAAATATGAAAATCACGGAAAACAGCCTGGAGAAGAGGCGCAGCAAGAGCTGCGACTCTTCGAAGAGGCGCAGCAGATGCTGCGCCATTTCCCCAGCTAGTCAGACCTCGACAAAAATTAGGAAATTGCGTTTAGTATAAATATAGACTTCGGGGAAGCTTTTATTCACCCAATTCCTTCATCTTTATTCCGTCTATCACATAAAAGCTCTCATATCTTCATAAAAATTTCAAAATCATGGATGCTTTTGAAAACCGTCTCAAAGAGTGGACAAACGAGTTCACAAATGTTGAGAAACACGACATGGGTGGTTTTAGTTTGGGATTGATTTTGAGTCTCAAATTAGTGAAAATTGTGAAGCCTTTCTTGGATGCCTGTCTTGGGTATTGGGACCCAAATTTTCATGTATTCACCTTTCCTGGAGGCGATATTTGTCCTTTCCCTGAAGAAATATCTGCTATCGGAGGATGGGACTCGGAGAATGCACCCGCTGTACCTCTTAGCTCTCAAGGGTATAAGAGTAAATTCAGAGATTTGCTCGGATTGACCAAGGCTGAGGTGGACCGTCTCGTGACCTCGAAAGGAGTCCGTATGTTTGACTTTATTGAACGATTTATAAATAGGGAAGACCCTTCTATTTCTTATGTTGCGAGGCGCAGGGCGTTCGGGTTTTGTCTACTTCACTGCTATGTCCTTCAAAGTTATGTCGACAAGGAGATGAGAGGGGGTCCTTGTTTTCTGAGCCTCGTGGAACAAATGGAGCTGTGCAATAGCCCAACATGCCTTTGCTTAGGGGAGACCAATCTTGATTTAGATAACAGAAAGGACAACCGCGAGCTTCCTTATTTGGGAAGTCCCATCATTCTACAGGTAAGAACCCACTTTCTTTCTTTTTCATATATGTCAACCGTTTTCTGTTTTTTTTCTTTTTTTGTTTTTTCTTCGTCGTTTGTTTTCTTTTTCTTTTTTTCGGTTGATGAGAGGGTATTAATTCCCGTCTTTCTATTTTAGGTTTGGCTGATGGTGCGGCTGCGATTGATCGAGCCCCCAGTTAATGTGCCAAGATATCATGATCGATCGATTGCAATGAGAACTAGGCTCTACATGGTGGACTTCACTCGGCTTTGCAATTACTGGGAAAATAAATTGAAGAATGAAGGAGGTCCTCTGATCCGGTGGATCGTGCCGTGGTGGCATCTCAGGTCAGTCACGGGAGTTTCATCTTTGGACCTGACACGGTCAGTTCGTATCCCTGGCTTGGAATTCATGATCTGCATTTATCCGGAGAGGTTGATGAGGCAAGTGGGCCTTAAGAAGAAGATTTCGAAGATTGACACCGTCCCTCAAACTGCAATGGCGCATACTACAGTGATTTGTCGGGAATGAACAATTAGGTGGGCTCAGAGGAACATGTGGTTTATACCAGTTCCTGTTGGCTCCTTATGGGTATCTGACTCATACTTGCAATGGAGGAAGGCTGGTACTCCTGAAGAGCACGGGAAATTGAGGAAACACAAGGTTGTTCACTACAAGATTTGTGAGTTATCGAAGGAGAACTAGAAGTACTTGACTGAGGAGGAAGAAGAGGCCGAATTCCGAGTCGTTCATCCGTCGAAGAAACCAAAGACCGCTTCTACCGTAGAGATGGTGATGGATCGGAAAGGCAAGGCTAGACCACGAGAGAGACCTTTGGTGATTAGGTCGGAGATAGTACAAGAGCGCGCGACTCGTGGTCGAGACAAGAAATATGACAAGGGTGACAAAGGCAACGGCAAAATGGAAGAGTAGCCTTAGTCGTTTATTATAGTATTATTTATTATTATTTAAGTTGTAATAAACGGGGGGGGAATTTTGGAATCCTAGCCCAGCATTTATTTTTAGCATTTTATAATATTTGAAATATTATTATTATTAATTATGGAACAGATGAATAAAAGATTAAATAGTTAAGAAACTATTATGATTTCCTTTTATTATTCTTGTCGAATTTCAAATGCGAATACAAATGTCCTTCTACTTACACTTTAAAAATAATGGGTTGTATCCTGTGAAGGATTGCCTACGTATTTATTAAAAATGAAATCAAACACTGTGCGTAGTTCGAAAAAATGCAAAAGATTAATTGTTCGAAGCTAGAGCTTGTAATGAACTTTAGAAAATAAGCATGAGCTTTACTTACTCCTAAAATACAATTCAATTTATTTGATGATGTGAGGATGTCGAAGTGTCAAAACACAAGAGCAAGGTGACATAACCTTTCTTTCAGCGGGCCAAGGGCCATTTTTATTTCGTGAGGCATGAGCGGCACGTGGGTGTTTACACGAGGCGCGTTTCCTATCCTGTACTAAGGGTAATATCGTTTTAGTTGGTCGAGGTTAGATGGGTTAGCAAATTCGTTCCCATCTAGGTCTGTAATCCAAACCGCACCCCCTGAGAGTATGGACTTGACTAGGAAAGGTCCGGCCCAATTGGGTTTAAACTTTCCACGTAGATCGACAGGTAGGAGAGCTCTGACTGATTTGAGGACCAAGTCTCCTTCTTTTATGTTCTCGGGCTTAACCCGTTTATTGAAGGCTCATTTGATACGTGCCTGATATGTTTGCACATTATGTAATGTGTGCAACCTTCGTTTATCCAAGAGGATGAGTTTTTCATATCGATCCCTATTCCATTCAGTTTCTGGAATTTTACTTTCAAGCAAGATGCGTAAAGACGGGATTTCCAGTTCCACAGGTTGCACAGCTTCCATGCCATAAGTTAGAAAGAAAGGAGTGACCCTAGTGGGTGTCCTAACTGATGTACGCCCATAGCGCGAAAGGTATTTTGCTAGGCCAATCTCGATAATTGTCGATCATTTTCTTGAGGATCGTGACGACATTCTTGTTAGCTGCATCTACTGCGCCATTAGTTTGAGGTCTATAAGGCGAGTAATGGTGGTGCTTGATTTTGTATTCGGCTAGCAATTGTGCAGCCTCGGCTTGGAAGTGTGACACGTTGTCACTGATAATCTCATGTGGACAACCATATCAACATATGATATTGTTTTGTATAAACTTTCCCACATGTTTGGCCGTAAGAGCAGTATAGGATGCTGCTTCGACCCATTTGGTAAAATAGTCGATAGCTACCAAAATAAAGCAATGACCTCCTGTTCCAGGTGGAGTGAGCTTTCCAATGATGTTGATTCCTCAAGCAGAAAATGGCTAAGGAGAGGTCATGCTGTAAAGCAGTGAAGGAGGGACTTGTTGCAAATTCCCGAAGATTTGGCAATTACGGCAATGTCTGACGTACTTGATACAATCTGACTCCATTGTCGTCCAGTAATATCCTAGACGCGTGATTTTCTTTGCCATCATGGGTCCACTTATGTGAGGACCGCATTCTCCATTGTGAACTTCTTCCATCACTTTTTGTGCCTGTGAATGATTGAGGCATCGTAAAACTACACCAAGAGGTGTTCTTTTGTACAATTCTCCTTGCAAGAGGAGGTATTGAGAGGCTAGTAGGCGTATGGCACGTTGACTCCTCTTATCCATATCTGGTGGGTATGTACCGTTGAATTTGAAGTTTAGAATGGCTTGAAACCAAGGTTCCTCTGGGCTTCTTTCTTCATCTGTAATTTGGTGTACATAGGCTGGTTCTGACCGTCGTTCAATGCATAAAGGCATTTCTACCATGTTGTCTGGCATATTAATCAAAGATGCAAGTTTTGCAAGAGCGTTTGTAAATTGATTCTCTTCACGAGGTAGGTGTAGATAAATGACATGATCAAAGAATTGGGCAACTTGATCTATCCTAGCCTGATAGGGTGCTAGATTTTCACTTCGAATTTTCCAAGATCCCGTAATTTGGTTGATGATCAACGAGGAGTCTACATGAACTCGAAGATTCTTGACGCCTAAACTTACTGCTGCTTGTAGACCAATGAGGCAAGCTTCATATTCCGCTGCGTTATTCGTCACCTCGAAGTCGAGTTTGACAGAAAGTGGTGTATGCTCGCCTTCAGGAGAAATGAGCAACACTCCTATTCCAAATCTTTTTAAATTTGGTGCTCCATCAAAATAGAGATCCTAAGAGTCTACACTGGTTTGTAGGATATCTTCGTCTGGAAACGACCACATGTCTATTGCTTGGGTATCGTCGATGGGATTATCTGCGAAGAATTCGGTAACAGCGCGTCCTATTATGACCTTTAGAGGTACGTATTTGAGATCAAACTCTGAGATCATTAAGGTCCACCTTGCCAAACGTCTGTTGAGAACGGGTTTCTCGAAGAGGTATTCCACAGGATCCATTTTAGAATACACCTTGACAAAGTGGCAAAGCATGTAGTGGCGTAGCTTCTTTGTGGCCCACACAAGAGCGAGGCATGTCTTTTCGAAAGGTGTGTACTTACACTCGTATTCTATGAACTTCTTACTAAGGTAGTAGATAGCTCTTTCTTCTTTCTCAACAGTTTGTGCAAGCGTAGCCCCCATGGCTGTTTCGGTTACTGTGAGATATAGACCAAGAGGTTGATCTCGTTGAGGTGGCATTAACACTGGTGGCTTAGCTAGTATCTCCTTAATTATGTCAAACGCCTTTTGACAGTCGTCGTCCCATATGGTATGATATATTTTCTTGAGCTTCTTGAAAATAGGTTCGCAGATCATAGTAAGCTTTGAAATGAATCAGCTTATATACTGAACTTTGCCTAGAAAACCTCTAACCTCCTTCTCTGTTTGGGGTTGCGGCATTTCGATTAAAGCTTTGATCTTGGATGGGTCGATTTCTATTCCTCTTTGACTAACGACATATCCTAGGAGCTTGCCGGATGTTACCCCAAATGCACACTTCTGAGGATTGAGCCTCATGTTGTACTTTCGCAGTCTTAGGAAGAACTTGTGAAGGTTATCAATATGCCCCTTCCTATCTTTGGATTTAACAATCATATAATCGACGTACACTTCTACTTCTTTATGCATCATGTCATGTTGCAAAGTGGTCGCACTGCGTTGATATGTAGCTCCAGCATTGATTAGCCCGAATGGCATATATAGCAATATGTGCCCCATTGAGAAACGAAGGCTGTCTTATGCATATCTTCTATGGACATTTTGATCTGATTATACCCTGCATACCCATCTATGAAGGATAGCAACGCGTGATCCGTTGTATTATCTACCAATATGTCGATGTGTGGTAAGGGGAAGTCGTCTTTGGGACTTTCTTTGTTTAAGTCTCTGAAATCAACACAAACTTGGATTCGCCCATCCTTTTTGGGTACGAGGACTATGTTAGCCACCCAGTCAGAATACTCGGAAACTTTGATGAACCCGGCTTTGAATTGTTTATCGACTTCTTCTTTGATCTTAAGAGCCTATTCGGTCCTCATCCGACGAAGCTTTTGTTTCACGGGTTTGAAACCTGGCTTGATTGGAATTCGATGTTCTTCAATAACCTTGTCGATTCCAAACATGTCTTTGTAAGACCAAGCGAAAACGTCCTTGAACTCGTGTAGGAGATCTATGAAATTGGCCCTTTCAGTTGGGTTTAAGGTCGTCCCTATCCTAAGTTCTTGGTGTGCTAGTTCAGTTCCTACATTTATAGGTTCGGTGTTCTCTATGGCTGGTGCCCCTTCCCCCCATTTATAATATTTTTTTAACCATGTAGGGAGGTAATTCGACTGAGTCTGGGTTAGGATCATCCTCATTATCATCGTAAACAGAATTGCATTCAGAATAACACAAAGAGTAAGCAGAATCTGATTTATTCATATTAAATTTTGAAAAGAGTTGAAACAAAGAAGCCATCTGTTCAGTAGTCAGTGGCGGTAAAGGGACAGCTGCTGGGACATTTCCCATGCCACTGTTACTACACGATGCTATGCTAGGAGAAACAAGGGGATGGGGTGTGACGACAGAAGAAGACCCTTTAGCAACTTCTCTAGACTCAGACTCTAACTCCGACTCTGACTCCAACTCCGACTCGTATTCGTTGTCTTCAGGTTCTCCTTTGAACATCTCTCCTTCTCCTATGGTGACTTTGAAGAGCTTTCCTTGGTTGTTAGTCCACTTGATCAACTTTCTCCATCATTTCTACTTATTTGAACTGGTTTCGGTGATCAATGTTGTGGGGTTGAAATGGTCATCTTGAAGTATCATGGTAATGATCTCATCCTGTGTTGCTCTAATGAACCGGTCCTCTCCAAACAAAAGGCTAACGGCCTGTTCGTCTAAACAATGTGTTTGACGGGTTTTGACGGTATGAACCATTTCTGGAGGGATGAAGTAACAATCATGAAAGACCTCGATTCCAGCTAGTTCCAGTCCTTTATAGTTCCAAGGTTCTGGAAACCCGTAAAAGTATTCCTGACTCCCTTCTCTAACGAAGTATCCATTTAGGTAGGGAGGTAGGATCGCATTTGGATTCCTTTGTTCTTACGGTTTTGAAACTAAGCGAGCTTTTCTAAGGCTTCTTCTTTTGTGGGCTTGTATCCCAATCCTAGTGGTATCGTTTGAGAGTTTTCTTCTTTGTAAGGTGCGAAGGTATTTTTCTTAGCAGGATTTAATGGCATTCTCGGGAAGTATCCCTGAGACTTGAGTATGTGGTTGACCACTAAATTAGAATATGGGTTAAAGTATAGAGGTGCCAGTTCGCTCTCTACAAGGTTTATGCTCTGGAAGCCCCCAAGCTCGTATACTGGATCTATGACAACTTGATTACTTGACATTTTCTCTATCACTGCCTTGATAGGTGATGAAGTGATTGTCACTACTTTGCCATCTAGAGGAATCATAATCTTCTGGTGCAAGGTGGATATTACCGCTTTGGAAGCGTGAATCTAAGGCCTTCCCAGAAGTATATTGAATGATGCTTCGATATTCACTATTTGAAAATTAACCTTTCACTCGATTGGCCCTGTGGCTATAGTGAGGTGGATTAGTCCTACTACCTTACGTCGTGTTCCATCGTATGCTCGAACACCTTGGTTGGTAGGAGTCCAATCCGATTCTTTCATGCCCAATTTGTATGCCGTTTTTAGTGGTATGACGTTGACTGCAGAGCCATCATCCACCAAAGTCATTGGTACATTCTTCTTTAAGCATATGACTGTAATGTATAGAGCTAGGTTATGAGTGGCACCGAAGGGAGGTAAATCTTCATCTGAAAAAGTAACTGGGTTACGTAGTTTAACTGAATCTTAGAAGACCAAGTTGACTACGTCGTTAGGCGTAGAGTTGTGTGCTACGTTCAATTTAGCTAATGCTTACAGTAAAGCTTGACGATGGGGAAATGAACTCGCAACTAGTTTGCAGACTGAAAGAATAGCCTTTGTCTTCTGTAGTTGTTTTAGCAAGTGGTCAATAGATGTATCTTCGCCATCATTTGGTGTGATGACATTGATGTTAGTAACTGGACCATTAGTCGTAGGACCGTTCTGAGTGACATTTCGATATGGACGCCCTGAACGAGTAAGGTGGTCTATATCTTGGTTCTCGTTAGCCTTGACTATATATTCACTGGCCTTAACTAGATAGTGCTTTGTGAGGTATTCATCTTCATCGTCATCGGCCCATATTCCGTTGACGATTCTGAGCTCTATCAACCTGATGATCTCGGCTTCTAAACTGATTATTTGGTCGACTAGGTTGTCAACTACCATGATTACCTCTTGCATTGTAGACTCTTGAGATAGACTTGGGGTTAGTGACACGTTTTCCCTAGGTATGGTGCCGGGATTGCGTAGAGATGCCACGACAGCTTCCAACTTTGAAACTTGCCTACTCACACTTTTTGCCCATGCGATAAAATCGGTAATGGTAGGAGAGATGGTGGAATAACTTCTTCGGTTGGAGAAATGAGGTGTGAACAATCCAAGGTGGATTATTCATCTGTAATCATTAGAAATCCAAGAGGATTCCGAGTATTATTAGGCTTACCTCCGGGAGATATGGGTAGACGACCATCTTCGATCATATATTGAAGGACATGTTTTAGTTTTAAGCATTTCTCTATATCGTGTCCCTGCCTCTATGATACTCGCAATACGGATTTTCGTCCCGATGGACATCTTTTCTGGGTCAGGTGTAGGTCCTATGGGTTGAAGCTTTCCCTGTTTCATCAATCTTTTCAGGGCGTTAGAATATGAGTCACCAAATTTCGCGAATTTCCTTTGCGGGTTGTTCTTCTTAGATGATTCGACAAGGTTAACCTCATCAGTCTTTCTAGTAGAGCCATAAGAATGACTCGTCGAACCTAGATATCCACGACCTACCCTCTTGGATAAGAGTCCTTTATGGATGTCATCTTCAGTTCTTATCCCTAGCACAATCAGATCTTTGAAAGACTTTATGTTTTGGTACCTCAAGTAGTTTGCATAAATAGGTCTCATGTTATCCACGAACTTTTCCATAAGAGTGGCTTTGTCTGGACGTTCAACAAGTTGTATGCTAGTCTTCCTCCACCTACTTAGGAAGTCAGTGAAGCCTTCTTTTTCATTTTGGGTAAGAACCTCTAAAGTGCGCATGTTGACTTGGATCACAGCATTATTCGCGTATTGTTTGGTGAATTCAATTGCGGCATCATCCCATGTGGCAATCTTCTTGTGTTCTAAAGAGTAAAATCATTATTTATGAATGATGTCAAGAGATGAAGGAAAGATCCTTAGGAACATCTCGGGTTTGATGCCTTTGATAGACATGTAATCCTTGAAAGCACGAATGTGGTTTAACGGGTTTTCATGCCCCTTGAACTTTGGGATGTCAGTTATATTGAAATTGGTCGGCAGTTGAGCATTTACCGCCTCATACTTGGGATTATTCTCCCTGTAGATATCATCTCCCTTAAGGTACATTAGTTGCTCCTCCAAGTATTCGAGGCGCGTTTCAGCTTCAGTAGGACCTAGTGGAGGGTTGGTTTCTTGTTGTCCAACGAAAGGTGGGATGTCATCATGGAAGCTCGCGTTAGGAACATCATTCTCTGCAGGAGGAAGCCTAGTTTCTACAGCAACAATTCAGCCTTCAATAGCGTTGAGGCGAGCATAAGCTTGGTCTTGGCTAGTTTGGAGACGAACGAGCGTAGCTAGGATTAGATCATTACCATTTCCGGGTTGTCCATTAACACTTGCATGTCTAGTTCCAGGCATCTTGGAAACTGGGTAAGAGATCGACGGCGAATCAAAACACGATCGACAATTTTAGCACACGTTTTGAAATGTCTTTCCTAAACAACTGTAGTGTAGTTGTAGGAGTGTTGACTCGAGTGAGGTATTGAAATGGGTTTTGAGGCCGAATTTTGACTGGACATTTGAACAGAGTTTCGACTCGTTTTGCGCTATTTTAGGCCATCTTTGAAAATGCATACATTTTGAAAAAGGATTTTTATTTTACAAAATTTCGTCATGGTTTTGTTTAAAATGGTGATCATGTAGGATATAAGCATTCATACAGGCATTATAACGGTATGCTGAGTGCATTTATAAGGGTTTTGGCTTAAAAGGTGGGTTGCCATACCAAGTAATCAAACCCTGGTCTGTGGAGAGGTTGATACGTGCATTTTATATAGTCTTTTTAGCCTTTTTATGCACGTATTTCTATGCTATTATCGTAGTTTTATGCTACGAAATGCCCCGAATATGCTACTTGGGTTTGTTTTGTTCTATTTGCAGGAATGGACCAGAAAGTAGTGAAATCAAGCCTTTTACCGTCCATTTTGCATGCATTTGGAGGAAGAGTGGATTTGGAGCGGAAATGTTGCTGTTATGGGATGCGTGAAGCCGTTGCGGGAGCTAAAAGACAAGTCAAAGCTGAAACTAACGAGATTTTAAGCTGCTGAAGTTAGATATCATTCGATCGAGTACTTTATTGGTCGATCGAGTTGTTTTAGATCAAATAATAGGTCGAACGAGTACTTATTCAAGTCGATCGAACAATGTCTATTTAGTGTTTATTCGATCGAGTATATTTTTCAGTCGATCGAATTGTTTGAGTACAGGTTTACTCAATCGAGTAGTTTTAAACCACTCGATCGAGTGGAATCGCTTATTGGCTTGGACTTTTTAGTTTTATTTCGTCATTAGGTCAAATAAATCCTATTTTCTTATAAATAGAAAGGTAGGACGTCATTTGTATCCTCTCTCCCCTCTCTTGACACACATCTCTTATCATCTAATACACTGTTTTTGTTACTTTTCTCCTGTTACTTTGTTCATCTCCAATTTTCGGATTTATTTCTGTAACTCTTTCTTTCCCTTTCCTCTTTAATTAAATTAATGTTTATTGTCCTTCTTCCTTTTATTCCTGTTCTTTATTTATTCATGTCTAGCTAAATTTCGCTGCTAGGATTAGGTGATTCGATGAATGAATGTTAATTGCTAATTAGGTTTATAGATTTGTCGTTGTTGTTTTAGTCTATGTTGTTAATCACAACTTTAATTGTATCCTGCTAATTGAATCGATGCATTTAGCCTTTTAACATTGGTAAGCCTTGACCTAGACCGGAAGGTTGGAAAGGGTGAGACCTGCAGTGAACAATAGGATGCTTTAGTGAGGGCGGAAGTTAAGCTAATAGCATTTTAGGGCGAATTGAGACCGGAAGGAGATATTCGTTGCCCCTTAGACCGACACATCGACTAATCTGTGACCTTAACAGCAATTAATTGACGTCCATTGATGAACCGACATCCTAGTTCCCTCTTTCTTCAATTAATTTCTCTTATTCCCTTTTCTCTTGCCTTAATCTTATTAGTTTAGTTCAAATATTTAAAACCCCCATCTTATGACGTAGACAGACCGAATAGACAAGTAGATAGTGACCGCCTCCCTGTGGAGATCGACCCTACTTACCGCTGACTTCTGTTAGTAGTACTTAGGTATTTATTTTTGGTACTGAAACGACGGTATCAGAGGTCCGTGCCAAACACGAGTAAGGTTGGTTCCTAGTCCATTTCCGCGAGTAGTGAAATCCCTTGATATAAACAGGAGTATGTACCACGGTATGGTTGACGTCAATCACTAACTTTCTTTAGACCCATATAAGAATTTGGACCGTCTAGACGGGTCGATTGGTGGAATGGGTTGGGTTGGGCCTAAGAAGGCCGAATAAAACGACCTAAGAAGATGGAGTAATGAAAACCGACAACTGTCTCATATAAACTATTCCCTAACCTTGTTCATGTTTCACCCTGGGTAACACGTAAGTGTATGTTCCCCAGCGGAGTCGCCAAACTGTGGACACGGGGGGCGCTTGGGACAAGCGTTTGCATTTGTGGTGTCGCCACCAATTTTTATGGGAAATTGGAACCGTTCGAATACCTCTCATCATCTCAAGATACAAAGTAGTGACATGAACACTAAGAGCTCGTTACCCTTAGTATTCTATGTCTAGAATGACTCTCGCGGATGCCAATGAACACGGATGTTCACAGAGATCTGGAGTAAGGGGTGAGGGTACGTATTAGGAAGTCCTTTTACTAAACACCTAATCCCGCCCGCCTCGATAGCGGCCTCTACTAATAATTAGGGAAATCGTTCGTACTTGATATATATGCTGTCGATTATATGCATGCAACAAACAAACAATGGATTAATCCTAGCATGTGAATTAAACTATGTCGGTGAACGTGTAATTTTGCATTCAATTGGGTCAGAGTTGATGTTAGATTGATTACATGTGAAGAACAAGTAAATAAATCATCCATAATAATGTAATAAATAAATAACGATAATTAAAATTATAATAAATTACAATGATATAATTGATTTAAGTTAAGAATATAATAATGTGAAGAATAAGGTTAGAAATTATGGACAGATTAAGGGTGATATTACGGCTAATAGTCAATTAATTACGTAATTAAAGGATTAAGTCAAAGCAAGAACAGAAATTCAGAGACAGAACTCATCCCGGAACAAGCGCAGCATTGCTGCGTGTCCCTTGGAAGAGGCGCAGCTTTCACTGCGTCTGTTCCTGAGGTGAGTTCTGGCCGTGAAGTCAGAACTGCGGGTAGTTAACATTTTAGTGTGTTTTAATGATTGATTATTGATATTTGACTCAAGTGAAAGTGATTTAACATATTAATTACATATGAAATCCTCATGAAAGCGATAAACACAAATTCAAACGGATCGAGACGAGTTAAAGACGAATTAAAACTAATTAGGTTTATATATGAAGACGGAAACGAATTTGAAAGACATGATAAACTGGAAATAAATAATAAAAACATGTACAAGAGTCGAACTCGAGAAACTTGACATGAATGAATCGAGTCTCTAAAAATCCGAGTTTGATTTAATGGTGAAAACCCGCAAATATTAATTATAAGGGATTTAAACCGTAAATAAAGCGTGATAATTATTAAGAATGTATTAGGATTAATTATACATGAAGGAAAGAAGAAAATAAGAAAGTAAAATAAAAAGAACGAAATCAACAGAAAAACCAAGGAAGAAGAAGAAGAGCAGAAATAGCGGCAGCCTCTGGAAGAGGCGCAGCAGATGCTGCGACACTTCGAAGATGCGCAGCTGTTGCTGCGTTTCTTCTCGACATCTGGTTACTGCTAATCCGTAAAAACGGTTTAATAATAGGGTTTTAAAAGTCGATTTTAAGCATACTTTTGACGTGAATCTTATAATAATGAGTACAAAAATAAAATACAATAAAAAAGATGGGATTTACACCCTCAGACTTACATGTTTGACGAAACGAGATTAACTAAGATAACGTATAGTGATTGCTCGACTCGAATGTATGTAGAAAGTGCCCTCGTTAGAGGATTTAGATTAAATTGATTGAAGTGTAGTGGTCAAATTGATCGGTCATGCAACGTGACAGGAACTCAGAATGATCTGAGCTTAGGTGGTCGATTGATCAAGCATGTAGGCGTCGAAAGCTTAGAGCACGGTCTTGGAATTCAATGGGAGAAAAGAAGGGCGGACACTCGCGTGACAAAAATGTGGAACGAAGGTCCCTATTTATACTAAAAAATATGGAGAGTTATGGAATGACTCAAACTTTGGAAACAATCATGGAAAAATCTGAAAAAAGGCAGAAACGAGCTCGGTAAGAGGCGCAGCATCTGCTGCGTCATTTCCCCAGTGGTTTCCTCCCGCGGAAGAAAGAATTCCGCGTTTCTTTTAGGGAATTGCGGTGGATATCAACTTCCTTATTTCTTAAAATAAGATTTTCGGGATATATTTTACCAAAATATATAAAATTAATTTATGGAATAAATATCCGGAATATTCTAGGCCATTCTGACTCGGCATTTTAAACAGTTTTTAGAAAATGAAGCGGTTTTTGACCCGGACTCCAAATGAACTCTAATTACTGTCAAAATGATCGTATCAGCGCGTAGATGACGACCAAGGGGTAGACACAAGTATTTGAGATATCACTTGACGATAAACTTACGAACTCTCATAAATCGTTCCGCGTACCAAACATGCGGCCCAATCATCACTGGGTGTTTGGCAGGAGGTGCAGAAATGAGGTATCTACAACAATTTCTTTACTCTTTGCTTAATCATAGTTTATTGCTTTACTCTTCCATCATGTTTATGATTGTTAGGAAAATTGACACAATTGTTAACATGATTTCCATGATAGTGATTGAGAAGGTCCCTAACTAGGGTTAGTAGGGGATTAAGGTAGTTAATCATCGGGTAGATCTCTACTTAATAAGTTCATATGAATGCTTGCTTATTGTAGTTTCAACTTATGTACAAGTTATGCTTGATGAAATATTTGATCGACAACCTAGCATGATTCTCTTATCCTTTCAACAAGACTTGTAAGACATAAAATAACTCAAAACTTGTTAAACCATGCATATAGTTGAATAGGGAGAATTAAGTAGTTGTAGGTGTTGTAAAATTTTGACCGATTCGGCTCCGAGACCCAAAACTCTCTAGGAATTGTAAGATATAAACTAACTCGTTTCCACTACAACAATAAATTGCTCGCATCTATGAAACTTATTTATGTGATCTCATCACGATTCCCTTATTAACCCATGACACCCTAGTACCTTTAATCAATTGATTCACATCCCCATTCACTTTACTTGCTTTGTTTCCCACTTGTTTACATTTCCTATGTTAAGTAGTTTAGATAACAATCTCAACCCAAACCAAATTGTGACTTAAAGGCATAACTACTTGCATTTGATAGCTTAAGCTCATACCCGTCCCTTGGGATCCGACCTTTACTTACCGCTCTACTAAGAGTAGTTTTTTGAGATTATAAATAGTGTTTGATTGAGAGCTTAGATGACAAAGCCACCTCACATCAGAAATGTCGCCGTTTGCCGGGGACGATGTTTAATTGAATTGTTATCAATCATTTATTTGAGTTGTGTCTTTCTTTGCCTTGGTGAAAAACATTTCCTCAAGGCACTTCTCACCTTTTTCTCTTAGTTTACATTGCAAGATGGACCTTATAGATTGTTGTGTAGAGGACCATGTGGGTTCTACTCTCATCAAAGACCTTTTGGAAGCATTGGAGGCCTTGGAAGCAAGTGAGGCCAACGGTAAACATTGGGCATTGGAAGTAGCTCTCCTTAAAGCGTCTCTAGCTAATAAAGAGCTCACCTATGAGAAATCCATGAGGATAGATGGCATTCTCAAAGAATCATCACAACCCATAAAGGTGGAACAAGCTGTAACACCCCCATTTATTTAGGATCCTTTAGCAAGACATTCACAATAAATAGGACTGTTACCATCTCGGTTGCCCGAGGTAAATGATACAAATTAAAACAAACCAAAGTACTTTAATAACTTTAACTGAAATAATGGTTTTATTACATTGCCCATCGATTAGATTTAAAATTTAACATTACAATATATACGCAGCGGAAATTACATAAATAAAGTATAAGTCAACTAAGTGATCTAGACAGCAACTATGGTCCAAGTCGAGCTCACGTCACAATTCTCCCAAGTCAGCTAATCTTTGGTACCTGTCAAATATGCTCCCCATTATGGTTCATCACAGGTGTTATCGAATACACGGTCAACCACGAGGTTGAGTAGGAAACTAAACAATGAATAAAGATACAACAACCCGCAAATAGATTCCACAATCACATTTTGTCCACTTCCCACCATGGCACACACCCACTTCGAGACACACAGTCATACTTCACTTCTAGATACACAGTCATACTCCAGGACACACAGTCCAATGGACACACGATCCGCCTCGGACACACATCCCTGGATATAATGGACACACAGTCCCGCCTCAGACACACAGTCTGGGTACACACAACTTATCCCCCAACTCCAACAACAATCAATAATAATGATAGTCTCAGTAATATAACCAAACCAACGTGATATATAATAATGGCATAAGACAGAACATCCATCTAGGCAATAAAAGATCGTTGTAACCAGTTAAACTCCTCCTTCACCAATCCTCCACAATATACAATTAATTCATCTTTTAGTAGCATAAATAAAACGAGATTGAGTAGTTTCCTACCGGATAACAAATCTTCAAGTCACGCGAGTCACACAAGCAATCAAAATTGATTCTTTACCAATTCATAACCTACATAACATAATTATGTACAATTACTTTATAACCAATAATCAACCAACTAATCATGCACTTATCCTATGCCCATCACGTCCTAATCCTTTTGACAACTTCAAAGCTAAATCTCTAATTCTACCGTTTTACAAAGACTCTTGGTCTCGCTATAAAATTCATAATTAATTCATCAAAAATCAAAACGATGCAAGACCAGTGAGGTTGGAACCCTAAGACACATATCTACAATTCTTGTGAAATAGACTTTCTTCAAATTCCAGACTTATCAGGGTTTTCTTGAAGGAATCAAAAATACTGACGAATTCCGTCGCATAAAAAGTATTGACCTCTAAAATAAGTTTAACAAAACCCTTTCAAGTGAAACAAAAGCCTAACATCATCTAGACTCTCCAATTTTAATGTTTGCAAAAGACCCAACTCAATTTCAATTTATAAATTAAGTTTACAAAATAAACTTTAGACCACTAGTGCATTCGCGGATTCTCAGTCGACATGTTCATAACGAATTTATTCTGGAAACTCTACACGTTCAATTGCTACGGAATTTTACAGGCATCAACAAGACTTGAAAATAACCTAAGTCTATTCTTTACGTTTTCGAAGACAACGACTTTAATATGGCCTGATACTTCGTTTAAGACAACTTAAAAATTTACAGAATTGCTGTAACTTTATTCTTTAACAAAATTCTCACAAACTTAACTATAGATGATTATATTTAATCTAGACATGATTAGGTGATGAACTAAAACTTAAAACATGCTTATAAAAATATTAAAGATTAAAATATTTGGGATATTACAATCTTCCCCGCTTAAAAGGTACTTCGTCCCCGAAGTTCGAGTTTGAAAATAAAAACAAATTGAAAATTTGAGCGGTATTACACAAGCAATGAGGGCAGAAAGTGTAATAGATGTGGAAAGCGCAATGGAGGTGGAATGTTTTCCCAACGAACCATCAAAGGTAGAAATTGAGGTACAAACCCCATCTTTAAAACCCTGTCCCACAAATTTGAAGTATGCTTACCTTAATGAGTCTAAAACCAAACCCGTTATTGTCAATGAAAAACTTGATGGATGTCAATTTTAGAAACATGATGGATGTCAATGAAAAACCCGTTATTGTCAATGAAAAACATGAAAGCCAATAGGTTATAGGCTAGATGATCTTAAGGGAGTAAGCCCCAACTTTTGCATGCATAGGATACGTTTAGAAGGAGACGATAGGCCTACCATTCAAGGCCAAAGGAGACTAAATCCCCATATGCAAGAAATTGAGCATGAATTTGACATTCAAAGTATGGTCCTCAAAATGATGGGAGATCAACAAAACTTCTTCAAACAAGTGCTAGAGGAGACCCAAAATAGGGACAACGTTCTTCAAGGCATTGTTACCCAAGATGAGGAGTTGGCAATTCAAATTGCCCAAATGAAGGAAGCCCAAATAACTACTCCTCACCATTCTTTAGACATTGATCATGAATGTGAGTTTGAAGGAGTTACCTTTGATGTGGAAGATGAGAAGTGGGAAGAGCCAATCTCCTTGAGCTCTTGTGAGTATGAAAGTGTTGTGTTTGATAAAGAAGACATGAGGTTGAGTACGCCAAATAATCTTAGCCTTTATGAGTATGAGAGTGTGTCCTTTGATGTGAATATTGAGATGGTGGAGGATGAACTATTGAAGAAAGATGAAGCCCCCATTTATGATTGATATGAAGATAGCCATGATGACATGATCGTAAAAGCGGCTTATGAAGAATATGTGTCTTGCAAGGACCTTTGGAATAGGGAAGAAGAATGGACTTGTAAAGTCACCCTAATTGAGGAGCCCATCCTTGAGAAATTTGAGATATAATATCATGAAGAAAATGAATATCTCTCCCCTATTGCCTATGAAGACCATTTTACACCCACCATGGAACCTATGATTGTTGGAGATGATATGGTGGATCTTATCCAAAAAGTTAAATCATCATATAAAGGGTACTTGGTGGAAAAGCTCAAGAACAAACTTGCAAATGAACTTACTTGTGGAGGTTTGGCACCCACAATTTCAACTCCTACAGTATCCGGTCATCAAAGTTATGAGAATTATCCTTCTAATTTGGAAGGATTAACAAATCCAAGCGCTATCATCATTGCCGAAATTGGAGAAGAAGGTGGTAAGTGGAAGTCTCCGGACGAAAATGAGCCATACTTCATTCCTCGTGCTGACAAGAATCATGGGCTTATTGATTGGAAGCATTGCAAAGGCTCAAGTGCTAAGGGCAAGGTGAAAGAGAGAATAAATGACAAGCTTTCTTAGCCAAACTTCATATTAAAATGGAGCAAACCATATTTATGCTTATTTGGGGCTTGCTCACAAGCCTTTAACCTTCTTCTAAGGGCCTTGAGCTCTATGGACAAAGAATTTTGACAATTTGAACTAGTTTGGTGGAGTCCTATCGCAAACCACCATTTGTAATATATACCTTCCCATAATCTTTGTATTGTATAATATTTTATATACCTTTATTTTTCTTGCATTTTCATACATGAGAGTAGTGAGAGAGGGTTGCTTACCCATTCATTGAGCATATTTTCAAAAAACGATAAGAATGAATCTTAAAAGAGTGCAAGGGAAATAATTCAAATGAAAGAAATGAGGGATTGACGAAGAACAACAGGAGACGCTCGTCTTGATAGCAAGACGCTCGTCCCGACGAGAATCTGCTCGGGTTGGCCTCAAGACGCTCGTCCTGGGCAACGTCTTAAGCTACCCTTTGCACTGGTTGAGAATTCGCTCGGATTCTCCAGAATCCGCTCGTCCCGGTAGAGACGTTCGTCTCCTCAGCGATCCGCTCGTCCCCAACTGAGTGCAAAAACACACGGGTCACTGACTGAGAATCTGTGCATCTCCAGAGCAGCACGCTCATGTTGCGGTTGCAAGACGCCCGGATCACCCTCGGGACGCCTGGATTGACACGGTATTTGGCTGGGTTCCCAATTTATCCGCCCGAGCCTAGCCCTGGTCCGCCCGTCTCCCAACCATTTCCTTGTTATAAACACCCCCACCATCCCTCAGTTTCCTTATCTTATCTTCTAAAAATCTCATATCATCATCTCTCAACAATCCCCATCACAAAAACATCCAAAACCCTAACTTTTCCATCAACAAAATGATGAACCTGAGAGGCAAGAGCAAGAAATCCTCTGATGTCGCACCTAAAAGGCGCAAGGGTGCTTCTTCATCCACTACAAGGGAGGCAAGGGGGCGTCAAAATGTGGTGATACACGGTGTTACACAACTCTAATACTTCCCTGAGGTAATCTTAACTAGCGAAGAACACCGCCAAATATTTGAACATTTGCTAGGTAAGCATTACGAGCCTACTCAATTTATTGATACCGATGTTTTAGAAGTTCTGGGCATAAGGTAACAAACCGAAGTGTTCTTCAATGGTTTGGGTCTTGGGAAGTTATTCTATGCTCATGAGGATACCTAACTAAGTCTTACCCTCGAGTTTTTGTGTAGTCTCCGCATTCTCACTAATACATGGAGAAATGTTTGTTTGGAGTTCCGACTTTGTACTTAAGACCATAAGTTAACCTTAGACCAATTTGCAAACATTTTTGGTCTTGAAGTGCCATGGGAAAACAACGATAAGCCCTCCGACTTCACCGTTAACCATATTTGGAGAGCCATCTCCGGGAGGGAACTTTATTCCTTCAAACAATGCTATACCTTTGCCATCCAACATCCGGTGATTCGGATCACCGAGCGCTTTATAGCCGGAACCGTCAATGGGAGGCTAGAACAAGATAGGTTCACCCTTCTTAACTTGACCTTCTTAGAGTCCAACTTGAATGTTTAAGGGACGAGGGCTTACAATTTCAACACGCCCCTTGAGATGCTTACAAGGCTTTTTGACTATGCTCAAGGGAATTCTAATATCAAGACCTTTGTTATGGGAGGCCTAATCACAATATTGGCTAATGAACTTTGCCTCGGGTTTAACCTTCATGGGGCCTATGAAAAGCTCCAAGGGAGCACTTTGATTGAAGAAGCTACTATCTTCAACCACCACCGGTGGTGCACTTACAATCAAGCCGGAAGCATAGAGTGGTTCACAATGGGATGCTCTTCACTTGTCCTCATGGGGTGGAACGTACCACCTACCGAGCCACGGTTGAATCGGTACTAACCTAGACCGAACTACCTCCTCCCCATTGAGATTCATCCCAACCCAACTCAAAGAGAAGAAGCGCCTCCTCAAGCTCATCAGCCTCGTGAGTTTCCGGAACGTGGAAATACACCACCATCCTATGTGCCCATTCCACCCTACCCCATACAACATCTGCCATTCGCTCCCCAAGATCCAAGAGCTCCAAACATAAATGATTTAATGAAGCTCATGCAACGTGTCGATCTTGGAGTATACGATGGGAGGGTTGATAACTACTTGGCTCAATACCCCTCCTACTACAACATGGCTCAACAAGGGTACATCGACTCTAGAGGCCCTCACCCATCTTGGGCTCAACCACACCTTTTATTCCCCAATCAAGAGAACCAAGAAGAGAAATTTGGTGGCCAAGGTGGAGGATTCTTTGGCCAAGGAGGAGGGTATGACCAAGGAGGTTCTAGCGGGCGTGGATACCACAATGATGATGATGATGACGAGTAAAAGGGCAAGAGGTGTCTACCACACCACCACCATTTGTATGATACTCTTTTTTTCCTTTCTCTCATGTATAGTTGCATTGTATTTTAAATTATCTTGTATCTAGTTTACACCTCACTTGCATTTATATTATATTTCATATTGCATCTACATTAGTTAGTCCATATAGTATAGTTGCATTGTAACATAAATAGATTAGTTTGCATTGTGATATATTTAATATAGTGTAGACTGAATTCATTTGTTATATATGTCATATAAAATTGCATTTAGTTAGAGCATGCATTCATTCATATCATATCATTGCATTTATACTTCATTTTCCATAAAACTTCAAAAATCCAAAAACATGTATTTTTGTTTTTCATTCCTACTCCTACATGTACATTGAGGACAATGTCCAAAATAAAGTGGGGGATGGGAATTTATATTCCAAAACACATAAAAATTGAAAAATTTCGAAAAACCAAAAACATGTTCTTTAAATTAGTAGTGTAGAATTGTATATACTTGTGTTTTTGTTCTCTTCTCACATAGATACAACACTACATTTGAGGCATTGTCAAGGGAATGTGAAGACCGGTTGGTATGATCACTCTAATCTCTATTTCCCTTCCATTTATTTTCATTATTCATTTGAGGAGGATGGGCTTACATGTCAAGGAGGATGTGGTGTATTCTGTTGTTGCGGTTTGTGTACCTATGTGTTGTTAGGAGTTGTATTTAGTTTATATGGCATAATAGTTGATAGAAGCATATGCATTAGAGTTGTATATATGTTAGTTGCATCATGTCATGTAGTTGGATGGTTAGAAAATTTTGTGAAAATGCCTATTTGGGAAGCTTGACAAGTGTATATAAGGCCCTTGTAGGTAATTTTTCTCCTCGAGACTTTGTTTGCTAGAGTACCTTCAAGACACCCTACGATGTGTCATACTAGTATCTTTTGACCCATGGACTAAGGCCTAGTCAAGAATATCTTGTGGTGTGATAACTCCTTGGGTACCATTTATTCCAAGATGACCTTTGAAGCCATGCAACTGTCCTTACACTTGTATTATCATATTTTGTCAACAAAAAGGGAATGGGCACAAAAATCTCCAAATTGAGTTCAAGTTCCAAAATCAAAATCAAAAAGTTTGCAAATTGCATCAATGAAAAGAGGAGCAAAAGTAAACTCATATTCCTTAATAAAAGTACCCTTGCTACAAAATGGGGTTACTTTGAAAATTGTTCAAAAATGCAACGATTGAAAAAATTGCCAAGTATCAAAATGCCAATCATAAAAAATGGCAAGAAAATTATTCTCAAATGTCAAATACCACAAGAAATTGGGGGGAAAACAAATAAAAAAAGCAAACTACCAAAGTGAAACTCAAAACATCTTGATCCCTTTTATCTATTGATCCTATTTTGTTGCATGGTGGAGGCGGGACGACCCTTCTTCTTGTCTAGGCAAGAGGGAGAATTAAGCGATCCTACAGTGTTTCAAATACCATAAGGAGATTACTCTTGACAAAAGCATTTAGCAATTGTGGACAAAAGTACCCTAGTTTGACACAACTTAGAGGTGACTTGTTTGTATCCTCTTGGACTTAGTCACTAGGAGAACCAATATCTATGATAGAGTGTGTACCCTTAAATTGCTTCCCTTGTAGATGATTTCCGCCACTTAGATGAGGAAAGTGGCTCTTCTTTTGTAGATGCATCCATTAGTTGTTTTGTGTGCTTAATGCTTGGATGTATCGCCATTTTGGCAAGCTCCACCTTGCCTTGCAAGAAGGTACCCTATTTCATGGATGTCTTGTTGTGAGTTGAAGGGGCGTAGTGAGACCCGCTAATTGTCTCACATCGGTTATATTATTAGGATAGTTTAAATAAAGGTCTAGTTTTAGTCACCTCTTTACTCGGGACGAGTAAAGGTTCGGTTTGGGGATGTTTAATGTGACTCTTAATTGTGTACATTTAGTTCCCTAATTGAACCCATTTTGCATACTATTATAGCATTTCACGGCCATTTTATCGGTCAATTCCTTCCTATTTTGCTTTCCTAGTGCATTTTATATGTCTTGTACGGAAGGAGATAATGAGGCGGAATTCCCGTCTCTTGCGCATATTCGGAAGCTTATTGACGATCTTACATGGACTAGTATGAAGAGGAGGCATGAACGATGACTAATGAATCAAGAATAAAGAGTATACGTAGATCATAGGTTTCTAAAGCAAGAGGTGGAAAATTGTATCAAGATCCGTGCGTCCTAAGCACAAGACGGGCGGATTGCCTTGTCCAGATCCGAGCGGATCCGGGACCGTTGATCCGATCATCTACCTAGTGATCCGGACGGATCCCTTGCCAGAATCAACTGTGCCTCAAGCTAAGACGGGCAGATCGTGTTAAGAGTAGCAACGCGATCTACACATCTCCCTCGGGACTTGCAACTCCCTATTTTAAAACTTAGCATTTTTATTTACTAATCCACCCTTGCCTAACCTAATGATGTACTACTATATATATTCCATTTGTGATAATAAAAAAGGAGAGGTTCCGAGAATAGAAAATCCTCTTAGATTAGATTAGGAGTAGATTAGAATAGATGAATCTCAACCATTCCACGTTAATCTTTCCTTAATTATTGTTCAAGTTTAATATTATTGGATAATTGAAGATTATTGGGCTATTATTGGAGAATTGACAACTCTTCATCAATCAATCAAGTTCTCTTCTATTATTATTTCCTTTCCATTTATTCATCTTAAGTTTGGTATAATCGCTTTACTCTTTACTCTTTATTGTTTATTTCCTCATTCTCTTATCATGTTTATACTTGTTGTGATGATTGACACCATTAATGACATGTTTCCCATGATAATGAGTGAGTAGTTCTTTTGCTAGGATTAATGGGGAATTAGGGGAAACAAACATGGGAATTAATCTATGCACAATCTAATATATTTTCATAATTAAATCGCTTGCTTGTTGTGATTTCAACTTATGCACATGTTATGTTTGATGAAATGCGAGCCTATGAATCCTTGCATTTTTTATCCATCACCTACCATTTCAATGGGGCTTGTAAGCTTATACACCAACTCGAGCCTCATTATACCATGCATATAGTTGAATAGGAAGGACTAATTAAGTCGACTTGTAGGTATTGTACAATCTTATCGATTCGGCTCCGGGACCCAAACCTTCTTAGGGATTGTAAGCTTATACACCAACTAGATCCCACTACAACAATAAGTGCTTGCATCTAATTGAGAACATGTTTGTATGATCAACTCCCATGAATCCCCTTTGATCCCATGACATCCTAGTATCCTTTATTAATTGTCTACATCTTTATTTGCTTTATTGCTTGTTTTACTTTGTTGCTTGCATTAGTTTAGAACCAACTCCAAACCAAATAAATTGTGACACTAGCATAAATTGATATAGATAGACTTAGAAACCAAAGCACACCGTCCCGTGGATCGACCTCGACTTAACCACTAACTAGTTGTTTGTTGAGAATATAAATGTGTTTGATTGAGAGCCCCAACGACACTCTCATCAATACTTAATCCCATCCTCCTCCATAATTATAAACAATAACAACAATATCGCATAAATTACATTATTAATTCGATTAAACGTTAAAAGTGATAATTAACGAAATAAATTACATTAAAGGAGAAAATGAGTGTTTTTTTAGCACCCTCAGCTTACATGTATCTCTGACAATTCTCAACGAACGTTGGGATAAAAACTTCCTGGTACGTCTATGACAGTTTTCAAACTTAAAATTATTTTGTAATTGAATTAACGAACTCAATCACGAACAAAAGGGATGCACGAGCACCCGATTTCAAACGAATGCTACGACCTCAAATGTTAACACAATTTTAATCCAAAAGATGTTTTGGAATCCTTGAAAAATAAAGTTTTGATATTTAACAAATGATCCAACTAAAAAAGCTTTTTAAATGATTAAAAATGCCGCACAACAGTGCTGGACAGAACGCGAGCCCACATGAGAAAGAGAGCAAAATTAACGCTCTAATTATCTTATAATCTATTGTACGAAGACACGAATCATTCAAGGGCACTATCTAGATTGTTTATGTCAATTTTCGTGAATTGTGGTGGTTTTTTTATGGGTTTAGAAGGGGTTTTCGAAGGGAGGCAGCCCTACTCTGTTTTACGGGTTTGTGTTTGTGAAGGGTAGATGATGAAGATGATTAAGGTTTTCTCGTGCATGTAAGGTTTGGGTGCGCATCAGATAAGCATTATATTTTTATGGATGAATGCAATGGACGCTTATATAGGCTTAGGGCAAGACGTAGGATGGCTTGGAGAATAGGAAAGCGATATTAATTGGTTTTAGGAAACTCGAAGTTCCTCTATCTTTTCAATCGATTTTTTGTATCTTTTCTGATCTTCTATAACTGGCAATGGAAGTATGAAAGGTATATAAAATTTCTTTCTTGATGGGCAAGGATAGTGAAGTCGGTGGAGGAGCTTGGAGCTCAAGAAACGAGGTCCAATAGCTCACGAAAAATAGCGCAGAATAGGAAGTGCTTTGGTCTACTTGTTGTTGGCTCGTAAAGCTTGGTTCGTTGGTTGGTTAGGACAAGCTTTGGACTATGGTTGAGGCATAATATTTGGATTAGACTAGGAGGAGAAATTGGGCTAAAGGGAGGACGAATTCGAAGGTGTTCGGTGTTAGTTTTGGTGCTGCCAAAACAAAGTATCGGGGATGGTAGATGGGCTACCTGTGTCGGTTTTGGAGAAGAAAAGGGAAGGGATTTGGGCTAGCCATGGCGGGGCTAGAACATGGGATATTAGGGGAAGGTAATGGGTTGATATTTGCCCTGAGATTCGTGCAAAACATGCAGTTCGCATAAAAAACGGGTTAAAAAACCTCTTTCAAAAATCGAAACTTCGAATTAAATAAAACGATAAATAAAAACCGTCACAAAAACAAATTTTTGATTTTTCAAATTAAAAAAAAAAAATTTGAATTAAAACTCAAATTAAACTTTTAAAACAATTAATAACGATAAACCGTAAATAAAAACTCGAAATTCGAATTAGATTGAAATCGAATGAAATAAATTCCATTTATTTCAAAACTCATTAAAACATAAATGAATGAAATAAAAACTTTGATTTCATAAATATCAAAAGCAAAATGCAAAGAAACAAATAAATATTTATTTCAAAACATTTCAAAATGTCAATTTAAATAACTATTTAAACTAACTAAAATGGTCGATGTAACCTTGCTTGACATCCATATGACGTATCCATATCACGAGCACGTTATTGAGAATATATGCGTCCTATCGTCATCGGGTTGCTGGCGGGATTTTTGTAAATTTCACATCGACAGATACGGGTATCTACAGAGCTCTCACTTTGACTGAGGCTCGGACAAGGCGAAAGTCAAAGTATACCCCAAGTCTACTGACCTGAGGATTCCTCAGGTCGTTTAAGGTCCATTAGACATGCGTACATAAACTCGGCAGCCATATGAAGAGATCATTCCTGAAACAGGGTTTTGATTTCCAGTATAAGAGCTAGACGGGCATGAGATCCCCAAATGGGAACTTACAACGGGTATGAGAGTTTCCCGAGTGTATGAACTTAAAGATGGTGTCGAATTCATGGATATGAGAATCCAAAACTTTAGCATGGCATGGGACCCTAAGTATGACAATCCAAAACATCAAAAATGGTATGCGAACTCAGACATGGGAGACCGAAACTTAATAAATGGCATGGGAAACCAGGCATAGTAGTCCAAAACTTCATAACGGCATGAGAACCGAGACATGGGAGTCCAAAACTTCAAGTTGTTATGGGAACCCGGACATGGGAGTCTCAAACTTCATAAATGGCATGGAAACCCGGACATGGGAGTCCAAAACTTCATAACGGTGTAGAAACCCAGACATGGAAGTCCAAAAGTTCAAGATGGTATGGGATTTCGGAGATAGGAGTCCAAATTGTCATAAATGGCATGGGAACCTGGACATGGGAGTCCAAAATTTTATAAAGGTATAGGAACTCGAACATGGGAGTAAAAAATTATAATGGCATGGGAGCCGGACACTTTCTAGACGATTTAGGAACATGGACATAGGAGTCCAAAACTTCGGAAAGGCTGAAGAATCCGAACAAGGGAGTCTGAATCTTTAAAAAGGAGTGGGAACCCGGATATAAGTGTAAAACCTCCATACTCCAAGTGCCTTACCAGGACCACTCAGGTATGAAGACATTACCATCTCGGTCGCCCGAGGTATGATAATCAAATAGACAAAACAGAAACAACGTTTAATTATAAATGCTTTAGCGAAGAGTTACAATCCTCAAACCAAACTGAAAGTACAATACATTATTCCAAACTATCTGTTCTCAACTGAAATAATAATAAATGCTAAACTACAGCGGAAGACTCTATCATCATGTCGTGGCCATCCCGGCTATCCCAGTACTCATCTCTATACTGTTCAATATCGCTCACCATCCCGAATGGACCACCGCAGTTTACAAAACAACACCGGGTCAGTACTAATCACACAATCAATATAGATAACAACAATAAGATAACAGACAATTTGAATGTCACACACACACACACACCACCAACTCCCATCATCTCAAATCGACGTCCACTTTGGACCAGCCTCGCACGAGTGGGGGACCGCACCGTTCCCACCTAAGCTCCGCTCATCATACGAGCGATAACCCTGTCCCCATTAATGTGCACATCCCCTTCCGTGGCGGGTTCCACGAAGGGCGAAACTAGGGCGTGAGATCACTCCCGCAAGTGACCCACTCAGCCGAGAACGCATCTCGAGAACCATCAACAAACACAACCACATTCACAACACAGTCATTATATCAAACAACCAAATACAACACATCACCAATATCCCATTATGGGACTAATACTGAGTAGGAAATCCTACCGGAAGCACAACAAGCACGGTATCTACATACGTATCAAACGCCTCTTCTACGAATCCTCCTCCTAACACATAACACATAAAGACTACCAATCACTTACTACTCATAAAACCCCCAATCTCTAAATTAGGGTTTAATCAATCCCAACAAAACATTATAAAAATTATGTTAAAAGCTTACCCTCGACGCAAGGAATCCAACGACCCGAAAAACAACAAAAACCGACCGTCGAACTCGGAATTGCTAAGAATGCGATTAGGAAGATGAAGTGGTGCTTTCTCTCTTAAACGGGGTTTTAGGTTTTGTAAAAGTGAATTAAAACAATGACGAATATGTTTAAATAACTTAATCGCATAATTAACAAAACCCGAGAAAACTCCCAAAATAGGACACTCGATCGAGTACCCAAGGTACTCGATCGAGTACCCCTTACTCGATCGAGTACCCCGACTACTCGATCGAGTACCCAACAGTCGAAACTATTTTATTTCGCAACTTGCCCATACTCGACAGAGTAAGGGCTACTCGATAGAGTACCCCAAGACATATAAATACGGAGTATTACAGTCTTCCCTCCTTAAAAGGAACTTCGTCCCCGAAGTTCAAACCACTACTAAACAAAGGTACTCCCATAAGCCTCCCGACTCGAAGGTCAAACAAAACACAACGTAAAACATGATACTAACCCAACTTATCCCGACAAACATACCGACACAACATATAAAAGGTGTATAAAACTCTTAAAAACTCTCGCGATCATCTCCTACCCCCCTAAAAGAAACAAGGTTACGTCCCCGTAACCATACATACCTGATAAAAAAGGAAAGGGTAACGCTCTTTCATGATATCCTCTGCCTCCCATGTAGCTTCCTCAGTCTCGTGGTTAGACCAAAGGATCTTAAGCAAAACTGTCTCACCACTCCTAGTCTTTCTAACCTTTCGGTCTAGGATCTGCTTAGGCACCTCAAGGTATGATAAAGACTCATCCAGCTCTAAGCTCTCTGCCTCCAACACATGTGACGGGTCACTCACATACTTCCGCAGCTGCGATACATGAAACACATTATGCACTCTCTCTAACGCAGCTGGTAATGCCAGACGATAAGCAACTTCCCCAACTCGCTCTAAGATCTCATAAGGCCCTATAAACTTCTGACTAAGCTTGCCTTTCTTCCCAAATCTCATAACTCCACGCATCGGAGACACTTTCAGAAGAACCTTGTCCCCAACCTGAAACTCTATGTCCCGACGATGTAGATCTGCATAACTCTTCGTCGATCTGGGCTGCTCTCATCCGTTTCCCCGATCATCTTAATCTGTTCCACCATCTCATGCACCATCTCTGGTCCTAAAACCACTGCCTCAGCACTATCGTCCCAACAGATTGGACTCCTGCATCTCCTCCCATACAAAGCCTCAAACGGTGCCATACCAATACTTGTGTGATAGCTGTTGTTGTAAGAAAACTCTATCAAATCCAGCCTTTGCTCCCAGCTACCACCAAAATCCATCACACAAGCTCGCAACATATCCTCAAGAGTCTTGATTGTTCTCTCAGTCTGCCCGTCTGTCGCGCAGGATGAAATCTTTGTACTCATCTTCAAAGCTGTCCCCAACGATTCCTGCAACTCCTTCCAAAACCTTGATATAAACCTCGCATCTCTGTCAGACACTATGTCCTTAGGGACTCCATGTAACTTAAGCACGTTCTTTCGATAGGGCATAGCCAATTGTGCCTTAGTCCATGTATCTTTCATTGGAACAAAGTGAGCTGACTTGGTCAGACGATCCACTATCACCCAAATCATGTTGTTACCTTGTTGACTCTTAGGCAAACCCACAATGAAATCCATGGAAATGGATTCCCACTTCCACTCAGGCACCTCTAAAGACTGAATCTTACCTTGTGGTCGTCGCATTCGCCTTTAACTCTCCGGCATGTCAAACAACGGGACACAAACTCATTGTCTCTTTCTTCATCCCGAGGCCACCAAAACGTTTTCTTCAAATCCTTGTATAGTTTGTCTCCACCTGGATGAACTGAATATGGTGTGCAATGCGTCATGTCATGATCGTCTTTTTCAACTCCTCATCATTAGGAACACACCACCTACCATCAAACCTCAAGCTACCATCTGTATGAATGGAAAACCGGGACACTTTGTCCCTTTCTCTACTCCGACTCTCCACTCCACTATCTTAGGATCCAAAGCTGCTTATCCCGAATGTCATCATAAAACTCCATATGTACTGTCATATCACCCATAGCATCTCCTTTCTGCATCATATGAATCCCAAAGCTTGCTACCTCATCCCTCAGCCTCATCAAAGATAGAGCTGTACACAGGGAATGTACACTCTTTCTACTCAAAGCATTAGCAACAACATTGGCCTTCCCTTCATGGTAGATGATTTCCATGTCGTAATCGCCAATCAACTGCATCCACCTCCTCTGTCTCATGTTCAACTCCTTCTGCGTGAAGATGTACTTGAGACTCTTGTGATCAGAAAATACCTTAAAGATTGCTCCATAAAGGTAATGTCTCCAAATCTTGAGAGCAAACACCACTGCGCCCAACTCCAGATCATGAGTAGGGTAGTTCTCCTCATAAGGCTTCAACTGCCTAGAAGCATAGGCAATCACTTTACCATTCTCCATCAACACACATCCGGCCCATTCTTCGAGGCATCCGTATAAACCTCAAAATTCTCGCTCCCTTCAGGCAATGCTAGGACAGGAGCTGTGGTCAAACGCTCCTTTAATGTTTGGAACGCCGTCTCACAACTCTCATCCCAACGAAACCTGTTCTCTTTCCTCATCAACGCTGTCATCGGTCTAGCTATCTTGGAGAAATCTTTCACGAACCGTCCGTAGTATCCAGCTAAACCCAAGAAACTCCTAACCTCAAAGAACATTCTTTGGTGCTTCCCACTTTGTCACCGCCTCAATCTTCGCCGGATCCACTGACTACCCCATCTTTAGAGATTACATACCCCTAGAAAAGCAACTTTCTCTAACCGAACTCACACTTGACAGACTTAGCATACAACTCATGATCCCTCATAGTCCGCAACACGATCCTCGATGCTCCTCATGCTCCTCCTTAGTCTTAGAGTAGACTAAGATATCATCGATAAACACCACTACAAACTGGTCTAAGAACGTCCGAAGATCCTATTCATCAAATCCATAAACACTTAGGCACATTAGACAACCCAAACGGCATCACCACGTACTCATAATGGCCATACCTTGACGTGAAAGCTGTCTTTGGTATGTCCACCTCTCTAATCTTCACCTGATGGTACCCCGACCTCAAATCAATCTTAGAAAAGACTGTTGCACCGCTCAACTGATCAAACAGGTCATCTATCCTAGGCAAAGGATACTTGTTCTTTATCGTCACACGGTTCGGCTCCGGTAATCTATGCACTGACCTCAAGCTCCCATCTTTCTTCTTCACGAAAAAGAATGGTGCTCCCCAAGGCGATACACTTGGTCTAATGTATCCCTTCTCTAACAAATCATCCAACTGCTTCCTAAGCTCCTCCATCTCCTTAGGACCCATACGGTACGGTGCCTTAGAGATTGGCCCCGTCCCTGGCTTCAACTCAACGGTGAAATCTATCTCCCTCTTCGGTGGCAACCCCGGAATCTCCTCCGGGAAAACATCTGCAAACTCTCCCACCACTGGTATCTCATCAACTGCTGGACTTTCTATCCGGTCATCTCTCACATCGCATAAGATCAAAGGACATCCCTTCCTCAGATACGACTTCAAAGTAACAGCTGCAATCAACTTAACTTTGGGTTTGACTAGAAACCCACGATAAGACACACTAACACCCTTAGGACCTCTTAAGGACACTTTCTTTTGATGACAGTCTATCTTAGCCTTATACTTTCCTAACCAATCCATCCCAACTATCATCTCAAAACCATTAAAAGGAAACTCTAGCAAGTCTACAGGGAAATCGACTTGCCCAACTATCAAAGATACATCTCTAAACAACCTCCCACACGATACAGACTCACCCGAAGGTATGAAAACTTGCTCACTAACAGACTCATATACTCTCAAACCCAACTGTTCTACATGACTTGAAGACACAAACGACTGAGAAGCCCCCGAATCAAACAAAACAAACGTAGGAATACCATTAACAAGGAATGTACCGGTGATAACGTGCGCATCTTCCTCAGCTGCCTTCTTCTCCATCATGAATAACTTGCCACTGGTCTTCTGCCCACCTCCTGGGGGATCAAGATGGCGATGCGGTCGGCTTAGCACCCGACCCTTGATTGTTGTTGTTGTTGTTCATCGGTGTCTTCTGATAAGAATTACCGCCGTTGCGGTTGCCTCCACTCTGGTAACTCTGACTTCCCCGGTTTGGCCATGATCCAGCCGGTCTGTTGCTCGCGAAGCTCTGCGCAGGTCTCTGAAAGGATCCCGGTTCACTCGTGCACTCATGTCTCTTGTGGCCTACGCCACCACAACCAAAGCAGGTCACTCCCCAACTATTGCTCACACTCCCACGGCCACGCCCAAAGGAAGCCCCAGCACTAAACCCAGACCCAGAAGAAAACCCCTTTGACTGATTGTGGTTGCCTTTCTTGTAATTAGATTGGCCACCACCCTCGCTCTCAGATTTCCTCTTCTCACCTCCTGACCTCTCCTGAGCCATCTCCACCAACCTCTCCGCTCTCCCAGCTCTCTCATAAGCTTCCTTAACATCGGTAAGGATTCCCACGGGTAACTTATCCATAATCGTGGTAGTCAACCCTCTCTCAAACCTCAACGCCAGGTTCTCCTCACTCAAACCCATATCCTCAGCATACCTGGACTTCTCATTGAACTGTCTGTAGTACTCGGCTCCGACATCTCGGCGTTCATCTTAAACTTATCAAACTCTTCCCTCAACTTACTCCTTACATGCTCCAAGCACGAACTCCTTCCTCACCCTACGAAACTCCTCCCAAGGTATAGCGGGTAAGCCTTGGTTGGTGTATATCTCCTTAGCACTCACCTTCACTGAATCCCACCACTTGCCCGCCGCCTCCCTCGATAGAACGCACTGTTCCACTCTCATCTCATCAGGGCAATGAACCAAGTCTAAGATGTTCTCCATCTCTCTCAACCAACTATCAAGCTGCATTAGGCTCCCCAACCCCCTTGTATTCCTTCGGGTTAAACCTCGCAATGTAAAGGCTGATTTTCGAATGATCAACCTCCTTCTCCTTATTCTTATCCTTGTCCTCATTCACTCTCTTCGGGGTCTCAAGAAGAGCATCCTGGTGCTCTAACATCTTAACGATGTCATCCGTGGTCATAAGCTCTGCTCTCGCGTACAAAGCAGTTCTCTTGGGCGGCATCTTGAAGCTATATAAGAAAGGGTAAACATAAACACACGTACTAAACCTCAAAACACGAACACACGATGCCCAGAACCCACTCGATCGAGTTCCCAAACACACTCGATCGAGTAACGGGCTACTCGATCGAGTGCCCTACGTACTCGATCGAGTACCCAAACCCGAACCAAATGGACCTTCCGATCTCCTACCTACTCGATCGAGTATCTAGGCTACTCGATCGAGTGATTTTCTACTCGATCGAGTACCCCTAGTTACTCGATCGAGTGCCCCAAAACTCGATTCGGACTCAAAATCGCAAAAACCCACCCGATCGAGTCACCCCACTCGATCGAGTATCACTAATACGTAAGAGCTACCCGCATATTACGTCATATGCTAACATGCTAACCTTATAAATCACATATTATATCATATCAATCATGCTATTAATTGCCACATTGTAAATCATTCAACATGCTATCATTTCATCAATAAATTTCCTCATATCACCATTTTCTTTCACATGCTCAACTTTCTACTTCTACATCCAACAACCAACACATTCCATCACATTTGTAAACAAGTTAACCAAGCACACATACGACTCGACACACACTTCCCCCATGTGACCGGTTCAAAGTTGTAGGGCGATCCCCGCGACTTTAGGACGTCTCCCAAGCCTTTGCACTAGCTCCTACAACTCTTACCCCGGGTTCATTTTAATTGACTCCCTATGTTCATTAAGTTCATTGGTTACAGGTTTCAGGATCGTCGCTCTGATACCATTTGTAACACCCCATACTCCAAGTGCCTTACCAGGACCACTCGGGTATGAAGACATCACCATCTCGGTCGCCCGAGGTATGATAATCAAATAGACAAAACGGAAACAACGTTTAATTATAAATGCTTTAGCGAAGAGTTACAATCCTCAAACCAAACTGAAAGTACAATACATTATTCCAAACTATATCATTTCTCAATGAAATAATAATAAATGCTAAACTACAGCGGAAGACTCTATCATCATGTCGTGGCCATCCCGGCCTATCCCAAAGACTCATCTCTATACTGTTCAATATCCGCTCACCATCCCGAATGGACCACCGCAGTTTACAAAATAACACCGGGTCGTACTAATCACACAATCAATATAGATAACAACAATAAGATAACAGACATACCGAATCGTCACACACACACACACCACCAACTCCCATCATCTCAATCTCGATCGTCCACCGGACCACCGATGGGGGACCGCAGCCGTTCCCACCTAAGCCCCGCTCATCATACGAGCGATAACCCTGTCCCATTAATGTGCACATCCCCTTCCGTGGCGGGTTCCACGAAGGGCGAAACTAGGGCGTGAGATCACTCCCGCAAGTGACCCCACTCAGCCGAGAACGCATCTCGAGAACCATCAACAAACACAACCACAATCACAACACAGTCATTATATCAAACAACCAAATACAACACATCACCAATATCCCATTATGGGACTAATACTGAGTAGGAAATCCTACCTGGAAGCACAACAAGCAGACGGTATCTACAAATTTGTATCAAAACGCCTCTTCTACGAATCCTCCTCCTAACACATAACACATAAAGACTACCAATCACTTACTACTCATAAAACCCCCAATCTCTAAATTAGGGTTTAATCAATCCCAACAAAACATTATAAAAATTATGTTAAAAGCTTACCCTCGACGCAAGGAATCCAACGACCCGAAAAACAACAAAAACCGACCGTCTGAACTCCGGGAATTGCTAAGAATGCGATTAGGAAGATGAAGTGGCTGCTTTCTCTCTTAAACAGGGTTTTAGGTTTTGTAAAAGTGAATTAAAACAATGACGAATATGTTTAAATACCTTAATCGCATAATTAACAAAACCCGAGAAAACTCCCCGTAAAACCGGACACTCGATCGAGTACCCAAGGTACTCGATCGAGTACCCCCTTACTCGATCGAGTACCCCAGCTACTCGATCGAGTACCCAACAGGTCAGAAACTATTTTATTTCGCAACTTGCCCATACTCGACAGAGTAAGGGTTACTCGATAGAGTACCCCAAGACATATAAATACGGAGTATTACAATAAGTAGGTTTGGGTATCTGGGTTTAGGTATGCGAACCAAACAATCATCATTTAATTATTTCATCATCGGTTTTATGAACCTCAGTGTTTTGAACCTCATCGTTTTGAACTTCATCGTTTGAACCGCAGCATTTTGAACGTCGACATTTTGAACCTCATCCTCGACATTTTGAACCCCATTGTTTCATCACTTGCATACATGGTGGGTTGAGCCTTATCTTTAGGCGCCTACGTATCCATTTGTGACGGAATCAAACCGACATCGTAGTTCGGCAAACATGGCCTTGGCATTCCGCAACTCTCGACCCAAAATGGAGCTTTCCAAAAAGAAGGCGGCCGTTATACAATGGAGATACATCTCCCACACTGTCACTTAAGGGAGTCAGAGTAAAACATGTCGATGCCCAACTTGAGCAACGTTACCTTGTCTTTTCCTAATCGAATATCAATATGAACTTTATCCCTGCTGGGGAACATTTACATTTGTGCTCCGCTGTGGAGCGATTCATCTACATATTTTGTAATCCGCTGTGGACACCTTGCTTGGCGGAGAACTCTCCTGTTCAAAATGGTCTCTGAAGCAACGGTTTTAGAGCCCCGAGTTACAATGGGTTCTAAAGTCTCCGACTTTAGAGCCCCCCCTGTTGAAGCATATATGCATATATCATAACAATTCAATAACATATAATTCCTGTGACATTTCGAAATTTTGAAATCATGGATAGGCGTTCGGCTCGAAACAAAAACATTTGAAAATAAATTGTTTACCAACCAGATCTTTGCATGTCTTTTGAGATGGGTTAACTAACCCGCAAACATTTGAAACAGAGCTTTTTATTTTGCAATAGGTTTTTGATTTTTCACATTTTCACATTTTAGATTTGATGGGTAGACATGACTTGACTCAAACATCTGACTCGTAAACAAACATGGATAGGGCATAGCCCACTACCTACAAAAAAAAATGAAATAAAATTTATAAGTGTGTACGGGTTTTAATTCAAACATCGACTCGCTAGGGGATGAACTCTACAACCGTCGCTTCTGAATGGTTAACTTCTCGGAGGGTGAACCTCTACAAACAGTACTTGGTAAACATCACTAACCATCGCTTCTGAATGGTTAGCTCCTCATCTGCTGGTACTGCTGTAATAAGACACTGTGTAACACCCGCACTGACGAAGGAGCCTTAACAAAACCTTCCCTAGTAAGTAAAGGCGCTAACATATCGGTTGCCTGAGGTAAATATATATCAAATAGACCATAAAAGAACAATTATTAATCTCTTTACAACTTACAGCAGAAATAAAAGAACAAGAACAAAACTATGACAACTAAGAAAATACAACTGAGGAAATTACTATCTACCCAAGCCAACTCTTTGTCATGCGACCTCTCCAACCCAACAGCTACAACGAGACAACGACCATAGGAACTAGAAAAGTCTCACTCCTCACCATTTACCAGCAATATCAAATGGATCACCACAGACACAGATAAAGAGAGGAAACACAACAAACACACCACACAAGTCAGCAACAGGCTATAAGAACAGTAGAATGAAGTAACGTAATATAACAATACAAGTCAAACAAATGATTACCAAACTCAACCAATACAACCATGTAGTATCCAATGGTTCCCATCGTAAGAGATAACGAACAACGCCAGTAGGCGACCGCAGCCTTGCCACCTAACCCCCGCTCATCGCAACGAGCGAACCTAGATCATTAATGTGCACATCCTCCTTATGACAGGAGCCACAAGTGGCGAACATAGAGGTGAAGACCATCTCCTAACAATGGCTTCACAATCCAATACCGGTCAGAACAACTACACTATCGTCACCATCTCAATACTGTAACTGAAACAACTCATCATGGTACCCACAACAAGGATAATCACATAAGACAATTAGACCACAAGCATGAACTGAAACTGAGTAGGCAAACCCTACCTTTTCGCTACTCCATAGAAATACATCACTTACACCATGCCTAACAAGAATCCACATAACACCCTAAAAACCACATTAATTCTCTATCACTATTTTATTTAAGATTGACAAACAATAAAGCAATATTCAAAAACTCACCTCGAAGAACAATCAGATGCCGGCGATGGCGACAACCCAACTCAATGACTCCAAGCGTAGCTATCTCCCTTCCCGGATTGGGGTTCAAGGATAATTCATGGTTGGATGGTGAGAGATGAGAGAATTGGAGACAGAGGAAGTTAGGTTTAAAAATGATGAAATGTATCATGGAAATGAAATACGTCGTAACCTCCGTGTTATATAATAACACGCTCTCAGGACGCGTAATCGGTGAACATACTCGACCGAGTACCCTGCACTCGGTCGAGAACCAACGTCACTCGGCCGAGTGACCCTTACTTGGTCGAGTATTCAACAAAGAATGTGATATAACTCCCTCTTCTATCTCTACTAAGGGTCTCCCATGGTCAATGGGTCAGTCAACGGGTCCCTAACAGGGCGGGTATTACACTCTTTCCCTCTTAAAAAGGAACTTCTTCCTCGAAGTTCATCCCACATGCCAACCGTAACGCGTGAAGGCAACATGAAAGGCCCCGCAGTACTTATGTAATCGCCAAATAATGCCAACGTATATACTACAAAGTTATTACACCGTCGCCAAAGTAACTAATCACTACAACGTGTATACCACCATAAAGTCACCATGACATTATCATAACAACCATAAAACTAATGTTCGCAAAATATAAAATTAGTGGGACATCCAAACAACTACATTACTTCCATGCTATTTGACTAAACTGATTAGAAAACGAGATTGGCAAGATTAAATAGCAAGAACTTAAAAGATTAAAAGCAAAAGTTTGAAGAAGATAGTTTAAAGAAGTTTTTGCAAGTTTTTGCCGCGATGTTATCTATCCCTCTTAAAAGGAACTTCGTCCTCGAAGTTCATTCCCAATGGTAACAAGGAAAGTATAAACGTTTGAACACAACAAATAATTAAAGCAAACATCACATCTTATTGTCAAATATAACCACACATGAAACTAACCCAATGCAACTATGCTTAAGGATTAAATGGGATTAACATAACTTCGAATCACAGATGCATGTAATGACGTATAGCAATTTGAACACACAAAATAGTATCATACTACCACCATGTTTCTATCCACCCCAACTCACATTCCATATCCGTCTCAAATTCCAACCATGTCGTTGGATCATCATAATACCGTCACGATAACACCACATCACCCATACCTTGGGCACACATAATTCACAACAAGAAGATAATCACAACACTTAACGAGAATTATACACCCAAATAACGGATACACAAATTCAAGCCACAGATGCCAACCATGAGAAATCAGTCGAGTAGTGAGGGAATTCGGCCGAGTATCCGATATACGGTCGAGTACTCCAAAGGCAAAATGTGGTTTCTACTGATTATTACTTATATAACTAAATATTCACCTGCAACAAAAGTCTAACCCTCGAAGCAACATAGAAAATCAAGTTCTAAGCACAGCTTGATTTATGAAAAAGTAAAGTCGTCGGCCTTATGGACTGATTACACACACTCAAAATAAGTCTAAATGTCGAAAAAAAGGGAACCAAATACGCAACAAGTGTCAAAACTAAAATCAAGCAAAAACGAAACAAGTCTCAAGGGTCCATGCCTACATCGCCATCCATGTCATCACCACCACCTGCGCCTGGTGTCCCAGTTCCCTGATATACCCCAGCAGCAGCGTCACCACCAACCCATCTCCCCTCCTCATCTAGCTGGCTACCATAGTTGGCTCCTCACGTCCCTGCAAGGCAACCATACTCGTAGGTAGTTGGGTGCCTCCATGTAGCTCTATTCACCCCGCAGCTATAAAACACCCTATTGCCATCTCCCACTCCTCTCCACCACACTAGCAAAGGAAGGTCGATCCCCAAGTTCTGGCGGGCGCCATCTCGTGCATATTACTCAACACTAAAGTGGTAGATATACTCATGGTGAGCTCGCTAACCTGCATCCTAGGGTCAGGAACCATAGGATAAAATAGGTACTGGTACGGGTAGTAGCTCTGTATAATTTAAGGTGTCTCGGTTGCCGCCTCTCCAGTCACCCTCACCCCAAGGGTCTCACGAGGTGTCGGGACGACCTCCTGCTGAGTAGAAGCTATGATCGGCTCAGGCAAGTCCTCAATGATCTCGGGAGAGATAAGATAGAACTGCGGCTGAGGCTCGGGTACCCCACTCTCCGGGTCATACTCCCCTAAGTGATCAATCACGCGTTGGTGCTCTGCATCAGGCAACCTCATCCACCTAGTTCCCCTCCCCCTCCAAGCTAAGGTTCCATCATTCAACCTTCTCAACCACTTGGTGTGTCACAAGTAGTCCTCGTCTATGTTAGGGGTTGTCTCAAATAAAGACGGGGTCGACTCGGCAGGAGCTACGAAGTCGGTCAGTTTCTGGGCCATAAGTGCTAGACTAGCACACACTACACCAGGAGCACTGTAGTAAAAATGCTCCCTCTGGAGGGGGGTTAAGGTATGACATCAGAAGCATAGCCTCATGGGTGTTTAGCTTACTCACATCAATCCAAGCGTAAAGCAAACGGTCATCATCCTAAAGAAGATGCGAAGAGACACGTGTTGAACATCATTAATGAACATGGCACTAGAGGTAAGAGTAGGTCGACCTGTATCATAAAGAAGGTAGCTATGAGCCCCGCTCTTAGTCGTCATATCACTCAAGTACCACTCCTTCTCGGGTTCCAACCCCAAGTACTCATCAAGTTGGTCAAGGGTTAAAGAAATGTTGGTGTTTATAAGACACAAACGGGCAGTTTTTCCAGCCACATCATACTTAAACAAACTCAGGAACTCTAAGGTAAGGAAAGGGTAAGACTTCTGGCGGAGATGATACAACCCCTCAAAACACAAAATTTCGAATATATGGGTTATATCCTACTCAATTCCCAAATCGTTCAAGACACTCAGGTCCACACAGCAGGTTCGTCTCATAGTACATCCCATTAAAGTGACAAAAGCAGCCCATTGTTCAAAATCGACAATGATTACCGTAGGATATTGGTCAACCGGAGGAACAAGCGGCTCCTCACTTGTTTTCCTTGCTCCACTGCAACATTGGCACGATTACGCTTCTTAGCGGCTACTCTAGCTTTCGGCATGCAGGAAGAATACAAGTTCAACAAAATTTTCCCGGAATTCACACAAAATCAAGATGAAAATTTCATATTTGTTCTCTTTTAAGACGAAAGTTAAGACGGATTTTTCTATCAAAATACAGAAGGTAATCATTTGGTAAAGTATTACTAGTACTAATTGGACTTCTATATGCATCCTACAAGAAATTAGAGTGATGGAAATAAAAAATTTGGGGGCAAACGCTAGAAAATTTTCGGTACACAATTGGGAATTTTGGGCGAAGAAATAATCTTTTTCATATACAAATCAATTACTTGAAGCAATGAGTACCAATAAACAACATTTAAAACGTGATTCTTTTAATTTAAAGGCAAAAACATTCAAATTTGAGCAACCCTACACCTTCAATTAATTGAAAATAAGAAGTTTTAAAGATACATTACCTTAAACAAGAAAGTTGATTGAATGAAAGAAAGATAAGAGGATGAATCCAAGAGCAAGGTAGAAAAGTCACCAAGGTTTTTTTGATTGTGAGAGAATTTTTTTGAGAGATTTTGAGTGAATTAGGATGTGTAGTAGTCGAAGTAATAAGGGTTGTGTGTTTACAGTGTTCCGGAAATTTAATCGTTGAACCGGAAAAAATCGGAGTACTCAGTCGAGTACCGCACCTACTTGGTCGAGTATTGGACCTACCCGGTCGAGTAGCATATACTCGGTTGAGTATACATGTTTACTCGGGCTAATACTCAGGATTTTAAGAATACAGCAACTACTGCTGTAATACCACGGTTTTCTGGGTCTTGTTACTCGGCCGAATAGGGCTAACTCAGCCGAGTAAAGTGTCGTGTGTTTTCTGGTTAGGCTACTGTCCAGGAACACTCGGCCGAGTAGTGTAATACTCGGCCAAGTACTCTTGGTACTCGATCGAGTAACCGGTCTGCTGGGATTTATTTCCGCGGTTTGGTTAAGGATGATTAAAGGTTATATTACATTCCACACTCCTCTAATCATCCTTAATCACTCTCAAGGAATTCGATCGTTCATGAGTCTTTCGTTCATCTCTTTCGCGTTAGTTCGTCGGTAAGTCACTAGTTTCATATCTTTGGTTTAGTATTGTATTTTAGGTTTTTGCCGTAGTGATTGGAATTGAGAAAAAGGGTGATTTACATGTTTGTAATTAGATTGTTGTGAATATTGTTAGGTGAAGGATTCGTAGAGGAACGTTTCTAGTTTCCGCTGTATAATCGTGATTCGGATCTATGAGAAGGTAGGGTTTCCCTACTCAGTTGATTGTTTAATTGATTTAAGATGGTTTATTGTGGTATTAGCATGATTAATATCGTTGTTTGTATTGTCTTTCTTTGTTGTTGGAATTGTTGTTGTTTGTTTATGTTTGCGAGGTGCATACTCGGCTGAGTAGAGTCATTTTCGGGAATGGCTTCACACCCTTGATTCGCCCCTAGTGGTTCCCGGCACAAAGGGGGGTGTGTATATTAATGGACATGGGTTGTTGCTCTTTGCGATGAGCGGGGCTTAGGTGGGCAAGGCTGCGGTCCCCCATTCGCGGTGAGGATTATCTATTGTGATGGCTAATCTAGCAGGGCTACACACTTAATTGTGTAGCCGTATATGAGATATGATTGGCGTTTGAGGATGGTTGTACAGTTGTTTGCCTTGGTTGGTTCTTTGTGATTAGCTTATCTTGATTATTCAGTGAAATGACCCCGTTGTGCTTTGTAAAATTGTGGCGATCCATTCGGGGATGGTGAGCAGATTGTGACAGGTGATGATTACATTTAGCTGCGGGGACGAGGATGCGATGTCATCACTTTGAGTCTAGCTTCCGCTGTCACGAGTTAAGACGATGTATTCACTAAACTTTATACTTTAATAATTGTTCTTGAATGGTTACTTTTGATATACATACCTCGGCCAACCGAGATGGTAACATCTTCATATGCTAGGGTGGTCCTTGGTAAGGCACCTTGGTATGCGGGGAGTGTTACAAACTGATATCAGAGCGACGATTTTGGAACCGAAAACCAATGAACCAAATGAACATAGGGAGTCTAAATATAATGAACCCGGGTAGGAGTTGTTTAGAGCTAACGCAAAGGCTTGGGAGACGTCCCGAAGTTGCATTTTGGCCCTTACAACTTTGAGCCGGTCACCATGGGGGTGTCTTGGGAATCGTTATATCTTGAAGTACTGTGTTTTGTATATCTATAATCCTTGTGAAGTTGTTGGATGAAATGAAGTGAATGATTGCATATATATGATGAGCTTTGAGGCATGATTATATGTTATTACTTCGTTTCGAAGGGTAGTAACATGTTTTGGCGATAGTATGTGTATGTTTATGTACGTATTCCGGTCGAAGATTATCTCGTTTTTTCATGATTCGGCCGAGCAGAGCAGGTACTCGACCGAGTAGGGAATACTCAGCCGAGTAACCAAGCCCTGGACCAATCGTGGGTTCGTGTGTTTAAAGTAGTAGCTATTGGTTATGATCACTCGGCCGAGTAATAGGGGCACTCGACCGAGTGAGGCATACTCGACCTAGTATGTTTTATGTGATTTGGAGGTCAGCTACTGGAGTAGGATACTCGACCGAGTAGTCTCATTACTTGATCGAGTAGTCCTTACTCGAGCGAGTAGTTCACAATACTCGGCCGAGTATTGCTTTGGCAGATGATTTGTTTATTTTGAGTCGTAGGCTATATGCTTACGTTTTCTTTGTTATATCAGCTCAAAATGCCGCCAAAGAGGTCAGCTTCATACATCCAAGCTACTTAGACGAGTTTGATGAGTTTGCCAGAATGATCGAGCAGCAAGATGTGCTCATGGAGGCACTCAAGAACTAGGTAAGGGAGGTGAGAAACCAATGGATGCATCTCAGCTGAGCACCATTATTTCTCACTTCCACCCCTCTACCTATGAGGACAGCGGTGAGCCAAAGCTGCTTGATAATTGGCAACGTGAGATGGAGAGTTTGCTGGAGGTAGTGAAGTGTCCGGCGGATATGATGGTGGAACAAGTTGTGTTCTACCTAAGGGATGAGGCTCGAGTATGATTGTAGAACGTGAGAGAGGAGGCTCGGACATACTACAGGGACCGGGGACAGGATGTTATCCCATGGGCATGCATCAAGAGTGCTATGAGAAAACACTGTGCCGGAGTACATTCGCCACAAGCTGAGAGCTGAGTTTGATTCCTTTTCTATGGCTGATAACATGACCGTCATAGAGTACTATCATCGATGTATAGATTTGTCATGCTATGCGGAGGATATGAAATTGGGTCAAAGGAGTTTGGATGTTCGCTTTGAAAAGGTGTTGGCACCGACAATTATGGATAGACTACAAGCTGGGGTTCTCACAGATCTGAAAGAGGTATGTGCAAGATCAGGGCACGCTGAGAGGTTAGTGGACTAAGCCAAGGAGGCTAAGGAAAGGAATGTTGTGAAAAGAAAAGCGGAGAGTAAAGGTGGCAAACAGTCGAGTCACAAGAAGGGAAACCACAATCAGACTAGAACCTTTCCTGGTGGATCTAGTTATGAAGGGGGATATCGAACTTGGGGAAGAGGAGGCGGCCGCAGTACTAGTGATAACTCCAAACTTACATGCTTCAACTATGGTGGAATGGTTCGTAAGAGGTATAAGTGTCAGTGCTACAGGAGGAGGGGGTTTTCTAGGGACATATCAGGGAAACGCTTCGTATGCTCCAAGCCAGAGCTTTGCTAGCAACAGGCCAGCTGGGTCGTGAGGTAATTGCGGAGGGCAGAAAAACAACAATGGCGGCTACAACCGCAATAATGGAGGATCCTATTAGCGTCCGAACAACAGTGTGACGTAGTACTCGGCAGCCAAGTCAACTACTTCAGCTACCAAGATTCAGGGTGGAGGTCAGTAAAGCAGGGGGAAACTCTTTATGATGGGCAATCAGGAAGCGGAGAATGATGCTCACGTTGTTACCGGTACTTTTCTTGTTCATAACACGCGATCTTTTGTTCTGTTTGATTCGGGGGCAACCCACTCTTTTGTGTCAAGGAGTCATGCCTTAGCTATGGGTTTGGAAGCATATGAACCAGTGAAAGATAATGTGTTTATACCTTCGGAGGAGTCAATGTCATGTTCTAAGTTATATAGGGATGTGTCCATGTTGGTGGGGGAAGTAGACTTACCGGTCAACTTGTTAGAGTTTCCTATGGATGGATTTGAGGGTATCGTCCGGAGGGAGTGGTTGGGCAAGTATGATGCTAAGATATTTTGACGACAAAAGAGGGTGTCCTTAAAGGGACCTAAGGGAGTCAAGGTATCATATAGAGGGTTCATAGTAAAACATAAGGTGATGTTGATCGCAGTGATGACTTTAAAGTCATGTTTGAGGAAGTGTCCTTTAATCCTTTGTCATGTGAGGGATATGCGTGTAGAGGAGCCGTCAGCGTCTGACATACCTGTGGTTGGGGAGTTTGGTGATGTTTTTCTAGATGAGATATCGGGGTTAGCTCCAAAGAGGGATATTGACTTCAGCGTTGACCTCAAACCGTGGACGAGACATATATCTAAAGCACCGGACCGGATGGGACCTAAAGAGTTAGAAGAGTTGAAGGAGCAGCTGGATGAGTTGTTAGAAAAGTGGTACATTCGACCTAGTGTATCACCTTAGGGTGCACCAGTTTTGTTGTGGAAAAAGAAAGAAGGGAGTATGAGGCTATGCATCGATTATTGAGAGTTGTACCATGTCACCGTGAAGAACAGGTACCCTTTGCCAAGGATTGATGATCATTATTACCAGCTGAGTGGAGCAGGAGTGTTTTCTAAGATCGATTTGAGGCCGGGTTATCACCAGTTGAGGATAGCAGATGAGGATATTCAAAATACAGCTTTTCGGTCGTGCTATGGTCACTATGAGTACGTGGTGATGCCTTTTAGGTTGACTAATGCACCAGCAGTTTTCATGGATCTTATGAATCGGATTTTCAGCCCGTTCATGGACAAGTTTGTGGTCGTCTTTATTGATGACATTTTGGTCTACTCTAAGACTAAGGAAGAGCACGAGGAGCACTTAAGGTTAGTACTGCAAACTCTGCGAGATATCAGTTGTATGCCAAGTTATTTAAATGCGAGTTTTGGTTGGAGAAGGTAACTTTTCTAGGTCATGTGATATCAAAAGAGGGTGTGTCGGTGGATCCTAGTAAGATTGAGGCAGTGACTAACTGAGAAGCACCGAAGAATGTTGCTGAGATCCAGAGTATCTTGGGTTTAGCTGGCAACTATAGGAGGTTCGTGAAAGACTTTTCTAAGATCGCCAAACCTATGACAGCTTTGGCGAGGAAAGAAACCAGATTTCGTTGGGATGAGAATTGTGAAACGGCGTTCCAAACCTTGAAGGAGCCTTTGACCACAACTCCTGTTCTAGCTCTACCTGGGGGAAGTGAGAACTTTGAAGTATAAACTGATGCTTCGAAGAATGGGTTGGGTTGTGTGTGAAAGGAATTCTTAATCCTCTAATTAAACTTATTTAATTTTAGGTCTAAATTACTCATTGATTTAGATGATGATCTAGTGCATGCATAACATAATATAAACAGAAAGTAAGGGTGAGGTGCCAAAGGCCAATGCATGGCCTTTCCTTTTTCCTTTTTCTCTTATCAAAGAGTGTAGAGATAGGGCTAAGACCATTAGGTAATGATTATGTCTTCTAATAATTTAAAGACAATTAAATATAACCTAAACACTCCATAAAATCGGTCCATCCATAGTGTATACATCCATTTTATTTATTTTGTGTTTTGTGATTTGTGATTTGTAATAATGTATGACATGTGACAATCAACATGTCACTAGTCTTACTAATGTACATTTAATAAATTAAATGTTATTTACAAAATAAGCAAATCAATTTTAACTAATTAAAAGGTAATTCACAATTACATATTATAAAAATGGATTATGTTAATACAATCTACAACCCTATGTAATTATAATTAACCATTCTCTCTTAATTCAATTGTTTTATAAACAAGGTTTTTGTAATATAACATTTTAATTATTAAAATGAATCTTATTTAATCGAATTAAGATAAGATACATATTCTCACTCACATATGTAAATTGTACAATTTTAAGGAATTAATTAATCTTTATCAATATACAATTAATTAATTTATGTATTAAGGGAATCGTCCTTTAGGTGTGACCTTAAGGGATCAACTAATCACCGCCGTCAAACGATAGTAATGTCAAACTCTAGTCAGCCAATCATTACCGATTAATGTTGATCAGATGACTTATATAAATGAATCATTCCTTTACGTATTCTTATCATGAGTTTCAATAATGTGATCGCACTATTGTTGAGGACACATACTCCAACAATCTCTTGTCCTATTACAATATCCTACTCAATGCAAGGTGTCTTGCAGGTCGTACTTGTATGTGATCATATCAAGAGTGGCTTCCTCGATCTGGAGAGTAACTGTCTGACCAAAAATATATATCGTAGATACCTTCCGAGCGTGGCCACGCATTTTTCAGTTCACTGCTCCTCGAGTGGCTCTGAGATTTTTAAATAACCCTGACAAGGGGGTGGACAATTCCTATCTCAATATTCCCTTTCAATAGCCACAGCTCATCATGACCCAAAAGATGCCCATTTGACCTCATTTACGAAAGTCGTAGAGCATAACGTAAAGTCACTAAGAAACTGTGCCAACTGGGGCGAACATGTTGGAATAAGTGTCCTCCGACAATAATGCGATCACAACTGTCGATCATGATGATCACATGTTTAAATCGCATTTTAAGAATACATGTGAGATGTAATATTTTACAGTCAACTGGTCCACACATATCGGTAATGATTGGCTGACTAGAGTTTGACATTACTGTCGTGCGACGGTGGTGATCAGTTGATCCCCTTAGGTCATACCTATAGGGAAATGCTCTTAATTGATTATTTAATTAATCGTATGCCGATGCGGGTTGATTAAATTGCTTAAAAATTGACGGGCGATTTTGTGAGTAAATTTATCGTGTCTCATTATAATTCGATTAAATTAGATACGGTCTAAGTAAACAAATTGTTTTTGTTATATAGATAAAAATATTTGTTTATGAAACAATTAAAGTTAGAATGAATGATTAATTATAAAAACAAGTTGTTGTGAATTATAATTATATGACCCATTTTAAGTAAAAGTAATTGTGAATTACTAAGTTAATTATTATAATATAGTTTGTTTTGAATAATGGTTTTTTAATTAGTTAAAAATTACATTATCACTTAAGTGACCTTGTGCATGTCACATGTCACACAAATATTACAATTGACAATTGACAAGGTTAAAATGGAAACCCATTTTATGAAAAAATGGACCGTGAAAATGGAAGAGCATGGGCACTTTTGTTTTTGTTATTTTAATTGTTAAATTAACAAAATCAATAAAATAGATTTAGCATGCTTTTGTGTAAGAGGATGTGAGAACTTTTACAGAAGGGAGATGACCATGCATTGGCCCTTTACTCCTTCTCCTACCCGGCTCCATGCATAGAAAAAGAGGAGTCTTTTCTCTTTTTATTCATTCATTCAAAAATCTATAATTTCTAGTGTAAGTAAACATATAGACTACACTCTCTAATTCTAAGAAACTTAGAGAAATGAAACTCAAAATCTCCTCACCTCTTTATACCGAAACTAAGAGGACAAATATTCACATTTGTGTTCAATTTTTATGTAAGACTAATCCTAATACTAGATCATATTATTTTTAGTCTTTAAGGGTATTCCTTGGGTATATGCTTTTGGGAGGGATTCTATTTTGGATCCTTTGTTCACCCATTATAAGGAAGCTCAAGAACAAGTAAGAAGAAGATCTTACTTGTGCCCTTTAATCCGAAACATCATAGTAAGAAGTGACGATCTCTTCTCTACTCTTGTTTTAGTTTGCATGCATAAGATCTAACTTTTGTTTTATGACTAAATAAATCAATTCATATATGAATATGTAAATTAATGAGATTAATGAATCCTAACAAGTGGTATCAGAGCCTTAGGTTGTTTGCATGCAAATCGGTTTATAGTTTTTCCGAGTTATAAGATTAACGTACAAAACTAATTAATTGGATTTATGAAGATAAACTTAAAAATACTTTGCATGTTAAAATTTTCGTGACCTATGTGATTTTAGGACATTTTGGTTTATTTATGGATTTTATTGATCACTTTATATAATATAGGCATTAAAATGTGATTTTTATGATAAAAATGTCATTTTTTGACGAAAAATAGCTAAACTTCGAATTTTTCAGTGGTTTTTGGATATGTTTTCACATATATTATCTACTGATGGCCTGTAAAGTTTCATGATAAAATGAGTTGTTTTGCTCGAAATATGGATTTTTGAAGTTAAAATCGTATTTAAATGGGTAAATAGGTTAATATGAGTTATATTTCGAATATGGTCATGGAAATTTAGTATGTTGTCACATGCAATTTTAAAAGATGTGTGTAAAATATTTGGCTATAATGAAGTCTTTACGCATGATTTATGAATTTTTGATGAAAAATCACATAAATAGTGACTATAATTAGTAATAATGCTAAAACATACTTCATGACTAAAGAAAAATTATCACATGTTGCATTTTATCATATATTTAATATCTAAAAGTGAAGAGTTGATAAAAATAATTTTTCTCATATTTTATGGTCATAATTGTTAAAACCGATAAATCGCAACATTGTTTTTTCTCGATAAATTTTCGAAATTTTTAACCTAAGTTTTGAACATTATGAGTATCATGGTATTTTTCCAGAATGTTCATGAGTTTAAATTTTAAATTTCGAATTTATTTGAAATTTTTATAATTTAATTTGAAGTTTATAGCATATTTTTGTATTTTTAGGTCCATTTATGAACAATATTAAGAAATCAAGTTACATCTTTATCGTACAAATTATAAATGTTGAGAGCTTTGCTTGAAATATTTTTCCCGTGTTTGGCTTCATGTGACTATTGCTGACTTGGACCTACTAGTCTATTCGCCAGTGTTTTATCTTTTAGAACTATGTGTACTTACATCTTTATCGTACTCACTGCCTCTTTTAATTCTCCTTTCTAATACTCATATCTTACGTATGGTTGTTCTTGTTATTAGTGACAGGTTATCACTAGAAACATTTTACCATTTTATTTCTCCTTTCTTCCAAGTGGATCAACTGACGTTGCTGCAAGATGTGCGGTTGAAGTTACAGCATGAATCAAAGATGAGATTATGTGTGCATGTAGTGCTATCTTTTGAAGTTATGTAATATGATAGTTAATTTTGCTGGCTGTTTTAGCTCTTGGTTGTGAAACAAGTGTATTGGTATTGGTACTTGATTTTAATGAAAATAATTAAATATATTAATTTTATCCAAATATCATCAATATTTTTTTTAAAAAACCAAGAGGGATAGAGAACTATTAGCTTACCCAACCGTTCTCTTTTCCTAGGAAAAGAGAACGCTTATCAGGTGTACTCTAAAGCTCATTTCAACCGTTCTCTATGATTATGAATAGAAAACGCCTCTTATAAGAGTTCTCTAAGCTTTAGAGAACGGTGAGTTGGAGAACGCCTCTAAGGCGTTCTCTAAAGCTCATTTCAACAGTTCTCTAAGTCTCTTTTTGTAGTAGTGTCCCTCTTGAAGTAGTGGCAACCCTAGCTCCATTTCCTAGATGGAGATCCACATCATCTTGGTTTAGCATTTCCACGTTTCTAAGCCCCTGTAAATGACTACAAAGGTGAGAACCACAACCGGTATCCAATACCCATGTTGAGATGGAAGTAAGGGGGTGTTTGGTTGGGGGTGTTGGAATGGAATGGAATGGATTTGAGTGATTCTAGTGTTTGGTTGGTGTATTTTGGAATGGAGTTAGAATCCATCAGGATTCTAATTCCACCCCAACCCCTTGGAATCCCATACCCACCTTCCCACTCAGGTTTCTCACTCCATTCCCCCTCCATACAATTTTAAAGTGAACCAAACAATAAATAATAGGTATGAGGTTCTAAATCCATCCCTCCATGGTATCTCATTCCATTCCAATCCATTCCGACCTTTTGAACCAAACGACCCCTAAGCTTTATATCGATAACAAAGATTTCGGAAGAAATATTACCATTGATAACTCCCAAAATATGGGGCAATTTCTCACACAATGGTCCATGCCATGGCAATAAAGGCATATATTATTGGTAGTCCTACTAGCCATTATATCCCTATGGTTCGAATTTGACCTCTTACTTTTCTTCCACTTTTTGAACTTTCTCTTCTTAATTGCATGCCTTTTGCTAAAACTCCCACTAGCTTCATGATGTCTCCTTGCTTCAAAAGACAAGGATTCCATGGTATTAGTGAGGTTGTCTTCTCAAGACTTATCCACTAAGTTGCTAGGTTTGATGAGAGGTGAGGAAGTGGTAATAAAGTTAAGTCTTCCATCGGAACCAATGCCAAAATGAATTTCTCTATTAGTATCAAGGTTGTATTGAGAGCATATTTTGTCGTACGATTTGTGACATGATTCAATGGTGATCGGCGTTAAAGAACTAGATGTGTCCTGGTGTGACTCATATTTGAGCGCATTTAGTCTCCGAATTAACCTCGTTCCTATGCTTTATAGCACATAATTGGGTCATTTACTATCTTTAGTTTCCCATTTTGCATATTCTTTGAGATTTTGTCTCCTTGGTAGGAAAGGAGTGCTAACCTTGTATTTATGAGGCGAAATGGAGCTAAATTGATAGCATCCAATGACCAAGAATCAAGGAGAAGACCAATACTAGAGGCCTAAGTAGATAATAAAGTGAAGTGGGCAATGATGAAAGGATCCTTGCATCCCGAAATGATCCTTTCTGATTGTTAAGGAGGAAAAGAAGAGAAGCAGTCTGCCCAGGAATCCGAGCGGATCAGGCACGATCCGGGCGTCTCACAACAGCAAGATCCGGGCGTCTTGTGCCCAAGCTGAGCGGCTTGCAACGCAAGGAGCCGGGCATCTTTTCTTGGATCCGAGCAGATCCTAAGACAGAGAGCCCGTGCCAGAGCACAAAACGGGCGGATCGTGGCAAGACTAGCACGGAAATCATCTAATTTCCTTCGAGAGAATCATTTTCTCAACTTCTCTTAGGATCTTAATAGTCATTTAAGACCTTAGTACCCCTAATCTTTGTACCTAATGTTTTGTATAAATACCCCTTTGTACTACCTAGATTGGCATGCTCTCTTAAACAATCCTAATCCATCCTTAATCACTTTGTAATTCTCTCAAATTAGTCTAAAATTAGTTGTAATACAATTTCTCAATATTAATCATATCTTAACCTTTCCTTAATTTCTCTATTGTTCTTCCTTTATTTTTGTTAATTAGAAGATTATTTGGGTTTATTTAGAGAATTGACAACCTTCCATCAATCATCAAGTACTTCTATTATTCTTTGCTTTATTATTTGGAATCATCTTCATAGGTATAATTCTATCCTAATCTTGTTTAATTATTGTTAATCACTTTTATTTTTTCATCATGTTTTGCCTTGTTAGTATGATTGACAACCTTATTAGCATGTTAAACTTGATCATGAGTAAGTAGTTTCCATAGCTAGGGCTAATGGGGAATTAGGGGAAACCAACATGGGGAATGATTCATGCTTAATCTAATATGTTTTCATAATTAAATTGCTTGCTTGTTGTGATTTCAAGTTATGCACATGTTATGTTTGATGAAATGCGAGCCTATGAACCCTTGCCTTTTTTACCCATCACCTATGTTTTCAATGAGGCTTGTAAGCCTATACACCAACTCGAGCCTCATTAGACCATGCATATAGTTGAATAGGAAGGATTAAGTCGACTTGTAGGTGTTGTACAATCTAATCGATTCGGCTCCGGGACCCAAACCTTCTTAGGGATTGTAAGCTTATACAACAACTCGATCCCATCACAACAATAAGTGCTTGCTATATAATTGAGAACTTGTTTGTATGATCAACTCCCATGAATCCCCTATGAACCCATGACACCCTAGTGCCTTTAATCAATTGTTTACAACCCCTCTTTTTGCTTTACTTTGTTTTTATTCATCTTGTTGTTTAGGTTATTTTATCTCCTACATCAACCCAAATTGTGACACCCTAAGACACAACCATTTGCAATTGAGAATCCTACATCAATACCCATCCCTTGGAATCCGACCTTTACTTGCCTCTTTGCTAACAGTAGTTTGTGAAGTTATAAAATTTGTTTTGGTTGGTAACTTTTGACAACGAGTTTAAACCGGACAAAAAATGGCGCCGTTGCCGGGGACGGTGTTAACTTGATTTGATTTTCCTTAATTGCCTTTAGTTGTGTCTTTCTTTACCTTGGGGAAGTCAATCTCCTCAAGGTTGTTCTAATTGTTTTCAAGTTGTTTGATATTTTGCATGACTAGGAGATCATAAGGTAATCTATTGCCTATTGATCTTGAAACTGAAAGAACCTTAACCAACAATAGAAGCGTTATTAGAGGTAATTTAAGAGGTATTGGAGAGATTGTGGACATTCAACCAAATAACATTTAGTTTACCAACCCTTTTGCAAGAGAAGAAGAGGACAACCCAATACAAAATCCACCACAAAATCAACCCACAATGCCTAAATTCTCATCACATTCCATACCAACCAAGGAGAACCTACCTAATGGTACTCCTACACCACAACATTTAACCGGTAATTTCATTGCCAAATCCGCATTCATACAATTAGTTGAGAGAAGTCAATTTGGAGGGATGCCTAGTGAAGACCCTGATTCACATATGAAGACTTTTTGTGACTATTGTAATGCGATTTCTCAAACCGGAGTTACTCAAGATCAAATCCAATGGGTATTATTTCCTTTTTCTTTGATTGGTACCGTAAAGCAATGGTTGAAGAGCCTAGCCAAGGCTACCCTTCATATTGACTCATGGAAGAAGTTGGCACTTGCTTTCTACAAGAAATTCTATCCTCCTGAGAAGACTAACATGTTGAGAGCCCAAATCACCGGGTTCAAACAAAGGGATGAGGAATCATTGTATGAAGCATGGAGAATATTTAAGGACACTTGTCGTTCTTGTCCACACCGTGGACTTAGCCAGTGGTTCCTTGTGCAACAATTTTGGAATGGTCTATATGAAGACTCCCGCAACATTCTCAATATGTGATCAAATGTTATGTTTACCGAAGTTGATGACAATAAAACATGGGCCAAAATTGAAGAGATGGCGGTCCATAATTCACAATATAGTAGGCCACAAAAGGCCACTAGGGGAGGAAAGCATGAGGTAGATTCCATCACACAATTGGGTGCTCAACTAAGAGCTCATTTTGACACCATCAATTTGAAGTTTGAGAAGGCCATGGCTAAGCTTTATGAAGCTTCCAAATCACCCATACAACATGTTAATGCTATGGTGGCATCATCCAAAATTCCAAGTGGAGTATGTGAGAGTTGTGGAACTTTGCGACATGACCAAAGTGAATGTAGGGGAACAAGTGAATGCTTTCCATGCATACAAGAGTGGCACCCCGTATTCCACCTATTACAATGAGAATACCAAATTCCATCCAAATCTTTCATAGAAAAGCCAAAATGTTCAAAACCCTCAACCAACATACACCCCACCTCCAATGAGAAATCAAGCTCAAAGACCCTTTTATAACCAAATCCAAGGTTATCAAAATCAACCCTCTTACAATCAATTCAATGACCAAGGCTTTGATGTTAAAAAAGCGGTCCTCCAAATACAAAAGAACCAACAAGAATTTTTCACCCAAATGCAAAAAGATAGCCAAGCCAAAGACATTACCATCAACAACATCCTAGCCCACACCAAGATTTTGGAAACCCAAATGTCTCAATTAGCATCTTCTAGCTCTAAAAGACAAAAGGGGCAATTACCACCTCAAAGTAATCACCCAAGACATGAATCGGTTAGTGCTATCCATTTGAGGAGTGGTACAATGTATGAATGGCCAAAGAAGCCAATTTATGAAGACATTGTGGATGCTAGTGACAAGAAAAGAGTTGTGGAGAACTCTAAGGAAGAAGAAGAACCCACCATCCAAGAAGTTTCAAAGAAGAAGAATAAAGAGAAGGCTAAGGAAAGAGAGCCTGTTGTGATTAGACTTCCATTCCCAAGTCGTCAAGCTAAGCCTAAGTTTGATGAATAACTTGGAAAATTCATGGAAATTGTGAAGAACTTAGAAGTCTCAATCTCATTTACGGAATTGATTAATCATGTTCCGGCCTATGCAAAGTACATGATAGACATTCTTACAAAGAAGAAATCCATCCGGAAGCTAGAGACTATTGCATTCACTAAAGTGAGTAGTGCTATTCTTTAAGGAAGTTCACCTCCAAAACTCAAAGATCCGGGAGCTTCTCTATTCCATGCACCATTGGCGACACTATAATCAATAAAGCATTATGTGACCTTAGAGCAAGTGTGAGTGTCATGCCATACTCGGTATGCAAGAGACTAGGAATGGGAGAACTCAAATGCACCAACATTATGCTTCAAATGGCGGATCGATCAACAAAGATACCTTTAGGGGTATGGGAGGATGTGCCAGTGAGAATTGGCAAATTCATCATCCCGGTAGACTTTGTCATTGTTGACAAGGAGGAGGATTCCAACATTCCTATCATTTTAGAAAGACCTTTCTTGCACACCGCAGGAGAGGTAATTTATGTAAAACATGGAGAGCTTACACTTGAAGTGGGGGATCAGACAATCACTTTCAACCTTGACAAAACAATGAGAGCTCCCCGACTACATGAGCCATGTTTCATGCTCTATCATTATAGCTGAAAAAGTGATAGGAAGAAGTTGGCATCTCAATGAAAAGATCAGGCTATGGGTAAAGAATCACCACCCATATGGAAGAAGAAAGTGGATAATCCTCAAAATGTTCTATCCGGAGAGAAAGGAAATTTCAACAACAATGAGAGCTTGAATAGCTCACCACCAATCATGACAAGTAAGGAAGAAGGCCTCATTGGCCATGACAACAAGAAAGAGGAGTTGTTTTCGTCAACTCATGATACAATTGGAGAGCAAGCTAATAAAGTATGTATCCGGAGGTAACTTTCATAAACGATTCTCATAGGAAAGCATTTGTATCCCTTGCTAGAAAGACTATTTTGCCTACCAAATTCATTTGCCAAGATGCCTTAGCCAAGTTGGGTGTTCTTGAAAGGACTAAGAATTTTTTTCGAGTCTATGAAGTTGAAAACACTCTTTGACATGCAAGAATTAACTTAACCCTCCCTTACCATGGAGTTTATAAGCTCTTTAAAGGTGACTAAGGTAGAGACTCGGAAAAATATTGAATTCCACCTTGAAAATAAGGATAGACGAATGTCGATATGTGAGTTTGGCAAAGTGTTTGGTATTGAAGAACACTCTCATTATGAGAAGAAGCCCTTGAAAGATTATCCCGCACCTCTATGGAAAGCAATCACCGGGAGAAAATTCGAGTCCTTCCATGAGTGTCATGTTCTTTATGTCCACCATCCGGGCATAAGAGTGTGGCATAATGTTGTGGACAACACTTTAATTGCAATAAAGGGCACTAATCATTTTACTGAGCTCGACTTTGTCTACCTTGATTCCACCATAAATGTCAACAAAAAGTTCACCAACGAATACAACATACTTCAACTCTTACTTGAACGGTGGCTTACAATTGACCATGGTAAAGATGGAGAAGCTTTTATTGTGAATGGAGGATTAGTAACATGGTTAGCCAAACACTTTAACCCGGATATCAACAAAGACAAGACATATAAACCGGTTAAGGGTGTCAACCTTCTTGATTTGGCCACTATTATCAACAAGTTCCATTGGGTCAAGAATGATAATCTTGATAACAAATTTGAGTGGCTCACTAAAGAAGCTAAGTCCTTCATCTTGCCAAGGAAGATATGCCGCATCAATGTCCGAAGTCCAAGCTACCTTCTACCTGTCTCTGATGAAGCCGAGATGATTATAAAGCAACATAGGGAATCTAATGCCAAGCCCTCCTCCTCCTCTATTGTGACTCCATCTTATCCATTTGCCTACCGTGAATTCATACCAATTGGCAGTAATGTCGTGGTAGGCAATGAATACTTGACCCAATTGATGCAAAATATGCATAAGGAAGCTCATGAAGACCGGGTCAATGCTTACAGGGCTCAATATCCGCCCCTCCTACACTTAGCTAGGCAAGGACTCCTTAATCCATCATGTACTTTGCCTAGTTAGGGGATAAGGAAGTATTATTTCCGAGTGCTCCTAGAGATTCCACTGTGGATAGTGAAGTTGCTAAGGGAAAGAAGATTGTTGCTGAGAGCGGGGAAGGTAGCTACTCTTGTGATGAGGAAGAAGAGGAAGAAGTGCAAAGTCCAAGTGATGATGAAGATGGTGAAGCCTCCGGGTCCATGGAGGTAGATGATGATGATGAGGAAGTTGATGAGGAAGATGATGATAGTGATGAAGATGCCGCCATGAGCGACAATTGAGGGTTGACAAGCTTTTTGGAGGATGCCACAATCCATTGTCAGTTTCCTACACCTCCTCTAGCTTTATTTATTTCTCTTGTTTTCAAAAGTTCTTATCTTGATCATTTGTTTTGAGTCCTAGCAACACTTAGAGGACTCCCACTTCGGTCTCATTAAGGTGTCTCATATTGTTCCCACTTGTACAATCCAAAATGACAATTTGTTTCATGCATTGCATACTTGTGCATGAACTTTCCTATTTTTGACATTAGAAATAGTGTCTTACTTGGTTTGGGGAAGTTCAAGCACAAGCATTGGGAGTTAATCTAAATTAGCTCTCCAACCAATAAATTCATGCATCATATAGTGTAGTATAGAATACATCACTTGTTTATACGTCATGTATCTTGCATAGTAGTGTAAAAATCATGCATTCTCATTTAGCTTGCATAATTTCCTATCGTTTTGGCCATTGAGGACAATGCCTATACTAGTGTGGGGATGAGAAATTCTAACTTGACTTGTAAATCAAAAAAATGATAAAAATTGAAATATCTTGAAAAATACAAAAACATGTCTTTTTATTTCATAAACATAAAAACCAAAAAAATTGAAAAAATTGAAAAACCAAAAACATGTTCATTCCTTTATAGTGTAGAATTGTATATATTTTATATATACTTGTTTGTTTGTTTGTTTGTTTGTTTGTTTGTTTATCTTTCTTTCACATTGAGGATTATGAAGACCGCATGGTATGATCTTTCCATTCTCCTTTTTCCACTCTATGTTAATGACAATGTGGCTTCATTTTGATTGATGCGGTTTACACCAATGTGATTCTAGGAGTTGCATTTAGTTTATATGGCATACTAGTTGGTAGAAGCGTATGCATTAGGTTGTATAAATGTTAGTTTCATCATGGCATATAGTTGCATTTTAGGAAAATTTTGTGAAACATCTATTTGGGAAACTTGACAAGTTTATATAAGACCCTTGTAGATACTTTTTCTTCTTAAGACATTGCTCATCAGAATGCTTGTAAAACACCCTAGGATGTGTCATGCTAGTATCCTTTGACCCATGAATTAAGGCCTAGTCAAGAGTACCTTGTGGTGTGATAACTCCTTGGCTACCGTTTATTTCAAGGTGACCCTTGAAACCATGCAACATCTTCCACATTCTACCACATTTTGTCAACAAAAAGGGAATGGGCACCACAAAAATTGTCAAAATTTGAGTTCAAGCATTGAAATGAAAAACAAGAAGTTTGCAATTTGCATCAAAGAAAAGAGGAGTACAAAAAAAAGAACTCATATGCTTCAAATATAAGCACCCTCGCTACAAATGGGGTGACTTTGAAAATATTCAAAAGAAAATGCAAAAAGTTGAAAGTCGTCAAGTATTGAAATGCCAAACATCAAAGAATAGGCAAAAAGAAAGTGTTCTGAAATGTCAAATGCCACAAGAAATTAGAGGGAAAAACAACAACAAAAGCAAACTCCCATATGAAACTCAAAATACAAATGATCCCTTTATCCATCGAATCCAATTTTGTGCATGGTAGAGAGGGACGACCCTTCTTCTTGTCTAGGCAAGAAGGGGAATTCCGCGATCCTCCAGTGTTTCTAACACCATGGGGAGTCTACTATTGATGAAAGCATTTAACAATTGAGGACAAAGGTACCCTAGCTTGACACAACTTGGAGGTGATTTATTGGTATCCTTCTAGGCTTAGTAGTTTAAAGAAACCGTATCTACTATGGAGTGTGTACCCTTAGATGGCTTCCCTTGTAGATAATTTCCGCCACTTAGATGAGGAAAGTGGCAATTCATTTTTGTAGATGAATTCAATACTTCCTTTTGTGTGCTTAATGCTTGGATGTGTCGCCATTTTGGCAAGCCCCACCTTGCCTTGCAAGAAGGCATCCTACCTCATGGTTGTCTTGTTGTGAGTTGAAGGGGCGGAGTGAGACTCGCTAATTGTATCATATCGGCTATATTAGTAGGTTAGTTTAAATAAAGGTCCTAGTTGTAGTCACCTATTTACTCGGGACGAGCAAAGGTTCGGTTTGGGGATGTTTGATGTGACTCATATTTGAGCACATTTAGTCCCCGAATTAACCTCGTTCCTATGCTTTATAGCACATAATTGGGTCATTTACTATCTTTAGTTTCCCATTTTACATATTCTTTTAGGTTTTGTCTCCTTGGTAGGAAAGGAGTGCTAACCTTGCATTTACGAGGCGAAATGGAGCTAAATTGATCTCATCCAATGACCAAGCATCAAGGAGAAGACCAATACTAGAGGCCTAAGTAGATAATAAAGTGATGTGGGCAATGATGAAAGGATCCTTGCATCCCCGAAATGATCCTTGCGGATTGTTAAGGAGGAAAAGAAGAGAAGAAGTATGCCCAGGAATCCGAGCGGATCAAGCATGATCCGGGCGTCTCACAATAGCAAGATCCGGGCATCTTGTGCCCAAGACGAGCGGCGTGCAACGCAAAGAGTCGAGCGTCTTTTCCTGGATCCGAGCAGATCCTAAGATAGAGAGCCTGTGCCATAGCACAAGACGGGCAAATCGTGGCAAGACTAGCACGGGAATCTGCTCATTTCCTTCGAGAGGAGCATTTCCTCAACTTTTCTTAGAGTCTTAATAGTTATTTAAGCCCTTAGTAACCCTAATCTTTGTACCTAATCTTTAGTATAAATAGCCATTTGTACTACCTAGATTGGCATGCTCTCTTAAACAATCCTTATCCATCCTTAATCACTTTGTAATTCTCTCAAATTAGTCTAAAATTAGTTGTAATACAATTTCTCAATATTAATCATATCTTAATCTTTCCTTAATTTCTCTATTGTTCTTCCTTTATTTTGGGTAATTAGAAGATTATTTGTGTTTATTTGGAGGATTGATAACCTTCCATCAATCATCAAGTACTTCTATTATTCTTTGCTTTATTATTTGGAATCATCTTTATAGGTATAATTCTCTCTTAACCTTGTTTAATTATTGTTAATCACTTTTATTTATTCATCATGTTTTGCCTTGTTAGTATGATTGACAACCTTATTAGCATGTTAAACTTGATCATGAGTGAGTAGTTTCCATAGCTTGCGTTAATTGGGAATTAAGGGAAACCAACATGGGGAATGATTCATGCTTAATCTAATATGTTTTCATAATTAAATTGCTTGCTTGTTGTGATTTCAACTTATGCACATGTTATGTTTGATGAAATGCGAGCCTATGAATCCTTGCATTTTTTACCCATCACCTACCTTTTCAATGAGGCTTGTAAGCCTATACACCAACTCGAGCCTCATTAGACCATTCATATATTTGAATACGAAGGATTAAGTCGACTTGTAGGTGTTGTAAAATCTAATCGATTCGGCTCCGGGACCCAAACCTTCTTAGGGATTGTAAGCTTATACACCAACTTGATCCCATCACACAACAAGTGCTTGCTATATAATTGAGAACATGTTTGTATAATCAACTCCCATGAATCCCCTATGAACCTATGACACCCTAGTGCCTTTAATCAATTGTTTACAACCCCTCTTTTTGCTTTACTTTGTTTTTATTCATCTTGTTGATTAGTTTAATTTATCTCCTACATCAACCCAAATTGTGACACCCTAAGACACAACCATTTGCAATTAAGAATCCTACATCAATACCCGTCCCTTGTGATCCGACATTTACTTGCCTCTTTGCTAAGAGTAGTTTGTGAAGTTATAAATATTGTTTTGGTTGGTAACTTTTGACGACGGGTTTAAACCAGACCATCTCCATAGCGGTATCAAAATAACTACAAAAGGGAGATGAAGGAAATAATTAACATTTATCGTTTTACTTGCAAACATTTTAACAAGGTTATGCATTTATATAATGACCTCGCACCTAAATTACATAAATAATTTCGAGATCCATCTTTACAAAAACATGGGCATGGGAAACCGATATATCCCATATTTGCATAAATTTGGTGAATTAACTCTTTAATTGATTCTACTTTAGAACTCTCGGTCGATAAATTTCATAATTCCATCTCTAGCTCCGGAACATAAGACTAGTTCTTATATCCCGTTGAGTCCAACCAAATTTCGCGTGTAATAACGTTTTATTACCCCACTTACCCAATGAAAAATGAAAGTATCCCGGGAAACCGAATCTACCCCAAATGTCAAAGGGATTTGTGAGCCCAACTATTTGGTAAGGCTAATCTCAATTTTCAATATGTGAGAGGTCTTGTCGATTTATTATCTATCATCTTAAGTGAACTAAGTCTTTGAATACTTAATAATTATAATTGACAATAGTCGAAAAGTCAATTAAATATGCATGTGAAGTTATGGCGATTTGGCAATGCATACAAACATATAAACAAGCAAATAAGAAAAGTAAATTCCCTAGAATGGCCTTTCCTAAAATAAAAAAATCTTATATTTTATTACAAATTTGGAAACGAACTCCTGTGGTCCCTTGAATCTTCATTTGACACGCCTCCCAAGCACAAACACCGTCTTGATCGGAACTCCTTTCCGAATGGCACCGTCTTTTGGAAACTCCGGAATTACAAATATTTAAATAATAAAATACATAGCAAATCCTATTATATTTTTTTTGGTGAAATGTGAGTCATAGTATTATATATCAAAACACAAAACGTATCATTTACAAGGATTTTAAAGAGTAAGGCTCCCAACAAGCAACCAAACTATATATCCTACTACAAGCCAATATTCCTAAGCATAGCTAGGCCAACTTGATCCATGTTTGGACCAGCTTTGAACTTGATACGTCTCCTGGCTTCCTCTTCAACCTGTTTAGCAACAATTTCTGGTCTGGTGATGAAGTTATTGATCCTTGCATTATTTCTCTGCATCCATACATTATAGCAGTAAGCATTCATCACCACTACCATTATCTTCCATTGAACCGACCCTGTATTACCTGCTACCATGTCATTGACAACAGGCATAGGTCTGCCAAGCCAAAGTTCTAGCTTACCTCTGATCCTGCTGCTGTAAGGATAGTAGATAAAGAGGTGTTCATTAGTTTCAGGCATACTGTCACAGCAACAATAGTGATCATCATTGCTGCAACCAATTTTAAACAGTTTATCTTTGATGTTCAGTCATCCTTAGAGAGTAATCCATGTTATTATTGAGTGCTTAGGAGTATTCTAGTTGTTCCAGACAAGCTTAGTCCAATTCTGAGCAGGATGAGGCATGACCAGCCAGTCATATCCTCCTCTGATTGAATATCCATGAGTTTGAGCAGTCCAGGTACCATCAACATATCCATCTTTCAGTAAATCTTTTACTTTGCACACGTTTTTCCAGGACTAGGGGGCATTTGCAGGAGGTTTATAGTTATGCCATTGGTGCTGTTTGATGTAAACATGATTTATCCATCTAATCCATAGTCTATCTGCTTTTGAATAGACCAAGCTCACCAATTTACCAATAGTGGGAACATTCCATAGCTCAGCTTTCTTTATTCCCATACCACCTTCAGGTTTTGGCAGAGTAACCTTGTCCCAAGCAACAAGGGAACTCTATGATATTCAGAGCTACCATCCCAGAGGTAATTTCTACAAATTGCTTCAATTATTTTTATGACACTCTTTGGGATGATATACATGGAAGCCCAGTAATTGTAGAGGGTATTTAACACTGAATTTATGAGAGTAAGCCTGCCAGCATATGAAAGTTTTTTTGGCTCCAAGGCTTCGAATTTTTCCAACCATTTTCTCTGTTAGACTGTTGCATTCCTTCTTTGTCTGTCTTCCAGCTTGAATGGGTACTCCCAAGTATCTAAAAGGCATCTGGCCCTCACAGAAACCAATGACCCTCTTGATATCCTGCTACAGCACCTCATCCATTCCATTAAAGAAAATTTCTGATTTGGTGTTGTTCGTATTGAGACCAGTTGCTTCAGAAAAAGAGGAAAAAGCTCTCATGAGAAGCATGACAGAGTGAGCATTTCCTTTGCAGAATAAGAGCAGGTCATCTGCAAACATCAAATGTGTCAATTTGAGGGACTTGCACAAAAGATGGTATTGGAAAGGCCATTTCTCAGTGGCAAACTTGATCAATCTTGTCAAATACTCCATGCACATGGTAAAGATCAAAGGAGATATAGGGTCTCCTTGTCTAAGACCTCGTTGCCCCTTGAAATATCCAAAATTGCTTCCATTCAGTGATAAAGTAAAAGCAGTAGCCTTGACACACACCATAACCAGTTGAGTAAAATGAGTAGGGAAATTGAGCCCATGGAACATTTGTTCAACAAAATCCCATTCAACAGTGTCATAAGCCTTTTAAAGATCAATCTTGAAGAGACATCTAGGGGAGACCCCCTTTCTTGAGTATTGTTGGACAATATCTTGGCAAATTAGGACATTCTCAATTATGGACCTGCCCTTTATAATGGCTCCTTGATTATCATGGATAAGGCCAGGCAAAACAAAGGATAACCTATTACAAAGCAATTTGGAAATGATCTTATACAGCATATTACAGCAGGCAATTGGTCTAAAATACTTCACAGAAGTAGGTCTCTCACATTTAGGGATCAAAGTAATGTTGGTAGCATTGATTTGAGTAAGTAATTGGCCTGTCATAAAGAATTCAGTTACTGCAACACAAATATCTGGGCCAACTATATCCCATGAGTCTTTGAAAAACTTACTTGTGTACCCATCAGGCCCTGGTGCCTTATCATTAGAAATTGAGAACACAACTTGTTTTATTTCCTCATTAGTCACCTGCTTAGACAGTATAACAGCATGCTCCTCAGTGCAGTGATTCCCTTCACCCAAAACATCATTTCTGACAGCTGTGGTGGTCTTCCTACTACCAAGAAGAGATTGGTAGTATGCCAGGAAGGCTTGCTGGATACTCTGGCTGTCTTTACATAACACCCCATTCTGATATTCTATTTGGATGACCTTGTTCCTGATACACCTTTTCTTAATGGCTCCTTAAAAATAGGGAGTATTACTATCCCCATCCTCTAACCACTGAGTCTTGGCATTTTAAAGTAAGAAGTTATCCCTTTCCTTAGTCAGGTCTCTAACACTAGCAAGAAGCTCCATCTCCTGGGACAATAACTCAAGACTGGCGGGATCATTCATCAGCTGTTGCTGAATGCTATCCAGTTGTTGCACAACCATACTTGCTTTATTTTCAATATCTGAGTAGGACTCTCTATTCAGTGATTTCAAAGCCCCTTTAAGGCTCTTCAGTTTCTTTACAATACAAAACATCTTAGTGCCATTGTAAGATTTACGCCAATCATTATTGACTATGCAGGAAAAAGATGGTGCTGAGCTCCACATGTTGAAGTATTTAAAACTAGCATTTTTCCTGCCACCAAGCTTAATATCACTAACAATACACGGATTGTGATCTAGCAGTCCCTCAGGATAAAAATGAGCCATCATATCAGGGAACATATCAATCCAGGCTTGGTTAACCATAAACCTGTCTAGTCTACTGTACTTTCTATGCATAGGATCCTGCTTGTTATTCCAAGTGTAAAAGGCTCATGTGGCATGAATATCAGTCATTCCACAAGTAGCTATACACTGATTGAAGTCATCCATATCCTCTTACCTGGTATTACCTCCCAACCTTTCATCTGGAGAAGTTACAGTGTTAAAATCCCCTGCCATTGCCCAAGGACCTGTACACTGGTGAGCTATACTCTTAAGTTTATTCCACTGGTCAACTCTCTCACACCCTTCATTAAAGGCATAGATCATAGTAATGAAGAATTGCTGTTGTGTACTTCTTGCAATGACTTTGGCATGTATGAACTGAGCATCATATTGGAGAACCATCACATCAAATAAACTTGGTTGCCATAACAGCCAAACCCTACCACCTTTGTGTAGCCTACAATTAGTAGTCACACTACATCCATCCAACATATTATTTGAAATATTACTAACATTATTACCATTTATTTTTGTTTCTAGAAGCCCAAATAAGCCAGCTTCCTTATTATGTATAAACCATTTAACAATTTTCTGCTTATTTACACTATTTAACCCTCGCACATTCCAGAATCCAATATTATGCATTTGAAACAGATTGAGAAGGGTTACCAATTTTTCCACTACCAGGAGGAGGTTGTGTATGCACTCCTGATCCATTCATTGTTGCTTCAGGTGTATCTTGTGGTGAAACCACAACTGTCTAGACTGTTTCCTCATTAGTAACTTGCTGCACAAGAGAGCTCTGAACTATTTTTACTGGTGTCACCATAGAGCTACTTTCTCCCTCAGTAGTGCTCACCTTAGTAACTATAGTCTTTGACTCCACAACCTTTGGTTGGACTGGTTGCCACACCTTTACAGGTTTAGAAATTTTCATTTTTTGTGGTGCCCCTTTCCTACAGTTGTTATCTTCATGCCCCAGGCCCTTGCATTTAGTACAAATAGAGGGTTTCCATTCATACTCCACTTTGATTGTTATGAGCTTGCCATTTTAAGCCAGGAATTTGACTGCATTTGGGAACTTCATCCCCACTTTCAGTTCTACTAGAGTCCTGGCAAAGCCTAGCCTGGTTTTATCTATGGTGGCTTGGTCAGATTTAATATGACGCCCAACAAGCCCTGCAATGGTAGGCAAGCATTTACCCTAGAATTTGAGGGGCAAATCATGCAGTCTAATCCAGGCAGGAACTAGTTTGACATCCTCCTTCATTAGGTCTATATCCACTTCCCATGGTTTGACTATAAGAGGTTTGTTGTCAAACATATGGTAACCAGCATTCAGTACTGCCTTTTTGTCCTTAAGATCTTTGAATCTCACCAGGAATACTTCATTGGGAAGAAAAGAGGCCTTATCAATAGCATGCTTATGCCATATACGATGTATGTATCCATTAAGTATCTCCCAAGGGGGATTGGCACCCAGAACAAAACAATAGACTGCCTGGTTCCAGTAGTCTATTTCCTCCTTAACATCATCACTTGTAAATTGTAAAAGATCTTAAGGAGGTTCATCCTCATCAGATACAATTGCAGATTTCTTACCACGCTTAGTTATCCATTTGCTTTGCTCAGCCTAATCCTCTTCATCATCAAAGGATAGGCCAGGGACAGTATGCACTTCATGCATAGGTTTTGTACGTAGTACATCAGTTTCCTCTGGTCCTGTTTTCTTTGCAATCTTTTGGCTTGAATTACTCTTCCTCTGGCTCTGTATGCGTTTGATAGAGGAACGTTGTTTTCTCTAAGTCTTTTGTGCTGAATTTCTAGCCATGATTACGTAGAGAAACAGAGGAAAATCAATGCCCTAGGAGAAGTCAAAGTCGTCTGCTAATCGCCTCTCATTAGGGTTTTAGTCTTTGAAAGACTTTATAGCAAATCCTATTATACATATGTAATAAAAATTAAATCTATTAAATTACAAAACGGTGATGCGAGATCACAATAAATTACAACCAAACCGATATTCTCTTACATTATGGGTAATATCGATTAAAACTAAGGCCATACTAAGATAAAATTACATAATTCAAAATTATATAAAAGAAATATGACATTCATCATTAAATTATGTAGCATTATAATATGTATCTAACATGACAATTTGTGTGCCAAATCGCCCTATTTAAACTTATATCGTAAATATAATCCAGTTTTATGGATATTCGCGATCTTTAACTTATTAAAATCGCTAAATAATACTAAAATCAAATTTTAGTCCAAGTTAATTATCCTAACCTTTTAGGACTCAAAAATTAGTTATCACTCAATTTTTGACGATAATTCAACTTGATTTAACATTTATGCTCATAATAGACCTTAAAATTATAACTTCTATGAAATAAATCCAAATTAAATTACAATAATATCAAAATTTGAATTTTAAATTTTTGAACATTCTGTAATAAATCCATGACTCTCATAATGTCAAAAAACTAGGTTAAAATTTTTGAATTTATTCCGAGAAAAATATAGTTGCGATTTATCGGTTTTATCAAATAAAATATCTCAAGCATATGAAAATTAATCCAATCAATGTTCCAACTTTATATCTGATATGTGGGATATAAATGCAACCTAAAATAATTTTCTCATGCCATGTAATTTGTTTTAGCTATTTTTGCTAAAATAGTCACTATTTATGTCATTTTTACACTAAAAATTCATAAATTATGCAAAATGAATCTTGTTCATCTCAAATTTTACACACAGTGAGTAAAAAGTGCATGTGACAACATATTAAAATTTCATGACCTATTTCGAAGTTTAACTATTTTTAACCATTTTACCTCTATTTATTCCATGTTTATCACATAAAAATCATAAATCATGCAAAATAAATCAAATTTATACGAAATTTTACATACAATAAGAAAAATATGCATGTGAGGTTATATAAATATTTCAAGGTCAGAAACTAAGTCTAACTATTTTTAGCATTTTAAATACCACTTTATACATTAAAATGTAATAAAATCACTAAAAATCATTCAAATGAGCAAAAAATTACTATAAATCATCAAAATGACCTAAATATATTTTAGGACCAGAATATCTAACATGCAAAAAATTTCGTGACTTTATTATTTAAATCACAAAATATTTAGTTTTATATGTTTTACATTTAACTCGGAAAAACATTTAACTCGGAAAAACTATAAACCGATTATGCATGCAACGACCTATGCTCTGATACCACTTGAAAGGGATTCTTAATCCTCTAATTAAACTTATTTAATTTTAGGTCTAAATTACTCATTGATTTAGATGATGATCTAGTGCGTGCGTAACATAATATAAAGAGAAAGTAAGAACAATGTTCCTTACATTGTAGAAATCGGTTTTAGGGCACAAGTGAGGACTCCTTCCTACACTTGTTCTTGAGCTACAAGTTTATGGTTGATTCTCCAAAATCCCAAAATAGAGATTCTCGTCTTGATTGCACCAAGACTATCCTTTAAATCTAATAATATATTAACTAGATATATTTATGAGAATCCTTAAAGTCAATCTAATATTACCAATATTACTAGTTGTAATTTACTACTATATTAATCTAGTAAGAATATTAGATCGTGGAACAATTTTTAGGCTAAAACCATTTTGAGAGTAGTGAGAATATAGAGAATATGATAATAGAAGATTAAGTGGGAAAAATGAGAACATCTTCTCCTTTATAAGAGGAGTGGCCGGGTAGGCTGAGGTGCCAAAGGCCAATGCATGGCCTTTCCCTTTTCCTTTTTCTTTTATCAAAGAGTGTAGAGTTAGGGCTAAGACCATTAGGTAATGATTATGTCTTCTAATAATTTAAAGACAATTAAACATAACCTTAAACACCCCATAAAATTGGTCCATCCATAGTGTATACATCCATTTTATTTATTTTGTGATTTGTCATTTGTAATAATGTGTGACATGTGACAATCAACATGTCACTAGTCCTACTAATGTACATTTAACAAATCAAATGTTATTTACAAAATAAGCAAATCAACTGATACGTGCATTTTATATAGTCTTTTTAGTCTATTCTTGCACGCATCTTTATGCTATTTTAGTAGTTATTTGCTACGAATATGCCCCGAATTGCATACTTTGGAAGTTCTTGTATTAATTGCAGGAATGAGCTTAGAGATGCGGAATCAAGCCTAAAACATGTCCCTACGCATGCATTTAGGAGATGAATTGAGTCGGAGCTTGGAAAGTACTATTTTGAGATGCGCATTGGAGTAAGGAAGTTAGGCGAGCCAAGAGAGTGCTTCAATTTGCTAGTTCCTGCTTTTAAGAGCCATATCTCGAGTTCTACAACAGTTATTAAGGTGATTCCAGTTGTAGGTGAAAGCTTATCCTCTTAGCTTTCCAACGCCACCAACCACGCCCTATTTGTCCAAGTAACGAAGAAATGGCAGCCGTTTGAAGTTCAGTGCGCGAAGCAGGAATTACGCGCTGAGAAGTGCTCGATCGAGAACTATATCTGTTCGATCGAGAGCCCATTTGCTCGATCGAGAGCTACTTCTTCTCGATCGAGTGATTAAAGGGGAAGAAGTTCTCGATCGAGAGGAATGCTAAGGAATATCACTCGATCGAGAGCCTTAAGTGCTCGATCGAGCAACAATCCTTGAAATTTGGGCTTTTAAGCTTTATTTTCCGCAATTAGGTTAATAAATCTTATTTTTCTTATAAATAAGATATTAGGACGACATAATGGGGGGCTTCTCCTCTCTAATAACTCTTAATTCTCTGCTGCTTGTTACTGTTACTTTGCTCTTATTTTCCGGATCATTTATATCAGTAATTTCTTCTCTCCTTTCTCTCTTTTTATTCAATGTTTATTGTTCCCTCTCCCTCTTTATTTATTGTTCTTATTTATTCCATGTCTAGCTAAATTCCCCGTAGTATGTTAGGATTAGGGAAGCCGTGGTAGCATGTTTTAATTTTATTAAATAGATTAGCCCTGCGATAAGAATTGTATTAGGCAATTTAATTGTTATCCGGTCGAATGAATGCATGCAGGAGACCATAAATCTAGTTAACCCCGACCTAGATCGAAAGATTGGAAGGGAAGGCTTGCTTAATTACAATAGGGTATTGCAGTGAGGGCGAAAGTTAAGTCACATTTACGCTCTAGGGCGGTTTAAGGACCGAAAGGTGACGACCATAGCTCTTCTTATCAATAGTCTAATCGCCTTAGTATTCCCGATAGTATAAGATCTGATAGCTGCCACGGTGGACCGACTCTTAGCATACTACCCTTCTCCTATTGTTAATTCTCTTATTCATTTCCTTTGCACTAATCTCTAGTTTAGTTAATTCAATCAAAACCCCCATTTCTGTGACACCCTGACAAACCGAGTTAAACAGATAGATAGCAACTTAGCCTCCTGTGGAGATCGACCCTACTTGCCGACTCTGTTAGCAAAGAACTTAGGTATTTATTTTTTTACGAAACGACAGTATCAAATTTTGGCGCGTTCTTCGGGGAGGCGACGCTTTTTATCTGTTTTTATTTTGTTTGTTTTTCACCTCGAGGGAAGACTAAGTACCTTGAGGTTGTTTCTTATCTTTTTCGTTAGTCTTTGTTTTGATAGGCCTACGGGTTTATTAGACAGGACTGCGAGGGAGATTATCGAAGGGAAGGCTTGAGTACCTTCGATCCCTCTTGCCAAGATGACATCTGTCTCCCGAGCTAATTGCTCGGTTTGAAGCCCAAGCCGAGAAACCCGCTAGTTGGGAAAGGAAGAAGTCTTGGGGATGTGGTCTCTTGAGCACAATGCGGCCCGTAGTTGTGCCGCCGCATCCACCGCGTCAATGGCCACCGCAACAAGATCCTCATGATATACAGAAAAAAGAAATCGCGGAGCGGAGATCCTTAGTTCTGGAATTCGATAGACATATGGGTGCTCGAGTCACTTTGAAATTCTTTGAGTTGCGATCTGAAATTGCTCGGTTACATCATTTGGGTTGGTTGCTCGGCAACCAAAGAGGTGTGCTTGACCAAGAGCGGTTTTTCCCATGAAGAACCCGCGTTGCCCAATCTTTGAAAATGATTTCTATATTTCGGATGACGACTTTCTAGCGTATTTCCAAAGTGTATGCGAGGATATCACACAGACTGGGAAGAAAGTCCTCGATCGAGTAATATCTCTTCTCGATCGAGTGACATGCATGAGGAAAGTGCTCGATCGAGTGATTATGTTACTCGATCGAGTGAGATGCGGGAGGAAGTTGGTCGATCGAGTGAGTACTTTGCTCGATCGACTGATTTGGCCATTGGGAGCTTAACTCCGTCACTTGGGTTCATATTGGATGACGAGTTTGACGATGATGAAGGTTACGGTGAACCTCCCTTATTCACAGCCAAGTCGGATACACTTGAAGCTGCGATTTACGGGATGGGTTCCACTGAGGAGGTTGATGAAGAAGCAGCTGAGACGGTAATTGCTCCTAGCACGGATGAGGTAATGCATTCCCTTGTCAGTGATTCCGTCGTTAAGAGCGACCAACCCGAGGTAGTAAGCGATAATTTCATTATTGTTTGTTTTAACAGTATGTTGCCTCGTTTAATTTATGCTCCTTCTTTTAATGCTACACCCTCTCATATGTGGACGTTTACATTAGCAACTTCTCACCGTACATGTCATCTCAAAATTGCTAATCTGAATCGGGACCCTTATATATCGCTTGATTGCTCGCGCTCCTTTATTATGTGGATAAATCTAGGAGCTCACATAGGAAATTTGTTAGACTCAAACGGTTGTTTAATTTCATTTCCTATCTCTTGATTCCACTTTGGTGCTACTTATCTTTGTTGTGTAGCACATGCGCAGGTTTATGATTTAATCTTTGCGCGCTTTGAATGTTTTGATTGTGATTAATTATAGAGGCTCGAAGAAAAAGAAGGTTTAGGACTGGATTGAAGCTAGCGCTATCAGGAGGCAACCGGAGATTTTATTTTGCATTTTATTTAATTTCAGTTGTAATAAATGGTTTTATACCATAGACTATCTCAATATGCTTGTTTTTGTCGATTTGCGGGCTGTTTTTCATTATGTTTTTGCGGTACACGCGAGGATCGCTCGATCGAGTGGTTTTCCACTCGATCGAGTACTTTTTCTGAGAAATCCTCTCGATCGAGCTACCATTCCTTTCGATCGAGTGCCTGCAGGAAGAAATCCACTCGATCGACCACTATTCTAGTCGATCGAGCAGTTTTTGGATGCCCATTTACTCGATCGACCACTGTTGGACGGATATCGAGTATATTTGACTTGGATTAGTTTCCTGAGACGGTTTTACGGGCCTTTAGCAACCTCCCATTTCATGGTCGGTTTGGGGAGGTCCCCTTATTTGCGCATCTTGTGAGTTTTCCGTATTTACACTCTTTCTCCTTCAGTTTGCATTTCCTTTCCATGTTTTGGTACAATGGGGGCATTGTACGGTTTGGTTTGGGGAGGTTATGCATCCATATCTGTGTCTGCATCTTGTTTTTATTACATTTCTGTTATCATATTTAATTTATGTTTGCATTGTTGTTTATTTTCGTTAAAATTCAAAAAAAAAATTCAATAAAAATAGAATATTTTCAAAAATTCAATAAAAATTTGAAAAATTGATAAAATTCAAAAATTTGCACGTTTATTTTAGCATATAGGTTGAGTCGGAACGGTCGATTTCAATGATGATATTGCACTGCATTTGTCTTTTTGCTTAAGCCTTGCATTAAACTGTTATCTTATTAGCTTTGTCTCTTATTGCATAATCTACGAGTTAATGTTTAATTTAGCTGAACGAATAGACTTGACCTGAAATTTTGGCAACCTACTTATAATTTCTAAGATTTAGAGCCTTATAAACTGGAGTCATTTATGACCAGTTTCATGTAGGATTGTGAGTAGTTACTCCTTGCATATCATGTATCATTAATTTGCACGTATATGACATTCAATTGCTTTTTGCCGTCATACATTCGGGTTAGTGGTTGGTGTCACATGCAGGGAGGTGCTTACAAATTTCCCTTTTCCTTCATTTTTACCCATAAACTCCACATTAGCCAAATTTGCCTGTTGACCTTTAGCTACATTCCAAATTTAGCCTGCCCTGTCAAGCTAGTTTAGATTGTTTTTGCGGTATATTGTCTATTGTATCAAATTTTTGTTCATATCATATTGATTTGGAGTTGGCAATTTATGAAGAAAAGGAGGTTGATGAGAAAAAAGACGTGAAAAAGAAAGAAAAAGAAAAAAAAAAAAGAGAAGTAGAAAAAAAAGATTCAAAAAAAAATGTGAAGAAGAAACCGAAAAAAATAGAAAGAGAAAAATTCGAAAAAAGATTGATGTTTGATGAGACGGTTTCACTCCTATGTTCTATCTTACATCATTTGAGGAGTATGTTCAGTTTGGTTTGGTGAGATTATATGCCAGATGAAGGGCATGTGTTTAATTCATAATTGAGTTGGAAATGGATATGTTTCATATGGTTTTGTTTAGGTACTAGCTTGATCACCTATACCTCCACATTCCCATAAATGTTTTGCCTTTTCTTACCCAGTGCCTCACTTTACCATATTTTTGTAAGCTCTCGGCTGTGACAGGACCTTGTTTGGTTGGAATGTATGTTTGGTAGTTAGAATTGTCTATCATATTAGTTGCATGCATGTTTATGTGGGTCGTAGTCTAGGTGAGGGACTATTCTTCTTTCTCTCTTACATATATATGTTCACCCTTTGCTTCATGAGAGAAGAGTGACCCGTGAGAGTCCATTGTTAAAGGTCTTGCAAGGTCGACGGTTCAGCTTTATTTATAAACATCCTATAACTCGTTTGCATTTGACTGTTTGCTATAAGTGTTAGTTTGCTTGCATTAAATTGGCTTAAGTGGGCATTTGTAGCTAGCTCTGAGTTATCTTTTTCCGTTCCTTTAGTTGCACTTTAGTTTACTCGGGGACGAGTAAAGGTTTGGTTTGGGGAGATTTGATACGTGCATTTTATATAGTCTTTTTAGTCTATTCTTGCACGCATCTTTATGCTATTTTAGTAGTTATTTGCTACGAATATGCCCCGAATTGCATACTTTGGAAGTTCTTGTATTAATTGCAGGAATGAGCTTAGAGATGCGGAATCAAGCCTAAAACATGTCCCTACGCATGCATTTAGGAGATGAGTTGAGTCGGAGCTTGGAAAGTACTATTTTGAGATGCGCATTGGAGTAAGGAAGTTAGGCGAGCCAAGAGAGTGCTTCAATTTGCTAGTTCCTGCTTGTAAGAGCCATATCTCGAGTTCTACAACAGTTATTAAGGTGATTCCAGTTGGAGGTGAAAGCTTATCCTCTTAGCTTTCCAACGCCACCAACCACGCCCTATTTGTCCAAGTAACGAAGAAATGGCAGCCGTTTGAAGTTCAGTGCGCGAAGCAGGAATTACGCGCTGAGAAGTGCTCGATCGAGAACTATATCTGTTCGATCGAGAGCCCATTTGCTCGATCGAGAGCTACTTCTTCTCGATCGAGTGATTAAAGGGGAAGAAGTTCTCGATCGAGAGGAATGCTAAGGAATATCACTCGATCGAGAGCCTTAAGTGCTCGATCGAGCAACAATCCTTGACGGGCTGGGCTTTTAAGCTTTATTTTCCGCAATTAGGTTAATAAATCTTATTTTTCTTATAAATAAGATATTAGGACGACATAATGGGGGGCTTCTCCTCTCTAATAACTCTTAATTCTCTGCTGCTTGTTACTGTTACTTTGCTCTTATTTTCCGGATCATTTATATCAGTAATTTCTTCTCTCCTTTCTCTCTTTTTATTCAATGTTTATTGTTCCCTCTCCCTCTTTATTTATTGTTCTTATTTATTCCATGTCTAGCTAAATTCCCCGTAGTATGTTAGGATTAGGGAAGCCGTGGTAGCATGTTTTAATTGTATTAAATAGATTAGCCCTGCGATAAGAATTGTATTAGGCAATTTAATTGTTATCCGGTCGAATGAATGCATGCAGGAGACCATAAATCTAGTTAACCCCGACCTAGATCGAAAGATTGGAAGGGAAGGCTTGCTTAATTACAATAGGGTATTGCAGTGAGGGCGAAAGTTAAGCTGTTTACGCTCTAGGGCGGTTTAAGGACCGAAAGGTGACGACCATAGCTCTTCTTATCAATAGTCTAATCGCCTTAGTATTCCCGATAGTATAAGATCTGATAGCTGCCACGGTGGACCGACTCTTAGCATACTACCCTTCTCCTATTGTTAATTCTCTTATTCATTTCCTTTGCATTAATCTCTAGTTTAGTTAATTCAATCAAAACCCCCATTTCTGTGACACCCTGACAAACCGAGTTAAACAGATAGATAGCAACTTAGCCTCCCTGTGGAGATCGACCCTACTTGCCGCTGACTCCTGTTAGCAGTAACTTAGGTATTTATTTTTGGTACGAAACGACCGTATCATCAACTTTAACTAATTAAAAGGTAATTCACAATTACATATTATAAAAATGGATTATGTTAATACAATCTACAACCCTTTGTAATTATAATTAACCATTCTCTCTTAATTCCATTGTTTCATAAACAAGGTTTTAGTAATATAACATTTTAATTACTAAATTGAATCTTATTTAATCGAATTACAATAAGATACATATTCTCACTCACATATGTAAATTGTTCAATTTTAAGGAATTAATTAATCTGTATCAATATACAATTAATTAATTTATCTATTAAGGGAATCGTCCTTTAGGTATGAATTTAAGGGATCAACTGATCACCACCGTCAAACGACAGTAATGTCAAACTCTAGTCAGCGAATATTTACCGATTAATGTTGATCATTTGACTTATATAAATGAATCATCCCTTTACGTATTCTTATCATGAGTTTCAATAATGTGATCGCACTATTGTTGAGGACACATACTCCAACAGTGTGTTGATGCAGAATGGGAAGGTTATCGCGTATGCGTCGAGGCAAATGAAACCGTATGAGGAGAACAATCCTACTCACGATTTGGAGCTGGGTGCAGTTGTGTTGGCTTTAACGATTTGTAGGCACTGCTTTTATGGGCCTACCTTTAAGGTGTTTTCGGATCATAAGAGCTTGAATACATCTATACACAAAAAGAGCTGAATATGTGACTGAGATGATGGATGGAGTTTATTGGGGAGTATGATATGGAGATCATCTATCATGAGGGGAAAGCAAATATGGTGGCAGATACCTTGAGTAGGAAGACTATGATATGGAGATCATCTAACATTCATTGTGCACAGCTATGTCTTTGTGTTGGAAATCTATATCTCATTATTTAACATATTCATATATGTTTCAAATTAATTTAGTCATAAAATTAATTACAAATCTTATGCATGCAAACAAAATAAGAAGAGATAAAAAAATCAATTTCTCACCATCTATTTTTCGGTCAAATGGGCACCAACAAGATCTCTTTCTTGTTAGTTCTTGAGCTTTCCAATGATGGATGAACATTCATGACTTCAAAATAGAAGCCCTCCAATTAGTAGCACCCAAGACTATCCCTTAATCCCACAAACTAACATGTACTAGATATTTCTAATGTGGTTTACCTTAAAATTGATTACTAATACTCATATACTACTACTAGTATTGTTAGTAATTGATTTGTACAAAATTATATTCATAAAAATGAATTTTTTATGAAGAGTAAGAGAGAGAGAGAGAGGTATTTTCATAAAATATGTAAGAATGAATAAAAATGAGAAAAATCTCTCTATCTTTCACTTACAAAAACCGGTGGCCTCTTATGGTCTATAGACCATAATTCTTTTTCTTTTTGTCTTCACAAGACAAATGTGTAAGCCTCTGTCCATAGTCATGTCACTATCAAGCATATTGGACAAATGAATAAGACAAATGGAAAAAGACAAAACATCTCACAATGCGCACCAATTTCGGTTTATGTGTGTAATATGGAGTTCATTTTATTTTTGTCAATTGTACAATTGTATGTCATGTGACATGTCTTATGTCATGTTTTAATTTAAAATGCATATTTAACAAATTAAATATCATTTACAAATTAAATAAATCATATTTAACAAATTGACTAGTAATTTAAAATTATTTTCTCATAAAATGGTCATTTAATTACTAGTTAGTATAATTCACAACATCTTGTAATTATAACTGACTTATCATTCTCATCTCGCGTGTTTCACAAACACCGATTAATTTTAGTAATATAACCTCTTAAATTACTAAATAAAATCTCATTTAATCACATTATAATAAGATGTCATTTTCTTTCTTATGATAATAATTTGTTCAATTTTAAGGAATTAATTAATTTGTATCAGCATACAACTAATTAACCTTTTCAATTAAGGGAATCGTCCTTTAGGTGTGACCTCAAGGGATCAACTGATCACCACCGTCGCACGACAGTAATGTCAAACTCTAGCCAGCCAATCATTACCGATATGTGTGGACCATTTGACTATATATATAATGTATCATCCCTTCCGTATTCTTGTAATGAGATTTAAATATGTGATCAATATGATCGACAATTGTGATCGCGTTATTGTCGGAGGACATATATTCCAACAATCTCCCACTTGTCCTCGACAAGTGTGCGTCACCAATTCTCTTGTCCTATTACTATCTCCCACTCAATGCATGGTGTCTTTCGGGTCGTACTTGCAAGTGATAATATCGAGAGTGGTTTCCTCTATCAGGAGAATAACTGATTGACCGGATTTATCTATCATAGATACCTTCCGAGCGTGGCCACGCATTTTCAGTTCATTACTCCTCGAGTGGCCCTGAGATATTGTTTTAACCCTGACAAGGGGGTGGACAATTCCTATCGCACTTATTCCCTTCGACTAGCCACAGCCATCATAACCCAAAATATGCCCATTTGACCCCATTTACGACGTAGTAACACAAATCAAAGTTAATCTGAAACTGTGCCACCTTAGGCGAATAGTCTTTAGTCAAAAGAATTGATTCATTAGAATACTATAGTAGCTCTCGCCACGACCAGGCTATATAAATTTGCCAGAACTCTATAAGCGGTCACTGCCCGACAAAGTGTTCCTAACAGTCTGCCTATGTGATCGACTAGTCATCTCATATGACTCTATGGCACTTGAACTTGCCATCAATCGCATCACACTCTAGTCACTTCGAGACGTCACCTCATACAAGTGACTATGGGCGAATACCATGTTAATCCGGGTTCACTTTAACGGGGTTCAATGTTGTCTCTACAACCCGTTTGGATGTAACAAAGTATAATAAAAGAGTTTTAAAGTAAAACTCGAACGACAAATGCGATTATCACATATGAATAATCAATGCCTGATTACTACTTCATATTCTATAATCCAGTTTGATCTTGAATGTAGTTGTTCATCTCAATTTAATTGAATGACATGACTCATCATGTTAATCCTATGAGAAGGCTTTGGTTAGTAGGTTTTATCAACTTCTTGTACCTTACTCAACCTCACTACATTCTCGTTTTCCTTTGTAATGTATACATTTGCATTACTAAACTTTCTGAGTACGTGTCAAGATCCAATCAAGACATAGGCCCTCTAGCCTTAGAATATCTCCCACTTTGTTTTCACGATTAATGCGGGACTCATCCTTCTTGCACATCCCAAGATTGCAAGTGTATTCAATTTCCGTTGTAAATATTTCTCATTGTTCTTTATTGCCTAGAACGATTCTAGAAAATATATTTCTTAAATAACATAGCCGCAATGGTATCTTAACCATCCTAATGTGTTTTGATTATGGTTTTGTCAGAAACCATGCGCAATCTCAATTGTCAATTGTCACTTGTGTAACACCCTTACACAAAATTGCATCAAAACACTTTGCTTTTACTTCCTTAATGCTTTTGCAAGCACTTAAGGGTAGTCTTTATGGCTTACTTGGTAATTATTACTTAAATTCGATTTGAAACAATTCATCATACTTAAAGTATATGAAGTGTTTTACATCATTTCCTATTTAATTGATCCGGCAGCGGAAGCAAATGGAATCAATCAAATATGTTCAACTCGATTGAACTAGTGATGAATCTTATCAACATAAGACTTCTTATTTGACGATAATATCATGTGGATTTATTTCCATAAATCTGGATATTAAAGATGTATTATAATACTCCATAAGTCTTAAATCATTCGCAATGATCAATATGTCATCCACATATAAGACTAATTAAAAATTTCCGTAACTCCCACTAAACTCCATGTATAAACACAACTTCTCGACTTATCGAGAAAAGTTTTATAACATGATCAAAAACATTGATTCCAACTCATTGATGTCCTACTTAAGATTCTCTCTTAAGTTTCACATTATCTTAGGATTGCAAGAATCTACAAAACTCAAGACATGTATTGAATACATTCCTTCTAATTGAAGAAGTGGGTTTTAGATTCACTCGCTATGTATTTCATAATAATGAAACACAATCCCTAAGAAGATCCAAATAGACTTAAGCATTTCAACAAGTGCAAAACTCTTTGCCACCAATCTTGCATTGAAATCTTTCTTTATTAGTGCAAAACCCTTTGTCACTAATCAAGCCTTTTTATTTCGGATTTTCATGGCTCTAAGCCTTGTATTGAGTTGTGACTTTAAACAGTCTCATGTAAGTCATATGTTCATTACTTTCTAGAAGTAATCAACTTGAATCAAATGATTTCTTTTGTAAGTTATAAGCTCTTTACTTTCTTAAAAGTAGCATGAATTCATCATCTTCAACAAGTGACGAATTTAACCCTCCTAGGTTTTAAAGAAACAACATCTTACACAAAACGTGTCATGTAGTCAAGAAAGACTAGTTTCTTGCGACATAACATTCTCTGTGGCATTGTGGCATTCTTTGTGGCTCTTGAATAACTTCTGCCACTATGTCTTCTAGAAATAAAAAGACAGCTTCACGAGCCGCAAAGCCGTCGTACTCGTGATAATTGAAAGGAAAAATGAGCATTTGTTTCTTGTGAAAACTTACAAATATGGTACTCTACCATTTCATATCTCATATGATTCGTTTTAGATTTAGTGGAAAAATAATTTAGACAAAATGATAAAATCCCCAAAAGGATCAAGTAACTCAAAGTAACTTGATCGAAGTCCAAACCATATCGAATAGCATTTGATTTCTTATCCAACCACACATTATTCCATAATGTGTGCTAAGAGAGATTAACTTGTGATTCTAAATCACATTTCCTTTGACTTATATCAAAGTCTTCACTTTGATAATCCCATCACGACTAAATCGTGATTCTTTGAACACTTTGAACTTCTTCAAAGATTTCTCTATTTACCTTATTAAGTGAACATATTAGCGTCAACTTAAATCGTTGGTAAAAGAAAATGATCAATCTATTTTGGATCAATGATTTACAACCTCGATCTCATTTTCAACCAAAAGGCACGAGACATCTTGCTTTGAATACAAGATACGCATATACCATTAACAATCTAATGGTTTCAAGAGTACTCGATAACTCTTTGCGTTCATCATTCCAAAATTTAAGGTTTAATCTTGGGTTACCAATTTGAGTCTTACATCATCTTCATGATATATTATTCTAGTTTGGTTTAGAATATGATCACCTTGATAATGGGCTAGCCATACATCAAATTATGGTGTATAGAGTCACAAAAGTGAAACCTTTTTTTGTATCTTAATAAGTTTATATTCTTATTTAGAGTTTATGCACTTAATAGTCACAATTAAGTACAACTTTAAATCCAAAAACTAGAATGAGTACACAATTACTCTATCTCTCGACATTATTGTTGCTAGTCGTCATATTCTAATCATCTTATGTGTCGAATACAATGATGAAAACCTCCACTGGTTTCTAATATTGACGAAGTAGTACTAGCAAAATTTATGTTTAATCAAATAAACATTTACAGAAGAAGGTCCCATTAGATGTCCCACAACTAACTTGTTGATCCTTCAATAATTTGGGGTAGTTTCCTTTCTAGTGTCCAACATTTAAGGGAGTGAAAACTTTATCGGTCGGGATTGATAGGTTTAGTATCGTTATTCTCAATAACTTTACTTTTATCATAACCTTGTATCAATTCCATTCTATTTTTACTTCTTTGAACCTCATCCCTTTCTTAACGGTTTAAGAGAATGCTCCCACTCATTTCAATGAATCTTTGCTTAGAGAAGCAAAATTGAATTTCATGAAGACTACTCTTCATTCGTTTGTTTAGTCTTAAAACTTTCATTGAAGTGGTTGCGGTATTTTGGTCAATTATGATTTCTAATTACCAAGACAATTTAACGTTTCAAGGTACTTAATTTAATTAAGTATATGAAAAACAATCCATTGTAAGTAGATGTGTTAGTCAAGAATCAAAAACCTGTTTGATAATGAATAACTCTAATCTATACTCTTTACAAGAGATCCATATCAATGGATAATTCGAGGTCTTTTAGAAGAAAAATCAAATTTGTCTTTAGTTACGATGTTTTAATGGAGATTTGAATCAAAAATCGAAATGATATCGTATATGAATTGTGGTAAAGAAATAGAACAATATGATAACGGAATAGTGGAAAACTTAACATTTATCATTTTATTAATACTTGTAAATTACAAGTAAATCATTTACATAGTGACCTCTACCCAACTATGATAAATGTTTCCAAGATCCAAATTCATATTAACTTGGACACGGTAGGGCCGATTCATCCATTATCAATATAACTCGGTGGATTAACACTTTAATCGATTCTACTTTTAGAACTCTTAGTCGATAAAATTACATTAACATTTATCTTTAGCCCGGAACACATGCGACTACGGTCACGAATACTTCCGTTGAGCTCAATCCAAATTTCGAATAAATGTGTCCATGATCCAAATCCACATCAATTTGGGCACGGTGGGGCCGATTCATCCCTCATCAACATGAATTCGGTGGATAGACATTTATCACCCACTTCACCAACGTGACAAGGTTTGTCTTACGGTAAAGCCGGCTCAACTCCCTTGCGAAACTCGTACTTCATGGTTTCTAATTTTTGGTAAGGCTAAGTGACAATTGATTATTTTTAGCGAGAGGTCATGTCAATTTATTATCTATCACGTTTTAAGTGAACAAAAGCGGTGAACTACGATAATTATAATTGACACGGTCGATAAACTCGATTAAAATGACAATGCATGTTTTAGTTATGGCGATTTACCAATGCATGCGACATATAAATAAAATGCAAAGCATAAATTAAATCCTAGTATGCCCTTCCTAAAATAGAAAATCTAATTAACTATTACATATTCGGAAACCAACTCCATTGGTCCCTTGAACTTCGGTTTTGGCACGCATCTCGAGGTAACACCGTCTTTATGTATCGCCTTCTTGAGTGACACCGTCTTCAAGGAACTCCGGAATAAATAAATTACATAACAAATTACATAATTTCCTATTATACATTTGTAATTAAAATAAAATAAATCTATTAAATTACAAAACGGTGATACGAGATCACAATAAATTACAACCGAATCGATATTCCCATACATTTCGGGTAATACCAATTAAAAACTAAGGCCATACTAAGTAAAAATTACATAATTCAAAATTTCATAAAATAAAATTATGACAATCATAAATAAAATGCAGCATTATAATATGTATGAACATGCCCAATTTTATGCTAAATCGCCTTTAAGGAGCCAATATCGTATATTAAACGGTTTTTACGGATTTGCGTGATTCAACCTTTTAAAATCACTATAAATTACATAAAATAATATTTATGTACAAGTTAATTACCCTAACCTTCTTAGGACTCAAAATTAGTCTCCACTAACTATTTGACCATAATTAACTCATATTTCTTAAAATTGTTCATTAGAGGACTCAAAATTACAATAAAATGCTATAAACATCAAATAAATCACAAAAATTTCAAATAAATTTTAAATTTGAAATTTAAAACTCATGAACATTCTGGAAAAAATACCATGACACTCATAATGTTCAAAAACTTAGGTTAAAAATTTCGAAATTTATCGGAAAAACTATGTTGCGGTTTATCGGATTTATCAATTAAAATCATAAAAACATGAGAAAAAAATATATACATCAACTTTTCAATTTTAGATCTGAAAAAGATAATAAAATGCAACATGTGACGTTTTTCCTTAGTCATGAAGTATGTTTTAGCAATTTTTCACTAATTAAGTCACTATTTATGCTATTTTTCATCAAAAATTCATAAATCATGCATGAAGACTTCATTATAGCCTATTATTTTAAACACATCTTGTAAAATTGAATGTGACAACATACTAAATTTCTATGACCAGATTCGAAATATTTCTCATATTTACCTATTTTTTTATTTAAATTCGATTTTTATCATGAAAAATCCATATTTCGAGCATAAAAACTCCAAAAATTCTGAAAATTTCCACATCATCTAAAAATAATATATATGAAAACATATCCAAAAACCACAAGAAAATTCGAAGTTTAGCTAATTTTCGTCCAAAAATGACATTTTTATCATAAAAACCACATTTTAATGCCAATATTATATAAAATGAACAATAAAATCCATAAATTAAACCAAAATATCGTAAAACATTTTAGGACCAGAAACTTTAACATGCATAATAAATTTTGTGATATATCATAATAACACAAATTTATGAGTTTTGTATGTTAATCGTATAACTCGGAAAAACAATAACCGATTTGCATGCAAACAACCTTGTGCTCTTGATAACGCTTGTTGGAAATCTATATATCATTATTTAACATATTCATATATGTTTCAAATTAATTTAGTCATAAAATTAATTAAAAATCTTATGCATGCAAACTAAATAAGAAGAGATAAGAAAATCAATTTCTCCCCATCTATTTTTCGGTCAAATGGTCACGAACAAGATCTCCTTCTTGTTAGTTCTTGAGCTTTCCAATAATGGATGAACATTCATGACTTCAAAATAGAAGCCCTCCAATTAGTAGTACCCAAGACTATCCCTTAATCCCACAAACTAACATGTACTAGATATTTGTAATGTGGTTTACCTTAAAATTGATTACTAATACTCATATACTACTACTAGTATTGTTAGTAATTCATTTGTACAAAATTAGATTCATAAAAATGAATTTTTTATGAAGAATAAGAGAGAGAGAGAGAGAGAGAGAGAGAGAGAGAGAGAGAGGTATTTTCATAAAATATGTAAGAATGAATAAAAATGAGAAAAATCTCTCTATCTTTCACTTACAAAAACCGGTGGCCTCTTATGGTCTATAGACCATAATTCTTTTTCTTTTTGTCTTCACAAGACAAATGTGTAAGCCTTTGTCCATAGTCATGTCACTATCAAGCATATGTGACAAATGAATAAGACAAATGGAAAAAGACAAAACATCTCACAATGCCCACCAATTTCGGTTTATGTGTGTAATATGGAGTTCATTTTATTTTTGTCAATGGTACAATTGTATGTCATGTGACATGTGACATGTCTTATGTCATGTTTTAATTTAAAATGCATATTTAACAAATTAAATAACATTTACAAATTAAATAAATCATATTTAACAAATTGACTAGTAATTTAAAATTACTTTCTCATAAAATGGTCATTTAATTACTAGTTAGTATAATTCACAACATCTTGTAATTATAACTGACTTATCATTCTCATCTCGCGTGTTTCGCAAACACTGATTAATTTTAGTAATATAACTTCTTAAATTACAAATAAAATCTCATTTAATCACATTATAATAAGATGTCATTTTCTCTCTTATGATAATAATTTGTTCAATTTTAAGGAATTAATTAATCTGTATCGGCATACAACTAATTAACCTTTTCAATTAAGGGAATCATCCTTTAGGTGTGACCTCAAGGGATCAACTAATCACCACCGTCGTACGATAGTAATGGCAAACTCTAGCCTGCCAATCATTACCGATATGTGTGGACCAGTTGACTATATATAATGTATCATCCCTTCTGTATTCTTGTAATGAGATTTAAATATGTGATCAATATGATCGACAATTGTGATCGCGTTATTGTCGGAAGACATATATTCCAACACTTTGATGAAGCTGAGGGATGAGATTTCTAAGATGGGGATCCATATGATTCGAAAGGGCGACGCCATCGGGAAATTGACTATCGAACCGGACTTGTATGATGACATAAAGAGGAAATATGAACTTGATCCTAAGATTCAAGAGTGGAAGTCAAGAGTAGAGAGTGGTACAGTTTCGAGGTTTTCTATCCACACAGATGGAAGTGTGCGTTTTAATGGGTGATGGTGTGTACCTAGTGACGTGGAATTGAAGAAGTTGATCGTGACAGAGGCTCAATACACTCCTTATTCAGTCCATCCGGGTGGTGAAAAGCTATACAAGGACCTAAAGAAGACTTTTTGGTGGCCTAATATGAAGAAAGATGTGGTAGAGTTTGTGGCTAAGTGTTTGACTTGTCAAAGAGTAAATGGTGAACAACGAAGACCACAAGGTAAGATTCAGTCTCTCGTGGTACCGAAGAGGAAATGGGAGTCGATATCTACGGACTTCATCGTTGGGTTACCAAGGACTCAGCAAGGTAAGAATATGATTTTGGTGGTCGTCGACCGTTTAACAAAGTCAGCTCACTTTATTCCGATGAAAGATACTTGGACTAAAATGCAGCTAGCGTTGGGAAACAGGAAGCATGTGGTTCGGTTACATGGGGTACCAAAGGATATAGTGTTAGATCGAGATGCGAGGTTTATATCACGGTTTTAGGAGGAGTTACAGGACTTGATGGGAACTACCTTGAAGATGAGTACAGCATTTCATCCTGCGACAGATAATCAGGCTGAGTGGACTATCAAGACTTTAGAGGATATGTTGAGGGCTTGTGCCATGGAGTTTGATGGATGTTGGGAGGATAGACTAGACTTGATCGAGTTTTCATACAACAACAGCTATCACACCAGCATTGGAATAGCACCTTTTGAGGCTTTGTATGGCAGGAAGTGCAAAAGTCCGGTATGTTGAGACGATAGTGCTGAGACTGTGGTTTTAGGGCCACAAATGGTGCAAGGTATGATCGAGCAAGTTCACATGATTCGCGAAAAGATGAAAGTAGCTCAGGATCGCCAAAAGAGTTATGCGGATTTGCACCGCCGGGACATTGAGTTCTTGATAGGTGACAAGGTTCTTTTGAAAGTGTCACCTATGCCAGGAGTGATGAACTTTAGCAAGAAAGGGAAGTTAATTTAGAATTTTATCGGTCCTTATGAGATTCTAGACCGAGTAGGTGAAGTAGGTTATCGGCTAGCTCTGCCACCATCGCTTGATCGGGTCCACAACGTGTTTCACGTATCACAATTCCGGAAGTATGTGAGTGATTCATCACATGTGCTTGAGGTTGAGAATATAGAGTTAGACGAGTCTCTAACTTATGCTGAAGTTCCTAAGGAGATCTTTGGCCGTAAGGTGTGCAAAACAAGGAATGGTGAGACCGTCTTACTAAAGGTACTTTGGTCTAATCACAATGTGGAAGAGGCCACATGGGAACCGCATGTGTCTATGAGAGAGCGTTTTCCTTACCTTTTTGATTAGGTATGTTTGGTTATGGGGACGTAACCATTGTCTTTTAAGGGGGTTAGTAGATGGTTGCATCATGTTTTGGGTTAGTTTGAGGTCAACATGGTTGTGTTGTTCGTATCTTTGAGTTTTAGATGAGTTGTTTTTTTTGTATAGTTGATGTTGTTGGTACCTTTGAGTAGTTGTGGTTGTTATCGTTGAGTAGTTAATGTTGTGTTGTGTTGTTTTCATTTAGGTATGGTATGAACTTCGGGGACGAAGTTCGTTTTAAGCAGGGAAGACTGTAATAGTACGGTTTTCTAGATCTTGTTACTTACCCGAATAGGGCTAACTCGACCGAGTAAAGTGTCGGGTGTTTTCTTGTCAGGCTACTGTCCAGGAACACTCGGCCGAGTAGTGTAATACTGAGCCGAGTAAGGGGTACTTGGCCGAGTACTCTTAGTACTCGACCGAGTAACCGGTCTTACGGGATTTATTTCCGCGGTTTGATAAAGGATGATTAAAGGTTATATAAATCTTGTTTTATAGTTTATTTTTATTTTTACCAAAAACTAATTACATTCCGCACTCCTATAATCATCCTTAATCACTCTCAAGGCATTCGATCGTTCGTGAGTCTTTCGTTTAGCTCTTTCCCGTCAGTTCGTCGGCAAGTCACTAGTGATTGGAATTGGGAAAAAAAAGGTGATTTTCATGTTTGTGATTAGATTGTTGTGATTATTGTTAGGTGGAGGATTCATAGAGTAACGTTCTAGCTTCCGCTGTATACTCGTGATTCAGAACAGTGATAAGGTATGGTTTCCCTACTCAGTTGCCTGTTAAATTTATTTAAGATGATTTATTATGGTATTCGCATGATTAATATCGTTGTTGGTATTGTCTTTCTTGGTTGTTGGAATTGTTGTTGTTTGTCTATGTTTGCGAGGTGCATCCTCGGCTGAGTGGAGGCATTTTCGGGAATGGCTTCACGCCCTTGATTCGCCCCTTGTGGTTCCTGTCACAAAGGGGGATGTGCACATTAATGGACATGGGTTGTTGCTCGTTACGATGAGCGGGGCTTAGGTAAGCAAGGCTGCGGTCCCCTACTGGCAGTGAGGATTACCTGTTGCGATGGGTAATCTGGCAGGGCTACACACCTAAGTGTGTAGCCGGATATGAGATATGATTGGAGTTTGAGGTTGTTTGTACAATTGTTTGTCTTGGTTGTTTCTTTATGATTAGCTTATCTTGATTAGTCAGTGAACGGACCCCGTTGTGTTTAATAAAACTTTGGTGATCCATTCGGGGATGGTGAACAGATTGTGACAGGTGATGATTACATTTAGCAGCGGGGACGAGGATGCGATGTCATCACTTTGAGTCTAGCTTCCGCTGTCACAAGTTAAGATGATGTATTCACTAAACTTTATACTTTAATAATTGTTCTTGAATGGTTACTTTTGATATACTTACCTCGGGCAACCGAGATGGTAACATCTTCATATGCTAGGGTGGTCCTTGGTAAGGCACCTTGGTATGCGGGGGTGTTACAACTGCTTTCTGAGTACTCGGCCGAGTACAAATGAGCTCGGTCGAGTACCTTATGTACTTGGTCGAGTACCCTAAATTAGTAGCATAACTTGTTTCACATTAACGTCATTGTCCCTGCAACACGAATAGCATTGTTCGGAGTCTAAACTTATTTAGAACTCTTCACATTTAGGTGTTATTTCTATCACACACTATGTAATTTAGCAACTACACACACATACTTCAACTTAATCGCAAAAAATGCATCATATCTCCATATATTATTTTCACAAAACTTATCTTGCTACGCACACACTATATGTAACACCCGCGATTTTATCTCTATGGCTATTTCATCAAATCGCTAGTGTAGTAATATTCACTTTTATAAAAGTGGGTAACTTACTTTAAACCGTTAATTTAATATTATTTTATTTTACTTTTATGAGAAATTCCATTTTTCTATTTAGTTGGGTCTAAAGCGTTTTAATTTAGTCCAAATAGAGTAGAGATTTTTATTTTAAATGAAATTTGAGTGAGACCTGATCCATTTGAGTTATGGGTCAAGTCTCTAGTTGGTCGATGTCGGTTTTGTTACTCGCCGTCAAAAGTTACCTAGACCAAAATGTTAGAAATCTATATCTCATTACTTTACATATTCATATATGTGATGATTTAATTTAGTCATAAAATTAAATACAAATCTTATGCATGCAAACTAAACTAGATAAGTGAAGAAATCGTTTTCTCACCATATGATTTTCGGATTAAAAGGGCACAAGTGAGTTCTCCTACTCACTTGTTCTTGAGCTTCCAAATATTGGATGAACAAGGTTCAAATTAGAACCTCTCCTAAAAGCATATACCCAAGATAACCCCTTAATAGATTAATATTACTTGATCTAGAACAATATTAATCTTACCAAAAATTGACCCAAAATATTGTTTTGCTCTCTAGTATTTCGGCCAAGAGAGGGAAAGATGATGGAGTATTTTCTATCTCTCTAAGTTCTAGTAAAAAATGTTAGAGAATAGAATAAAATTACACTAGAAAATATGTAGTGTAAAAGAGGAATGATTAAAGAAGAAACACTCTTCTTTTCTAGGTGGAAACCGAGTGGTGGGAAGAAAGGACCCAATGCATGGCCAAGATGCTCTTCACAAAAGCAATTAGGCTTGCAAAGCTAGTCTTTTAGGTTAATCATCATGTTTTCCACTTAACATAATCAACACAATTTTATCCTAAATACTCCCTCCATTTCGGTACACATATATAAAATGGATGAGTCCATTTTATTTGTGATTTTGTCAATATGTCACATGTGACACATTTCATGACATCTTATTTATAAAATGTATTTTTAACCATTAAAAATCAACATATTAATTAAATATGTCACTTATAAAATTAACATAGTAATTCACAATTACTTGTACCAAAAATGGTTTACCAATTTATAAATCACAACATCTTGTATTTATAATAAATTATTCATTCCGTTTCAATTGTTTCCGTAAACAATAATTTCATCTAAGTAACAAAACAATTCGATTACTTAGACCGTATCTTATTTAATCAAATTACAATGAGACACGTAAATATTACTTCCAAAATCGTCCGTCAATTTTAGGTAATTTAATTAACTCGTATCGTCATACGATCAATTAAACATTCAATTAAGAGTGTTACCCTTTAGGTATGACCTAAGGGGATCAACTGATCACCACCGCCGCACGACAGTAATGTCAAACTCTAGTCAGCCAATCATTACCGATATGTGTGGACCAGTTGATAGTAAAATATTACTTCCCAATTGTATCCTTTAAAATGAGATTTAAACATGTGATCATCATGATCGACAGTTGTGATCGCATTATTGTCGGAGGACACATATTCCAACAATCTCCTACTTGTCCTCGACAAGTGTGCGTCACCAATTCTCTTGTCCTATTACTATCTCCCATTCAATGCAAGGTGTCTTTCAGGTCGTACTTGCAAGTGATCATATAGAGAGTGGTTTCCTCGATCTGGAGAATAACTGATTGACCGGATTTATCTACCATAGATATCTTCCGAGCGTGGCCACGCATTTCCAGTTCATTACTCCTCGAGTGGCCCTGAGATATTGTTTTAACCCTGACAAGGGGTGGATAATTCCTATCGCACTCATTTCCTTCGACTAGCCACAGCCATCATAACCTTAGGCGAACAGTCTTTAGTCAAAAGAATCGACTCATTACAATACTATAGTAGCTCTCGCCACGACCAGGCTATATAAATTTGCCAGAACTCTATAAGCGGTCATAAGGCCCGACAAAGTGTTCCTAACAGTCTACATATGTGATCGCCTAGTCATCTCACATGACTGTATGGCATTGAACTTGCCATCAATCGCATCACACTCTAGTCACTTGGAGACGTCACCTCATACAAGTGACTATGGGCGAATACTATGTTAATCCGGGTTCACTTTAACGGGGTTCAATATCGTCATACAACCCGTTTGGATGTAACAAAGTACAAGAAAAGAGTTTTTAAAGTAAAAACTCGAACGACAAATGCGATTATCACATATGAATAGTCAATGCCTGACTACTATTTCATATTCTATAATCTAATTTGATCTTGTATGTAGTTATTCATTTCAATTCAATTGAAATGACATGACTCATCATGTTTTGTCTATGAATAGGCCTTGCTAAGTAGGTTTTAGCAACTCCCTGCTCAACCTTGCTACATACTTGTTTTCCTCTCGTAATGTATACATTTGCATTACAAAACTTTATGAGTACGTGTCTAGATCCAATCTAGACATAGGCTTTCTTGCCTTAAAATAGCTCCCACTGATTTTACAGTGTGCGGAACTCATCCCTCTTGCACATCCCATAATTGCAAGTGTACTCAATTTCCGTTGTAAATATTTCTCATTGTTCTTTATTGCCTAGAACGATTCTAGAAAATCTATTTCTTAATTAACATAGCCACAATGGTATCTTAACCATCCTAATGTGTTTTGATTATGGTTTTGTCAGAAACCATGCGCAATCCCAATTGTCAATTCTCACTTGTGTAACACCCTTACACAAAATTTTGCATCAAAAACACTTTGCATTACATCCATAATGCTTCTTCAAGCACTTAAGGGTAATCTTTATGGCTTACTTGGTAACCATTACTTAAATTCGATTTGAAATAATTCATCATACTCAAAGTATATGAAGTGTTATACATCATTTCCTATTTAATTGATTCGACAGCGGAAGCAAATGGAATCAATCAAATATGTTCAATCTTGATTGAACTAGTCATGAATCTTATCAACATAAGACTTCTTATTTGACATTTATATCATGTGGATTTATCTCCATAAATCCGGATATTAAAGATGTACTATATATCTCCAAAGTCTTAAATCATTCTCAATGATCAATATGTCATCCACATATAAGACTAATTAAAATTTCCGTAACTCCCACTAAACTCCATGTATAAACACAACTTCTCGACTTATCGAGAAAAGTTTTATAACATGATCAAAACATTGATTCCAACTCATTGATGTCCTACTTAAGACCCTTTCTTAAGTTTCACATTATCTTAGGATTGCAAGAATCTACAAAACTCAAGACATGTATTGAATACATTCCTTCTAATTGAAGAAGTGGGTTTTAGATTCACTTGCTATATGTATATTATCATAATGAAACACGATCCCTAAGAAGATCCAAATAGACTTAAGCATTTCAACTAGTGCTAAACCCTTTGCTACCAATCAAGCCTTTTATTTCGGATTTTCATGGCTCTAAGCCTTGTATTGAGTTGTGACTTAAACACTCTTATGTAAGTCATATATTCATTACTTTCCAGAAGTAACTTGAATCAAATAATTTCTTTGTAAGTTGTAAGCTCTTTACTTTCTAAAAGTAACACTAATTCATCATTTTCAACAAGTGATGACTTTAACCTCCTAGGTTTTGAAGAAACAACGTCTTACACAAAACGTCTCATGTAGCCAAGAAAGACCAGTTTCTTGCGACATACCATTCGATATAACATTTTTTGTGGCTCTTAAATAATTTCTCCCACTCTGTCTTCTAGAAATAAACTTGTATTTTAGAAAGACAGCTTCACGAGCCACAAACCCGTTGTACTCGTGATTATAACAAGGAAAAGTGAGCATTTGTTTCTTTTGAAAACTTACAAACACGGTACCCTACCATTTTATATCTCATATGATTCGTTTTAGATTTAGTGGAAAAATAATTTAGACAAAATGATAAAATCCCCAAAAGGATCAAGTAACTCAAAGTAACTTGATAGAAGTCCAAACCATATCGAATAGCGTTTGATTTCTTTAACCAACCACACATTATCCCATAATGTGTACTAAGAGAGATTAAATTGTGATACTATATCACATTTCATTTGGCTTGCATCAAGGTCTTCACTTGATAATCCCATCACGACTAAATCGTGATTCCTTGAACTCTTTGAACTTCTTCAATGATTTCTCTATTTACCTTATTAAGTTAACACATTAGCGTCAACTTAAATCGTTGGTAAAAGAAAATGATCAACCTATTTTGGACCAATGATTTACAACCTCGATCTCCTTTTCAACCAAAAGGCACGAGACATCTTGCTTTGAATACAAGATACACATATACCATAAGATCTAATGGTTTCAAGAGTACTCGATAACTCTTTGCGTTCATCATTCCAGAATCTAAGGTTTAATCTTGGGATACCAATTTGAGTCTTGCATCATCTACATGATATATCATCCGAGTTTGGTTTAGAATATATTCACCTTGATAATGGGCTAGCCATACATCAAATCGTGGTGTGTAGGGTCACAAAAGTGAAACCTCTTTTGTATCTTAACAAGTTTATATTCTTATTTAGAGTTTATGCACTTAATAATCACAATTAAGTACAACTCTAAACCCAAAACTAGATTGAGTACACAATAACTCTACCTCTCAACATCATCGTTGCTAGTCGTCATATTCTAATCATCCTATGTATCAAGTACAATGATGAAAACCACCACCGGTTTCTAATATTGACGAAGTAGTACTAGCAAAATTTATGTCAATCAAATAAAGAACTAAGTCCTATTAGATGTCCCACAACTAACTTGCTTATTCTTGAACAACTTGGGGTAGTTTCCTTTCTAGCGTCCAACAATTAAGACAATGGAAACTTATCAGTCGGGATTGATAGGTTTAGTATTGTTATTCTCAATAACGTCACATTTAACATTACCTTGTATCAATTCCATTCTAATTTTACTTCTTTAAAACCTTATCCTTTTCTTAATGGTTTAAGAGAATGCTCCCACTTATTTCAATGAGTCTTTGCTAAGATAAGCAAAATTGAAATTCATGAAGACTACTCTTCAATTTATTCGTTTAGTCTTAAAACTTTCATTGAAGTTGTTGCGGTATTTTGGTCTATTACGATTTCTGACAAATCTAATTACCAAAACAATTTATCGCTTCAAGGTACTTAATTCAATTAAGTATATGAAACATAATCCATTGTAAGTAGATGTGTTAGTTAAGAATCAAAAACCTGTTTGATAATGAATAACTTTTATCTATACTCTTTACATGAGATCCTTCCAATGGATAATTCGAGGTTTTTAGAAGAAAATTCAAATTTTGCCTTTAGTTAGGATGTTTTAATGGAGATTTGAATCAAAAAACAAAATGATATCGTATATGAATTTGTGGTAAAGAAATAGAACAATATAATAACGGAATAGTAAAAACCAAACATTCATCGTTATAATAATACTTGTAGATAACAAGTAAAGCATTTACATTGTGACCTCTACCCAACTATGATAAATGATTCCGAGATCCATATTCATATTAACTTGGGCACGGGATAGCCGATGAAACCCTTATCAATATAACTCGGTGGACTAACTCTTTAATCGATTATACTTTTAGAATTCTCGGTCGATAAAATTACTCTAATATTTATCTATAGCCCGGAACACATGCGACTACGGTCACAGATACTTCCGTTGAGGTCAATCCAAATTTCAAATAAATGTGTCCATGATCCAAATTCACATCAACTTGGGCACGGGATAGCCGATAAAACCCTCATCAACACGAATTTGGTGGATAGACATTTATCACCCACTTCCCCTACGTAAGAAGGTTTGTGCCCCGGGATGGCCGAGTGCACTCCCTCGCGAAATAGGTTTTCATGGTTTCTACTTTTTGGTAAGTGATGTGACCATAATTAGCGCATATTTAGTCCCCGAATTAGCCTTGTTCCCATGCTTTTTAGTGCATATTTGGGTCATTTATTGTCTTTAGTTCTTTGTTTTGCATATTCTTTGAGATTTTGATCCCTTGGTAGGAAAGGAGTGCAAATCTTGCATTTTCATGGCAAAACGAGACTAAATTGATTGAATTCAATGACCAAGCATCAAGGAGAGACAAGATTAGAAGGCCTTTGTACATATTATAGTAGTTGGGCAATGACGAGAAAGGATCCTTGCATCCCCGAGGAAATCCCCAAGGATTTTATGAAGAAAAGGGAAGAAAAGAAGAAGGAACAAAGCTGAGCAGCAATCCGTGCGGATTGCCCTGAATCCGTCCGTCCTCCACAGCACAATCTGTGTGTCTTCCTTCAAAGACGCTCGGGCAGCAAGCCCAGAAGACGCCCGGATTCTCTTGAAGACGCCCGGGCAGAGGCTCCTGAATCCGCCCGTCCCGTGCCTAAGACGCACGGATTCCATCCAAAGACAAACCGTTTCTTCAAGCTTCAAAGAAAGAAGCCCTTCCTTCGAAAAAAAAATACCGAAGGCGTCTCCTGCTCAATCTAAAAAGTGTAATTACTAGTTTAGCCCTTAGTTAACCCTAATGCATCCACCTAATTTCCACTATAAATACCCCATTAGTCTAATTAGAAGAGGATGTTCTTCTTATCAATTATTAGAGTAGTTAATATCAATCAAATCTCTCTTTAGTATTGTAATCAACAATTAATCAAGTTTTAATACAAGTTTTATTTCCTTAATCTCTCTCTTGTTCATCCTTTATTTTGGGTAATTGGAGATTATTTGGGTTATTATTGGGAGATTGACAACCTCTCAATCAAGCATCAAGTACTTCTTTTATTCTTTGCTTTATTATTGGAATCATTAGTAGGTATAATTCTCTTAATCCCTTTTTAATTATTGTTAATTACTTTCATTTGTTCATCATGTTTCATTTTTTTGGTATGATTGACAACCTTGCTAGCATGATCAACATGATAATGAGTGAGTAGTGACCTAGCTAGGGTTAATAGGTAATTAGGGGAAACCAACATGGGGGATGATTCATGCTTAAATTAATATGCTTTCATGGTTTATTTCCTTGCTTATTTTGATCTCAACTCATGCACATGTTATGTTTGATGAAATGTGAGCCTATGAATCCTTACATTTTTTACCCATCACCTATCTTTTCAATGAGACTTGTAAGACATAAACCAACTCGAGTCTCATTAGACCATGCATGTTGTTGAGTAGGAAAGACTAAGTCGACTTGTAGGTGTTGTACAATCTAATCGATTCGGCTCCGGGACCCAAACTTTCCTAGGATTGTAAGATATAACCCAACTCAATCCATCACAACAATAATTGCTTGCTTATAATTTGAGAACATGTTTATATGATTAATTCCCATGATTCCCCTATGACCCCATGATACCCTAGTGCTTTTTATCAATTGTTTACAACCCTTTTAATTCATCTTGCTTATTTATTTTCATTGCTATCTAGTTAGTGACCTTCTACATCAACCCAAATTGTGACACCCCTAAGACACCACTAGTTTCAATAGAAATCTCATCTTAATTCCCGTCCCTTGGGATCCGACCTTTACTTGCCTCTTTACTAATTGTAGAGTTGTTTATGAAGTTATAAATTGTGTTTTGGTCTAGGTGGTTCCAACGACAATTGTTCCGAAAAATAGAATATACCTCCGAAATAGTCCGACCAGTAAGGCTATGTCTCAATTGTTTATTTTTAGCGAGAGGTCATGTCAATTTATTATCTATCACGTTTTAAGTGATCTAAAGCGGTGAACTATGATAATTATAATTGACACGGTCGATAAACTCGATTAAAATGACAATGCATGTTTTAGTTATGGCGATTTAGCTATGCATGCAACATATAAATAAAATGCAAAGCATAAATTAAATCCTAGTATGGCCTTCCTAAAATAGAAAATCTAATTAACTATTACATATTCGGAAACCAACTCCATTGGTCCCTTGAACTTCGGTTATAGCACGCATCTCGAGGTAACACCATCTTTATGTATCGCCTTCTTGAGTGACACCGTCTTCAAGGAACTCCGGAATAAATAAATTACATAACAAATTACATAATTTCCTATTATACATTTGTAATTAAAATAAAATAAATCTATTAAATTACAAAACGGTGATACGAGATCACAATAAATTACAACCGAATCGATATTCCCATACATTTCGGGTAATACCAATTAAAAACTAAGGCCATACTAAGTAAAAATTACATAATTCAAAAATTACATAAAATAAAATTATGACAATCATAAATAAAATGCAGCATTATAATATGTATGAACATGCCCAATTTTATGCTAAATCGCCTTTAAGGAGCCAATATTGTATATTAAACGGGTTTTTCGGATTTGCGTGATTCAACCTTTTAAAATCACAATAAAATACATAAATTTATATTTATGCACAAGTTAATTACCCAAACCAACTTAGGACTCAAAATTAGTCTCCACTAACCATTTGACTATAATTAACTTATATTTCTTAAAATTGTTCATTAATGGACTCAAAATTCAATAAAATGCTATAAACTCCAAATAAATAATAAAAATTTCAAATAAATTTGAAATTTAAAATTTAAACTCATGAACATTCTGGAAAAGTACCATGACACTCATAATGTTCAAAAAACTTAGGTTAAAAATTTCGAAATTTATCGGGAAAAACAATGTTGCGGTTTATCGGATTAATCAATTATAATCGTAAAAACATGAGAAAAATTATCTTTATCAACTTTTCAATTTTAGATCTGAAATAGGTAACAAAAAGCAACATGTGACGTTTTTCCTTAGTAATTAAGCATGTTTTAGCAATAATTCACTAATTAAGTCACTATTTATGCTATTTTTCATCAAAAATTCATAAATCATGCATAAAGACTTCATTATAGTCTATTATTTTACACACATCTTGTAAAATTGCATGTGACAACATACTAAATTTCTATAACCATATTCGAAATTTATCTCATATTAACCCATTTTTCATTTAAATTCGATTTTTATCATGAAAAATCCATATTTCGAGCATAAAAACTCCAAAAATTCTGAAACTTTACAGGTCATCTACAAATAATATATGTGAAAACATATCCAAAAATCACTGTAAAATTCGAAGTTTAGCTATTTTAGTCCGAAAATGACATTTTAATCATAAAATCACATTTTTAATGCCATTATTATATAAGATGAACAATAAAAATCCATAAATTAACCAAAATATCCTAAATACATTTTAGGATCAGAAACTTTAACATGCATAATTTATTTCGTGATATATCATAATAACACAAATTTACAAGTTTTATATGTTAATCGTATAACTCGGAAAAACTATAACCGATTTGCATGCAAACAACCAAAGGCTCATGATACCGCTTGTTAGAAATCTATATCTCATTACTTTACATATTCATATATGTGATGATTTAATTTAGCCATAAAATTAAATACAAATCTTATGCATGCAAACTAAAATAGATAAGTGATGAAGAAATCGTTTTCTCACCATATGATTTTCGGATTAAAAGGGCACAAGTGAGTTCTCCTACTCACTTGTTCTTGAGCTTCCAAATATTGGATGAACAAGGTTCAAATTAGAACCTCTCCCAAAAGCATATACCCAAGATAACCCCTTAATAGATTAATATTACTTGATCTAGAACAATATTAATCTTACCATAAATTGACCCAAAATATTGTTTTGCTCTCTAGTATTTCGGCCAAGAGAGGGAAAGATGATGGAGTATTTTCTATCTCTCTAAGTTCTAGTAAAAAATGTTAGAGAATAGAATAAAATTACACTAGAAAATATGTAGTGTAAAAGAGGAATGATTAAAGAAGAAACACTCTTCTTTTCTAGGTGGAAACCGAGTGGTGGGAATAAAGGACCCAATGCATGGCCAAGATGCTCTTCACAAAAGCAATTAAGCATGCAAAGCTAGTCTTTTAGGTTAATCATCATGTTTTCCACTTAACATAATCAACACAATTTTATCCTAAATACTCCCTCCATTTCGGTGCACATATATAAAATAGATGAGTCCATTTTATTTGTGATTTTGTCAATATGTCACATGTGACACATTTCATGACATCTTATTTATAAAATGTATTTTTAACCATTAAAAATCAACATATTAATAAAATATGTCACTTATAAAATTAACATAGTAATTCACAATTACTTGTACCAAAAATGGTTTACTAATTTATAAATCACAACATCTTGTATTTATAATAAATTATTCATTCCGTTTCAATTGTTTCCGTAAACAATAATTTCATCTAAGTAACAAAACAATTCGATTACTTAGACCGTATCTTATTTAATCAAATTACAATGAGACACGTAAATATTACTTCCAAAATCGTCCGTCAATTTAAGGTAATTTAATTAACTCGTACCGTCATACGATCTATTAAACATTCAATTAAGAGTGTTACCCTTTAGGTATGACCTAAGGGGATCAACTGATCACCACCGTCGCACGACAGTAATGTCGAACTCTAGTCAGCCAATCATTACCGATATGTGTGGACCAGTTGACAGAAAAATATTACTTCCCAATTGTATCCTTTAAAATGAGATTTAAACATGTGATCATCATGATCGACAGTTGTGATCGCATTATTGTCGGAGGACACATATTCCAACACAAAACAATATTTATATCTTCACAAACTATTCTACTCTTAGTAAAGAGGTAAGTAAAGGTCGGATCCCAAGGGACGGGTATTGATGTAGGATTTTCGATTGCAAATGGTTGTGTCTAAGGGTGTCACAATTTGGGTTGAGGTAGGAGATCAACTAAACTAATCAACAATATAAAAGCAAAGAAATGATAACAAGCAAGATGACTAAAATGAGACGTAAACAATTGATTAAAAGCACTAGGGTATCATGGGTTCATAGGGAATTCATGGGATTTGATCATACAAACATGATCTCTACTAGATACAAGCACTTATTGTTGTGATGGGATCGAGTTGGTTTATGTCTTACAATCCCTAAGAAGGTTTGGGTCCCGGAGCCGAATCGATTAGATTGTACAACACCTACAAGTTGACTTAATCCTTCCTATCCAACTATATGCATGGTCTAATGAGACTCGAGTTGTTTTATGTCTTACAAGTCTCATTGAAAAGGTAAGTGATGGGTAAAAAATGCAAGGATTCATAGGCTCGCATTTCATCAAACATAACATGTGCATAAGTTGGAATCACAACAAGCAAGCAAATTAATTATGAAAACATATTAGATTAAGCATGAATTAATCCCCTTGTTGGTTTCCCCTAATACCCTATTAACCCTAGTTAAGGAAACTACTCACTCATTATCAAGTTTTACATGCTAACAAGGTTGTCAATCATACTAGCAAGGCAAAACATGATGAACAAATGAAGATGATTAACAATAATTAAAAAGTATTAAGAGAGAATTATACCTATAAAGATGATTCCAAATAATAAAGCAAAGAATAATAGAAGTACTTGATGATTGATGGAAGGTTGTCAATCCTCCAAATAAACCCAAATAATCTTCTAATTACCCAAAATAAATGATGAACAATAGAGAAATTAAGAAAAAATTAAGAAATGAGATTTGTATTAATGCTAAATTAAGAGTTAATGACAAGATTTAGAGAGTATTAAGACTTGATTAAGATAAGATTACGATGATACTAAGATGACATGCTAATCTAGGTAGTACAATGGGGTATTTATAGTAGAGATTAAGTACAAGGATAAGTGTTACTAAGGGCTTAAATGACTATTAAGACCCTTAGGAAAAGTTGAGGAAGTGCTCCTCTCCAAGGAGATGCTTATCTCCGGTTTGGTAGTCTCCAGGAAATATGCTCGTCCCGAGCGTCTAGGCAGTAGGCACGGTGGGTTCTGCAAGGTAATCCGAGCGGATCATGGGAGAGATGCTCGGATTTGTTGGTCTCAAGACGAGCGTCTTGGCATCGGGACGCTCGGATTTGTGGGCATGGAGATGCTCGTCCTGGGCAGGGAGACACTCGAATCCTGGGTCAGCACTTCTCTTTTCTTCTTTCCTCAACAATCCTCGGGGATCTTGTTGGGGACGCAAGGATCCTTTCATCATTCCCCAATATACTTTATTATTTACACATGCCTTCTAGTATCGTCTTCCCTTTGATGCTTGGCCAATGAATTCGATCAATTTAACTCCATTTTGCCATGAAAATGCAAGGTTTGCACTCCTTTCCTACCAAGGGAACAAAACCTCAAAGAATATGCAAAACGGGAAACTAAAGATAGTAAATGACCCAATTATGCACTAAAAAGCATAGGAACGAGGTTAATTTGGGGACTAAATATGCTTAAATATGAGTCACATCAAATATCCCCAAACCGAACCTTTGCTCGTCCCGAGTAAAGAGGTGACAAAAACTAGGACCCTTATTCAAACTAAACTACTAATATAGCCGATGTGAGACAATTAGCGGGTCTCACTGCGCCGCTTCAACTCACAACAAGACAACCATGAGGTAGGATGCCTTCTTGCAAGGCAAGGTAGGGCTTTCCAAAATGGCGACACATCCAAGCATTAAAGCACACAAAACAAGTAATGGATGCATCTACAAAAATGAATAGCCAATTTGCTCATCTAAGTAGCGGAAATTATCTACAAGGGAAGCAATCTAAGGGTACACATTCCATCATAGATACGGTTTCTTCAAACTACTAAGCCTAGAAGGATACCAATAAATCACCTCCAAGTTGTGCCAAGCTAAGGTACCTTTGTACTTAATCGTTATATACTTTCGTCAAGAGTAGACTCCCTATAGTGTTAGAAACACTGGAGGATCGCGGAATTACCCTTCTTGCCTAGACATGAAGAAGGGTCGTCCCCTGTCTACCATGCACAAAAGTGGATACGATGGAAAAGGGATCAATAGAACTTGAGTTTTATATGAGAGTTTGATTTGTTGTTGGTTTTCCCCCCAATTTGTGGCATTTGACATTTTGAGAACATTTCTTTTGATGTTTGGCATTTTCAACACTTGACAATTTCAACTTTTTCTTGCATTTCTTTTGAACATTTTGAAGTCACCCTATTTGTAGTGAGGGTGCTTATTTTTGAAGCATATGAGTTTTCATTTTTGTTACTCCTCTTTTCTTTTGATGCAATTGCAAACTTTTTGACTTTTCATTTCAATTCTTGAACTCAAATTTTAAACAATTTTTGTGCCCATTGCCCTTTTTGATGACAAAATGTGGTAAAACATGGATTATGGTTACATGGTTTCAAGGGTCACCTTAGAATAAACGGTAGCCAAAGAGTTATCACACCACAAGGTACTCTTGACTAGGCCTTAATCCATGGGTCAAAGGATACTAGCATGACGCATCTTAGGGTGTTTTACATGTATTCTAACAAGTAAAGTTTTAAGAAGAAAAAGTATCTATAAGGGCCTTATATACACTTGTCAAGCTTCCCAAATAGATGCTTTCACAAAATTTTCCTAAATGCAACTATATGCCATGATGCAACTAACATTTATATATTCTAATGCATATGATTCTACCAACTAGTATACCAAATAATCTAAATGCAATCCTAAATTCAAATTGTTTATAACGCATCAATCAAAATAAAGCCACATAGTAATTAACATAAAGAGGATGAACAAACACAATATATACAAGACTATACTACAAAGGAAATGAACATGTTTTTGGGTTTTTGAATTTTGCAAATTTTTATGGTTTTTATGATTTATGAAATAAAAAGACATGTTTTTGTATTTTTCAATTTTTTTCAATTTTTATCATTTTTGTTTTTAGAAGTCATGTTAGAATTTCCCATCCCCACACTAGTATGGACATTTTCCTCAATGACCAATATGATAGGAAATTATGCAATTTATATGAAGATGCATGATTTCTAAACTAAATTCAAACTATATGACATATAAACAAGTGATGCAACTAAACTATACTATATGATGCATGATTTTTTTTATTTTTTTTGGTTGGAGAGCATAATTTAGATTAGCTCCCAATGCATATGCATAAACTTCCCCAAACCAAAATAGACACTATTGCTAATGTCAAAAATTGGGGGAGTTCATGCATAAGGATGCTATGCATGAAATTACAATTGTCATTTTGGATTTTGAATGTGGGAAAAAAATAAAAGAAACACCTCAATGGGACCGAGGTGTGAGTCCTCTAATTGATGCTAGGACTCAAAAATCATGATTAAGTTAAAAATTATATGAAAAACAAGAGAAATAAACAAACTTTAAAGGAGGTGTAGGAAACTCACAAAGTAATGTGGCATCCTCCCAATAGCCTGCTAATCCTCAATCTTCGCCCATGGCGTCATCACTATCATCTTCATCATCATCAACCTCTTTACTAGAATCAATCTCCATAGATTCGGAGTTATCATCACTTGCACTTGAACTTCCTTTTTCTTCCTCAACTTCTTCATTTTCTTCTTCATTTTCTTCACCTTCTTTTCCACCACTCTCAACAACAACAACCTCCTCTTCACCCAAGCTAGCACCCCTAGAAGCACTAGGAAAGAAGACTTCCCTATCCGCCCAACTAGGCAAAGGACAAGATGGGTCAAGAAGTCCTTGCCTAGCTAGATGTAGGAGGGTTGGATATTGTGCTATATAAGCATCGACTCTATCCTCATGGGCTTGCTTGTACATTTGTTGCATCAAAAGAGTCAAGTAGTCATTCCCCGCAGTAACACTTTCGGGTTGAAACTCATGGTAAGTGAATGGGTAGGGTGGAGTGATAATAGAGGGGGAGGGCTCGGCAATGTCCTCCCTTTGGTGTTGTATAATGTAATCGGCTTCCTCGGAGAGTGGGAGAAGGTAGTGTGGCCTATGGACATTTAATCGGCAAATTTTTTTCGGTAAAGTGAAGGATTTGGCATCTTTTGCTAACCATCCAAATTTGTCGTCAAGAGTATCATTCTTGACCCATTTGAATTTTTGAACCATGTTGGCTAGATCAATGATATGGCCTCCCTTAACCGGTTTATAAGTTCCATCTTTGTTGATGTCCCGGTTGAAGTGTTTTGCCAAATAAGTTACCAATCCCCCATTAATAATAAAGGTCGTGCCTTCCTTTCCTTGGTCGATATTGAGCCACCTCTCGATCAAAAGTCGAAGAATATTGTACCTCTTGGTGAACTCTCTACCAACATGAAAGGTTGACTCGAGATAAATAAAATCAAGCTCAGTGAAGTGGTTTGTTCCCTTTCTAGCAATCAAAGTATGCCCAACAACCTTGTGCCACACCCTTATGCCTGGATGATGGACATAAAGGGCACAACAATCATGGTAAGATGTGAACTTTCTCCTGGTAATAGCGTTCCATAAAGGAGCGGGATCATATTTTGGGACGGGTTTCTTCACATAGGTCGAGTCATTGCTAAGGCCAAAAACTTTACCAAACTCGGCATAAGACATTTTCCTATCAACATTCTCAAGGCGCAATTCAATGTTTGTTCGAGTCCCCACCTTTGTAACTTTCAATGAGCTTAAAAACTCCAAGGTGAAGGATGAGTAGGTCAACTCTTGCATATTAAACAAAGTAAGCAATCCCATGGACTCGAAGAAATTATTTGTTTGGTCTAAGACACCCAATTTGGTCAAAGTCTCTTGGCATATGAACTTGTTGGGTAAAATATATTTCTTAGCAAGAGATAAAAATTTCTTCCTATGGGCATCGGATGCGAAAATTACCTCCGGATAATCATGTAGTTGCTCAACAACCGGAGTAGAAGTAGTAGTTTCCACCATAGGAATAGTAGTCTCTTGAATCTCCATACTTGCACTTTGAACCACCAAAGCTTTTGAAGCTTGTAGAGCTTGTGGAGCTTGTTGCCTTTTTGAGAGATTCTTCTTTGGAGGTGCCTTGTTTCCACCTTTTGTCCTAGCCATCTTCTTCTTGTATGTAGTAACATACAAGGTATGTTTGATTTCTTCAAGTTTCAATAAGTCCCAAATCGATTTAGGATAATTGAATTTTCCCTTGTATCCTAAAAATCGATTCAAACTTTGAAGATTTTGGTGTTTTAATTGCTTGTTGTTGGTCGAGCCCTCTTGAGAGGTTTAGTTTTCGGTACTTGTTGTTAGGAGCACCTAGACCAAAACAATATTTATAACTCCACAAACAACTCTACTATTAGTAAAGAGGCAAGTAAAGGTCGGACCCAAGGGACGGGTATTGAAGTGAGATTTTCAATTGCAACTAGCGGTGTCTAGGGGTGTCACAATTTTGGGTTTGAATAGAAGATCACTAAACTAAATAGCAATGAAAGTAAACAAGCAAGATGATTAAATAGGGATATAAAAAATTGATAAAAGGCACTAGGGTGTCATGGGGTCATAGGGGATTCATGGGAATTGATCATACAAACATATTCTCAAATTATAAGCAATCAATTATTATTGTGATGGATCGAGTTGGTTTATATCTTACAATACTAGGAAAGTTTGTATCCCGGAGCCAAATCGATTAGATTGTACAACACCTACAAGTCGACTTAATCTTCCTTACTCAACTATATGAATGGTCTAATGAGACTCAAGTTGGTTTATGTCTTACAAGTCTCACTAAAAAGATAGGTGATGGGTAAAAAATGCAAGGATTCATAGGCTCGCATTTCATCAAACATAACATGTGCATAAGTTGAGATCACAACAAGCAAGCAAATAAACTATGAAAACATATTAATTTAAGCATGAATCATCCCCCATGTTGGTTTCCCCTAATTACCCATTAACCCTAGTTAAGGAAACTACTCACTCATTATCATATTGAACATGCTAGTAAGGTTGTCAATCATACTGATGTGACCATAATTAGCGCATATTTAGCCCCCGAATTAGCCTTGTTCCCATGCTTTTTAGTGCCTATTTGGGTCATTTCTTATCTTTAGTTCTTTGTTTTGCATATTCTTTGAGATTTTGATCCCTTGGTAGGAAAGGAGTAAGAATCTTGCATTTTCATGGCAAAACGTGGCTAAATTGATTGTGTTCCGGGTGTAATCACAGAGCAGTAATATGTTACCACCCGTGCTTGTAGAATGACGTCTTTAGTTGAATCCTCCTTGCGGTCTCCTGAAACGATGAACAAACTGAGGGCTCGGCTTTGGGCCGAGCGAACTCACTCCGACGCTCAAGTCAGTAAACTTAGAGAGGTAAGTGGTTGTTACCAGGCAAAGTACGTATTGTAGAGAGATAAGGAAGATATTACCAGATGAATAGTGATTCTTATCTTAAATTGTGGATCCTTTCCTCAATGATAGTTGAGGAGTATTTATAGACTTTCACCTTTTGTGACGTAGTGGCCAAGTGGCTAGCAGGTGGAAAGACTGATCTACCCCTCGGCCGAGGGACCTATGGCAGGCCGGTGGGCCCTGTTGACCCACCGCCGAGGGGTCTTGGATATGAGTTCGCGGATGTGTGCCCCGGCTGGCTGGTTGCCCCGGCCGGGACCCATCTGACAGGCCGACAGGTGGCGTCGGTTAGGCTGTCTAAGCCGTTGACTTGCTGTGGATATCTTTGACCTTGCTCAATGTGTTGACTTGGTCAGCGGGTGCAGAATATGCCCCATCAATTTGCCCCCAGCGTAGTCTATACCGTGGTATGGGCTCCGATGTATGCTGAGCGTATATTTTGCGCAAGTGAAAATTTTCTGCCCCGGCTTCTTCCACCTCGGCGAGACTTTGCTTAGGCCGCACCATATCCCCCCTCCACATGGTTGTGTAATGGACATCCGATGTGGAAAAGGCAATGACGCTGGCTGAAACCAGGGTGGAGAGTGCCGGTTGTTTCTGATTGCCCCCTGGCCGGTGCTTTCTGGCTTTGTTGATCACGTGGCCGGCGGAGAACGGATACTTAGGAATTTGTCGAGGAAGATGAATAGGCAGAGATATGAAGGGGCGTGTTGAAAACGCTTGGTCACTGTTGTATTGATTGACATTCAACTGTTGCAACGATTGACATTCCGTGGCTGCATGTCTGACACGTGTTTGATTGCTGATTGGCTGACGCTTCATGGGCTGTGCCCTGATTGGTCCTTCTTCATGGGCTTTTTCCTATAAATAGGGCAGTTAGTCTTTGAAATTGGGCACCAATTTCATTCTCTTAAAATTTTCTTTCCTCCAACTTTCCAAGGGTTTTTCTCTCTTCTAATCTTCAGTGTCGCTACTCCGGCTAGTACTTTTCTTCAAGGTAAGCCAACAAATTTCTCTTTTTAACTTGCGAGTTTTGCTGTAAACATGTCTTCTGCTGATGCCGGGACTAGCAAACCGACGCCGGGGGGTTCCCCATCGCGTCTTGATGAGGAGGAAATGCTAGACACCATCCCGCTAAGGTCTGGGGGCCCTAGGTCTCCTTCTCCTGAAGTTGATCCTCAAATTTTGGAGGAATGGGAGGATGATGATGATGTTGATGACGGCGGAGATGATTTCGGTGATGATGCTGAAAGGGCTCCTCCCAATGAGGGGAGGCAGTACGTCATGGATCACGGCGAACCCTGCAAGATCGGCCCTGACCGTACTTGGACCCATAAGTTCGCCCGTTGTTCCGGCGAAACGCTTTTCGAGGGCCATTTCTACTTTGGCAGGGGATACAGAATTGTTATCCCTGAGAGGGGTCAGCCATCTGTTGCCCTCCACCGGTTGCACCGGCGTATATATGCGGATCCGGAGTACGGGCTCCGGTTTTATTTGAATGATTACGTTATGGCCATCGTTAGGGCCATGAACGTCATCGTTGCCCACCGCACCCGTTGGTCGTTAGGACCATAGTCGGCTTTATCCGGCTCGTCTCTTTAAGGGGAGGTCCCAACGGTTAATTTATTCCGTCGGCTTCATCACCTCCGGCCGTCATTTTTCGGTCGCGTCGGATGGTACAACGGCGTGCAAATGGAGCGGGTTACGTCTCCGTTGATAAGCTCTCCTCCTGCAAGGACTGGAAAGATCGGTGGGTGTACGTTGAGGTGCCGGATGACTATCCGCTGCCCCGGTCCTTCCAGCACCGAGTTAATTTGCGGTGCGAGACTGAGGCAGAGCACGACAGATGGGTTACCCCGAAAAAGCTAAAAATGGACGCCGACAAGGTCCCTCTTAATGAGGATGAGAGGCTGGCGATGAGGCTCTTTGAGACGGACAAGAGTGGGGCGTCGAAAAGATGGATTCCCCCAACGCAGATCATTCTTCAGGACGAGCTGCTCTGTCATGTCGACCTTATATCGGCCCAAGCACAGGGTGAGTGGGGTCGGTGTGAGGCCCATGACTGCTCTCAATGTTTCTGTCCGTTTTGAATTTTGATTCATTCCTTGCTTAACTCTTGCCTTGCTTCTTTTGCAGATCATTTTGGCGCGGACCTGTCCGAGGATATTCTCAAGAGGATGGGGCTGCACAAGGACAAGACCGTTGCTAATTTGCATCCTAAGGCTTCAGGCCGTGACCGCAGAGTGTCGCCGAATGACCTCATGGATCACCAGCTGAAAGGCTTGAATGTGGAGGCGGCCCAGGCGAGGGTTGCTAGTAACATGCCGCGTCGAACGCGGAAAACAAAGCCTTCGGCGTCGACGGCGTCGACATCCGTTCCACCTTCCATCCCTTCAGTCCAGAAGGAGACGGTGGAGATCGTTGACATCACCAACGGGGAGGACTCTGATGCGGAGGGATCTCCCCTCGTCCTTAAGAGGAAAAGGTCCACCCCCATTTGTTCTCGCTTTTGCCGCCGCTGCTACCGAGGGGGGCAAGGAAATGGGCCCTCCGACAAAGAAGTCCAAGCCTGGTACCGATTTATCCTATGGCTCAAACTCAGCCGGCTCATTGGGCGTTCCTGATGAGTGGCTTTCCGATATGACCGTGTATACTAACACGGATGTTTTAATTGACTTTTTGCAGATCAACGTCGGCGGCCGCGCCGTTCTCACGGTGCGGCAAATGGAGAAGCGACTGAGAAGGCGGGTGATAGAAACGTCACCGTCGCTCCCCTACCTCGAAGATTTCCCCGCCGAGCTTGTGGCGAGAGGGTGCAAAAATATCCAAGAGGTCTGGCGAAGTGGGCTCGGCTAGCCGGCTCCTACATTATGGAGCAAGAGGAGACCATGGCCGAGGCCGCCCACGCTCGAGCGGCTAAGGCCGGAACTTGACGCGGTGAACAAGGAGGCTAAGAGGGCCAAGGCGGAGGTCAAGAGGCGATCCGTCCGAGAGAAAACTTAGGAGGACGCCGAAAAGGAAGTCCTTCTTTGAGAGAGCCAAGGCCGAGGTCATGCGCGCTGAAGCCGCTAAGCTCGGGAGATGCGTGACTTTGTTCGAAGCGCGCCGACCTTTACCTTAAACAGAGGAACGAATTTAGGGACTGTTCCAGACCCAGGGGAAGGTGGTCCGGGACAAGGATGCTATCATTGCCCAAAGGGAGGAGGACATTGAGAAACTCCAAACCGTTCTTCTCCCTAACATGTGCGCCCAATATCGGGACCTGGCCGAAGGAGCTGCCAGGGAAGTGATTGAGGAGCTCTTCCCTCTCGATGGCTCCTTTCCGTGGGATGATTTGACGATTGTTTGATGACAAGCTCGAAGCTAAGGAGGAAGAGGCGAAGGAAAAGGCCAAGGAGGAGGCAAGGGCGAAGAGGGAGGCGGAGGCGGTCGCGGAGAAGGCGGCCCTTCTTGCCGAGGAGGCTAGGGCGCCAAAGAGGAAGCCGAGAGGATGAAGGCGGTGAGGTCGCCGAGGCGCGGGCCGCCGAGAAAGCCGAGACCGCCGAGACAGCACGGGTCGCCTATTAAGGACGATCTTCGCTAACGTCGCGACGACGGCGAGCAAAGAACAGCATAGGGAGACGGGCGGTTGTCACCAGGCTCTCCTGGCGCCTCGGATAGCTTTAGCTTTAGATCAGTCTTTCCTCCCTGCCGTCTTTTGGCGCTTAAATGATATCTGTAACCTTTTGCCTCTCTTTTCCTTGTATTTTGTACAGCTTTGGTAGGTTGTCTTTTGGCTTATCCTTATGGGGACGGCCGTCATCTGCATTTCTTGTAATCTGTTGAACATTTTTAATAAGAGTTCGCTTCTTTTGCCTCTGGCTTGGCCGAGGTCTTTACCCCATTTTTCTGAGTTTTCTTGCGCTAGTAGTTGAGCGTCTTAACTGTAAACGTCTTCACTTTGCCTCTGGCTAGGCCGAGGTCTTTTCTCGTCTTCTCACGTTATTAATTAAGCGCCTCTTTTCTTTTCGCCTCGGCCTGGCCGAGGTAGTCTAGAGTGCGTATCTCAACTGTTTAACGTTCCTAAGGAATGTTGATTGTTTTTGCGAGTATCAGCTGTGCTGGCAGTGACTGCCGTGGCGTCTACCTCTTGGGGTGACTGCGACGGCGCTTGCTTCTTGATGATGACTGCCGTGGCGTCTACCACTTGGAGTGACTGCTGCGGCGTCTACCTCTTGAGGTGACTGCCGTAGCGTCTACTACTTGGGGTGACTGCGACGGCGCTTGTTTCTTGATGATGACTGCCGTGGCGTCTACCACTTGGAGTGACTGCTGCGGCGTCTACCTCTTGGCGTGACTGCCGTAGCGTCTACTACTTGGGGTGACTGCGACGGCGCTTGCTTCTTGATGATGACTGCCGTGGCGTCTACCACTTGGAGTGACTGCTGCGGCGTCTACCTCTTGGGGTGACTGCCGTAGCGTCTACCGCTTGGGGTGACTGCGACGGCGCTTGCTTCTTGATGATGACTGCCGTGGCGTCTACCACTTGAAGTGACTACTGCGGGGTCTACCTCTTGGGGTGACTGCCGTAGCGTCTACTACTTGGGGTGAATGCGACGGCGCTTGCTTCTGATAGTCACTACCGCTCTTGTCGGTATGACAGTGTGAGTCGGTACCTGTTTCTGATAGTGACTACCGCTCTTGTCGGTATGACAGTGTGAGTCGGTATCTGTTTCTGATAGTGACTATTTGGGAAATGAACACTTTGATGGAGAACTTGGACGATTCCTCATTAGATATAAACATGTGTCGGGGTACCCACAGTTGTCTTGGGCACCTCCGGCACTTTACAAGGTACTCTCTGAGATCGTCAGTGTTCTAACGGCTTATTAAAGGCACACCTTCCTAGTTAGCCGTCAGTTGCATCCATGAGGTCGCCCTCCTGTTGTAAGGATGGGCCTTTCCCCCTCTCTGACTTCTTTGCCGCTTTGAGGGATTGCAAGTTGCATCCTCTGGCGGATATCTGGACGTTGACCACCACGTCCTTCTCGTCCTTGGAGACGAGCTTATGCGCTTCCCCCCGGTCCGAGACATACATCAGTGTCAGGGCCCGTATGGACATCACTGCGTCGGCCTCGCTCAGAGTGACTCGGCCGATAAGAACGTTGTAGGCGGACGAGCCGTCAATGACCACGAACTCAGCTAGGACATTCTTAGCCGCAATCCCTTCGCCGAACATCACCGGCAGTATGATTGACCCTAGGGGCACTAGTCCGTCCCCGGAGAAGCTGTACAGTGGACTGGTGCAAGGGCTTAGGTCCTTTACTTTTAGGCCGAGGTTGAGGAAGCATTCCCTGAACATGATGTTCGTGTAGGCGCCCGTGTCAATCAGGCACCTCTTGACCAGGTGGTTGGATATGTCCAAGTGGACTATAAGTGGGTCGCTGTGAGGGGCGATGACTCCCTCGTAGTCCTTCTTCCCAATAGTTATATCGGGGATGTTGGAAGCGGGGGTCGCTGTGTTGGGCACAAAGTTGATGGCCTGATATAGCTCATTCAGGTGCCGTTTGTGCCCATGAGCGGACCCGCCGTTCTCGTTGCCCCCGATGACAACATGGATCACTCCTATCCGTTCAAAGACGGATTTCTTATTTGAACCGCCGGCCTCAGTCTTTTGGCCTTTGGCAACATACTTGCCGAGGCTCCCCTTCCGGATTAGCTCTTCAATGGCATTCTTCAGATGCCGGCAGTTGTCAGTAAGGTGACCGGTGTGGCCGTGGTACTCACAGTACTGGCTCGTGTCCCCGTCTCCCTTCGGCTTGGGAGGCCTTTCCCATTTATGGCCCTCGCCCTTGCTCAGGGCGAAGACCTCGGCGGCAGATACAACCAGGGGGGTGTGATCACGGTACCGCCTTTGGTGGTATGTTCCCGAACTCCCCCCGGCGCCCGCCGAGCTCTGCTTTCTGGCAGATTTATCAGGCCGTGACCTATTATTGTCACGGCGTCTTTCATTCGGGTTGTCCTCCCGGTGGCTCTTCTTCTCTGAGTGCCCAGCTTCGCTGTGGCCGACCCAGGTCTTGTGATAGTCCTCTACCTTGATGGCTTGATCGACCATCTTCCTGGCGGCGTCTAAGCCCAGGCCTCCGGACTTGATGAGCTCGTTTTTAAAGTCTCCCCTTGGGAGGCCTTTCATCAGCGCAAAGGCCGCCGGCTCGGGATTTATCTCCCGAATTTGCTGAACCTTGGCATCGAACCTCTTCACATAGCTTCGTAGAGACTCGCCCCCCTCCTGCCTAATAGTTAGGAGGTCCGACGTCTCCACGGCCTTCCTCTTATTGCAAGAGTACTGGGCTAGGAAGGCGTCCCTTAGGTCGGCGTAATAAAGATACCGAGCCGTCGGGCAGCCCTTTGTACCAACTCTGAGCCATCCCATGCAAGGTCGTTGGGAAGACTCGGCACCAGACTTCATCGGGTTGTTCCCACACCGACATGTACGACTCAAAGGCCTCGGCATAGTCGGTGGGGTCGCTATCCCCTTTGTAAGTGAACGCTGGCAATTTTAGTTTGGTTGGCACGGCGGTTTCAAGGACATAGGCACTGAGGGGCTGTCTGACCACGTGTCGAATGACACGCGGCGATCGGCTCCTCGCATTCCTAGTCCGGCCCCTCTCCTCGTATTGGGTGGGGTTTCTCCTCCGACTATGGTAAGTCGGGCTTCTTCTCCGACTCTGACGAGTCGGACTTCTTTCACTCCTCTGAGGCGAGGCCTCGTCGGTGCGCGGCGACGCCTGTCCTCCGCGGGTGCGGGAGGAGCTTAGGTCTACCACTGGCACGCTGGGCTCCTCCGGCGTCTTGACGGGGCCAGCTTCTTCCAGTGCTCCATTCAAGTCTCTTGGAGTCACGTTCTGGGCCCTGGTCTCCTGGACGGGTTCCGCCGCTCTTGTCGGTGTGACAGTGTGAGCCGACGTACTACTAATGAGGTCCAGGAGTAGCTTCAGTTTCGCTACATCAACCACATGTCCCATGATGGTGACCTGGTTGTGGGCGCGGCGTATCTGGTATTATTGGCATCCCTTACTCCGGCTGAATTACCCGGCCGGTGGAGGGCTGCGCAACTCCAGAGTTGTGGACGGTATCATCTCGGCAGAACTCGGTTTCGTCAGTTACGAATACCTCTTGTTGTTTTGACATCTTCTTAGCTTTTTTGGGTGGGTTTTTGTTTTGTTTTTTTTTTTTTTTTGGGAATGAATGTGACTAGCTTCTAGTATCTTTCCCCACAGACGGCGCCAATTGTTCCGAGTGTAATCCCAGAGCAGTAATATGTTACCACCCGTGCTTATAGAATGACGTCTTTAGTTGAATCCTCCTTGCGGTCTCCTGAAACGATGAACAAACTGAGGGCTCGGCTTTGGGCCGAGCGAACTCACTCCGACGCTCAAGTCAGTAAACTTAGAGAGGTAAGTGGTTGTTACCAGGCAAAGTACGTATTGTAGAGAGATAAGGAAGATATTACCAGATGAATAGTGATTCTTAGGTTAAATTGTGGATCCTTTCCTCAATGATAGTTGAGGAGTATTTATAGACTTTCACCTTTTGTCACGTAGTGGCCAAGTGGCCAAGTGGCTAGCAAGTGGAAAGACTGATCTACCCCTCGGCCGAGGGACCTATGGCAGGCCGGCGGGCCCTGTTGACCCACCGCCGAGGGGTCTTGGATATGAGTTCGCGGATGTGTGCCCCGGCTGGCTGGTTGCCCCGGCCGGGACCCATCTGACAGGCCGACAGGTGGCGTCGGTTAGGCTGTCTAAGCCGTTGACTTGCTGTGGATATCTTTGACCTTGCTCAATGTGTTGACTTGGTCAGCGGGTGCAGAATATGCCCCATCAGATTGTATTCAATGACCAAGCATCAAGAAGAGACAAGACTAGAAGGCCTTTGTACATATCATAGTAGAAGAACAATGTTGAGAAAGGATCCTTGCGTCCCCAAGGAAATCCCCAAGGAATTTATGAAGAAAAGGGAAGAAAAGAAGAAGAATTAACGCTGACCAACAATCCGAACGGATTGCAGACAATTCGCCCGTCCAGCCAGAACAATCCGAGCGTCCCTCCTTGGAATCCGCTCGGATTCCCCCTCAACAATCCGAGCGTCCCTCTCCTGAATCCGCTCGGATTGCACCGCCCAAATCCGGCCGTCCCGACTCTAATCCGCCCGGATTCTCAGACAAAGACGGATTTCATTCTTCAAGCTACGAAAAGAGAAGCCCTTCTCTCAGAAAATACCGGGTCCTCCTTGCTCAACTTAAAAAGTGTAATTACTAGTTTAGCCCTTAGTTAACCCTAATGCATCCTCCCTAATTTTCACTATAAATACCCCATTAGTCTAATTAGAAGAGCATGTTCTTCTTATCAATAATTAGTGTAGTTAATATCAATCAAATCTCTCTTCAATATTGTAATTAAGTATTAATCAAGTTTTAATCCAAGTTTTAGTTCTTTAATCTCTCTTTTGTTCATCCTTTATTTTGGGTAATTGAAGATTATTTGGGTTATTATTGGGAGATTGACAATCTCTCAATCAAACATCAAGTACTTCTATTATTCTTGCTTTGTTATTGGAATCATTAGTAGGTATAATCTCTTAATCCCTTTTTAATTATTGTTAATTACTTTCATTTATTCATCATGTTTCATATTGTTGGTATGATTGACAACCTTGCTAGCATGATCAACATGATAATGAGTGAGTAGTTTCTTAGCTAGGGTTTAATGGGTGATTAGGGGAAACCATCATGGGGAATGATTCATGCTTAAATCAATATGCTTTCATATCTTATTTGCTTGCTTGTTTTGATCTTAATACATGCACATGTTATATTTGATGAAATGCTAAGCCTATGAATCCTTGCATTTACTATCATCTTCTATCCTTTCAATGAGACTTGTAAGACATAACCCAACTCGAGTCTCATTAGACCATGCATGTGTTGAGTAGGAAAGATTAAGTCGACTTGTAGGTGTTGTACAATCTAATCGATTCGGGACCCAAACTTTCCTAGGATTGTAAGATATAACCCAACTCAATCCATCACAACAATAATTGCTTGCTTATAATTTGAGAACATGTTTGTATGATCATATCCCATGATTCCCCTATGATCCCATGACACCCTAGTGCTTTTAATCAATTGTTTACACCCCTTATTTTATTCATCTTGCTAGTTTATTTTCATTGTTATTTTAGTTTAGTGACCTTCTACACCAACCCAATTTGTGACACCCCTAGACACTACTAGTTACAATAGAATTCTCATTTCAATACCCGTCCTTTGGGATCCGACCTTTACTTGCCTCTTTACTAATTGTAGAGTTGTTTTGTGAAGTATAAATTGTGTTTTGTATCGACCATTGACCAACGACCACATATTCTTAATTGTGAACACGAAATGGCATCGATAAAAAATGGCGCCGTTGCCGGGGACGGTGTTTAATTGATTTAAGATTTCTTTTTATTGTTATTAGTTGTGTCTTTCTTCACCTTGGGGAAGTAAAACTCCTCAAGGTTTGTTCTAATTGTTTTCGAGTTGTTTGATATTTTGCATGTCTAGAAGGTCACAAGGTGATTTGTTACCTTTTGACCGTGAAATCGAAAGAACCTTGACGAATAATAGGAGACTTGTTAGGAGGAATTTGGGAGGTGTTGGTGAAGTTGTTCAACCCACTAGTGAGTTTGTCAATCCTTTCGCAATAGAAGGAGAAGAGAACCCATTAAACAATACCACACAAAATCCACCTACAATGCCTAAATTCTCGTCACACTCTATACCCACCGAGGAGAATCTACCAAATGGTACTCCTACACCACAACATCTAACCGGAAATTTTATTGCCAAGTCCGCCTTCATCCAATTAGTTGAGAGGAGCCAATTCGGGGGAATGCCTAGTGAGGACCCTCATTCTCATATGGAAACCTTTTGCGATTATTGTGATGCTATCTCTCAAACGGGCGTGACTCAAGACCAAATTAGATGGGTCTTATTTCCTTTTTCGTTAATCGGCACCGCGAAGCAATGGTTGAAGGGCCTTGATAAGGCCACCCTTGGAATAGATTATTGGAAGAATTTAGCTCTAGCTTTCTACAAAAAATTCTACCCACCGGAAAAGACTAACATGCTAAGAGCTCAAATTACGGGTTTTAAGCAAAGGGATGAAGAATCTTTGTATGAAGCTTGGGAGCGGTTCAAAGGTATTTGTCGCTCATGTCCTCACCATGGACTTAGCGAAGGGTTTTTGGTACAACAATTTTGGAATAGTTTATATGAAGATTCAAGGAACTTTCTCAATATGGGATCAAATGGAATGTCCACCGAAGTTGATGACAATCAAACATGGAACAAGATTGAGGAAATGGCGGTCCATAATTCACAATATAGTAGACCTCGCAAGGCTACTAGAGGAGGAAAGCATGAAGTGGACTCCGTTACTCAATTGGGTGCTCAACTTAGTGCTCACATTGACACAATCAACTTGAAGTTTGAACAAGCTATGGCTAGACTTGAGGAAAACTCAAAATCATCAAAGCATCATGTCAATGCCATGACGGCATCCTCATCAATCCCAAGTGGGATATGTGAGAATTGTAGAACTTTGGGTCATGACCCAAGTGAGTGTAGGGGAACAACCGAACAAGTTAATGCTTTCCAAGCTTACAAAAGTGGTACCCCTTATTCAAATTTTTACAATGAAAACACCATGTTCCATCCAAATCTCTCATACAAAAGCCAAAATGTTCAAAACCCTCAAACAACATACACTCCACCACCCATGAGAAATCAAAATCAAAGACCCTTTTACAATCAAAACCAATGTTACCAAAATCAAAATCCATACAATCACCAAAATGACCAAGGTTTTGATGTCCAAAAAGCGGTCCTCCAAATGCAAAAGAATCAACAAGAATTTTTCACTCAAATGCAAAAAGATAGCCAAGCAAAGGACACCACCATCAACAACATTCTAGCTCACACCAAGATGTTGGAAACACAATTGACTCAACTAGCATCTTCAAGCTCACAAAGACAAAAGGGGCAATTACCACCTCAAAGTAATCCCCCTAGACATGAAACGGTTAGTGCCATTCACTTGAGAAGTGGTACAAGGTATGAAGCACCGAAGGAGCAAGTTGAGAATGAAGTTGTGAAAGCTAGTGAGAATGAAGTTGTTGTGCAAAACTCCAAAGAAGGGGAATCATCAAAAGAAGAAAGTTCAAAGAAAAATGAAGACAAGGCCAAAGAGAAGGAGCCCATTGTGATTAGACTTCCTTTTCCAAGTCGTCAAGCCAAGCCCAAATTTGATGATCAACTTGGAAAGTTCATGGAAATTGTGAAGAATTTAGAAGTCTCAATTCCTTTCACGGAATTAATCAATCACGTACCGGCCTATGCAAAATACATGAAAGATATCCTCACAAAGAAGAAGTCGATCCGGAAACTTGAGACTATCGCCTTCACTAAGGTGAGTAGTGCAATACTTCAAGGGAGTTCACCTCCAAAGTTAAAGGATCCGGGAAGCTTCTCAATACCGTGTACCATTGGCGACACGACGATCAACAAAGCCTTATGTGATCTAGGGGCTAGTGTGAGTGTCATGCCGTACTCGGTGAGTAAAAGGTTGGGGATGGGAGAGCTTAAATGCACCAATATCACACTCCAAATGGCCGATAGATCGACGAAGACACCGTTAGGGATATGGGAAGATGTCCCCGTGCGGGTGGGAAGTTTTTCATCCCGGTGGACTTTGTCATTGTTGATATGGAGGAAGATTCCAACATTCCAATCATCTTAGGAAGACCTTTCCTACACACCGCGGGTGCGGTGATTGATGTGAAACATGGAGAGCTCACTCTAGAAGTGGGAGATGAAAGCATAACTTTTAATCTTGACAAAACCATGAGAGCTCCTCGTTTGCATGAGCCATGTTTCATGATTGATCATTATAGCCGGAAGGATGAAAGGAAGAAATCCGAACTCCAATGGAAGAAGAAAGATGAAGATGCTCCATTCAAAGAGCAAGTGAATTGTGACAAGGAGAGCTTGCATAACTCATCAAAATAAACCAAGGAAGAAGAAGATGGCCTCATTGGCCAAGAGAAGAAATTGGGAGAGTTGTCTCCATCTAAGCAAGAGATTTTCAATGATCAACTCAATGAAGTTTGTGGTCTTTGGGACGACGAGTTTGAAGGGATTTTTAATCCCTACATTGGGCATGCCATTGATCATGATCAACAACAAGGGGCACGGTCTATTGAGGACCTCTACCATAATAATGAACAAGCTTTTGATTACTTTTTCAAGGTGTTGAGCAACATCAACAACACCTTGAACATGCCCCCTTGACATCTCATCAAGAATGAGAGTTTGGTGGAGTCCTCCCTAAACCACCACTTGTAAATATTTCTAACTCCCTAACTTACATTTCAATTCTTGTATTGCATTTTTGTCATTTTTGGATTTTTATTTACTTTGATCAAAATAATTGTCATGTAAGAGAGAAGTGAGGGAGGGATTAACAATTTCAATTGATGTGTAGTGCTTTACCTTAGTGTGGAGATGGGAATTGCCTAGGCTATTCATGCCTTAGTAATGCCCCCACAATGAAGAACACAAGATTTGAAAGAAAGAAAGAAAGAATGATATAGGAATGCGTTTGTGCACGGGTGGAGCTGAATCCGTGTACAACAGGGAAGAATCCGAGCGGATTCCTGAGAATCCGCCCGTCTTCAACAATCCGAGCGTCCTGCTGAGAAGACGCCCGTCCTAAGCTGAGCTGAAATTGAAAATTTCTTGACTGTTGAAGAATCCGAGCGGATTTTCGGAAAGACGCCCGTCTCATAGAATCCGTCCGTCTTGTGAAGAAGACGCCCGTCTTTGCATCAAGAAAACAAAGAAATTTCTCTCGGGATGAAATCCGTCCGTCCTGAAGCAAATCCGCCCGTCCCATCACAGAAGAATCCGAGCGGATTCCCAAGAATCCGCCCGTCTTTAGGCGAGCTTCTGAAAATTTTGAAGTCGCGAGAATCCGCACGGATTGGGCCTAATCCGCACGGATTGCCCCTGCGTTTTCGAAAATTTTGACTTCTTTAAATACCCTCCCACCTTCATTCCTTCATTCATTCATTCATAAACACTACCCACAACATCAAAACCCTCATCCTCTCCATCACAAAAACAAAAACCCTCAACAAAATCCACCAAAATCAAATCAAACCATCCTTCAAACAACAAATCAATCACTCCATCTTCAATAAAATCAAAACCAAGAACAAAATCTTCAACCTTTGAGTCGATTTTTGATTTCATAAAGGCAAAGCCTTTCACCTTCAAATCGATTTGGGCATTCTACAAATTGAAGATTTTTGATTCTTTTCTTGGTTAGTTCATCAAATGGCAAGGACAAAGGGAGCAACAAAGGCACCAAAGGCAAAGGCTCTCTCTCAAAGGCAAAAAGCTCTCCAAACAAAGAAAGCTTTGGCAATGGTGGTATCAACACCAAACTTGGAAGTGCAACAACAACAACAAATTTCTATGGGAGCATCACCTTCTACTCCCGTAATCGATCAACTCTTGCATTATCCGGAGGTAACTTTTATTTCCAATACCCATAGAAATACATTTGTCAAGTTTGCTATGAAATCAATTCAATCCACCAAATTCATATGTAAAGATGCCTTGGAGAAATTGGGTGTTCTTGAACAAACAAAAGCCTTTTTCAATGCCATGGGTTTGAAGAAATTGTTTGAAACAAAGGAATCGACATACCCTTCCCTTGTCTTGGAATTCTTAATTTCTTTAAAAGTCACCAAAGTTGAGGATAGGGAAAATCTTGAGTTTCGTCTAGCTAACATTAGTAGACGCATTACCTTTAAGGAATTAGGTGAAATTTTGGGTCTTAGCGATGAATCGAGATATCTTAAGCATTATGGAAAGTATGACCCCGAGCCTCTTTGGGAGGCAATCTCCGGGAAGAAATTTGATGATTTTCATGCTTGTCGTGCTCTTTTGGTCCATCATCCGGGCATAAGAGTATGGCACAAAGTTGTGGGAAATACCATAATTGCTAGGAAAGACACCAATCATTTCACAAGACTTGATTTTATTCTCCTTGAATTGGCCTTGAATGTCGGATGAATCCATACCAAGCCTTTCAATTCTTTGAGGCTATTAGTTGATAGATGGCTCAATGTTGATAGTGGGAAGAAGGGTACAACCGTTATTGTTAATGGCGGCCTAGTCACGGTCCTAGCCAAGCACTTTGATCCTAATTTCAATAAGGATAGCAAGTACAAGGCAAAGGAAGGTGGCCATCTTATTGATATGCCTACCATGATTAACAAGTTCAAGTGGGTTGCTCAAAACCCCCTTGACACCAAGTGTGGATGGCTTACTAGTGAGGCTCGATCATTCACTTTACCCGCGAAGATTTGTCGTCTAAGTGTCCACCGGACCAACTATCTACTTCCCCTATCCGAAGAAGCCGAGTACATCATTCAACAACAAAAGGGTGATCATGAAACCCCCTCCTCTTCCATTGTTATACCGCCTTATCCCTTTGTGTATGAAGAGTTCAAACCGGAAGGAGTTGAAATTGGGAAAGACTATGTCACTCTTCTTATGCAAGCAATGCACAAGCAAGCTTATGAAGATCGGAAGAATGCATATTTGGCTCAATATCCTCCCCTCCTAAATTTAGCTAGGCAAGGACTCCTTGATCCATCTTGTCCTTTGCCTAGTTGGGCGGATAAAGAAGCCTTGTTTCCGGGTGCATCTAGGGACGTGGTGGAAGACAATGAGGTTGTTGGAAATGGTGAAGAAATTGATGATAATATTGAGGATGAAGCAAGAGGAGATGGAGAAAGAGATGGTGAAGATGATGATGAGGAAGAAAGTGACAAGGAAAGTGGCAATGTGACCACTTCTCATGAGGGAAGTGATGATGATGATAGCATGATGGAGGACTAGCAAGCCTTGGAGATTCCTACTCTCCCACGGTTTGTCTATATCTCTTTGTATTTTATTTCATTTTGATCATTTGTTGGTTTAGTCCTAGCAACATCAAAGGACTCACACCTCGGTTCCATTGAGGTGTTCTTCTTTTATTGTTCCCATTTGTAAAATCCAAAATGACAAACTAGTTTCATGCATAGCATAGTGTGTGCATAAACTATACCCATCCTTGAACATTAGCAATAGTGTCTCACTCGGTTTGGGGAAGTTAATGCATACGCAACGGGAGGTAATCTAAATTATCCTCTCCGTCATAATAAAAACCATGCATCATGTAGTGTAGCTTAGTATAGAATTGCATTTAGTATAGAAATCATGCATCATCTTTGCATAATTTCCATCATTTTGGCCATTGAGGACAATGCCCATATTAGTGTGGGGATGGGAATTCTAACATTTAACTCTTATTCAAAAACCATAAAAATTGAAAAATTTCAAAAATCATAAAAATTGAAAAAATTGAAAAACCCAAAAACAAGTTCATTTCCTTTGTATATATTGTCTTGTATATATTGTGTTTGTTTTATCCTTGTTCACATTGATTGACTACGCCACATCCGAGACATGAGGATATTGAAGACCGCATGGTACGATCTTTCCAATCTCCTTTTTCCTCTTTATGTTAATGACTATGTGGCTTTATTTTGATTGATGCGGTAAAAACAATGTGAAATTAGGATTGCATTTAGTTTATTTGGCATATTAGTTGGTAGAATCATTTGCATTAGGATGTGTATATGTTAGTTGCATCATGGCATGTAGTTGCATGTTAGAAAAATTTTGCGAAACCGTCTACTTGGGAAGCTTGACAAGTGTATATAGGCCCTAGTAGATGCTTTTTATTCTTAAGACTTTGCTTGTTAGAATACTTGTAAAACACCCTAGGATGTGTCATGCTAGTATCCTTTGACCCATGGATTAAGGCCTAGTCAAGAGTACCTTGTGGTGTGATAACTCCTTGGCTACCGTTTATTCCAAGGTGACCCTTGAAACCATGCATACTCCCATCATTCATCCATGTTCTACCACACATTTTGTCATCAAAGGGAATGGGCACAAAAAGAAATCAATTTGAGTTCAATAAAATGAAAAGTGAAAGAAAGTTTGCAAAAATGCATCAAATGAAAAGAGGATCAAAAATAGAACTCCTAAAGCTTCAAATACAAGGCACCCTCGTTACTAATTGGGGTGACTTTGAAAATGTTCAAAAGAAATGCAAAAAGTTGTCAAGTATTGAAATGCCAAAAATCAAAAAGAAATGGCAAGAAAGTGTTCTCAAATGTCAAATGCCACATGAAATTGTGGGGAAAAACAACAATGAAAGCAAACTCCCAAAATGAAACTCAAATATCTATTGATCCCTTTATCCATCGTATCCATTTTTGTGCAAGGTAGAGAGGGGACGACCCTTCTTCTTGTCTAGGCAAGAGGGGGAATTCCGCGATCCTCCAGTGTTTCTAACACCATAGGGAGTCTACTCTTGACAAAAGCATTTAACGATTGAGGACAAAGGTACCCTAGCTTGACACAACTTGGAGGTGATTTATTGGTATCCTTCTAGGCTTAGTAGTTTGAACAAATTGCATCTATGAAGGATTGTGTACCCTTGAATTGCTTCCCTTGTAGATAATTTCCGCCACTTAGATGAGGAAAGTGGCTATTCTTTTTGTAGATGCATCCATTATGTGATTTTATGTGCTTTAATGTTTGGATGTGTCGCCATTTTGGCAAGACCCACCTTGCCTTGCAAGAAGGCATCCTACCTCATGGTTGTCTTGTTGTGAGTTGAAGGGGCGGAGTGAGACCCGCTAATTATCTCATATCGGCTATTATTATTAGGATAGGTTAGTTTTGGTCTTAGTCTTTGTCACCTCTTTACTCGGGACGAGCAAAGGTTCGGTTTGGGGATATTTGATGTGACCATAATTAGCGCATATTTAGCCCCCGAATTAGCCTTGTTCCCATGCTTTTTAGTGCCTATTTGGGTCATTTCTTATCTTTAGTTCTTTGTTTTGCATATTCTTTGAGATTTTGATCCCTTGGTAGGAAAGGAGTAAGAATCTTGCATTTTCATGGCAAAACGAGGCTAAATTGATTGTATTCAATGACCAAGCATCAAGAAGAGACAAGACTAGAAGGCCTTTGTACATATCATAGTAGAAGAACAATGTTGAGAAAGGATCCTTGCGTCCCCAAGGAAATCCCCAAGGAATTTATGAAGAAAAGGGAAGAAAAGAAGAAGAATTGACGCCGACCAACAATCCGAACGGATTGCGGATAATCCGCCCGTCCAGCCGGAGAACAATCCGAGCGTCCCACCTTGGAATCCGCTCGGATTCCCCTCAACAATCCGAGCGTCCCTCTCCTGAATCCGCTCGGATTGCACCGCCCAAATCCGGCCGTCCCGACTCTAATCCGCCCGGATTCCTGCACAGCACGGATTTCATTCTTCAAGCTATGAAAAGAGAAGCCCTTCTCTCAGAAAATACCGGGTCCTCCTTGCTCAACTTAAAAAGTGTAATTACTAGTTTAGCCCTTAGTTAACCCTAATGCATCCTCCCTAATTTTCACTATAAATACCCCATTAGTCTAATTAGAGGAGCATGTTCTTCTTATCAATAATTAGTGTAGTTAATATCAATCAAATCTCTCTTCAATATTGTAATTAAGTATTAATTAAGTTTTAATCCAAGTTTTAGTTCTTTAATCTCTCTTTTGTTCATCCTTTATTTTGGGTAATTGAAGATTATTTGGGTTATTATTGGGAGATTGACAACCTCTCAATCAAACATCAAGTACTTCTATTATTCTTGCTTTGTTAGTGGAATCATTAGTAGGTATAATCTCTTAATCCCTTTTTAATTATTGTTAATTACTTTCATTTATTCATCATGTTTCATATTGTTGGTATGATTGACAACCTTGCTAGCATGATCAACATGATAATGAGTGAGTAGTTTCTTAGCTAGGGTTTAATGGGTGATTAGGGGAAACCATCATGGGGAATGATTCATGCTTAAATCAATATGCTTTCATATCTTATTTGCTTGCTTGTTTTGATCTTAATACATGCACATGTTATATTTGATGAAATGCTAAGCCTATGAATCCTTGCATTTACTATCATCTTCTATCCTTTCAATGAGACTTGTAAGACATAACCCAACTCGAGTCTCATTAGACCATGCATGTGTTGAGTAGGAAAGATTAAGTTGACTTGTAGGTGTTGTACAATCTAATCGATTCGGCTCCGGGACCCAAACTTTCCTAGGATTGTAAGATATAACCCAACTCAATCCATCACAACAATAATTGCTTGCTTATAATTTGAGAACATGTTTGTATGATCATATCCCATGATTCCCCTATGATCCCATGACACCCTAGTGCTTTTAATCAATTGTTTACACCCCTTATTTTATTCATCTTGCTAGTTTATTTTCATTGTTATTTTGGTTTAGTGACCTTCTACACCAACCCAATTTGTGACACCCCTAGACACTACTAGTTACAATAGAATTCTCATTTCAATACCCGTCCCTTGGGATCTGACCTTTACTTGCCTCTTTACTAATTGTAGAGTTGTTTTGTGAAGTATAAATTGTGTTTTGTATCGACCATTGACCAACGACCACATATTCTTAATTGTGAACACGAAATGGCATCGATCACATACCAACAAAGTAAAACATGATGAATAAATGAAGATGTTTAACAATAATTAAAAAGAGATTAAGAGAATTATACCTACTCATGATTCCAATAATAAAGCAAAGAATAATAGAAGTACTTGATGATTGATTGGAAGGTTGTCAATCTCCCAATAATAACCCAAATAATCTTTAATTACCCAAAATAAAAGATGAACAAAAGAGAGATTAAGGAAATGAGATTTGTATTAAGACTTGATTAAAATTTGATTACAAGATTAAAGAGAGATTAGATTGATATAAACTACACTAGAGATTGATAAGAAGAACATGATAATCTAATTAGACTAATGGGGTATTTATAGTGGGGATTAGGTACACAAATTAGGGTTTACTAAAGGCTTAAATGAAGATTAAGTCCTTGAGGAATCGCTCCTCTTAGAAAAATATGCGAGTCTCCTTTTTGATAGTCTTTCCTGAGGTATGCACTGTTAGAAATTATTAATCTCATTAATTTACATATTCATATATGAATCAATTTATTTAGTCATAAAATAAATTCTAGATCTTATGCATGCAAACATGAACAAAAGTAGAGAAGAAATCGCCTTTCTTACTATGTGATTTCGGTTTTATGGGCACCAACAAGATCTCCTTCTTGTTAGTTCTTGAGCTTTCCAACAATGGATGAATAAGATTCAAGTTTAAAATCTCTCCCAAAAGCATATACCCAAGGAAACCTCTTAATAACTAATATTATTATGATCTAGTAATAATATTAATCTAGCTTAAATATTTGACCCAAAATATTGATTTTGTTCTCCTCTATTTCGGTTTAGAGGTGAGGATTTTGTGTGTTTTTCTTTCTCTAAAATTTCACAAGTTGTAGAGAAAAATACATTTTTTTACTACACTAGAAAAATATGAGTTGAAGTGTGTATGAATAAAAATGATAGAGGAATAACTCTATCATTTCACTTGGCAAAACCGGTTGGAGGAGGGAAGGTAGCCAATGCATGAGGCCAACTTTCTTCCCAAGAACAACTAGGCATGCATGGCTACATATAGAGTGTAATAATTGTGTTTTTCCCTTATTAAAATAATCAACACAATTTATGCACTAATACCCTCTAAATTTCGGTACACTTGAGATAAAATGGGTAGTCCATTTTATTTTGTCATTTGTCAATTGTGACATATGTGACATGTTACTTGACATGTGAATTTGTAATGTATTTTTAACATATTAAAAATCAACATACTCATAAAATATGTCATTTACAAAATCGACTAGTAATTCGTAATTACTTGTACCAAAACGGTTTATCAAATTATAAATTACAACGTCTTGTATTTATAATAAATTATTCATTCAATTTCAATTCCAAATTGTTTCGTAAACAATAACTTTATCTAAGTAATAAAACAATTCAATTACTTAGACCGTATCTAATATAATCGAATTACAATAAGACACGTTAATTTTACTCACAAAATCATCCGTCAATTCTAAGCAATTTAATTAACTCGTATCAGCATACGATTAATTAAATAATCAATTAAGAGTATTTTCCTATAGGTATGACCTAAGGGGATCAACTGATCACCACCGTCGCACGACAGTAATGTCAAACTCAAGTAAGCCAATCATTACCGATATGTGTGGACCAGTTGACTGTAAAATTATTACATCCCACATGTATTCTTAAAATGAGATTTAAACATGTGATCATCATGATCGACAGTTGTGATCGCATTATTGTCGGAGGACACATATTCCAACAATCTCCCACTTGTCCTCGACAAGTGTGCGTTGATGCGTATATTTTATATAGGGTTTTTACCTCATTTTTACACGCATTTCTGTATTATTTATGTAGCATCTAGCTACAAATACCCCCGAATATTCTACTTTGGGTTGTTTTATGTAATTTGCAGGAATAAACCAAAGAGGAGCTAAATCGAGCCAAATTTATCCCAATTGCATGTATTTATGGAGAATAAGGAGCCGGAGCTTGGAAATCTAACCCCTGGAAGACGCGTGAGCTAGTTTCGGGATGTATTTTGATGCTTACGTGCGAAGATAGCTCGATCGAGTAGATTTATCACTCGATCGAATGCTTTATTTATTGGAGTTGCTCGATCGAGCAGTTCAAGCTTACACGAAGGAAGACATTGCAAGGAGTGCTCGATCGAGTGGTTTATTTCCACTCGATCGAGAGGTTTGATGGCTAGTTACTCGATCGAGTGGTTTATTTCCACTCGATCGAGTGGTTTATCTTTCTATAGACTTTTTTCCGCCTAATTTTCATATGGTCTTTTGTAATTAGTTCATAGGTTAGGTTTAGAGTGGATTTTTCCGATAAGGAGAGAAAAGAACAACGTAACTGGGATCTCTTCTCTCTCTCACTGACTTTTACTCTATACTTTGCTGCTGTTCTTGGATTTTTGTTCTTGCTTTACACTTTTGCTACTCAGATTTGGATTACGATTGGTATTATTATTCTTCTTTCATCCTTTAATCATAATTATTGCATTTGTGTTGTTATTCTCCTCTTATAATTTCATCTCTACTTTAATTCAATCTTCATTAGGTTTATTATCATGTTTAGTTTCGATTATCTATTTGTTATTATTGTTAGTTCAATGATGATGCGTAGCTAATTCCCCTCTGCTAAGACTATAGGGGATCCATAATTATGAAGAGAAAGTAAACGATTTATTGGGTTAATCTTTGGTATAATCTTTTTGTTGTTAATCACTGCAATTAATTGTATCTGTTTAATTGAGTCGACGCAATTAGGCATTTATATCTTAGTGACCCTTGACCTGGACCGAAAGGTTGGAATAGGCGAGACTAGTAGCGAACAATAGGGCATTATAGTTAGGGCGAAAGCTAAGCTATTTGTGCTTTAGGGCGAATTGAGACCGAAAGGAGATATTCACTGCTCCTCAGACCGTATCTGCATTGACCTTAGACCTAGATTACTCGACTGAATGATTATGGTGAACCGTCTATCTTAGCTGTTTTTCTCTAATTGGTTAATCTTTATTCTCTTATTCTCTCTTCCCTATCCTCTCATTAGTTTAGAATATCACAATTAAAAACCCCCCAAATTGGTTACCTTGACGGACTTAGACGAGGCTGGCATTTTCCCATCTCCCTGTGGATTCGACCCGACTTCCCTAGCTATATTAGTTAGAGCCAGTTGGTTATTTTTGATAGGTATACGACTGCCATGTCATGCGTCACCAATTCTCTTGTCCTATTACTATCTCCCACTCAATGCAAGGTGTCTTTCAGGTCGTAATTGCAAGTGATCATATCGAGAGTGGTTTCCTCGATCTGGAGAATAACTGATTGACCGGAGTTATCTACCATAGATACCTTCCGAGCGTGGCCACGCATTTCCAGTTCATTACTCCTCGAGTGGCCCTGAGATATTGTTTTAACCTTGACAAGGGGGTGGACAATTCATATCGCACTCATTCCCTTCGACTAGCCACAACCATCATAACCCAAAATATGCTCATTTGACCCCATTTACGAAGGTCGTAGTAACACAAATCAAAGTTAATCTGAAACTGTGACACCTTAGGTGAACAGTCTTTAGTCAAAAGAATCGACTCATTAGAATACTATAGTAGCTCTTGCCACGACCAGGCTATATAAATTTGCCAGAACTTTATAAGCGGTCATAAGGCCCGACAAAGTGTTCCTAACAGTCTGCCTATGTGATCGACTAGTCATCTCATATGACTCTATGTCATTTGAACTTGCCATCAATCGCATTACACTCTAGTCACTTCGAGACGTCACCTCATACAAGTGACTATGGGCGAATACCATGTTAATCCGAGTTCACTTTAATGGGGTTCAATATTGTCTCTTCAACCCGTTTGGATGTAACAAAGTATAAAAGGAGTTTTCAGATTTTAAAAATTCGAACGACAAATGTGATTATCATATGAGTAGTCAATACTTGATTAATACTTCATATCCAATTTAGATCTTGTATGTAGTTGTTCATCTTAATTCAATTGAAATGACATGACTCATCATGTTAAGCCTATGAGAAGGCTTTGGTTAGTAGGTTTTATCAACTTCTTGTACCTTACTCAACCTTACGACATACTCGTTTTACTTTGTAATGTATACATTTGAATTACAAAACTTTCTGAGTACGTGTCGAGATCCAATCAAGACATAGGCCCTCTAGCCTTAGAATAGCTACCAGTGTTTTCACAGTGTGCGGGACTCATCCTTCTTGCACATCCCATGATTGCAAGTTTACTCAATTTCCGTTGTATATATTTCTCATTGTTCTTTATTGCCTAGAACGATTCTAAAAAATCTATTTCTTAAATAACATAGCCACAATGGTATCTTAACCATCCTAATGTATTTTGATTATGGTTTTGTCGGAAACCATGCGCAATCTCAATTGTATCAAAAACACTTTGCATTACATCCTTAATGCTTCTATAAGCACTTAATTTTAATATTTATGGCTTACTTGGTAACTATTAATTAAATTCGATTTGAAACAATTCATCATACTTAAAGTATATGAAGTGTTTTACATCATTTCCTATTTAATTGATTCGGCAGCGGAAACAAATGGAATCAATCAAATATGTTCAACTCGATTGAACTAATCATGAATCTTATCAACATAAGACTTCTTATTTGATGCTAATATCATGTGGATTTATCTACATAAATCTAGATATTAAAGATGTATTATATTACTCCAAAAGTCTTAAATCATTCCCAATGATCAATATGTCATCCACATATTAGACTAATTAAAATTTCCGTAACTCCCACTAAACTCTATGTATAAACACAACTTCTCAACCTATCAAGAAAAGTTTTATAACATGATCAAAACATTGATTCCAACTCATTGATGTCCTACTTAAGACAATCTCTTAAGTTGCACATTATCTTAGGATTGTAAGAATCTATAAAACTCATGACATGTATTGAATACATTCCTTCTAATTGAAGAAGTGGGTTTTAGATTCACTCGTTATATGTATATCATCATAACAAAATACAATCCCTAACAAGATCCGAATAGTGCAAAACACTTTGCTTGATATCTGTCATTGATATCCAACAATTCCATTCGGAATTTATTTCGGATTTTCATGGCTCTAAGCCTAGTATTGAGTTGTGACTTAAACACTCTTATGTAAGTCATATATTCATTACTTTTCAGAAGTAACTTGAATCAAACAATTTCTTTGTAAGTTGTAAGCTCTTTACGTTTAGCTCTTTACTTTCTTAAAAGTAACACTAATTCATCATCTTCAACAAGTGATGGCTTTAACCTCCTAGGTTTTGAAGAAACAACGTCTTACACAAAACGTACAACGTCTTACACAAAACGTCTCATGTAGCCAAGAAAGACCAGTTTCTTGCGACATAACATTCTTTGTGGCTTTTAGTGGCTTTTGAATAATTTCTCCCACTCAGTGTTCTAGAAATAAACTTGTATTCTAGAAAGACAGCTTCACGAGCCACAAACCCGTTGTACTCGTGATTATAATAGTGAAAAATGAGCATTTGTTTCTTTTGAAAACTTACAAACATGGTACCCTACCATTTCATATCTCATATGATTCGTTTTAGATTTAGTGGAAAAATAATTTAGACAAAAAATGATAAATTCCCCAAAAGGATCAAGTAACTCAAAGTAACTTGATTGAAGTCCAAACCATATCGAATAGCATTTGAATTCTTTATCCAACCACACATTATCCCATAATGTATGCTAAGAGAGATTTACTTGTGATACTATATCACATTTCCTTTGGCTTATATCAAAGTCTTCACTTTGATAATCTCATCACGACTAAATCGTGATTTCTCTATTTACCTTATTAAGTGAACACATTAGTGTCAACTTAAATTGTTGGTAAAAGAAAATGATTAACCTATTCTGGATCAATAATTTACAACCTCGATCTCCTTTTCAACCAAAAAGCACGAGACATCCTGCTTTGAATACTAGATACGCATATACCATTAGATTAACAATCTAATGGTTCCAAGAGTACTCGATAACTCTTTGCGTTTATCATTCCATAATTTAAGGTTTAATCTTGGGTTACGAATTTGAGTCTTGCATCATCTACAGGATATATCATTCTAGTTTGTTTTAGAATATAATCACCTTGATAATGGGTTAGCCATACATCAAATCATGGTGTATAGGGTCACAAAAGTGAAACCTCTTTTGTATCTTAACATGTTTATATTCTTCTTTGGAGTTTATTCACTTAATAGTCATAATTAAGGTCAACTATAAACCCAAAACTAGATTGAGTACACAATGACTCTATCTCTCGACATTATTTGATGCTAGTCGTCATATTATAATCATCTTATGTATCGAATACAATGATGAAAACCTCCACTGGTTTCTAATATTGACGATGTAGTACTAGTAAAATTTATGTTAATCAAAGAAACATTTAAAGAAGAAGGTCCCATTAGATGTCCCACAACTAACTTGCTGATTCTTTAATAATTTGGGGTAGTTTCCTTTCTAGTGTCCAGCAATTAAGACAATGGAAACTTTATCGGTCGGGATTGATAGGTTTAGTATCGTTATTCTCAATAACTTTACTGTTAACATTACCTTGTATCAATTCTATTCTAATTTTACTTTTTTAAAACCTTATCCTTTTCTTAACAGTTTAAGATAATGCTCCCACTTATTTTAATGAGTCTTTGCTATGAAAAGCAAAATTGAAATTCATGAAGACTACTCTTCAATTTATTCGTTTAGTCTTAAAACTTTCATTGAAGTGGTTGCGGTATTTTGCTCAATTTTGATTTCAAACAAGTCTAGTTACCAAAATGATATAGTGTTTCAAAGTACTTAACTCAATTAAGCATATGAGAAACAATTCATTGTAAGTAGATATGTTAGTCAAGAATCAAAAACTCTTTTGATCACGAATAACTTTTATCTATACTCTTCACACGAGATCCTTACAATGGATAATACGAGGTTTTTAGAAGAAAATTCAAATTTTGTCTTTACTTACGATGTTTAAATGGAGACTTGAACTAAAATCGAAATGATATCGTATATGAATTGTGGTAAAGAAATAGAACAATATGATAACGGAATAGTGAAAACAAAACATTTATCGTTTTATTAATACTTGTAAATAACAAGTAAAGCATTTATATAGTGACCTTTACCCAACTTTTATAAATGATTCCAAGATCCAAATTCATATTAACTTGGGCACGGTGTGGCCGATAAATCTCTTATCAATATAACTCGGTGGATTAACTCTTTAATCGATTCTACTTTTAGAACTCTTGGTCGCTAAAATTACATTAACATTTATCTTTAGCCCGGAACACATGCAACTACGGTCACAAATACTTCCGTTGAGCTCAATCCAAATTTCGAATAAATGTGTCCATGATCCAAACCCACATTAACTTGGGCACGGTGTAGCCGATAAATCCCTCATCAACATGAATTCGGTGGATAGACATTTATCACCCACTTCCCCTACGTAACAAGGTTTGTATCCCGGTGTGGCCGAGTGCACTCCCTCACGAAATAGGTTTTCATGGTTTCTACTTTTTGGTAAGGCTAAGTCTCAATTGTTTATTTTTAGCGAGAGGTCATGTCAATTTATTATCTATCACGTTTTAAGTAAACTAAAGCGGTGAACTACGATAATTGTAATTGACACGGTCGATAAACTCGATTTAAAATGCATGTTTAGTTATGGCGATTTAGCGATGTATGCAACATATAAATAAAATGCAAAGCATAAATTAAACTCTAGTATGGCCTTCCTAGAATAGTAAATCTAATAAACTATTAAAAATTCAGAAATCAACTCCATTGGTCCCTTGAACTTCGGTCTTGACACGCATCTCGAGGTAACACCGTCTTCATGGAAACTCCGGGAAATTACAAAGTAATAAATAAAATTGTAAATGAATTACATAATTTTCTATTATACATTTGTAATTAAAATTTAAATCTATTAAATTAGAAAACGGTGATACGAGATCACAATAAATTACAACCGAATCGATATTCCCATACATTTCGGGTAATACCAATTAAAACTAAGGCCATACTAAGTAAAATTACATAATTCAAAAATTACATAAAATTAAAATATGACAATCATAACTAAAATGCAGCACTCTAATATGTATGAACATGCCCAATTTTATGCTAAATCGCCTTTAAGGAGCCAATATCGTATATTAATCGGTTTTTACGGATTTGCGTGATTTAACCTTTTATAATCACAATAATTACATAAATTCATATTTATGTACAAGTTAATTACCCTAACCAATTTAGAACTCAAAATTAGTCTCCACTAACATATTGACAATAATTAACTTATATTTCTTAATATTGTTCATAAATGGACTAAAAAATACAAAATTATGCCACAAACTTCAAATTAAATCATAAAATTTCAAATAAATTCAAAATTTAAAATTTAAACACATGAACATTCTGGAAAAATACCATGATACTCATAATGTTCAAAAAACTTAGGTTAAAAATTTCGAAAATTTATCGAGGAAAAACAATGTTGCGGTTTATCGGATTTATCAATTATTACCATAAAAATATGAGAAAATTTTTTTTTATTACCTTTTCACTTTTAGATCTTAAATATATGATAAAATGCAACATGTGACTTTTTTCTTTAGTCATGAAGTATGTTTTAGCTTATTTACTAATTAAAGTCACTATTTATGTGATTTTTCATCAAAAATTCATAAATCATGCATAAAGACTTCATTATAGCCAAATATTTTACATACATCTTGTAAAATTGTATGTGACAACATACTAAATTTCTGTGACCAGATTCGAAATATAACTCATATTAACCTATTTAACCATTTAAATACGATTTTAACTTGAAAAATCCATATTTGGAGCATAACAACTCATTTTATTATGAAAATTTACAGGCCATCCATAGATAATATATTTGAAAACATATCCAAAAACCACTAGAAAAATCGAAGATTAGCTATTTTTAGTCCAAAAATGACATTTTTATCATAAAATCACATTTTAATGCCATTATTATATAAAATGAACAATAAAAATCCATAAATAAACCAAAATATCCTAAATACATTTTAGGACCAGAAACTTTAACATGCAAATAAATTTCGTGATATTTCATAATAAACACAAATTTATAAGTTTTGTTTGTTAATCTTATAACTCGGAAAAACAATAACCGATTTGCATGCAAACAACCTAAGGCTCTGATACCGCTTTTTAGAAATTATTAATCTCATTAATTTACATATTCATATATGAATCAATTTATTTAGTCATAAAATAAATTCTAGATCTTATGCATGCAAACATGAACAAAAGTAGAGAAGAAATCGTCTTTCTTACTATGTGATTTCGGTTTTATGGGCACCAACAAGATCTCCTTCTTGTTAGTTCTTGAGCTTTCCAACAATGGATGAACAAGATTCAAGTTTAGAATCTCTCCCAAAAGCATATACCCAAGGAAACCTCTTAATAACTAATATTATTATGATCTAGTAATAATATTAATCTAGCTTAAATATTTGGCCCAAAATATTGATTTTGTTCTCCTCTATTTCGGTTTAGAGGAGAGGATTTTGTGTGTTTTTCTTTCTCTAAAATTTCACAAGTTGTAGAGAAAAATACATTTTTTACTACACTAGAAAAATATGAGTTGAAGTGTGTATGAATAAAAATGATAGAGGAAAAACTCTATCATTTCACTTGGCAAAACTGGTTGGAGGAGGGAAGGTAGCCAATGCATGAGGCCAACTTTCTTCCCAAGAACAACTAGGCATGCATGGCTACATATAGAGTGTAATAATTGTGTTTTTCCCTTATTAAAATAATCAACACAATTTATGCACTAATACCCTCTAAATTTCGGTACACTTGAGATAAAATGGGTAGTCCATTTTATTTTGTCATTTGTCAATTGTGACATATGTGACATGTTACTTGACATGTGAATTTGTAATGTATTTTTAATATATTAAAAATCAACATACTCATAAAATATGTCATTTACAAAATCGACTAGTAATTCGTAATTACTTGTACCAAAACGGTTTATCAAATTATAAATTACAACGTCTTGTATTTATAATAAATTATTCATTCAATTTCAATTCCAAATTGTTTCGTAAACAATAATTTTATCTAAGTAATAAAACAATTCAATTACGTAGATCGTATCAAATATAATCGAATTACAATACGACACGTTAATTTTACTCACAAAATCATCCCTCAATTTTAAGCAATTTAATTAACTCGTATCGGCATACGATTAATGAAATAATCAATTTAGAGTATTTCCCTACAGGTATGACCTAAGGGGATCAACTGATCACCACCGTCGCACGACAGTAATGTCAACTCTAGTCAGCCAATCATTACCGATATGTGTGGACCAGTTGACTGTAAAATTATTACATCCCACATGTATTCTTAAAATGAGATTTAAACATGTGATCATCATGATCGACAGTTGTGATCGCAATATTGTCGGAGGACACATATTCCAACATGCGCATCCTTCATAGAACAAGTAGAAAACGAAATAGCTGTCACACAATCCGGGCGTCCAGGGCACGGGACGAGCGGATTGTGGGTCTTTTGGACGATCGGATTTGTGGGGTGGACGAGCGGATTGTGGTGGTTTTGGACGAGCGTCCTTATGAGGAAGACGCTCGGATTCCTTGTGCTGGACGGGCGTCCATGGCGCAATCCGCTCGGATTCTTGATCAGCTTCTTCCCTTCTTCTTTTCTTCCTTCTTCTTCATACAATCCTTGGGGATTTCATCGGAGATGCAAGGATATTTTCTCATCATTGCCCAACTACTACAATATGTACAAAGGCCTTCTAGTCTTGTCTTCTCTTTGATGCTTGGTCATTGAATTCAATCAATTTAGCTCCATTTTGCCATGAAAATGCAAGGTTTGCACTCCTTTCCTACCAAGGGATCAAAACCTCAAAGAATATGCAAAACAAAGGACTAAAGACAATAAATGACCTAAATATGCACTAAAAAGCATGGGAACAAGGCTAATTCGGGGACTAAATATGCTCAAATAATGGTCACATCAAATATCCCCAAACCGAACCTTTGCTCGTCCCGAGTAAAGAGGTGACAAAAATTAGGACCGTTATTTAAACTAACCTAATAGCATAGCCGATATAAGACAATTAGCGGGTCTCACTCCGCCCCTTCAAATTACAACAAGACAACCATGAGGTAGGATGCCTTCTTGCAAGGCAAGGTGGGTCTTGCCAAAATGGCGACACATCCAAACATTAAAGCACATAAAATCAAGTAATGGATGCATCTACAAAAGAATAGCCACTTTCCTCATCTAAGTGGCGGAAATCATCTACAAGGGAAGCAATTCAAGGGTACACACTCCTTCATAGATGCAATTTCTTCAACCTACTAAGCCTAAAAGGATACCAATAAATCACCTCCAAGTTGTGTCAAGCTAGGGTACATTTGTCCTCAATCGTTAAATGCTTTCGTCAAGAGTAGACTCCCTATGGTGTTAGAAACACTGGAGGATCGCGGAATTCCCCATCTTGCCTAGACCAGAAGAAGGGTCGTCCCCTCTCTACCATGCACAAAAATGGATACGATAGATAAAGGGATCAATAGAATTTGAGTTTCATTTGGGAGTTTGCTTTTGTTTTTGTTTTTCCCCCCAATTTCTTGTGGCATATAACATTTGAGAACACTTTCTTTTTGCCATTTCTTTTGGATTTTTTGCATTTTCAACACTTGACAACTTTTCAACTTTTTCTTGCATTTTTCTTTTGAACATTTTCAAAGTCACCCCAATTAGTAACGAGGGTGCCTTATATTTGAAGCATAGGAGTTTTCATTTTTGTTACTCCTCTTTTCTTTTGATGCAATTTGCAAACTTTTTCTTTCCTTTTCTTTTCATTTCTTGAACTCAAATTTTTGAACAATTTCTTTTTGTGCCCATTCCCTTTGATGACAAAATATATGGTAGAACATGGATGAATGATGGTTGCATGGTTTCAAGGGTTACCTTGGAATAAACGGTAGCCAAGGAGTTATCACACCAGAAGGTACTCTTGACTAGGCCTTAATCCATGGGTTAAAGGATACTAGGATGACACATCCTAGGGTGTTTTACAAGTATTCTAACAAGCAAAGTCTTAAGAAGAAAAAGCATCTACTAGGGCCTATATACACTTGTCAAGCTTCTGGAGTAGACGGTTTCACAAAATTTTCTAACATGCAACTACGTGCCATGATGCAACTAACATATATACATCCTAATGCATATGATTCTACCAACTAGTATGCCAAATAATCTAAATGCAAGTCTTAGATTCACATTGTTTATACCACATCTATCAAAATAAAGCCACATAGTCATTAACATAAAGAGGAAAAAGGAGATTTGAAAGATCATACCATGCAGTCTTCAATATCCTCATGTCTCGGATGTGGCGTAGTCGATCAATGTGAACAAGGATAGACAAACATAATATATACAAACAATATATACAAGTCTACACTACAAAGGAAATGAACTTTTTTTTGGATTTTCAATTTTTCAATTTTTTTGATTTGTTCGAAATTTTTTATTTTTTTGGATTTTTGAATAAAGTTAAGTTAGAATTTCCCATCCCCACACTAATATGGGCATTGTCCTCAATGGCCAATATGATAGGAAATTATGCAAGTATAATGCATGATTTCTATACTAAATGCAAGCTATACTCATCTACACTACATGATGCATGGGTTTTTTGTTTATGACGGAGAGCGTAATTTAGATTACCTCCCATTGCGTATGCATGTACTTCCCCAAACCGAGATAGACATTATTTCTAATGTCTTAAATTTTGGGGTAGTTCATGCACACAAGATGCAATGCCTGAAACTATATATTGTCATTTTGGATTTTTCAAATGGGAACAATAAAAAGAACACCTCAATGGGGCCGAGGTGTTAGTCCTCATGTTGCTAGGACTCTCCAAACTATGATCAACATAAAAATAAAGAAAACAAAGAAAGAAGTAGACAAACCTCAAGAGGGTAGGAGCCTCCAAAGTTTGCTAGTCCTCCACCATATCATCATTGTCATCATTTTCCTCCATAGAAGCGGACTCATCTCCACTCTCATCTTCACTTCCTTGATCTTTCTCACTTCCTTCATCATCTTCGTTAGCCTCTTCTTCTTCATCTACCTCTTCATCAACACCCTCATTATAAACAACCTCATCATCGACATTCTCATCTTCACCCGATCTTTTACCCCTAGATGTGCTTGGAAAGAAGACTTCACTATCCGCCCAACTAGGCAAAGGACATAATGGATCGAGTAGTCCTTGCCTAGCTAAATGAAGGAGGGGTGGATATTGGGCCAAGTATGTATCTACTCGATCATTATAAGCTTGTTTGTGCATCTCTTGCTTAAGGAGAGTCATGTAGTCATTGCCCACTTCAACATCTTTGGGTTTGAAATCCTGATATTTGAATGGGTAGGGTGGTGTGACAATGGAGGAGGAGGGCTCTTCAATATCGCCCCTTTGTTGACGGATGATGTACTCGGCGTCCTTGGAGAGTGGAAGAAGGTAGTTTGTTCGATGAGCACTTAATCGGCATATCTTGGAAGGCAAAGTGAAAGATCTAGCATCATTGGTTAGCCACTCATAGTTGGTGTCAAGAGAGTTATGCTTGACCCACTTATACATGTAAATCATGGCATCCATGTCAATGAGATGAACCCCTTTGATCGCCATATAGTTGTTATCCTTGTTGAAATTTGCGTCAAAGTGCTTGGCCAAGAGAGTAACTAGACCTCCATTTACAATATGAGCGGTGCCTTCCTTACCACAATCAACATTAAGCCATCTTTCCATCAAAAGCCTTAGAGCATTGTAGGGCTTGGTGAATTCCCTTCCGACATTTAAGGCCGACTCAAGTAGAACACAATCCAGCTTTGTAAAGTGATTAGTGCCTTTTCTCGCTATTATAGTATTCCCGATGACCTTGTGCCACACTCTAATGCCCGGATGGTGGACTAATAGAGCGCGACAAGCATGAAAGATCAAAAATTTCTTCCCGGAAATCGCCTCCCAAAGAGGAGCGGGGTCATACTTTTCTGGCATCTTGTGATAATATGGCGAATCACTAAGGCCTAATACCTTACTCAAAACATCAAAGTTGATGCGCCTATTCACATTGGCATGACGAAACTAGATGTATTCTCTAGTCTCTACCTTAGTCACTTTCAATGAACTTAAGAATTCCAAGGTAAGGGAGGGGTATGTCAATTCTCTTGTAGTAAACAATTTACCCAACCCCATGGCTTCAAAGAAGGCTTTTGTTTGTTCAAGGACACCCAATTTATTCAAGGCATCTTCACAAATGAATTTGGTGGGCAAAACGGCTTTGTTAGCATACTTGGCAAATGTATCCCTATGGGAGTTAGAAATGAAAATTACCTCCGGATAGTTGGGTAATTGTAACACCCCCATTTATTTAAGGGCCTGAACTAGGACTCCTCAGATAAATGACGGTGTTACCATCTCGGAAACCCGAGGCAGTAGATAACAAAGGAAAGAAACACAGTACTTTATTAAAATGTTTACAGTGAGATTACAACTGGAATTAAAACAAAGCCTCCAAAAATATGACCAAAAGATAAAGTCTGATAAAACTACCAATAAGACTAAGGTGGGCTAGGCACTAAGTCGGGTCATCCGAGCTCTCTTCCCGCCAGCTCCCAACATTCTCGAAATACTGTCAATCTGCTCCCCAATAATTGGATCATCACAGCGTACCACGAATACACGGGGTGGTCACCAAGGCTGAGTAGGGAAAACAATGAAACAATAAAATATGATATGCATGCTCCTCCATCACCTCCATCTCCATCTCAACTCACATCTCATATCTCATACCCCGGACAACTGACCCATACCGATCCCGGTAGACTATATATATCGACCGTAGCCGATCTGCCCACCAGGTGAGGACACAGGGCAAGTCTGCGAGAACCCGCTGGGCCTTATCACAACTCACATCGTATCTCTCAACATCGTCACTCCTACACCATCCTCCAACTCCAATGCATATGAAATGCTCAACGAGAAATTAATGCAACACAATATATATATTAATGAATGAAATCATGCCGGCTACCGAATGTTGTGATAACAAACTCAACACGATCAATTGATCAATCACCTTCCCGTATATGAATCATAACGTAAATCAACAACCACGAATCAAGTCAACACAATTCAACAACAACGATAATAGGTCAAGTGTATTTCCCTACCTCAAAGTGCCAGCAAATCCAATTAAGTAGTTCAAGCGATCCGAGAAAATAAAGCAACGAATCGATTATCGATCCTTCACGAATCCGTCACCTAAAACAATTATAATATTTATAATTACTAACTACTAAATATAGAAATCTCCCAAAATAGAAGCTTTCCGAAATACAATCCCGACACCAAACTTATGCCCAACTGATAACTAAAATAACCCGATTAGTATTTGACCCAACTTCCCAAAATAGAAGGTTACTAAAAATAGAATTTCTTAAAATGGAAACTTTCCCGATATAGTAACTTTTCTCTTTTAACAAACCCGACTCAAAACCCGACTTGAATTATTTTAAAAGACTCGGGAATTTAAGTTGAATAACTAATATGATAAATAAAGATTAAACGAATTATACGCTTAAGAAAACCCGAATCAAATATTGAACAACTCAACGACCCGACTTAAACCCGTCTTTAATTATTTAAATAACTCGGAATTAAATTAAATAAATTATTTAGAAGACTCGGGAACTAAATTAATTAATTAAGAATACGACCCATTACGAATTATAACGATTTAAATTATGAAAACCCGTTTCAAAACTAAAACAACCCGTCATCAACACTACCCCCTTCACACGCGCTCCCACGCTCCCACGCGCCACCACTAGGCCGTGTCAACCACAAGCCCAATCCCCCACACTGACCCAGCCACCAACGACCACCACCAGCCTGGTCGACTGCCGCCGGCGAGTCGAACCAGGGCTGCCATAAGGCCGGGTTCACCACCGTGCCTCACCACACGCCCACTGTCCTTGACTCACCACCACCGCAACAATCACCAAACCCCTGCCAAACTACCACGAACCTGCTTGCCGTCACGCACCCGTAAAAACGGTGGCACCACCGTCTCGACCTCCCCCTAGTCCACGGTGGCGCCACCCCAAACCTACCCATCTATACCCGTCTGAAAACCACTACATAAACCCGTTTCTACCCCCTTGTCGATGCCGCCCTTCACAGCCACCACTACCGCCTAAAACCACCTCAACAACCACCACCCCACTCGACCCTTACCCCCCTACTCCCTTACCCTGCTGACACCCACTAGCAACACCTCCCTAAGTCACGAAACAACACCCAAAACCCGACATAAATGCTAAAACAGAGGAGATGGGTTGAATGCTTACCTTTCCGCCACCACAACAGCCACCATAGCCGCCTATGAACGTCGACAACCGCCCCTAGCTCTTCCTTGCAGCACTGACGACAACCAAGCTCTCTCTCTCTCTCTCTCTATGTGTGAAAAGCTGAGGTTCGGTGTTGATGAAGGAGGGAGGCGTGAGGGAGGCGGGTTGAGGGAGGGAACTATTAGGGTTAGAGCATACTATTAGGTTTAGGGTTAAAGGGCTGAACATGTTATTGGGCCAACTCAAATGGGTCGAGGGTAAATGGGTTGGCTCACATTTCGAATACCGTATAAACCCGTCTCAATTAACTTAGATCGATACAACGCGAGTCAAGTAAAATAATTAACGTAATTATCGACTCAACAATTAACCCGACTTAATAGTAATATAAAATGTATAATAACTAATATATAAAATACGGGGTATTACAGTCTTCCCCCCTTAAAATGAACTTCGTCCCGAAGTTCGCTCCCGTACTCAAACCTCAGAAGGGTGTTGTATATCGTACATACGGACGTCATGCGTTTCTAACACAGTTAACACACACTTTTGACACATCAATTAAACATAACAGACACGAAATGTTACATTCTGCCCTCCTAAAAATAAACTTCATCCCGAAGTTTAACTCATCTTCACTTAACCCAACTAACTACAACTAATAACTACCTGAGAACACAAATGTATAACAACTAAATAATCATCTGCATCTAAATTCCGATCTCGAACTCACGTAACTCAATAACCATGGTCACACTGGACCGTAAACGTAACTCGGCACAAAGGCCCCACAACTCAATACTAGTGGCCAATCTCAATCTCAATATCAATAGTTTAACTACACTCTCCTTTTACACATCAACCAACTAACAGAAGTAGGAACAAAACATATAGAACTCATTTGCATAGGTACCCCACAACGAAACATCAACTTGATCAAACTACAATCTACAAACAAGTGCAATTTAAGCATTAAGATTTTACAATCCTACCCGACTAGAAACATGGTTACGTCCTCGTAACCTCTTTTCAATTTTCATATACATATGCAACAAAATCATTATCAACCACATGTGACAGGAAAGAACATATGATAAAAGATTGCGCATTAACATTAAGGTCGAAACAAGGTTCTATTATGGAATTAACTGGTTGTCAACAAGTAACATTTATTACTAGCTCATGCCTAACTTAAAAACACAACATCAAACTAAAGAACAACAAGAAAGGAACCAAGGTTTACACGGTTTCACCACTAAACAAATTTGATGATCAATTATAGACTATGAACGAGCGAGAGCAAAATCAACAAAACAATTTAAGAACTTCTCACATTGCAAACATATCACTGAAAATAGATCTACCACTACCATCCATCACACTCACAGGATCTTATTGACGTGTCCGTACAACCATTTACTCACCCCTTTGGTTTAGGTCACGAATTGGGTCGATTTAATTTAAGCAATCAACAACATACTCATAATTCATATTTTAAATTATAAAAATTGTTTGCACGATATCAATTCTGAAAACATGTTTCCCAATAAAAGGAACTACATATGATCTATGACAACGACAACATTACTTCCATATCTCCCTATGTTTCACATTTTAGCAACCATATCATTCAATTGTGTCCAGCAACATAGTATAATTCATTTTCAGCAAAACAAAAGATATTGTATAAATAGTTTAAACATATACATTTGCCATCATATACTTTGTAGAACACTAGCTATGATAAAAGATTAACTTGAACAACTTCCCTGATTTGCACGATTTGAATAGTTAGGCAACTCGTGGCTCAATTAAATGTAACCATAATGACTATCATTTAAACCAATGCATATCAAGTGAATCATCAAAAGGGGTATCCCATTATAATTGCCAACATAGTTATCATAAACAATCTTTATTATAATATAATTGATAGTAACGACTCGAGAATATAGATATGCCAATTGTCGTGTTATATCAAACAGTTTCCTTTATATCACACCCATACAATTGCAAGAATCACTTTAGCATTTTATGACATCGTAATAACGAACATATTCAATAAGGAATAACAACACCGTTTATTATCATGTTATAGGTGTAGGTCCAACTGAAATAACTTAATGCGATGACGGTAATAAATATAACTCGGATAAATGACGGTAATAAATATAACGATGGGCACACAACTCATATGAAAGACATTAGAACTCAGATGTATCCTACATGTGTGAACATTTAGACATACTCATTACTATCATCCATGTGTAAACATTTAGACATAATTATTATAATTATTCATGCGTGTATATTAGAACAATCAATTAACTTTTAACGCCATCAACCTACCAAGATATGACAATATAGTTTTATATTTATATATATATCCGACCACTATGCAAATATGATGCACACCCAGAGACATTACAACATGCCAAATGTATATAAAGTATGCAAACAACTGGACTCGTATAAACATTTCACCCTCGATTAAGAATCAAATTAAGCTATCCAATTTCACTCATACTATCATGCCAACAATGTTATCAACTAAGTTTTAATTTTATCACTTGTTAAGATATATAACTACTGAACATGAGTGCTACTATCGTCACATAAAGCATTATAAATTCATATTACTAAGCTCATGAATTAATCAAACAATCGTATGAAAATTCAAAATAGAACGCACATTTTAAATGTTTTGATTCACGTTGTAACTTCCAAAAATCACGAATAAATAACCGTTCGATTATAACTCGATTCATATTACTTTTATAAAATAAGGAGAGTTAAAAACACATGGGAAAAAGAATTAGGTCTAAGGTACAAGAATTCCATTTTTAAAGAATTTTACAACTCAGTTGGTCCAAACAAACATGTGACCGCAATTGGTCTGAAACTTGGGTCAGTTTGCAAAACTTATTATTTAATATAGAGACATCAATATTTTTCGTGGCTTATCAATATAAAAACATATGCGAGTTTTATGATCGATGGAGTTGGAATTATGCGAAAATTATTAATACAATTTAAATGAGGATTTTTACAAAATCGTTGGTCAAACATCACTGCACAGAAACTTCCTGACCACAACCCACTAAAATTTTTATTACTCCTAATCCGTATATCATATAAGCATGAAACCAACGCTAAATGAACACTAACTCCCAAGGTTATCTCTCATAAAATTTTCATCCATAGGCAATAAACAGAAGGAAAATGGCAGTAAGGTCAATTAAAGAGTAAAATCAAACAAAACGAGTTTCAGCACTAAGTCGTTCATTTTCTATGTTCCAAACTCTTACAACCATACTATCGATACTAACCCATCCTGACTTAAATCTCACCCTGTACTTACGTAAACATCTACCCCATAGAATCCCTTCGCATCTCGATCTACTCCGTACATCTAAATCACGATTGCTATGACTATAAACATGCAATTCAACAGTGTTTCTAATTACTATCACAAGACTATACTAGCATGGCTTTGGGATCACATAACCGCATATTACTAGACATAATAGTACTATCAACACATCATTCAACATCCAACTAGGTAACTATCATCGACTCGCAATTATTTTCATACTCACGGCTACCACAACACTTCATTGATTATTAACCTGAACTCGAAAATTTTATTTCTCATTTCCACAACATTATATGATCACGTCATCATTCATACAAAATACTTACCGTAGCGTGGTCCTGCAGAATGGTTAGAATATATGGGTCTCAAGGTATACATCAACTCGATTATGCAATAATCAATGTATCAATCAGTTATTACTTAGGCAACGATATTTGAATTTCATATTCAACCTCAAGCAAGTTTTCTACCCTTTCTCTCATATACACTCGGGGTTTCGGGTCAAACCGAGAGGGGGCAGTTCGGTGTGAGGGGGCCCCTAACTCATACCTTACCTTAGTGTGCTCCTAACAGTTCTATCCCGGGGTTCATTTTAATTAGACACATCCTATGTTCATTGGGCTCATTGGTTTAGGCCTGAGGATCGTTCGCTCTGATACCACTTTGTAACACCCCCATTTATTTAAGGGCCTGAACTAGGACTCCTCAGATAAATGACGGTGTTACCATCTCGGAAACCCGAGGCAGTAGATAACAAAGGAAAGAAACACAGTACTTTATTAAAATGTTTACAGTGAGATTACAACTGGAATTAAAACAAAGCCTCCAAAAATATGACCAAAAGATAAAGTCTGATAAAACTACCAATAAGACTAAGGTGGGCTAGGCACTAAGTCAGTCATCCGAGCTCTCTTCCCGGCCAGCTCCCAACATTCTCTGAAATACCTGTCAATCTGCTCCCCAATAATTGGATCATCACAGGCGTACACGAATACACAGGGTCAGCCGCGAAGCTGAGTAGGGAAAACAATGAAACAATAAAATATGATATGCATGCTCCTCCGTCACCTCCATCTCCATCTCAACTCACATCTCATATCTCATACCCCGGACAACCCAGCCATACCGATCCCCGGTAGACTATATATATCGACCGTAGCCGATCGCACTCGCGGTGAGGACACAGGGCAAGTCTGAGAACCCGCCTGGGCCTTATCACAACTCACATCGTATCTCAACATCGTCACTCCTACACCATCCTCCAACTCCAATGCATATGAAATGCTCAACAGAAATTAATGCAACACAATATATATATTAATGAATGAAATCATGCCAGCTACCGAATGTTGTGATAACAAACTCAACACGATCAATTGATCAATCACCTTCCCGTATATGAATCATAACGTAAATCAACAACCACGAATCAAGTCAACACAATTCAACAACAACGATAATAGGTCAAGTGTATTTCCCTACCTCAAAGTGCCAGCAAATCCAATTAAGTAGTTCAAGCAGTCCAGAAAATAAAGCAACGAATCTGATTATCGATCCTTCACGAATCCGTCACCTAAAACAATTATAATATTTATAATTACTAACTACTAAATATAGAAATCTCCCAAAATAGAAGCTTTCCCGAAATACAATCCCGACACCAAACTTATGCCCAACTGATAACTAAAATAACCCGATTAGTATTTGACCCAACTTCCCAAAATAGAAGGTTACTAAAAATAGAATTTCTTAAAATGGAAACTTTCCCGATATAGTAACTTTTCTCTTTTAACAAACCCGACTCAAAACCCGACTTGAATTATTTTAAAAGACTCGGGAATTTAAGTTAAATAACTAATATGATAAATAAAGATTAAACGAATTATACGCTTAAGAAAACCCGAATCAAATATTGAACAACTCAACGACCCGACTTAAACCCGTCTTTAATTATTTAAATAACTCGGAATTAAATTAAATAAATTATTTAGAAGACTCGGGAACTAAATTAATTAATTAAGAATACGACCTATTACGAATTATAACGATTTAAATTATGAAAACCCGTTTCAAAACTAAAACAACCCGTCATCAACACTACCCCCTTCACACGCGCTCCCACGCTCCCACGCGCCACCACTAGGCCGTGTCAACCACAAGCCCAATCCCCCACACTGACCCAGCCACCAACGACCACCACCAGCCTGGTCGACTGCCGCCGGCGAGTCGAACTAGGGCTGCCATAAGGCCGGGTTCACCACCGTGCTTCACCACACGCCCACTGTCCTTGACTCACCACCACCGCAACAATCACCAAACCCCTGCCAAACTACCACGAACCTGCTCGCTGTCAGCCCACGCACCTAGAAACAGTGGCACCACCGTCTCGACCTCCCCCTAGTCCACGGTGGCGCCACCTCAAACCTACCCATCTAAACCCGTCTAAAAACGACTACATAAACCCGTTTCTACCCTCTTGTCGATGCCGCCCTTCACAGCCACCACTACCGCCTAAAACCACCTCAACAACCACCACCCCACTCGACCCTTACCACCCTACTCCCTTACCCTGCTGACACCCACCAGCAACACCTCCCTAAGTCACGAAACAACACCCAAAACCCGACATAAATGCTAAAACAGAGGAGATGGGTTGAATGCTTACCTTTCCGCCACCACAACAACCACCATAGCCGCCTATGAACGTCGACAACCGCCCCTAGCTCTTCCTTGCAGCACTGACGACAACCAAGCTCTCTCTCTCTCTCTCTCTCTCTCTCTCTCTCTATGTGTGAAAAGCTGAGGTTTGGTGTTGATGAAGGAGGGAGGCGTGAGGGAGGCGGGTTGAGGGAGGGAACTATTAGGGTTAGAGCATACTATTAGGTTTAGGGTTTAGGGTTAAAGGGCTGAACATGTTATTGGGCCAACTCAAATGGGTCGAGCGTATATGGGTTGGCTCACATTTCGAATACCGTATAAACCCGTCTCAATTAACTTAGATCGATACAACGCGAGTCAAGTAAAATAATTAACGTAATTATCGACTCAACAATTAACCCGACTTAATAGTAATATAAAATGTATAATAACTAATATATAAAATACGGGGTATTACAGTAATTGAGCGATTTCCGGAGTTGTTGATGTTGTTGCTTCCAAGGGAGGATCTTGTTGTTGTTGAACTTCCAAGTTTGCATTAGAGACCACCATAGACATTGAAGCTTTCTTTGCTTGAAGGCTTTGTTGCCTTTTCGAAAGTGTCTTTGCCTTGAGTGCCTTTGTTGCTCCTTTTGTTCTTGCCATTTTTGATTACACCAAGAAAAGATTTAAAACTTTAAATTTCTAATTATACCCAAATCGATTTAAAATGAAATGATTTGTCTTTATATTTCAAAAATCGACTCAAAGGTTGAAGATTTTGGTGCTTGGATTGATTATTGTTGCAAAAGGAGTGATTAATTGTTGTTGTAAGGAAGTTTGGATTTGATTTTGTTGAATTTGGTTGAGGAAATTTTGTTTTTGGTGATGGAGAGGATGAGGGTTTTGGGGTTTTGGGGTTTATGGGTAGTGTTTGAATGAATGAATGAATGAAATGAATGTGGGAAGGGGTATTAAAATACCCAAAAAATTCAAAACTGCAGGGGGAAGACGAGCGGATTCCCGTCGGGACGCTCAGATTCTGCTCAAATTGGCTTCAGGAAAACTCGCCTAAAGACGAGCGGATTCTGCAATTCAAGACGAGCGGCTTTCCTCAAAGACGAGCGGATTCTCTTACAGGAACTTTTCTTAATCTGCACTGGCAAAAAGACGAGCGTCTTTCTGCAAAGACGAGCGACCAGTTTCAGACGAGCGTCTTCTCAGCTGGGACGCTCGGATTCTCTTACAGACCAAAATTTTTCATTTTACAGCTCATTTGGACGGATTTTTCCACAGACGCTCGGATTCCTATAAGACGAGCGGATTACCCAGAAGCCACTCGGATTCCACCTGGTCTACCCTGATTCTGGTCCATCCGTGCACTTGCATATCCCGTGTCATTTTCATTCTTCAAACCCCGTGTTCTTCATTGTAGGGGCACTACAAAGGCATGAATAGCTTAGGCAATTGCTATCCCCACACTAAGTTTAAGCACTACACATCAATAAAATCATTAGTCCCTCCCTCACTTCTCTAAAAAATGATGAATATCTTGATTAAGGCACAAAAATCCAAAAATGACAAAAAATGCAATGTAAGAATTAAAATGCAAGTTAGGGAGTTAGAAATATTTACAAATGGTGGTTTGGAGAGGACTCCACCAAACTCTCATCCTTAGTGAGATGTCATGGGGGCATGTTTAAGGTGTGGTTGATGTTACTCAACACCTTGAAGAAGTAGTCAAAAGCTTGTTCATTATCATGATAAAGATCTTTAATAGATCTTTGCACTTATTGTCCTTCATGTTGGTCTTGATCGATAGCATTACCAATGTAGGGATTGAAAATCCCTTCAAACTCATCGTCCCAAAGACCACAAACTTCGTCTACTTGATCATTAAAAATCTCTTGAGTTGATAGAGACAACTCTCCTCCTTTCTTGTTTTGGCCAATGAGGCCATCCTCTTCACTTGTCATGGGTGAGCTTTTCAAGCTCTCATTGTTGCTATTCTCTTGCTCTTTTGATGGAGCATCATCAACTTTCTTTTTCCATTGGAATTCTGACTTCATCCTATCATCCTTCCGGCTATAATGATCAACCATAAAACATGGTTCATGCAAACGGGAAGCTCTCATGGTCTTGTCAAGATTGAAAGTTAAGCTCTCATCTCCCACCTCTAGAGTGAGCTCTCCATGCTTCACATCTATCACCGCACCCGCGGTGTGCAAGAAAGGTCTACCTAGAATTATTGGAATATTGGAGTCTTCTTCCATGTCAACAATGACAAAGTCCACCGGGTTGAAAAATTTCCCAACTCTTACGGGAACATCTTCCCATATCCCTAATGGTGTCTTCGTCGATCTATCGGCCATTTGGAGTGTGATATTGGTGCATTTAGGCTCTCCTATCCCTAACCTTTTACTTACCGAATACGGCATAACACTCACACTAGCCCCTAGATCACATAGGGCTTTGTTGATCGTTGTGTCGCCAATGGTACACGGTATTGAGAAGCTTCCCGGATCTTTAAGTTTCGGAGGTGAACTCCCTTGAAGGATTGCACTACTCACCTTAGTGAAGGCGATAGTTTCAAGCTTCCGGATCGACTTCTTTTTCGTAAGGATGTCTTTCATGTACTTTGCATAGGCCGGCACGTTATTGATTAATTCCGTGAAAGGAATCGAGACTTCCAAATTCTTCACAATTTCCATAAATTTTCCAAGTTGGTCATCAAATTTGGGCTTGGCTTGACGACTTGGAAAAGAAAGTCTAATCACAATGGGTTCCTTCTCCTTGGCCTTGTCTTCATTTTTCTTTGAAACTTCTTCTTTTGATGGTTCTCCATCCTTGGAGTTTTGCACAAGTTCTTCTTTGTCACTAGCTTCCATAACTTCATCCTCAACTTGCCTCTTTGGTGCTTCATACCTCGTACCACTCCACAAGTGAATGACACTAACCGTTTTATGTCTCGGGGGATTACTTTGAGGTGGTAATTGCCCCTTTTGTCTTTGTGAGCTTGAAGATGCTAGTTGAGTCAATTGGGTTTCCAACATTTTGGTGTGGGCTAGGATGTTGTTGATGGTGATTTCCTTTGCTTGACTATCCTTTTGCATTTGAGTGAAAAACTCTTGTTGATTCTTTTGCATTTGGAGGACCGCTTTTTGAACATCAAAACCTTTGTCATTTTGTTGATTGTATGGAGTTTGATTTTGGTAACCTTGGTTTTGGTTGTAAAAGGGTCTTTGATTTTGGTTTCTCATGGAAGGTGGGGTGTATGTTGGTTGAGGGTTTTGAACATTTTGGCTTTTGTATGAGAGATTTGGGTGGAATTTGGTGTTTTCATTGTAATAATTGGAATAAGGGGTACCACTCTTGTATGCTTGAAAAGCATTCACTTGTTCATTTGTTCCCCTACATTCACTTTGGTCATGTCCCAAAGTTCCACAATTCTCACATATCCCGCTTGGGATTGATGAAGATGCCGTCATGGCATTAACATGTTGCTTTGGTGATTTTGAGGCTTCTTCAAGTCTAGCCATAGCTTTTTCGAACTTCAAATTGATGGTATCAATATGAGCACTAAGTTGAGCACCCAATTGAGTAATAGAGTCCACTTCATGCTTTCCTCCTCTAGTAGCCTTGCGAGGTCTACTATATTGTGAATTATGGACCGCCATTTCCTCAATCTTGTTCTCAGTTTGATTATCGTCAACTTCGCTGAACATACCATTTGATCCCATGTTGAGAATGTTTCTTTAGTCTTCATAAAGACCATTCCAAAATTGTTGTACCAAGAACCACTCGCTAAGTCCATGATGAGGACATGAGCGACAAATTCCCTTGAATCGCTCCCAAGCTTCATACAAAGATTCTTTATCTCTTTGCTTAAAGCCCGTATTTTGAGCTCTTAGCATGTTAGTCTTTTCCGGTGGGTAGAACTTTTTGTAGAAAGCTAGAGCCAATTTCTTCCAAGAGTCAATTCCGAGAGTAGCCTTATCAAGGCCTTTCAACCATTGTTTTGCGGTGCCAATTAGAGAAAAAGGAAATAAGACCAATCGAATTTGGTCTTGAGTTACACCGGTTTGAGAAATCGCATCACAATAGTCACAAAAAGTCTCCATGTGAGAGTGAGGGTCTTCACTAGGCATCCCCCCAAATTGGCTTCTTTCGACTAATTGGATAAATGCGGATTTGGCAATGAAATTTCCGGTTAAGTGTTATGATGTGGGAGTACCATTGGGTAGGTTCTCCTTGGCTAATACGGAATGTGATGGAAATTTAGGCATTGTGGGTTGATTTTGTGTTGGATTTTGTGTTGGGTTCTCCTCACCTTCTCTTGCAAAAGGGTTGACGAACTCAATAGTGTTTGGTTGAATAAATACAACCTCACCAATACCTCTCAAAGTTCCTCTAGCAAGTCTTCTATTGTTTGTCAAAGTCCTTTCAATTGCGTGATCAAAGGGTAACAAGTTACCTTGTGATTTTCTAGACCTGCAAAATATCAAACAACTTGAAAATAATTAGAACAAACCTTGAGAAGTTTTACTTCCCCAAGGCAAAGAAAGACACAACTAATAACAATCTAAGAAAATCTAAATCAAGTTAACACCGTCCCCGGCAACGGCGCCATTTTTGGCCGAGCCCTCTTGAGAGGTTTAGTTTTCGGTACTTGTCGTTAGGAGCACCTAGACCAAAACAATATTTATAACTCCACAAACAACTCTACTATTAGAAAAGAGGCAAGTAAAGGTCGGATCCCAAGGGACGAGTATTGAAGTGAGATTTTCAATTGCAACTAGCGGTGTCTAGGGGTGTCACAATTTGGGGTTTGAATAGAAGATCACTAAACTAAATAGCAATGAAAATAAACAATTAAGATGATTAAAAAGGGATGTAAACAATTGATAAAAGGCACTAGGGTGTCATGGGGTCATAGGGGATTCATGGGAATTGATCATAAAACCATATTCTAAAATTATAAGCAAGCAATTATTGTTTTGATGGATCGAGTTGGTTTATATCTTACAATCCTAGGAAAGTTTGGGTCCCGGAGCCGAATCGATTAGATTGTACAACACCTACAAGTCAACTTAATCTTCCCTACTCAACTATATGCATGGTCTAATGAGACTCGAGTTGGTTTATGTCTTACAAGTCTCATTGAAAAGATAGGTGATGGGTAAAAAATGAAAGGATTCATAGGCTCGCATTTCATCAAACATAACATGTGCATAAGTTGAGATCACAACAAGCAAGCAAATAAACGATGAAAACATATTATAAGCATGAATCATCCCCCATGTTGGTTTACCCTAATTACCCATTAACCCTAGTTATGGAAACTACTCACTCATTATCATGTTAAACATGCTAGCAAGGTTGTCAATCATACCAAAAAAGTAAAACATGATGAATAAATGAACATGATTAACAATAATTAAAAAGAGATTAAGAGAATTATACCTACTAATGATTCCAATAATAAAGCAAAGAATAATTGAAGTACTTGATGGTTGATTGGAAGGTTGTCAATCTCCCAATAATAAACCAAATAATCTTCAATTACCCAAAATAAAAGATGAACAAATAAGAGATTAAGGAAATGAGATTTGTATTAAGACTTGATTAAAAGTTGATTACAAGATTAAAGAGAGATTAGATTGATATAAACTACACTAGAGATTGATAAGAAGAACATGATAATCTAATTAGACTAATGGGGTATTTATAGTGGGGATTAGGTACACAAATTAGGGTTTACTAAGGGCTTAAATGACGATTAAGTCCTTGAGGAATCGCTCCTCTTAGAAAAATATGCGAGTCTCCTTTTTGCTAGTCTTTCCCGAGGTATGCGCATCCTTCATAGAACAAGTAGAAAACGAAATAGCTGTCACACAATCCGAGCGTCCAGGGCACGGGACGAGCGGATTGTGGGTCTTTTGGACGAGAGGATTTGTGGGGTGGACGAGCGGATTGTGGTGGTTTTGGACGAGCGTCCTTCTGAGGAAGACGCTCGGATTCCTTATGTTGGACGGGCGTCCAGGGGGCAATCCGCTCGGATTCTTGATCAGCTTCTTCCCTTCTTCTTTTCTTCCTTCTTCTTCATACAATCCTTGGGGATTTCATCGGAGATGCAATGATCTTTTCTCATCATTGCCCAACTACTACAATATGTACAAAGGCCTTCTAGTCTTGTTTTCTCTTAGTTGCTTGGTCATTGAATTCAATCAATTTAGCTCCATTTTGTCATGAAAATGCAAGGTTTGGACTCCTTTCCTACCAAGGAATCAAAACCTCAAAGAATATGCAAAACAAAGGACTAAAGACAATAAATGACCTAAATATGCACTAAAAAGCATGGGAACAAGGCTAATTCGGGGACTAAATATGCTCAAATAATGGTCACATCAGTTTTTGACAAAGGAGTGATTTGTTTGAGTTTTGAGGGAGTTTGGAATTAATTTGGGTGAATTTGGTTGAGAAATTTGATTTTTGTGGATGGAGGGATTGAGGGTTTTGAGGGTTTTAGAGATGTGGTTGTGTTTTGAATCAGTAAAATCAAATGGGAAAGGTGGGGTTTTAATCCCGTTGGATTTGAATTACATAGGGGAGACGAGCGGATTCTGGGTCGGGACGAGCGTCTTGACTGAGACAAGCGGATTCTCTATGGAGACGCTCGGATCTTTAGCCAGACCAAATTTTTTTCCTTCCAGCTCTCTCTGGACGAGCGTCTTCTTCCCAGGACGCTCGGATTGTCTTTCAGGATGAGCGGATTCTTGTCGGGCCGCTCGGATTACCCCTGTACTCACGAATTCAGTTCCATTCGTGAGTATTTCATAACCCGTATCATTTACTCTTCATTCCTTTGGTCTTCATTGTGGGGGCACTACGAAGGATTGGATAGCCTAGGCAATTGCTATCCCCACACTATGTCAAAACACTATACATCAATAATCATATAAGTCCCTCCCTCACTATCTCTCGAAATGATGAAAATCTTGATCAAGGCATAAAAATACAAATCCAAAATTGACAAAAATGCAATACAATAAGTAAAGTGCAAGTTAAGGGGTTAGAATATTTAGAAATAGTGGTTTAGGGAGGACTGCACCAAACTCTCATCCATAAATGAGATGTCAAGGGGGCATAGCCAAGGTGTTGTTGATGTTGCTCAACACCTTGAAGAAGTAGTCGAAAGCTTGTTCATTGTTATGATAAAGATCCTCAATAGACCATTGCACATGTTGTTCTTCATTGTGGTCTTAGGTCATTGCATTACCAATATAGGGATTGAATATCCCTTCAAACTCATCATCCCAAAGACCTTATACTTCGTCTACTTGTTCCCCAATAATATCATGAGTTGATGAGAACAACTCCTCTTTCTTCTTGTCATTATGGCCAATGAGGCCTTCCTCTTCTCTTGTCATGAGTGGTGGTGAGCTATTCAAGCTCTCATTCTTGTTGAAACATTCTTGCTCTTTGGATGGGGCATCTTGGAAATTACCCATTTTCTTCTCCCATATGGGTGGTGATTCTTTACCCATAGCTTGTTCTTTGCATTGAGATGCCAACTTCTTCCTATCACTTTCTCGGATAAAATGATCAAACATGAAATATGGCTCATGTAGTCGGGGAGCTCTCATTGTCTTGTCAAGATTAAAAGTGATTGTTTCATCTCCCACTTCAAGGGTGAGCTCTCCATGTTTCACGTCAATCACCTTAGTCGGTGTATGGATTTCGGTTATATCGTTAAGAGTTACCTAGACCAAAACAATATTTATAACTTCAAAAACTACTCTACTTTTAGTAAAGAGGTAAGTAAAGGTCGGATCCCAAGGGATGGGTATTGATGTAGGATTTTCGATTGCAAGTGGTTGTGTCTAAGGGTGTCACAATTTGGGTTGAGGTAGGAGATCAACTAAACTAAATAACAATGCAAACAAATAATGAAAGTAAGCAAGATTATTAAAATGAGATGTAGACAATTGATTAAAAGTATTAGGGTTTGATGTGACCATAATTGGCGCATATTTAGCCCCCGAATTACCCTTGTTTCCATGCTTTTTAGTGCTTATTTGGGTCATTTCTTATCTTTAGTTCTTTGTTTTGCATATTCTTTGAGATTTTGATCCCTTGGTAGGAAAGGAGTAAGAATCTTGCATTTTCATGGCAAAACAAGACTAAATTGATCAAATTCAATGACCAAGCATCAAGGAGAGACAAGATTAGAAGGCCTTTGTACATATCATAGTAGAAGAGCAATGTTGAGAAAGGATCCTTGAGTCCCCAAGGAAATCCCCAAGGAATTTATGAAGAAAAGGGAAGAAAAAGAAGAAGTATCGATCGATAATCCGAGCGGATTGTCGGCAATCCGCCCGTCCCGCCTATCCACAATCCGAGCGTCCCGGCTGGAATCCGCTCGGATTCCCCTTCAAAGAATCCGCCCGGATTCCCGAGAATCCGCTCGGATTCCATCGACCAAATCCGGCCGTCCCGACCCTAATCCGCCCGGATTCCTTCACAGTGAGTTGTCTTCTTCAAGCTACGAAAAGAGAAGCCCTTCTCTCCAAAAATACCGGCTTCTCCTTGCTCTACTTAAAAAGTGTAATTACTAGTTTAGCCCTTAGTTAACCCTAATGCATCCTCCCTAATTTTCACTATAAATACCCCATTAGTCTAATTAGAGGGGAATGTTCTTCTTATCAATAATTAGTGTAGTTAATATCAATCAAATCTCTCTTCAATATTGTAATCAAGTATTAATCAAGTTTTAATCCAAGTTTTAGTTCTTTAATCTCTCTTTTGTTCATCCTTTATTTTGGGTAATTGAATATTATTTGGGTTATTATTGGGAGATTGACAACCTCTCAATCTAGCATTCAAGTACTTCTATTATTTTTGCTTTATTATTGGAATCATTAGTAGGTATAATCTCTTAATCCCTTTTTAATTATTGTTAATTACTTTCATTTATTCATCATGTTTCATATTGTTAGTATGATTGACAACCTTGCTAGCATGATCAACATGATAATGAGTGAGTAGTCTCTTATCTAGGGTTAATGGGTGATTAGGGGAAACCAACATGGGGAATGATTCATGCTTAAATTAATATGCTTTCATATCTTATTTGCTTTCTTGTTTTGATCTCAACTCATGCACATGTTATATTTGATGAAATGCTAAGCCTATGAATCCTTGCATTTACTATCATATCCTATCTTTTCAATGAGACTTGTAAGACATAACCCAACTCGAGTCTCATTAGACCATGCATGTTGGTGAGTAGGGAAGATTAAGTCGGCTTGTAGGTGTTGTACAATCTAATCGATTCGGCTCCGGGACCCAAACTTTCCTAGGATTGTAAGATATAACCCAACTCAATCCATCACAACAATAATTGCTTGCTTATAATTTGAGAACATGTTTGTATGATCATATCCCATGATTCCCCTATGATCCCATGACACCCTAGTGCCTTTAATCAATTGTTTACACCCCTTTAATTCATCTTGCTTGTTTATTTTCATTGTTATTCTAGTTTAGTAACCTTCTACATCAACCCAATTTGTGACACCCCTTAGACACCACTAGTTACAATAGAAATCTCATTTCAACTCCCGTCCCTTGGGATCCGACCTTTACTTGCCTCTTTACTAATTGTAGAGTTGCTTGTTAAGCTATAAATTGTGTTTTGATTCGACCGTGACCAACGACCACATCTATTTATTTGTGAATGCAAAACGGACCGATCAAAAATGGCGCCGTTGCCGGGGACGGTGTTTGTTTGATTTAGATTTCCTTTTTATTATTAGTTGTGTCTTTCTTCGCCTTGAGGAAGTAAAAATCCTCAAGGTTTGTTCTAATCATTTTTCGAGTTGTTTGATATTTTGCGAGATGGATTTCATAGACTGTTTTGTAGAGGACCATTTGAGTATCCCCTACTTCAAGGATCCCATGCAAGCATTAGAAGCCTTAGAAGCAAGTAAGGCTAAGAGCAAGTATTGGGAGTTGGAGGTGGATCTCTTCGAGGCCGCTCTAGCTAACAAGGAACTTACTCATGCATAATCCGAGTTGGTGCATAATATTCTAGTAGAAGCATGTCAACCCGTAGAGGATGAGCAATCCATCCTAGAGGATATTTTGCAAACTCAAGAGCAAGAGGAACCCATCATGGGATTTGAATATGATGAGGTTGATGAAAGTGAAGTTGAGTATGCTATGAGAATGGAATGTCTAATGGAGATGGAGCAAATTCTCAATGAAACTCCAAAGGAAGAAAGTAAGGTACAAACTCCTACTTTAAAACCCCTTCCCCCAAATTTGAAATATGCTTACCTTGATGAATCAAAGACCAAACCCGTGATTGTTAATGATAGACTTGATGATAATCAATTGGGAAAATTGCTTAATGTGTTGAAACAACATGAGAAGGCTATAGGTTATAGTCTAGATGACCTTAAGGGGATAAGTCCCGACTTTTGCATGCATAGAATTCATCTAGAGGACGACCATAGACCTACCATTCAACCCCAAAGAAGATTGAACCCCCACATGCAAGAAGTTGTCAAAGGAGAGTTCATGAAATTACTCGATGCGGGAATCATATATCCCATATCGGATTCTTTGTGGGTTAGCCCCGTTCAAGTGGTACCTAAGAAAGGAGGTACCACGGTAGTGACAAATGAAAAGAATGAATTAATACCCACAAGAATGATTACCGGTTGGCGTATGTGCATTGACTACCGGAAATTAAACTCCGCAACAAGAAAAGATCACTTCCCCTTACCATTCATTGACCAAATGCTTGAGAGGTTAGCCTCTAACAAATTCTTTTGTTACCTTGACGGGTATTCGGGATTCTTCCAAATCCCTATACACCCGGATGACCAACATAAGACCACCTTCACGTGCCCTTATGGCACTTTTGCATATAGGAGGATGCCTTTTGGATTATGTAATGCCCCCGCTACTTTCCAAAGATGCATGATGAGTGTCTTCTCCGATTACCTAGAGACCATAATGGAAGTTTTTATGGATGATTTTAGTGTTTATGGAAAGGACTTTGACTCATGCTTGCATAATCTTTCTCTTGTATTGCAAAAATGTGAAGATGTTAGTCTTGTTCTAAATTGGGAAAAGTGTCATTTCATGGTCAATGAAGGAATTGTTTTGGGTCACTTGATTTCGGAAAAGGGCATCGAGGTCGATAAAGCTAAAGTTGAGGTGATAGAGAAACTCCCACCTCCCGTGAATGTTAGAGGGGTGAGAAGTTTCCTCGGTCACGCGGGTTTTTATCGTCGTTTCATAAAAGATTTTTCGAAAATAGCAAAACCCCTCACTCAACTTTTGCTTAAAGATGCCCAATTCCAATTCTTGACGAGTGTGTTGAAGCTTTCAATAGAATCAAAGAAGCATTAATCTCGGCACCAATCATTCAACCCCCGAATTGGGAGTTACCTTTCGAGATTATGTGTGATGCTAGCAACTACGCCGTTGGAGCGGTTCTTGGCCAACGGGTAGGGAGAGCTCTTCATGCCATCTATTACATAAGCAAAACCCTCGACCCTTCTCAAGTAAATTATGATACAACCGAAAAGGAGCTTCTTGCCATTGTATATGCTTTGGACAAATTCCGTTCCTACTTGCTTGGATCCAAGGTGATTGTATTTTTGGATCACCGTGCTCTTCGACATCTCTTGATAAAGAAGGAGGCAAAACCAAGATTGTTGAGATGGATTTTGCTTCTTCAAGAATTTGATTTGGAAATAAGAGACAAGAAAGGAGCCGAGAATGTAGTGACGGATCACTTGTCAAGAATCCGGTTTCATGATGAAAATGGAGAAACCCCGATCAATGACTCATTTCCCGACGATATTTTGATGGCTACTCAAACACAACTTGAAAGGCACATCACCCCATGGTTTGCCGATTATGCCAATTATATTGTTGGAAAAGTGCTCCCTCCAAACTTGAACCACAACCAAAGGAAGAGATTCCTATTCGAAGTGAAGAGGTACTTTTGGGATGACCCAAACCTCTACAAGGAGTGTAGTGATGGGCTCTACCGGAGATGCATCCCTCAATGGGAAATCCAAGGAATCTTGGAAGGATGTCATTCATCACCCTACGGTGGGCACCATGGAGCAAGAAGAACCGTTGCAAAAATCCTCCAATCGGGCTTCTATTGGCCTACAATGTTTCAAGATACAAGAGAGTTCATCATTCATTGCGATGCTTGTCAAAGAACGGGGAATATATCTTGGAGAAACGAAATGCCACAAAGAGGCATCCTAGAGGTTGAAATCTTCGATGTTTAGGGAATTGACTACCAAGGGCCCTTTGTGACATCCAATGGGAACAAGTACATCCTTGTGGCCGTCGATTATGTCTCAAAGTGGGTGGAGGCAATTGCCACCCCAAATGATGATGCGAAAACGGTCACCAAGCTTTTCAAGAAGATAATTTTCCCAAGATTTGGAGTTCCTAGAGCAATCATTAGTGATGGAGGAACACATTTCCATGAGAAAAAGCTTGCATCCCTTTTGACCAAATATGGTGTTCAACATCGAACCGGCTTGGGGTATCATCCTCAAATAAGCGGTCAAGTGGAAATTTCAAATAGAGAGATCAAGCAAATCCTTGAAAAAGTTGTGAACAAGACCCGGAAAGATTGGAGCACAAAGCTTGATGATGCTCTTTGGGCTTATAGGACGGCCTACAAGACTCCCATAGGAGCCTCCCCCTACAAACTTGTATATGGAAAAGCATGTCATTTGCCAATAGAATTGGAGTATAAAACTTATTGGGCAATCCGAGCACTCAATATTGATCTCAAATTGAGCGGTCAAAGGAGGATGATTCAAATCCAAGAGTTGGAAGAATTCCGACTACAATCCTATGAGAATGCAAAGATTTATAAAGAAAGAACAAAATTACTTCATGACAAAAGAATTCGACAAAAGGCCTTGCACAAGGGAGACAAAGTCCTTCTATTCAATTCCCGCTACCGACTCTTTCCGGGAAAGTTGAACTCTAGATGGATGGGTCCTTATGTGATAACCGAAGTTGGGAAATATGGAGATTTCGAACTCAAGGCCGAAGATGGAAGCAAGTTCAAGGTAAATGGTCAAAGGTTGAAGCCATACTATGAAGGAGCATTCATTGGAGAGGTCGAGGCTACCTACCTCGGGCCTCCTCCCCCTTGACAGGACCATCTAAGGGAGAGTTTGGTGGAGTCCTCCCTAAACCACCATTTGTAAATATACTAACCCTCTAACTGGTATTTATTTATTGCATTGGTTTTAATAAGTAGCATAGACTCTTTTCATGAGCGTAAGTGAGGGAGGGTCACTAATGAGTTTTTGAATGAAGGAAGGAGCAATTGCCCAAGTGTGGGGATGCATCTAAAAAGGAGAAGAAGTCAAAACTCGCAGCCAGAATCCGTGCGGATTCCAGAGAATCCGGCCGTCTTGTCAGAATCCGGGCGTATAGGAGAGAAACCGTACGTCCAGCTACACTGAGAAATTGAAAATTTCTTGACTGAGGTTGAATCTGAGCGTCCTGTGAAGAATCCGTACGTCTTGAGGAATCCGGCCGGATCTGAAGAAAGACGCCCGTCTTTTCTACCTGTGCATTTCAAGAAAAATCTCTGTACTGAAATCCGCCCGTCTTCTCAAAAAGACGCCCGTCCCACCTGTGAAGAATCCGAGCGTCTTATGCTCGGGACGCCCGTCTTATGGCGTCAAAATTTTGGGATTTTACTCGTGGCGAGAATCCGGGCGTATTGCCCGAGAATCCGCCCGTCCGTGAAGAGAGAATCGAGCGTCTTCTCTTTAAATCCGCTCGTCTTCTCGTTATTTTTCAACCCGACTTTTTCCAATTAAATTACCACCCCACCACACATACTTTGACACATCACTATTCCTTCCACTTACCCTATAAAACCCACCTCCTTATGACTCCCATACATATCCAAATCACTCTCTTTGCCCTCAAAATTAAAAATCCCCAATTTTCTAGGGTTTCCAATTCTCAATCAACAAGGAACATCCTTAGCAAATCTTCAAATCAAAAGAACCCAACTCGAGTCTCATTAGACCATGCATGTTGTTGAGTAGGAAAGATTAAGTCGACTTGTAGGTGTTGTACAATCTAATCGATTCGGCTCCGGGACCCAAACTTTCCTAGGATTGTAAGATATAACCCAACTCAATCCATCACAACAATAACTGCTTGCGTATAATTTGAGAACATGTTTGTATGATCATATCCCATGATTCCCTTATGATCCCATGACACCCTAGTGCCTTTAATCAATTGTTTACACCCCTTTAATTCATCTTGCTTGTTTATTTTCATTGTTATTCTAGTTTAGTAACCTTCTACATCAACCCAATTTGTGACACCCCTTAGACACCACTAGTTACAATAGAAATCTCATTTCAACTCCCGTCCCTTGGGATCCGACCTTTACTTGCCTCTTTACTAATTGTAGAGTTGCTTGTTAAGCTATAAATTGTGTTTTGATTCGACCGTGACCAACGACCACATCTATTTATTTGTGAATGCAAAACGGACCGATCAAAAATGGCGCCGTTGCCGGGGAGAAGCCTTTTTCAAAGCATATTTATTTGGGATAGCGATATAGAGGGAGAGGGAGATGATGCGGATGCCTAGGAGACTACTTCATCACTAGGTGGAGCAAGCATGAGCGGCCACCTAAGTTCAAGTGAAGTTCTCTCATCTCTTCTCCTTATCTTTATTTTTCATGAAAAGAAGTTTTTGTCTATATCTCTTTGTATTTTATTTCATTTTGATCATTGTTGGTTTAGTCCTAGCAACATCAAAGGACTCACACCTCGGTACCATTGAGGTGTTTTTATTGTTCCCATTTGTAAAATCCAAAATGACAAAACTAGTTTCATGCATAGCATAGTGTGTGCATGAACTATACCAATCCTTGGACATTAGCAATAGTGTCTCACTCGGTTTGGGGAAGTTAATGCATACACAACGGGAGGTAATCTAAATTATCCTCTCCGTCATAACAAAAACCATGCATCATGTAGTGTAGCTTAGTATAAAATTGCATTTAGTATAGAAATCATGCATCATCTTTGCATAATTTCCATCATTTTGGCCATTGAGGACAATGCCCATATTAGTGTGGGGATGGGAATTCTAACATTTAACTCTTATTCAAAAACCCATAAAAATTGAAAAATTTCAAAAATCATAAAAATTGAAAAAATTGAAAACCCAAAAACAAGTTCATTTCCTTTGTATATATTGTCTTGTATATATTGTGT